>NC_134570.1:119260379-119877379 GCF_050947875.1 Dermacentor variabilis
AGCGACTGATTTTCGAAGCAGTTAGCGGCTCACTAAGAGCACAGAAATCACATCAAGAAGAGTTCAAGCACGATAGTTTCGATGGGGCGTCCAATGCCGCCAACTTGTGGCTCAGATTTTATGAATACGCATGTGCGCAAAACCACTGGACGTCTTTGGACGACAAAGTGTGTAACATGCACCGTTTATTATCTGGCAATGCCAGAAAATGGTGGGACATGCGAATCGCAAGTCAATGCCGTGATTCATGGCACAAGTGGAAAGATAGTTTTCTTTCTGCTTTTGAGCGAAATCCGGTTGACAGATGGGACGACGCAATAGCTTTCAGGCACAGAGACGGGACAGCCATGGATGGTTTTTTCGAGAAGAGGCATTTACTCTACATTGCCGACCCTAATATACCGGACTCTGCAATCCTTCGACCTGATAATTCAAGGCGTGACTAACGAATCGCAAAGAGAGGTTTGTATGCACTGCCCAACCTCCACGGATGACTTACTTGCTTGCCTTAAGTATGTGTCAAGTGATTTTCTGATTGACGGTCCCATCAAAAGGCATAGTACTCTACCACTGAGCATTGACGCACATGGCGAAACGGTAGAATATTTTAATACCGAGTCCGACCAATGGGAAACGATCGAAAATGTATACCTTCTGAAGTCAAATCTCTTATTTGTTAAAATGATGTTCAATGGAAAAAGTCAGGACTCCCTGGTTGATACTGGAGCATCCGTAAGCCTGGTAAATCAGGAAATTGTCCAACCGAGCAAGGTGTATGGAGGAAGAACAGTTAGTGTTCAAAGCTATGATGGAAAAAACTAGAAGGTTGCAACACTGGGCAGAAGTAGAAGTTGAATTTCGTGGACATCACCTGAACGTAGATTCCCTTGTCATGCAGGGTGGTTGACTCCCTGTTTATTTTATCTAGACCTGATATGAAGCGATTGAAGATGAATATTTCTTGGAGAGACGAAGTGACTATTGACGGATCATTTAAGCCTTATTTGTGTGGAATTGAAAATTCACATCGAAGAGTTAGAAATGCTGATGAGATACTGACAAATTTCCCCGAACTTATTTGTGTTGAGACGTACCCGCCAGCAGCAGATGTCTTCGAGGTACCGTTTAAGCTTCGTGACGTCACAGTAGTGCGTAAAAAGCCGTACAGTCTCTCCCACGAGAAAAAGACCTGGCTAAAGGCGGAACTGCAGCAAATGCTAAATGCCGGTATTATAAGGCCATCAACATCCACTTTCGCGTCACCAATCACCATAGTACCGAAAGACGACGGCTCATTTCGCCTTTGCACAAATTACCTGCAGATAAACGGCCAAACTGATTTGTTTCCTTTTCCCATGCCCCGAATAGACGAGATCATCAATGAAACTCGTGGATCAAATTTTTTCTCTCGGATCGACCTCTGTAAAGGGTACGGGCAGGTGCCACTACAAGAAGATTACAAGGAGTACGCTGTTTTTGTAACACCTTTCGATGTATCCGAGTACAACCGCTTACCATTCGGTTGGAAGAATTCTGGAGCTTGGTTTCAGAAAATGATGAATGACATTCTTGATGAGTTCCTGGGAAAGTTTTGTAACGTATACATTGACGACTTCATCATATACTCACGTACAAGAGAAGAACATGAAAAACACCTTTCGTGCGTGTTAGAAGCTCTCAGCAAGTCATAGTTAAAGATTAACAAGAACAAGAGTAAATTTTTTCAGACGAATGTTGTCTTTCTAGGAAGAGTTTTTGACGGCAAAACTAAAACAACAAAAGAGGAGTATATACAAAGGATGAAGAAGCTCCTCAAGCCATATGACCTACACTCACTCCGGGTTTTCCTCAGACTCGCCGGTCATTTTCGTGCGTTCAGTAAGGATTACGCTGCAAAGACACGATGCCTCACCAAGCTGACGCAAAAGGATGTGCCATTTATCTGGAGTGAAGAGTGCGAGAAAGCGTACGAGTACCTTGCTGAAGCTATATCGTCGGATCCTGTGCTTGTGCTACCTGACTTCAACAAGCCTTTCGAGCTGTGCATGGACGCTTCACAATATGGTACAGGGGCCGTTCTATATCAACGAGACGCAAAGGAACAGCAAGGACGCCAACTCAAGGTGATTCGCTATTACTCTTCTACGTTCTCAAAAGCTCAACAGCATTATACGACCACAGAAAAAGAGACACTGGCTGTTGTGATGGAACTCCGGTATTTCAGAAGCTACATAGAGGGTCATCATTTCCGGCTTTTAACTGACAACCGAGCGTTAATCTACCTCTTGGGATTAACCCAGCCTAAGGGCAGGGTGGCGCGTTGGATCAGTGAAATACAACAGTTCACTTTCGATGTAAGCCATCGACCAGGTGATAAGCTTCCTGACGCAGATGCTCTTTCCAGGCTTCAGATCACAGAAGTGAGAACATCTGATCATGAACACGTTTACAGCTTGTGGGAAGGCACCGAAGACCTGACTTGCAATAATGGCAAATTTTGCGTGACAGGAACTTTCGTGAAAAAGGTTTTGAAGCTGTACCATGACAGTCCAGAGTCAGGAGGGCATCATGGATTCTGGAAAACTTATTGGAAGATAAAAAGTCGATTCATCTGGAAAAATATGAAGGAAGATATCAAGAACTACGTGCAAACCTGTCACCAGTGCCAAATTAACAAGGACAAGTATCTTCCAAGAGGGAATCAAATGGTCATCGCTAATCATTCCCAAGTACCATTTGAAGTAATTCATCCGGATTTTGCCTAAATAAAGAAGCGAGGAGAGGGAGTCAGCAAGACCCAAGCATTCCATGTCGCAATAGATGAATGCACACGCATTGCAGCTGCAAAGCCAGGAAAGGAAGACGCCAATTCTGTTTTGACGTTACTGGAGCGGAATATGTTTAAGAACACCGAGGCAGTGGTCTCCGACAACGGGTCAGCTTTCCGCAGTAAGAAGCTTCAAGAATGGGCCCTTCATAGAGGAATTGCCCTGAGAATAGCCGTACCATCCAGAAGGAAACGGCCTAGCTGAGAGGCTCGTTCGGGATTTGAAAACATTCATCGCAATTTACCATGATTTCCGAGGAGGATGGAAGTGTGCCTTGGAATCAGCAGTCAGGCACCATAATCATTCTCATACCGTGGGATTAGGATGCACGCCTAACTTTGCTGCATTAGGCGAAGCAACTTGGCTACGGGCAGACTACGACCTTGGAATCGTTGGGAAAGTAGATCTGTAGGAAAGGCGCAAGACAGAAGAGGAGCTTGCACGCTAAAGATTAACCATGAAGAGACACTTCGATCTGCGACTTAGCTCGAAGATGCCTGTAATAGTGCCTCGAGATACAGTTTTAGTCCGGAGGAGTTTAGATGGACCGAAGTCAAGATTTTCTGGGCCCTACACAGTGATAAAGACCATCAAACAACAAGGAGTTTTGAAATCGCTACACTACTTGGGACCGGAAGGAAAAACTGAAATAGCAACAGTGGGAAATGTCATACCCTATCATCCCAGGAGGGATGAAAACCGAAGTCCGGGAGGATGTGATGTTCCGGCGAAGAAGAAGAAGACAGAAGAGACAAGAACAGGAGGGGAAGAGGAAGAAAAAGAAGTGATCAGGATGAATACGTGTAAATAAATGAGTGTATTTTAACTTGTACTTTATATAATATACAACAAAATACAGACTACATAAATACTGCGAGATATATACTATGCATGAGAACGAATCACTATCAATTAATTACTTAAAAGGGGTCAAGTAGCAAATGCATGTTTAACAAACCATTCTAGGTGCATTGGATTGTTAGTTTCTTACGGAAAGTCGTGTGGTCACTGGAACAGACAATACAGTCGGGCACAGTGTTCCACAGCGCTATTGCATTTGGAAAAAAAGAATCCTTCTTCGAAGACGTATGGCACTGAATGTGCGCGATTGGAGAGCTGTGGTTGAGGCGGGGAGAGACTCTAGGCGGTGTTGTAGTCGAGGGTGTCTGGCTATTGGGTGATAGTGGAAAGAGTGAAGCATGCAGAGACGCGAGATGATACATGACGTGATTGGAGACTGGGAGGATCGAGTGTGCGTTTTAGTTCAATTATGCTGGTTTTGCTTGTGGAAAAACAGTAATGAAATAGTGTGGATATGGTAAATTTCGCAGAAAGCAGAAAGCAGAAATTTACAATTTACAATTTACAGAAATTTACAGAAATTTTACAGAAGCAGAAACAATATTTTTATGCAAAGTATGCCTTTTTTATGTGGGAACTCAAGTTTTTTGGTAGCAAGTCTACCAGCAAAGTCTCTGACAGCCAAGGGAACCTGAACTTGAAGCAGAGTTGTTAATCGTGTTCGTGCGGCTGAAAACTGGCATGCATGGCGAATAGGTTGCTCGCAACTTCGATAGCGAAGCTCTATTTGGCTAGGGTTCCATGCATGTGTGTTCCACGTTAAGAAAAACTATCATCATCAATAGCTCATACCCCCTTAAGCAAGCAAAGAATGCGATGGCTCATAGCCCTGTAATGCAGAGGCTACAAGAACTCAGCAAATTGAAGCGGACAGTGCTTAAATTCTTTCTGATTACACATAGACATTACCGAACAGAATGTCCGAAACTCATCATCAATGACTCATACTCCCGTGAGAAATGGCTCATGCTCTCTTAAGCAAGGAAAAGGTGCAATGATTGAGAGTCCCGTTAAGTTCATGGCTACTCACTTTGCGAGAATTAGCTGCTATGATGCTACCCCTGTTGGCGTTGTTGGTGGCTTAATTTGGATGTGTGAGTACCAAAATTGGAGTGGTTTACGCGTTCCGTGTGGCAGACATATTCACCTGCAATTCCACGCCGATCCGGCCCAACCGACCGCCCAGCGGCGTACGTGCACCGATTTGACCTTATCAAAGAATGTGAAGGCAGGACCGAGTGAAATATAGACCAGTGATCAAGACCGTAAATGAGTGTGCGTGTGTTTCGTAACGATGACCACACATCAACACAATAAATTAGTTCTTACCTTTGTTCTACTTTATGCGACACCTCCGTGTCATGTGTCAACAGCTTGACTGGCAAGCACCTGCACAGAGTGGAATGGCTCATGTCTTTTTTTTTGCTTCACTTTTTCCATATCGGTTATAAAGCTGCCAGTCATCTACATATACACTACTATAAAGATTAAATACCCAAGCTTCGCAAATCACGCTTATTTTGCCGATACAAGGCATTTTTTCCGTGGCGGACGAATTTTCCTGTAGAATTCGCCAAAGAATGCTTGCGTACTAAAAAAAGTGCGCACTACTGCTCAAGTAGGAAAAACTAAGTCGACATATTGCACAATGAAATAGCACAAGACATCTGCGGTAATATCAAGTGGTGTGAAAGCTGGGGAATAAATAACTCGTATACACCCCCCGTAGGGACATTTGCGTCAGTAGGTGGTTTGTGTGTTGCGACACCACGTACGCGAGCACATGAGGGTTGGACCCTCCCGCGTGTGGCCGTGCATCTCCTAGCCGTGTCTGGGGAAATTAGGATCCAGGCCGGGGGGAGGGGGGTTGAGCCGATGTCAGGTGTCCGGACCTTTAAGGCCCCTCGGCAGAGGCAAGACACCTCTTTGACTTCTGCGTCGCACAGTGAGCTCTTTCAGACTAACCCACTTGGAGGAAATCGGCAGTCGGCTTTTCCGGACATCCTCTCCAATCTTCGCCTTTTACAATGAAAGCTGTATATGACTAACCTTCCGTAGTTTTTTCAACGTCCGTCAACAGAAAAAATTATCATGTGGGTCGATCTTAGTCATAGTGCAGGAAGGGTCCAAGGTCAATGGCACATACCCCTGGGCGCTTGGGAAACTGTAACGTGCCCTTCGGGACCTTCGGGATTGCCCCACGTACAGGGAGTGCTTAACAGCTGCATCACCTGCCGCGTCCGGCATTGCATTACCTTTGGGATGGACCAGTGTATGAGGAGCGCTTAGCGCCTGCATCACCTCCACCGCGGGTGGGCCTGGTACGGCCCTATCTTGAGGATCGGCCCACGTATGGGTAGTGTTTAACGCCTGCCTCCCCCTCCGTCGCGGGTGGGCCCGGTATTTCCTTATCTGCGGGATCGCCCCACGTATGTAGAGTGATTGGGCGCTATAACGTAAAACTATTCCAAACTTTTCTATTCCAATTCTGGAATCGCCAACCGCAATTGGCGAAAAACTTTTTTGGACCACCCCTCCTTCATATCTCTGCCACGCGACGTCACGAAAACCGCGATAGCTCCCCGTCTGATAATACGTGTACACACTAAGTATGCATAATTTGACCAAACAAAACAAAAAGCGTTATTTCTGATTCGACGCCTTTTGTCATGAGCCCTCGGCTATTGGTAAAATGTTTTCGGGCTGCAGCCACTTTACCTGCCTCTCACGCGACGACACAAAACCGCAAAAACTTACTGCGTCAAAGTGACGCGTACGCGTTAAAGACGCATCACTATGTCGAACAAAACAGAATTTTTTTCTGAATAGCCGCAGGTTGCCTCGTTCCGAAAGGAATAAAAGATATCTGCCGCCGACCGCTCCGGCCCTGACTACTCCCCCCTGCCGGAGAGCGTGGCTTTATTTGCGTATAATAAAACTTTTTGTGTGGCTGTGTAACGTTTTCAAGAACTTTCGGCACGTTTACGACCTCGTTCTGCCAACATTACTTTGCTGAGGATCCGTTTTAGCGTCATTCTTGAGCTTCCGTTGGAAGCCGACGCGATTGTCGCCGAGCCAACGCAAGCTAAGAGAAAGCGGACCAATCGCAGAAGCCGGTACCACCCTCTTCATCCGGTTATTAATATTCAGTGCAGTGGCTCGGCCCCATCGAATTCCCCTCCACTTGAGCATGCTCCTCGTCTCTTGTGAGCCAATTAGATAAGACAAGCCGCTCAGTGCAGGCAATGTTATTCGTTTTTCAAGCAAACAAAAGTGACCTCCTATGAACTAGGGGAGCATTTGATTGGTTTGTTCAGACAACTGTGCGGGTGACAGCCCGATGCTTGCGTCGGGGGGTACGCAAATTTGACGTCAGGAG
This sequence comes from Dermacentor variabilis, assembly GCF_050947875.1. Lineage (NCBI taxonomy): Eukaryota > Metazoa > Arthropoda > Arachnida > Ixodida > Ixodidae > Dermacentor > Dermacentor variabilis. Next base: position 119,267,448 of record NC_134570.1, read on the forward strand.
ATTGTAATAAATACATATTGGAATAGGTTTACGTTATACGGCCCCTTGACGCCTCCTTCAATTCCGCCGTTGGTCGGCCCGTGTTGCACAATCTTGGCGATTGGCCCACGTATGAGGAGTTCCTAACGCCTGCTTCACCTCCGCCGCGGGGCTGCCCGGTGTTGCCCTACCTTCACGATCGACCCACGTATATGTCGGCTGCTTAACGCATGCTTCACCTTCGCCGTCGGTGGGCCCGTTATGGCACTGGCTTGAGGCCGAGATGAAGCAACTTGCCTTTCGTTTGAGAGCTTTGACACCAGTCAGCTTTAGCTCCCATTCCATCTTCACAGAGTAGAATGGTTATCAATTTTTTATTGTCTCACTTTCAATCTTTCCTGCCTTCTAGTCACTTCTCACTTCCACATTTCCAGGCGTCAAGGGTTAACATGGTGTAGTTATCCGACCTTGCGTATTTTATATGAGGTTGTAGTCGCCTATAAGAGCTGGCGTCTTCGTCGCTTTCCGGCTTCGTATCCGTATAAAAATTTCTAGCAAAATTTTTTAGACTGTCTTTAGACTATTTTTACTAGAACCTAATAACACTCAATTGTAATCCTACCAGCTTTCTTTATACATCCTACATCCTATACATCCTACATCCAATATTTTACTTACATGTGCTTATGTACTTGCTACTGACGTCTCACTATGCTACTACGTCGTTTGTGGGACAATTGTCCCACAAACGACGTAGTAGCATAGTGTAAAAATTTGTCAGTATGTGTGAACATGTTGGTAAAAGGCAGTATACAACCTAGAAGGTGCATGTACATAGAAAACAAAAACAAGTTTGCACTAAAAGAAGTTGCACTAAAACAGAATTCAGAGAACTAGAGAAATTCATAAAAGTAATAAATAAATGATGACTTAGTTGATTACGGCATGGCAGCTGTCGCATAATCTCTAGCAAGCATCGATTATAATGTATTTCTTATATTCAGAGCTGATGTCTCTCAGAATGTTTGCAGAGTGAACCGACCCTGCACAGAAACAAGACGGTCAGTGTTAACATCATGTTCAGGTTAGCATATCACATACATAGAACAGCTTTTAACCAAGGTTCACATGAATACTGAAATTGTAACCGTCATCCCTGTTTACTTGCAGAGGAGACGGCAAGGATGGGGTACATATTGCAATGCATATCCTTTGCTGCGTTGTATTTACTTGTGTGTTATTAAAATTAGGAAAGTGTCCAAAATGTTTTCTTAACCAATTATCTGCATAAATAATTTACTCTCTCAAAAAGTCAATTACATAATTTATTCATGGTGAAACTTGTAGCGCGCACAATAGACACGGACGCAAAGAAGGTGGACACGCGAGCGCTTGCTCACAACTGTTTATTTTTGGAAAGACAGAACGTAGCAGCGCCAGCTAGCTGCACCGAGTATGTGCAAAGCGTGTCATCGGTTTTTATATAAACAGACTACAGAGCTTGAAGCACTATTCAAGAATACAAATTCTTTGTCAGTGATAGCAACCAATGGCTGACTGATGCAGTTTTAAGCCTGCTTTATTATATGGAATGCTTCTGTAATTTGACGTGTTCGTTTATTTTTACTCGAAAACAACATGTCGGTGTCAAAAAATACCGGTTCACAGTGACATAGGTTGCAGTGGTTAGGCCACTGCGAATGATTTTCTTTCACATTCCCACTTGTCTAAACAGTGCAACCTATTTCGTTGTGAACCGTGAAACTATACGCTCAATATTTTACTATCTCTCATCCTGTACAGCCAGAGTAGGAGAGAGCAAATAATGAGTTCATGATCAGACAATATTTACTAGACATTAAGTCATCGCGAACGCTGTAAAAACGAACTATTGGTACGCTTCTTGTTTATTCGCAACTTCAAGCGAACCGCTTGACGCGGGGCAGCAGAAAAATGCAAGGAAATTGTTCTTAAAATATTTTACGTCGCTACAGTTCACACTATAGTAACCTGCCAAAATGGGGCTTAAGAAACTCAAATAAAATAACATCAAAATAATATGTTTATGAAAAATGATGGCAAAGAACATACCTTCTATTATAATTTCGAGGCAGCGAAAACTTCGGTGCATAACAGTCTTGAGGAAGCAGCTGAATGCTATTTGTGCAGTTTACAACACGGACAGCGCCAATAATAAATCACTTCACACGACACTGCATCGGAGCTGGCAAAGAAGTTCCAGAAACGTTCACATCACACAACGAAGAAAGCACCGTGGGCTTCGCAAAGACGTTGCTGCTTGGCTTGCATCGATGAATTAGCCACAACACATCATAAGCATAAACAGCAGCAAAAATAGATTGCTGCTACAATACGCTACGAAACGCCTACATCACTCCGACCGTACCATGCCGGCGTCGCAAAAGAAGTGATGGCGATCGCGATGGTCTCTCTCTTTGCCTCGACTCGGACCACTGTCAAATGTGTGCACATGCGCGGGAGAGGCATGTGACATTCTTTCCATCCACCCGATTCGCCTTGACCGCCGCGGAACTAAAGCCGTCTTTACGCCGAAACATGCCCCCTCCCCACCCCCTACCTGGCGATGGTTGACTCACACCTAGACATTTGTCGCCTCTCGGTGAAAGCTGTTGCCGGCCTTTGTGTGCGCACCCCTTTCTGCGAACTGCACTTACGCCCCAACCACTGGCACGCGTCGGCAAGCTTCGGCGAGCGTCGACGAGCGAACGCTTCGCTTCGTGTTGGTGGGAGGAAGAGGGCACGCAACCACTGGACAGAAGCTCTGACGCGCGCCGAAGCTCGCTCCTCGTCTGCGGCGCACTGTTGCTGGACTATTTTATCTACATATGGAAAAGTCCGGACTAAAACAGCCTGCTGTAAACTAAGTTTGAAAAAATAAGTTAGTGATCTGTATGCGCTTTTAGAAATAAGAAACACGTTTGAATAATGAATGTTCGCCTGCCGCAACAGTTTCTTTTTAATTTTTGAAGTAACAATAGTGCACAAAATATCGACATCAGCGCTCGCGCGTTGTCTGTCTCCAACATTGCTTTGCAAACACCGGCACGACGATGGCATATCATATCAAAAACTATTGTACAATTTCATTATTGGTAGCTCATTGCACTGCCAAGTATGTAAGAATTAGGCGTGCAAAGCATCACAGAAAAAATCTGTGTTGGAAATATTGTCACGTAGAAGCGACGGTAAAAAATAGTGCAGACTCAATCGCAACGATAGTGGCCAGCAATGTCGGCAATCGTCGAAAATCTCATCTGCTGGTCAAGCGCGTCGGTTTGCATGCATCAGTCGTCGAAAGTTACAGCGTATTCGCCGGTGCCCGCGCGCCTTGCAGAAACTACTAGACAATTCGAGTCACGTATGCAATCAGATTAGCAAGGTTCGTCGACAACAGACAGGACCATCGATAACAGACGCGAAACTTCCGATACGTTCAGGCGCATCCTGCACTGAGCGATAACGTTTAACATTTCTTAGCCGGTGAAATACGGTCACCGGATACAGATACAGCATCCGTGTCAATACAATTGCGCTTGTTGGTGCATGAAGGAAACGTGAAAAAGTGGGTTCTGAGAAAATCAGCAAAAAAAGAGTTAAAACACCTGCAGCACTCACAAAAAAAATCTAGAATAGCTAAAATTTATGTAATTCGTAGCTTGTCTCCCCCCGATTCTTGATTCTGTCAAATCTAGGCCATGGAGCACCTCTATTATTCTAGGTTGTTTTGATGCATCAACGCCGAATCTGGAGGCCTTCACATTGAGTGTATTGCTACAGAGTATTTGAGTGTATTGCTACAAGGTATTTTTACAGTGTAAGGGGCATGTTCTATTGTAACTGGTTTTCACATGTCAAGTTTGTCTTCCTTTACATTAATGAAATGACATACCACCAGATAATACAAGCTTGAGAATGGGAGGGTTTTAATGGGGGTCTTTCGTTGTCCTTTGCCAAGTCGTACTATTGAAGCACTTATTCGAATGCATGGGAACAGCTCATTTGCATAATATAAGAAATATATAAACAGGCTTTTTTCACAATTTATCCACTTCGTCACCCCAAAAAGAAATTGCAGCTTATTATTTTGAGCCTGCTATGATGTTTTGACTGAGAAAGATATATTCATTCTGTTCTGTGAGGCACGCAATAATTGCTGTGGCATACTATTTTATTGCACAACAGTCGATACAGTAGCCAGCGATTATTGAAACCCGGGAGAAATAGCACAATGCATATGATCAGCAGCATATCATATTACTGCACTTTTTTTAGTTGCACAACAGAACTGCACTGAAATAGTATACTAGTACATACTTAAACAGCACGATTTTATACTACGATAATAATCAATCATTCAAATGTTTATTGTTGTGCCCAGGAACAGCTAGAGAGTCATTGTACTGGTGCACTTAACGAGCGCTATGTGAGACAAAATGTACAGAAAACATGAATGTGGTAGACAAAAAAAATGCAAGATAGAGAAACAAATAGGGAAAAACGGAAGCGAGTAAAAGTAAAAGGGAGTTAATGCTAGGTGATTATCTACAGATGCACAAAACACAGGAAATGAACTCGGAAGTATGTTTTGGAGTCGAGTCTTATATAGCACAAGCTTGCAAGAAGGCCAGACAACGAATGTGGAATGCTACCTGGTATACTGTTGTGGCACGAACAAATACATATGATCAAGAAGCTTTATGGAATGTATAATGTCATGGATCACCTTATACAGGAACAAAATGTGTGAATAATTAAGTCTTGAATCTAGAAGTGCGAGTTCAAGTATCCATGAATTCTTTGTTAGCGCAAAACGACAGGCACAAGAAAGACGACAGGACAAGGCCTTGTCCTGTCGTCTTTCTTGTGCCTGCCGTTTTGCTCTAACAAAGTATTCAGGGATTGGCAACAACTAGCCCGCCAAGGCATTTTGCTGAGTTCAAGTATATTTGAGAAGGCTCAACTGTGGTCGCCAGAATGGCAAAAGTGGTGCTTTAAGATAGATATCTGTTTATTCTGGATACGTTCAATGAGGTCAGAATAAGATTTTCTCGTTGCACCCCCTACTACACAGGCATACTCTAGTAGTAGAAGGCACAAAGCAGTATTTCAGAAACGCAACAGGTGAGTGGAAATCATGCAATATTTCAAGAGCGTCAATGGCATGTTGTGCAATTATCTATGTGAAGAGAAGCTTAGCATTTTGTCGAAGTACACACCAAGATCTTTCATTTCATCGACCCTGGGGAGCGGAGCATCACATAGGGTGTATCAAAATTTCACGTGGTGCGTTTTCTGCATATAACTTAATGCCATAGTATTGGAAGCATTTAAGAGTACTTATTGTTTCTTCACCAGTTTGAGAGTGAAAACATGCCTTTTTGGAAGTCGATGCAGTGGTGAACACTGTTGACAGTCTCAAATAGTTTTAAGTCGGCGGCACACAAAGTCATGCTGTTCATTTATTAAAATGCTCTGAGCATTAACACAAAGCAAGAAATCAGATTTTGATTCAAACAGTTTTGACGCACTGCAGAGGATAGATGTAGGTCGGCAGTTAGTAACTGCACATCTAGCACCTGATTTGTACATGGGCAATGTCTATGCTAGCTTCCGATTGCTAGAAAAGGTACTAGACTTTAGGGAACTATTGAAGATATTTGTGAGAACAGGGAACAAATATGCTTCCATACGTCCTAAGCTCTGCGGAAGAAATACCCTAAACACCACAAGAAAGGGAAGGTTTAAGGCACTTCATACACTTGAAAACTAGGTTTTCATTGACTGATAGCGTACACACTGTGCCAGACTGAGAAGGAAGGTTACTTGAAGCATATTTCACACCATATAGCAAACAAATGTTCTGCAAAAGCATTAGGAGTGTTCGAGGCAACACCACTATTTTCATGAAGACGACGTACATCTTTGGCACTCTCTTTAGAAAAGTGAGAGTGCACAAAGCTCCAGAAATATTTTGAATGATGTGTCACGTTGGCTTCAACAAAATCAATGTGGTCGTAGTGATAATAATAATAATAATAATAATAATAATAATAATAATAATAATAATAATAATAATAATAATAATAATAATAAACTTAGTGGTTACTTGGCACTCTAGACTAAAGAAAAGAGGCTGATGCCTGTGTGTTAGAGCCTCTGATAACCAGCTATCTAGAGAAGGAATTTGCAGAATGCAGGAGGCACCTCCTTCCCCTCCACGTGCACACACGCGCATGCACACACACACACTTGCTCAATAACACAGCATGGCACATACGCACACATTCGACGGGGGCACAACACACAGGAGTGCCAGTTCAGTCCGGTTCCAAGGAAGGAGAATCCAAATGACCAAGGGGGTGGAGAGAAAGCTCTGTGTGCCAGATATAACCAGAGAGTTGTTGTGTCGGGCCATAGAGGCGCGATGAGGGCTCAGGCTGTGCTGACCACTTGTTCAGACGAACTGAAGGAAGATTAGTGCTGTTCAGAGAGCCGTCAAGCACCCTACAGTATAGACTAGTGCAATATTGCGCTGGTATTGCAGGGTGTGCTACTTGAGGGGGTTGAGGCAATCCTCGTAGGCTGGCATGAGCTTGCGACAACCGAATAGACGGAGTAGAGGGTGCGTGTTGTCCGGCGCCGAACAAGCTTATGTTTGTTAGCGTCGCGAGTTTGGTACGGGAACTATACTGATCAGTAGTACTCAAGTCGTCACAGAATGACAGAAGCGTAGAGTGCTCGGAAAACCTTACTTCATCAGAGAAGGGAGACACGGGACACAAACCCAATTATGGGTCGAAGCTTAGATACAGTGTGTGGGGTTTTGAGGAATTCAACGCGCCATTGCACGGGCGCATTTCACCTTGTTCTGCAATCCTTAAGCCACATCGTTCTCGCTCCGAACGAGTTGCCAGCGGTGGCGCTCCACTCGCACTCGCGGTGGTTCGCGGTGAGGGTGGAGCTAGTGACGTCACGGAGCGGCCCCTGGTGGCAACTGCGGTGACGGTAGCGGCTCTCTTTCTATCCTTGGGACAGCGCCCGGTACGTACCTGCTTCCTCGCGTCCGCCGACACCTTTGTGACTAGGACTCAGCTCACGCACGGGGCCTTTGCCCGTGCGGGGAGCGCGTACCTCGTGTTGATCCTATCCCTACGCTAAGCCGAAGAACGGGTGCCTAGTGCCAACTCGAGGTCGTACCATGCCGAGCCGCACTTATCGGAGGCCGAAGCCGAAGGAGATCGCCCGAGTTCTCGCGAGTTGGCCCATCGGTTATCGCGAGAGCAAGTAGCATAGCCGCCGGGACTTTTCCTAGCGGCGTGTCCCACCTTGAGCCTGTGCTCTCCCAGCGACGTGATACAGGCGCCCCTAACTGTATTTTTCGCCCTTGGTGCGGGACCCCTTTGGTTCCCCGCCGTCACGGGACCGGGCGTTCGTGCTGTGTTGGGTGCCATTGGAGACAATAAACGGTTTCAATCAACTTAGGGCAATACTGTGTTCTTGCGTGCGTCGCTCGGTAGCCCCTTGTGGGCTAAGCTTGCGCGCGCCGTGGCGCTAGAGGCTGACGGCTGACGCGGCCCTGTGGCTCGCTAAGCTCGAACCCGCGGTGGTCGGTACTCTTGTGAGACCGTAAGACCCCACAAGTTCTGGTGACATATGCAGAAAAGTTGAGAGAAGAGCTAAATGCTACACCCAGAATAGGAAGGGCCCGAACCGTCTTTATAGAGGTGCCTCCAAGGAAGTAGGTTGGACATGCAGCAGTTTTGTTGTGGTTTTACAGTGCTACTACAATGTTTGTTATTGTAGGCCCAGTCGCCCACCTTTACAGAATCTATTTGTTGCAAGCACATATGCTGCGCATCGGCATATTGTTGTTGTGGAAGTGTTAACTTCTTAATCAAACATGGGTACTTGGTGTTGACTAGATCTTTGTCGTGACGGCAATTTATAGTATCGCAGCAAGAAACATTTTAGTAGAAACTGAAGCGATTCCAGCAGTTTAAGCATACTGACTGTACAAAACACTGATGACACCACTTCACCTTCCCCACAATGCACTCACACCATCTACTCTTTCCATAAACAAAAAGAGCGATAAAAAATCAGTTACAGTTTCTTTGACTCAGTACTTGCTGCTTCCGAAGCAGGCATCGAAGCAATCATGGTATACGCTGATACATGCATAGGTCTTGCATGGTGCAGGTCCTGCTATGCACTGCACACGGGGCACACGTTACAAACACATTTCTTTTTGCAGTGCTAAAGTATATAAGGACACACTGACTCAAATATGACGGCGTTGTCACGTATGCTTCAGTGCGTCAGTGTTCTTGATTGCTACACGAGCGATTTATCCCCAACTAGCCCAAAAGACGGATGCACTTGAAAGAAGCGAGTGCAGGAGTACAGTGAACTAGTACTGAACTGAATTCACATGCCGAATAGAAGAGCGCAGTGTCAGCTGAAACGGGCGGCCCTGTTGATTATGTAAATACTTCCCATAGTTGGGCTACTAGTGTCTTTCGCTTTCGGAAGTTATATTTGCCACTGGAAACAGCACAGAGCTTGCCCGTTAAACTTGAGTCACACGCCCCCACACGAAACACGCCGTGGTTGACCACCCCAAGTGCAACACGGCTTATTCACCGCACCACACGAAGCCAGTAGTTCCATATTTTAAATCCCAGCAGCACCAAACGGACCTGAAAATTCATTTCCTTCGACAGAGTTTCTCAGCTGGGTTCGTTCACTCGCCAGTTACGAACTCGATGGACGCACTAGGTCTATGCGTAACGTAAACAACATCGGCGATAGGCGAGTGCTGATTATCCAGACTTCGGAGCTCGCAAACATGTTTTCATTCGTTTTGAGCAGAACAAAATACACATACAACAAGCACACACAATGCCGCAATCGTGACTCGGTTGGCTGTTTCAGCAGACGATCGCACTGAGCCCGGCGGAAGCCAGTGGGCCGGTTGGATTAGTCGATGTCGTTCCAAGTCGCTTCGGATCCACGTCCCACTGCCACAACCCACGGTCGTCGGTCGGTCGTGTCATTGTCGGCCTACTGTTACAACACTGTCTTTCAGGAACACTGTCGAGCGCGTCGTGCGTCCAAAGAAATCGGACGATCGTTGGTGCCGGCGCCTTCGCACGGGCGGCAATTATAGGCATAGCAGCCCGAGGCTTCGCCGCCACCGATTGCTTGACGCCTGCGACGCGTCGCAGCCTCTCATTGGTGCACGCCGGCGCTGCTTCGCCTCGCGTCGGCACACTTCTAGCATCGGCAGTAGACATAATCGCTGCGCGTCGTCACGCTTCGCCGTGTTCCCGACCGACGCTTTTGACGCTTCGGCGCGTGCCGAAGCTTTCCGACGCGTGCCAGTGGTTGGGGCATTAGAGGGAGGAATGTACCTCCTCGCCGAGGTTGAAAAAAAAAAACCTGACAAGACAGCCGGCTCAATCTTGTAGTGCATTTAGGGGCTGTATAGTTTTATCTTTCGAGACAATTATTGTTCCGAAAACCGACTTTTGTATCCAAATGTAATAAACATAGAAAAATAAAATCACATTGGGTAAATTATGTCGTTGTTCTATTTTGCGCAAGACCACCCTTTAGCACCTACCGCTTTCAAAGGCAAAATATTTCTCCATGGCGCCTAGCGCAAAATATAGCTGAAGCCTATTGTAGTAGTATTCTTGTAGTCAAATACATGTCCAAAGCGTGGCGGCTATGGCATTGGCAGTTTTCCCACGCCCGAAGCACGGCAGAAGCATGGCATTTGATATCCTGGCTCTTGGTATCCGGATTTCCATAATTACGGATGTCATGATGACCCCTTGTCGGAGCTAAAAATTTTCTCGCCGTGTTGTGAAGCAAGATCACTGAATATTAAGAGTGCATAATTATTTCTTTTTAATCTGTTTTCACACACAGCAAGCTACCATCGCCGTAAAGCACATGAATTGACATTGTTTCTTTGCGTTCACTTTAATGCAACGTCGTATTAGTTTCCTTTATTGTGCAGAAGCCGTCGGTAGGAGGCAGGGACGAAAGCGTGCGAATAGGAACGCGTACAAAGCTACATTCTTTATAAAGTAAGGATGATTTAATTCTTTTTTTCACAGAAAATTGTTACTTGCACACAGTTCAACTTTTATTTCTATTGGACCTGTGCGCTTCTCAGGTCAATACTCGCTCTCACTCAGCAGGAGCTGTATTTTGCAGCCTTTTGGACATTTCAGCGGCAACGTTCCAGCGCCGTGTTACCCTGAGTTTCGGCTGTTTTTCTTCTTTTTAACAAATGTCGTGGCGCTACTATGCTGACACTTCCAGCTTAGGGCGTACTATTTATGTCGCGGAGTGCACTGACCTGGTTATCTTACTCCAAAGCTAAGTGGTGGCGTTGCAATAGCAGTGCGTGGTAAGAGCAAATTTACGCTCCAGCCCCATGCCACACTACCCGCCTGCCCGCACGCGTGTGGTCGGGTGAAAATATTTCATTAAACATTTTAGTAGGACTCCGTCAACAATTCACTACCGACTTGGATTGGGACTATGATTTAAAACAAAGAGCTTGATTCCTGAGTGTGTCATATATCGGCATTAATGTGTGTTAGAAAAATTTATCAAAAACTCTCAAGTTACTCCCCATTCTAAATATTTTTCCGCAAACAGTACGAGCTGTTGACGTACTGATGATACATGTCCTTCAGAAAAAGAAATAGTTTTATGATGTATAGTAAAACATTCCTTACACAAATGTAACGAGCCTTTTGACGCAGTACTAAAGTTGTTATACAGACAAAAGCTAGAAAAAGACGTGTTGATGGGGCACTTCAAATATTCTAACTGCAAAAGTAAGACGGAAGTCTTTTAACGGCGTATTTAAAATATTCTTTATACAAAAGTGAGAAGGAAATATTTTAACGGTGAATTAAAAATATTCTTTATACAAAAGTAAGAAGCAAGTCTATTAACGGTGTATTTAAAATATTCTATATACAAAAGTAACAAGGAAGTATTTTAACGGTGTATTGAAGTTTTCTTTATACAAAGTAAGAAGGAAGTCTTTTGACAGTGTATGAACAAATGTTACTAGAATGTAAATGTAAATAGACTGTCAATAAAGTAAATAGAAAGTCGGTAGAAGTTCTAAATAATGTTAATAGGCATTTTTGTAACTGTAGTGGCCCCTTGTTGGGCTTTCTGGAGTGCAGTTCGCATAGCTATCGAAATTAGTTATTTTAATGACTCTTTCATCCTTCCCCGACCTCCTGATCACCGTCTTTCTAAAAGAGGGTTCACCGATGACTCATATACTCGAAGTTCCACGTCCTAAGTTCTCAAAACTATGATAAAACTGCAAGAATTTAATCACCATTTCTTCTCGCAAAGTGTCTTTCTGTGAAACTAGATCCCGGCTTAAAGGTCACAAAAATGGCCAGCGGTGATCAGTTGATGGAAGTCAGTGAAAAGAATCAGTTCAAGAAACTGTCGGGACTTGTTGAAATTCGTAATACCCCCGTCTTGATGAACCCGCACCGTTCTATGAAAAGTACACGCGGAGTCGTATCTGGGCACGACTCCCAGACTTGAGTGACATCGAGCTGCCTGATGGCAGGAAGGAACAGCACATGACAAATGTCCAAACAATAAAGATCACGCGGCATGACCAAGAGATCCCCAGTAAACACCTAATTTTGACGTTCGGCACAAGCACTTTGCCAGAACATATTTAAACAGGCAAGCTAAAAATCCAGCATAGACCCTGAATTATGAATCCACGCCGCCGATTTAAGTGTCAGCGATTTGTTCATGGCCCTCAGAGCTGCCGGGGCCGTACCACATGTGCAAAGTGCGCGTTACACGGCCATCCTGCCGACAATTATACTGCGACACACCACTGCGCAAACTGCGACGGTGACCACCCTGCATACTCCCGTTCATGTCCTTCTTGGCAGAAGGAAAAAGAAATAATTACGCCTAAGATCAAAGCAAGCATTCCTTTTCAGGAAGCGCGAAAGCGTATTTCCTTCCTCCATACCGCAGGGTATGCTGGAGCGGTGCTTAGCGGGTCGGCGACCTTGCAGACTCCGTCATCGGCCCAGCCAACAAAGACTTGGGCCGTGGCACATTAGCAGCCTTCGGGGCCTTCTACATGGTATGACGTAGGTATCAAAGTTGTCTTAGGGCCTTTGAACATGTTTGATCAATGTGTACAGACCATAAAAGATGGTGAGTAAATTACGCCAATGTATTTATCTTCTCAAATACTGGTTAAGGATGATCCATTTGAAGAATATGTTGCCATCAGAGGTGCCCCTCTTTTCGTGAAGGGCGAAGCAACCGTCCTTTATTAATAACGTTCATTTGCTGTTTTTAACACCAAACACCGAAAGAGACGAAGGAATCGTTCTGTCACTTAAATGTCGCTGAGTCAATTACGTCGTATACGACGCAATGGTTAGCATGAAGATGAATGCTGGAAAAATAGTGCTTGAGTAAGTCATTGACGCAAATTAAAAAATAATAAGGTGCCCACGACTGATTCCTCAGGAATCCGAGAGCGTAATTGAAGAAATAATGACCTTACGGAAATATAGTCGACGTACTGGCACCGCACAGAAAGAAAACTAGCATTCCAATCGACCACACGGGAACCTTTTAGTGCCACATTTCTGTTTTGCAAGAGGTGAGAATGAAGTAATGAATCGAAAGCTTTAAAAAAATCAATGAATATAGCGTCGCTATGTTTACCAAGGTCTAATTGATAAGCAATGTGATCGGTGAAGTCGGTTAACTGCGTGATAGTAGCGATATCATCTAAAGCTATGCAGGACATTAGTTGGAACGTTCTTCATTTGAAGAAAATCTATTATGTGTTTGCAAATTTTATGTCCCACCATGTTGCGGGAGTGGGAAGTTGAAGAAATTGGTCGGTTATTCGTTATGTTTGGCTTTTAGCATATTTTGTGCAAGTGTATTACTCTTGCAAATTTCCACGATTAAGGAACAATTCCTGTTTCTACAGACTCATTGAATATAAGTTCAAAATACCGTGAAGTACTACATTGTAAATAGCGAAGAAGGAAGGAGTTCAGATTACTATCAGAACCACTAGAATTTTCCTACTCTAAATTTGAAATCCAACTCAGGACGCTAACGACATTAACTGTGATGCTGGAAATGGCAAAGTCTCAATCATTTTAAAATGCAGGGTGGAGATGAGAATCGTTTGCGTATACAAAATCGAATAATTCGTTCAATGCGTTGGAGATGCACACAACATCATTTACACTTTCATCATTGATTGTAATTGATGATGAAGAATCAGCAACAGGCATGAGAGGACGCCAGAGATTCAGAGAATTATTTCTTAGGAATCCTGGTACCTCGCCATGAAAGAAAAATCTGTATCCAGATTGATTTTCAAATTTAGTTCCTCTCTGGCAGATTTGAATCCATCAATGACATCAGGGTCATTATTGTGTTTTGAACGTCTCAGCCTTCTAACGTGGCGTGATAATTGCAAAATTTCTCTAGTCATCCAAAGGATGGCACAACTTGCTTTGTTGCTTTTTAGCGGAACAAAGCCTTGGATGCACAGCTTTGTAACGTTTTCAAATTTACGAATCTTGTGATAAAACTTCAAGAACAGATCTGTTAGACTGAATAAAGTCTAGAAAACTTAGGACATTCAGCACACGGTGTGTAGAATGTACGACTTAGCGAAATAAGCACTGCATTGTTATGGGAAATTTTGTAAGTAATTTCACAATCGGACAGCTTATCAACGAGGTCTGACCTATTAAACACTACTGTCTTGTTGAGACATCAACAACTTGTGTAATCCTAAAGGGTAAAGGAAACAATTCGCTATCTAAAGATCTGCGATACGATAATGAGGGCCAGTCAATATCCGGTTTGTTCCGGTAAGTATCTCATTAAAATTAAACTAGATGCATGAAAACTGTGCATGTTGATATAAACAGCGAGAAGAAAAGCATTATTAGGTGAGGAGGTAGGTGTATGATAACAAAGAGAGGATATCACTGTTTTGTTTTTTTACCACCGTGTAATTTACACGACACAGAGTCACGATCAGCTGGAGAACAGATAACTGAAAACTTCAAACAAGATTTGAAAAAAAAGCGAGGTTCCACCTCCCTTACCAATTTTCCTGTCTGATCGGACAGCTACATAGACGGGTGGAGTGATTTCAGTGTCATATATCTGATCGTGAAGCCAGATTTCAGTGACACCAATGAAATTAGGGGAATATGAGGTTACCAGGGAAAGAAACAGCGGGCACTCATTTACTAGACTTCTTGCTTTGAATTCAAGAAAGTAAGCTTGTGAGGGTCGCGGGTAAGTCAATGTGAAGACGACATAACTGGGTGGGGGGGATGTTTGGCAATCATTGGGACAGCCTGGAATTATTCACAAGGGTGTTTGCAGCGACACTGGAATCGTCAACCAGAACGTTAGGTGTTCATTCCATCTACAGCGGAGACCATTCATGCAAACGTCGTCATAACGCAATTGCACCACAGAGCCAATTCCAGGCCTCAACGAATTGTTGTAACAAGTCTGCTCCAGGAAGTGAGAACTTAATATATGAAATGATCAAACTCGCCCAAACCCACAGAACACTACTGTCATGCTTTCACTTCATGTTCTCCGCCAGCTACATTCCGTCCACCTGGAAAGGAGAAATCATAGTTTTCCTGACGCCGCAGTTATAGGACTACAGATCTGACAAATTCTGTGTGCAGTTTTTTTAGGAAATGGTTAAGCGACTCCTTAGCCATTTTCTTGAAAGCAACAAAATACTCGATCCCTTATAATGCGGTTTTAGAGAATGTAGATCCACAATAGATCATCTTGTCCCCGTTGAGACAAATGGCCATGATGTGCACAAACCCTTTTCTCGTCTGTATCTTCAGTTACGGAGAAGGCGTACTACTCAACTATGAGCTTTGGGATTCCTCGTGATCTGTCTGAAATGGGAGTCCGAGGCAACTTACTGAAAGTGACTCAGAGTTACCTATACAATCGCCCGTTCCGTCTTGCTAACGCTCCATCTCATCCACAAGACGCTGTTATTCTACAAGGTGGTTTGCTGAGCGGCAGTCTTTTATTGTAAAGATGAACTCGCTCTACACTGCCATACCACGTGCTATGTTTTATTGTGTATATGTGGATGACATACAGATATGTTACAAATCATGTAAACTATGTATGCAACAGCGACAAGTACAGCTCGGCGTAACTAAATTGTCTAAGTGGGTGGACGATAATGATTTTAGACTAAACATTCGAAAAAGTACGTGCGTCCTCTTCTCTAATAAGAGTACATTATCGGGCCCCGTAATAGATCTCTATGGAGAATGGCGACCTGTTAGCCGAGAACACATATATTTAGGGATCCTTCTAGACAGCAAGTTAACTTTTGTCTCGCAACTGAAGTATTCTAAGGCAAGGTGCCTCGAGACTGAATCTGCGGAAACTCTTGTCACGCACACCCTCGGGAAGAGACAGGAAATGCCTTATTAGCTCGCACAAAATTAAAATATCATCACGTCTTGACTACGCAACCACAATCTATATTTCTGGTACGCCTAGTGCTTTGAAAATGTTATGTCCTTCCTCCACTTAGGGATTCGCCTTGCTAAAGGCGCTTTCAGGACCAGTCCTGTGAAAAGCCTGTTCGTTGAATATAACAAATGGTCTTTATTACACTTCGAAAGGACATATTTAAGCTTTTCCTGCGCCTTTAAGGCAAATTCAGCAGTAGACCACCCCAGTCATTCAAGTATTCACGACTTGTCCTCGGCCAGGCTGTTCTGTAGCCACCCAGCGCCTAGGCCTCCTTTGTCTCTCCGATTGGATGCACTGCCACAAGCAACAGGCGTCACTGTTTTGAAGAATGTTCTTATGGCTACTACCAGGCTTCCACCATTTTGAGAGTGGCAGACTACCCAGTGTGACATAACTTTCTTAGAAATATCAACACAATCAACTGAGGCACGTACAACTATAGGCGTTAGGCACTATAGGTAGAGTTACTTGTGTGCTTCAATGAATAAATCATTTTGTTAAGAAATTCACTGCAACGCCAGTGCACTTCTTCGCAAAGTTTGGGAACTAATATCTCGATGCTGGTGCCATCCTGAAAATTGCTTCCAAGTGGAAGCACTTGCATGAGTCTCAGCCTTGTGATCTCCACGGTTAGAATTTGTTAATTGCAATATGGGTGATAAAGTACTTGGTTAAAAATTTAATTGGGTTATTTTTGTTATTTAGGCAATTGTGCATTTAAATTCGTTTGCAAGTAGTAGACCGCCTCATCAACCAGAATTGTGCCATCCGCACCCCCCCCCCTTCCACAGGCAATCTCAAAGAATTTTCGAAAGTGTTCACTCAAACACCCTGTATGTATACAAGGTGTCCCAGCTAATTTTAGCCAGAGCTTTAAAATATGCGAACACAACGTAGCTGGACAGAAGTGAGGTAATGTTTGCCGTCGCTGTGAGATGCTCAAATTATTTCTTCATTCCGCCGAATTAGACAATTACACCTAATTATTTAATTAACTTTTCAAATAATATAGTTAGACGAAAATTGTCAATGGGAAAATTGCAGAGCTACATGAAAAACTCCCCATACAGCTCTCTGTTGCTCAATACGTGCGACGTAAAAGTTTTTCCGAGCGTGAAGGAAGCCTGCAATACATGCTAAGTGCCTCGAGCGGTGATTCGTGAAGCCATTTTGCGTGTATTCCCGATTATTTAATTAGGCAAAATGCAAAAAATAATCTCAGTATCTCCAAACGACAGTAAACAGCCTTATATTGTTTCGCTCTGGCTACGTGGCATTTCCATATTTTTATAGCTTTGCTGAAGTTACGTGGGGACACCCGGTATATGATGATGATGATGATGATGTCGTTGATGAGTTTATGGTTTTCCATTTTCTAAAACAAAATAAAAGTCGTCTTACTCAATCTTTAATTCACACAACCCTCTTTAATGGTTTCATTTGTGTTGAGCATCTTCCGACGTTTCTTTCACATGTGCCAGATCGTCCAGAATTGGGCCACGAAATTTAAATTCAATTATTTATGCGTACTCAGAATAAGTTAACTAAATTCAGGTTGTCAAAAATGTTAATTGAATCATGCAGTTCACCTCGCCTTCGGCATAGACAAGGAGGTTCGGATGAAGAAGAAGAACTGGCAACCCGCCGCCTATGCCGCAGTCCAGAGGGCAACTACCGTTTTGAGGCAACAACAGCAGCTCAAGTCCCGGCTCTACGTCGACATCTAGCTCACGTAACGCCCGTGCCGACTGCGTTTTCGTCAAGATCATTCACGTCTCGCGCCTGGACATCGTGAGAGCGATCGAGATGCGGAGGGCAGCACCGTATGTGATTGGTGACACCACTGTCATCAGTCACCAGGACAAGCAGTCCAGAATGTCCGAGAAGGTGCGGCGGGGCAGCACAATCGACTTCGTTCGCATGCTGGAGACCGAGCTGGCTGCGAAGTCTGCTGCAGCGGACCTGCCTGGAACCTGGGGCTTAACAGCAGCACACGGCAGGAAAGGTCTCATGCCGTACATGTCGCTGGTTCCTTGCTGGGCGGGATCACTGTGCATCGGCACCGCTCTTGGCTACGCACTTCCTGCTGGCCGCACTCTGGACGATGCGGCACATCGAGGCTCCTTCGACGTTCCACACAGGCAGATATTGTGGTACGGGCGTGCTTATAGGTAATACAATTTCGTCGGTGGGTTGTGAGATTGCGATACACACTGCGATTTCTTCATCTGAAAAGAGGTGTTCGAAAAATTGGTGACAGCTTCTTCTTACTGTTGAATATTTTTCGGAATTTAAAATAATATATTTAGATCGACGCGAAAGGATATGCCGAGTCACTAATGAACTGCAGAAGGATCCGTCCAGAGCTTGTCCAGTATTCTGTCTCGTGTTTCGTTTTCATGTGCGCTGCGCAATAATGAATGGGCCACAAATAACTTCGATAGAGGTATAGAAAGCTTGAAAAAATGCCTTATTCGCAGGGGAGACATCTTGCACCAGATCTTGTCAGTGAACTCGAGGGCACTTTTCTACGGTTACGGTTTCGTTTCCGAACAGCTGCTGGTATCGTCTAACGTGAACCGATCATTGCGACGGTTTGGCACTCGCTCAGGCTGGCTCAGTTGTCTGCATGCTACGTCGGGCCACGCAGAAAGAAGCAGCGTAGCGGACGACCAAGCGTGCCTCGGCGAGTGCTAATACTTTTCTACGTTCTGCCATTCGCTGTCACACGGCGCCCTTAGCTGCTCTGACATCACGACACCTACACCTCCTCGTAAACTAAGTCGAAAGTCACAGTGGGACAATAATAATAGTAGTACATTTTTGAGGGCGCGGTCGTGATTGCCAGTATATTTTTCTGGTTTGCCGAGGTCTAGGACCTCCGCTTAATGCGAAAGTGTATAGGTAAAAATACGGCCACGTAAAGACTCCTTTACTGATTTAAATAAACGCACATATTGCTCCATAAGAAAGTAACTAGTCTACCTTGTTTTCAGCGTATGGACGTAAACTGTAACGGGGTAACCGTATGTAAGCGTGCGTGAATGGACGCATGTACGTAAACGCAGCGTGAGAGATGTTGTATAAGTACTCCCAGCGGCACTGTGTTTCGTTGTGACGCAGGTTCGGCTCCATGATGAGCCTGGGTGCTGTGTTCGGCTCTCTAGCGGGCGCGATGCTGACGCAGCTAAACGGCCGCCGCTGCAGCCTGTCTGTCGCCGCAGTGGGCCTGCTGGCGTCCTGGGTCGTCATCGGCTGGGCGCGGAACATCTACTATTACTGCGGCGCGCGTGTTTTGGGCGGCTTACTGACCGGCGTCGTCTCGGTCGTCGTCCCAGCGCACATAGCGGAGATGGCCCCCGTAACTCAACGCGGAATGCATGTGAGTGGCGGCTGCTGGTCGGGGACTTTACAATTGCTAGCAAGCACAGCGGGGCGTTGCTTTTGCGGAGATGACGGACGTTTGCGCGAGTAAGAGTGGGTGCGAGAAAGGGAATGTGGCGGCTTTTGCTCCTTGAATATACCACTCTGCCTAGGCACTTGTGGGGATGCGTGACTCTCACGCGTCCCCTGATATCTTGTTTTCCCGCATAGCTCCCGCCTCCTGCAGTGCAGCTTCGCCGCGTGTCCTGGCGCTCGCGGCGGTCGGAGTGGTTGAATCGCAGTGCGAGAGATGGCGGGAGTGTTGCGCTGGTAATGCCGCCTCACTGAGGGTTTACTTGGGTGTGGGTAAGACAAGGCGCTTCCTCTGGTTCGGGACGGTAAGCAGCGCGGACGTGCAGCGCGTGCGCCGATCCATGCTTCTGCAAGACCGTCTCATGAGGCCTCGTGCGAAAGAGCCACCGTTCGAATGACCGTACGCGCGAACGACCAGGTGTTGGGATCCAGCAAGGGGCAAACATATTCGCTCTCTATCAGGTCGCGGTGAGTCGGACTTCCGCGATTTGTCGCGCGCCCATCGGCATGTTTTTTGGATAGCAACCCAGCTACCAGGCATTTTTCTATGAAAGGTGCAATAAATGCCCTTGTGATTGTTTGCGCTGCTGTGTTGTCGGTACTTTGTACCAAGCGCACGGGGGTGAGAACCCCACACACTATACGGGGGAGTATTTTAGCGCGTGCAGTATGCGCTTGCCCCTAGGCGTGCCGGCCGAATTTGCGGTGCGTGTTAGGGCTGGCGCAAGCTGGCGGCTCGACGGAATTCTGTTTATTCAGTCGTGTTTTTTACAAATGAAAACAACCTGTCATTATTTCGCATTATTGGCGGCGCATCCAGGACAGCAAAGCGGCAACGGGGACATCAAAGCTAGAACCTGCACTGGTCCGTGGGTTGGGACTCGCGAGGCCTACGCGTGCCAGGGGAGTGTAAGATCGGCTGTCACCTATCGGGGAAAGCCTATTTTTTACGCGAACACTCCCTGGAGCGCTTTGACCTCCATGGCCCCAACCCACGGGCCACCCTGTTACCAGCTTTGATCCACCCAGCTACCCCTTGGGTGCATCGGAGATCCTCCGACGCCTGCTTTAATATAACCTTAGGTGCTCTTCTGAGGCTTGCTTTTGCCGGTTACATGTGCCCTCCTGGAGCAGTGCTAGTAAAAATCCAATCTTTCGTCGAGACTAAAAAAAGCCACCCGCGACTTATACAACACTACTCAGAACCTTGCCCCTTCAGACACAGCGATCACCAAATAGGGGCGTCCATGCACACTGCCTCACCGCGCGGGCAGCCAGCGGCGGAGCGTAAACAAACTCGATGACACTCTGCAATTAAGGCATGTATAGGGGACAAACCTATGAAACAGGCCCTAAGAAACCAGCACCAGCAAGTGCCTAGGCAGAGTCATATATTCAAGGAGCAAAGGCCCCCAGATTTGCACTCTCACGCCCACTCTTAGTCGTGCCTGCGCAGAAACGCCGAGGATCGTTAAAAGCGCCACGCCCCGCTGTACCTACTAGCAGTTGTAGAAACGCTGCCGGGCCAGTGTGTTTCTATTTTCGCCCAAGCACAGAGCTCGACCGCTGCGCTGCCATGCGCCTCGCGCCCGTACCACGTTTCTTGGTACTTTTTCGCTGAAGCGCCACCGCACACGCCCCAGATCTTTCTAGGTGTTTGGTTTCGTGTCCCTGGTTGTGCCTGGGCGCGCCGTCTGCTCGGGCCAGCCCGCACTCACAGAGTTTAGGCGGTGTTACGTATTTTAAATCCGTAACCGTTTCTATGCTTGCCCAACGAGAAGCCCGTCAATTCGTCTGTCCTGTAGTAAGACGATGGCTTCCGAGATAGCGCCGGCAGCAGCCAGAGAATTTGTCTTTGCGCTGCCTCCCACTCCAATGTCAAGGAAGCGTCGAAAATACAACTCTGGCGGTGCTCTCAGCGAACACCTCAGTTTGCCACTTTCGCAGATCGCTTTCAAGTTACGGGCGCGCGTCTCCTCAACGCTAAGTTAGCGGCGAGAACACAGCGCGCGAAGCAGTCGGCGCACTTTGTGGGCATCGCAGGTCGCTTTCAAGCTGCGGCCCGCGCGGCAGTGCCATAAGAAGCCGCCACCTGAATACGTGCACAGTTCAATAATGGTTCGACGCGGATGGATAAAGAGCGATAACGGCTTCAATATAATGATCGGAACGTCATCAGCGCAGCTGGCGAGTCCACCTGCATTATTTTGCATGCGTCATCAATTCTCCTTGCGCCGCCGTCGGCACCAGTTCGTGTCGGCACTGCGCTAGCGTTAGTACTGGCCTAATCAAGTTCCATAACACTGCTAATGACACCGGGCTGCGCGCAGATGCGCGAGTGGCACTATGCTTACGCATGCCTATATTCTAACTCCCAAAAGAGTTTCCGCATACTTTATTTTTTGTTCCTGGAAGTGGCGTGATAGTTTGTTTAATACGCGTCGTGTGTGGCGCCTGCGCCTTGCTGTTGTTTCGACTGCAAGAGAGAGAGTGATGTCAAGAAGGACGTTGGATTGCAGCCATGGGGTGGCTCGTGGTGCGAGAAACCCTTCATGCACCACGACTATCCCATCTTTTGTATATCGAAGCGCCTCGCACACCACGCACATCCCTTTATCCCCTCATCCCGGCTGAAAAATTTCGTCCAGTGTTAGTTAAGCTGCCGCATGCAACTCTTATTTCAAAATAGCCTAGCCGGTGTTTCGAAAAACCTATTTTCTCTTAGCGACATCTGGGTGAGCAGTATTGTGCGCCCAGGCATAACATCTCCCTAGCCCCACCAAGTTAGTACCTACGAGAATCTAGGGCGCTCGCCGTGGCACTTCGGGAAAAAAGTACCTAGATACGTGGGAGACGCGGGCGGCCCGTAATGGCGCAGCGGCCGAGCACTGGGCTTGGGCGTAAATAGAAACGCGCTGCCTGGCCGCGACTTTAACGCGACCCTTGTTTGAGGGTTCGCCACTCGTTTGTGCGGAGGCGCCAGTAAGAGCGGGCGCGAGGGAGAAAATCTGGGGGCTTTTGTTTCTTGAATATATGACTCTGCCTAGGCACTTAAGGAGCTGGTTTCATAGAGCCTGTTGTATGCGTTTGTCCCCTGGACATGCCATCATTGCGAAGTGCCACCGAGTTTGTTTACGCTCCGCCGATGGCTGCCCGCGTGGTGAGGCAATGTGCATGGACGCCCCATTCGGTGATCGCTGTGTCTGAAGGGGCAAGGTCCTGACTGGTGTTGTATAGGTCGCCAGTCGCTTTTTTATTCGTGACGACAGAATGCATTTTTTACAAGCACTGGTCCAGGAGGGCACATGTAACCGGCAAACGCAGGCCTCAGGAGAGCACCTGAGGTTACATTAAAGCAGGCGGCGCAGGATCTCCGAGGCACCCAAGCGGTAGCGGGCTGGATCAAAGCTGGTAACAGGGCGACCCGTGGGTTGGGGCCGCGGAGGTCGAAGCGTGCCACGGGGTGTGCGCGTAAAAACTCGGCTGTCCGCGATAGCGCACAGCCGATACACCCTTGGCAAGGGCAGGCGTCGGCGGCGGCCTGGAGGCGTCATTTGGTGTCCCGGAGGCGCCGCCAATAATGCGCAATAATGGCAGGTTGTTACAACTAGTAAAAAACTGGATTGAATAAATATACATACGTCCAGCCGCCAGCTTACATTGTGATAAGTTCAGCACCACCACGCCCCGCGAATTCTGCAACACCAGTCAAAACTTTGCCTCAGAATGTACGTCGGACAAACTTCCTCGCGCCTGCTGCGTTGGTGCTCGGTCAGTCGTCACCCGCGGCCTTTCATCCACTCGCGTTCAACAGCGGTTGCTAGAGCACTCTGCCCTGCCTTCTAGATTTTCTATATATGCGGCCCAGGCTGTTCTACTGTCGCTACTGCTCCCACAGAAACATCTGTGAAGTTTGATACAAGGTACATTGCCGTAAGGCGCGAGAAAGCTATGATGCGCCACGACTGACTCAGCACGAGCACCGCAGTTGCTAGTTAGTCTGTCGACACAGCGGTCGCCACATCGGGCGTCAGTGACCGCTGCCCAGTGCCTACTTTACCGCGACGGCATCCAACATCCGAGCGTAAACAAACTCGACCCCAGTCCGCAATGCTGCCACGCCTAGGGACGAAAGCCTACAACAAGCCTCCTCAGTAGTACCCAAGCAGAGTCATATATTCGAGGAGCCAAAGCCCCGAGATTTTCTCTCTCGCGCCCTCAATGACTCGCGCCTGCGCCAAACGACTGGCGATCCCTCATATGAACATCTCGTCGACTTTACGATCGCTAGCAAGTACGGCGGGGCGGGGCATTTGTGTAGGCGATGGATGTTTGTGCGCATGCGGGAGTAAGAGCGGGCGCTAGAGAGAAAATGTGTGGGCTTTTGACCCTTGAATATCTGACTCTGCCCATGCGCCACGGAGACGCTTGCGCGTGTTGTATCCATTTGTCCGTAGGCGTGCCGGCATTGGGGAGAGGACAAGGTCGATCCAAATAGGTCGCGAAGCTTCGGGCGAAAAGCGCTTCTCTAGAAATTGTCACCGACATCAAAAGGGTGGTTATGGGAGCAACGATTGAAGCGCGACAATGTTTGGCGGGAACCAACGTTGGGAAAAGAAGAATTTTTTAATTAAAACGAGACACAGTTAGATACATTGAACTTTTTTTTTCAACTTTATATATTCGGGACTAGTTAACAAAACACAAGTTTTTTTTAAATTTTAGTCTATACATTTGTTTTCACCGCCAATCGTTACAAGGGACGTTGACGTCGCTATCACTCGCAATGTTATGCACCTCTTGAAACGTACAGAAAGACGCGCTCGTAAAGTTCACCTGTTGAAATACGCCCCCCTCACCCGTTGCGCTTTCTTGCTTGTCGATTTTTATCTGAATTTGGTGACGCGGGTAGCTTTATCGCTTCTTAACCTGTTCAATCAAAAGTAGTGACCTACGACCGTCAGATAATTGTGTAGTTGTTTTCATGCGAGTGCCCTGGCCGACGGGCTTGGCATCCGACGATAGGATCAGCACTCCACACTTAAAGCTTTCGTCGGCCTCCAAAGAAAAGATGTTCTGTGCAGGGGTGCGATTTCGACAACCATGCATACGGCTGGAATTTTCCTGCATCGCTTTCCGCGTTGAAAGCTCGAAACGCACACCAACTCGAATGGCGGGGCATCTGAGTATACAGCTATAAAGTCAGGCCAACAAAACAAATTTGGCATCTTCGAAAAGAAATTTACGTCACCTCTGCTTTTAACAGATATTGCTTCACATTATTTCTTCTTGCGCTGGAAGTGTTTCCTCCACATACAGATGGCGCTAAGCCCCGTGAACCATTTGGTTGTCAGACGAAGATGAAAACAGACTGGAAGGAGAAGCGGCAATAAATTACATCCGAAAAATAACAGCCGAATCTTTCCAAGGCAATGACGAGGTTGTACTTGAAGAGAAAAAGAGCATGAAAGAGACCCAAGTGGAAAAGCAGCTCGTGCTGAGAAATTTCAACTGGAAGTTAGCGGAAGAGAAATTTCCCAAGCGGACATGATTACAAAGACCGCGCCGAATAAAACAACACACGAAGAAGGGACACGAGACAGCACGTAGGCGCCTACGTGCTGTCTCGTGTCCCTTCTTCGTGTGTTGTTTAATTCAGAGCCGTCTTTAAAAAATTAAATTAGGGGGTTTTACGTGCCGAAACCACTTTCTGATTACGAGGTACGCCGTAGTGGAGGACTCCGAAAATTTCGACCACCTGGGGTTCTTTAAGGTGCACCTAAATCTAAGTACACGGGTGTTTTCGCTCCCACCGCAATGCGGCCGCCGTGGCCGGGATTCGATCCCGCGACCTCATGCTCAGCAGCCTAACACCATAGCCACTGAGCAACCACGGCGGGTGGAGCCGTCTTTTTAATCATGCTCAACCAACTAGCCCACCAACACATGCCTAAGCGGACAGCCACAGGGCTAGACGATGTTCCCGTTAGGCTGACTAATGAACTAGGACCAAGAAGTAAGGAAGCTCTGGTGAATCCAGTGCAACAAAGTTTAAAAGATAGACGAATACCAGACAGCTGGCGACAAAGTAGAATGAATTTAATTTATAAAGGGAAGGGAGAGAAAGATAGAATTCACTCGTAGAGACCATTGACCATTACATCGGTAATATACAGGCTAGCAATGCAGGCAATCAAATTAAAGCTTCAAGCTTGGGCAGAGAATAATGGCATTTTCAGAGAACTTCAGTATGGCTTCAGAATAGGTAGGCGTTTAGATGATAACTTACTTGTTCTTACTCAGTGTATTGAAATATCAAAAGTGGAAAGCAGACCGTTATATGTGGCCTTTTTAGGCATTAGAGGAGCCTATGACAACGTAAAAATTCTGAAAGCGGAAGGCTTAGGTAACGATTGTCTACAGGTTTTGAGAGATTTACCTAGAAAATACCGTTTGCGTTGACTGGGAAGGGATGAGAAGCGAGGAGAAAGTTCATATCAACAAGGGACTGAGACTGCGGTGCCCTTTATCCCCGCTGCTGTTTATGATGTACATGGTAAGGATGGAGAGGGCGCTACAAGGAAGTAACATCGGGTTTAATCTCTCATACAAACAGGCGGGTACAATAGTAGAGCAGCAGCTCCCAGGTTTATTTTATGTGGATGATATTGTGCTGCTAGCTAGCAAGCAAAGTGATTTGCAACGTCTGGATAATATCTGTGGACAGGAAGGCAACAATTTAAGTTTTAAATTTAGTTTTAGAAAATCAGGTGTTATGGTATTCAGTGAAAACAGTAAACAGACAGGGGACATACGGGGCCAGGAAGTACCTCGGGTAACAGAATATAAACACCTTGGTATATGAATAAACGAGGGCAATAGATATATGGAAACACAGGAAAAAAAGAATAACAGTGAAGGGGAAGAGAAATGCAGCCATAATGGAAGCACAGAGCGCTATGGGGATACAATAGGTACGAGGTCCTCCGAGGTATGTGGGAAGGGGCAATGGTTCAAGGACTTACTTTTGGAAATGCGGTTGTTTGCTTTAAATCAGGGATACAATCAGGACCCGACGGGAACCAAATGTCAGAGGGCCGCCTCGCAATGGGCGCTCAGGGGAAGAGTTCAAATGAAGCTGTGCATGGTGATATGGGCTGGACTAGATTTGAAGTGAGGGAAGCTCGCAGTAAAATTGAGTATGAAGAACGCCGGACAAATATGGAAGAAAGTAAATGGGCGTAGAGAGTGTTGAGGTATCTGTACAGGAAAAACATTGATTCACAGTGGAGGAAAAGAACTAGGAAGCTTACCAATATGTGGCCTGTAGGGTGGGCAACACGGCAAAAAAGATGGTCAAGCGTAAAGTCAGAGAGGCTGAAAGGATCTCATGGGTGGCGGCAATGACAAGGAAACATGCCATGAGTAACTACTATAGAGGAAAAAAACGAAATCAGGAAAGGAACAATTTACGATAACTCAAAGGGAAGCTCATTACTTTTCGAAACGAGATCGGGATGCCTTAGAGCACGCACCTATAAAGCGAGACATAAGAAGGAACAAGGAGCATGTGCTTGCTGCGCTAAAGCTAGGTGAACTATCGAGCATGTTTTATTAGAATGTGAAGACGTCTACCCAGCGGTCGATTTAGACACCACTGGCCTCCTTGAAGCCGTTGCGTTCTGCGGGAGCAGTGGAAAAGTAAACATGTCCGCACGAGGCATTAGTAAGAGGCGATTGGAGGATTGGTGGACTAAAAGTAGGGAAACGACAAGAAACGGAGACGTACAAAAGCACCGTTAGCAATAGGGGATCAGAAAATTTGGGTGTGGGAGTTCATAGTGTTTATTTTTTATTGTTTAACTTAGGTAGGACATTATGCCGTATAATAGCAAGAGCTTGGTGGCGCAACACACTGCCACGTTCCAAAGGAGACGTTCATAACATCCATCCATCCATCCATCCATCCATCCATCCATCCATCCATCCATCCATCCATCCATCCATCCACCGATGAACCGCCATGTTTTCAACGTATGGGCTCCTATGCAAGCTCCGCTACCAGGTATATATTTCGCAAGGAGTGGCCTCGAGTTTGTTTACGTTCGGACGCTTGCTGACGGCACTGTGAAACAGGTGATAACATCGCAGATGTTTGCATGCGAGCAGTAGGGACCGTTGAAAAGGTGGGTCCGCACATATTGAACATGTTGAAGGCAAAGCGCCTTAGCAATCGCGGTTGAACATGAGTGGCTGATAGGCCGCCGGGGACACACGACGCTCCTGCAACCGACTATGAAAATACGCCGTGCTCCGGTAACGCAGTTACGCAAAGCTAACCTAACGATAACTTAACCTAAAGTTCATCTGACCTAACGCGGCCGAGACACAGACAATATGCTGACGACGTGACCGTTGTGGTAATACGCCGCGCCATCCTAATTTCCTTTACGATAACCTAGCTTAACCTTAACCTAACCAAACATAACTTCACGTCGCCGAGACGCAAAGACCATAATCCGCATGCGGTAGCCGCGGTAATAATACGCCGCGGCACCATAACGCTTTCTACGCTAACCTAACCTAAGCTATGCTAACCTAAACCCGATCTAAACCTTAGCTAACCTAACTTAACGTGGAATTGACGCAAATTCAATAATCCTCACGCATGACATCGAGCAATCGCGTTCAACCATGGTTGCTAAGGCGCTGTGCATTTATTTCATTCAAAGAGGACCATACAAATGTTCCTGAAAAGTCGCCTAGCTTAACCTAACGTTAACCTAACTTAGCCTAACATGACTTCGCCGAGACGTTAAGACCATAATCCTCACGGTGTAACCACTGTGAGAATACGCCGCCCCACCGCAACGCCTTATACGCTAGCCTAACGTAACCTATACTAACCTAATCCAAAGCAAACCAAATATAACGTGGACGAGGCGCAAAGCGAATAATCGTCACAGCTGGACTTCAGGCAGTGACTTTCAATCGTGGTTGCTAAGGCATTATGCATTTATTTCACTCAAATGGGACCACTGAAATATGTTGCTGAAAAGTCGCGGACAACAGCGTACGAAAAGCCTTTCAAGAGCAAAGATACTTCTCCAGGAGAACCTACCCAGGCTCTACTACGGCCCCTATTCCTCCCCGGAATTTTTTGTGAAGGTTGTGGGTTCTCTCACACCCGTACTCTTGGGACAAAGGAACGACAACACAGTAGTGCAAACAATCACAAGGGCATTTATTGCACCTTTCACAGATCAGTGCCTGCTAGTCGAGCTGCTATCCACAAAACATGCCGATGGGCGCGCGACAAATCTAGAAGTCTGACTCACCGCGACCGGAAGCGAGCGAATATGTTCGCCCCATGCTGGATCCCAAGGCCTGGTCGTTCGCGTGTATGGTCACGCGAATCGTGGCGCGTTCGAGGGCGGCCACGCGAGGCGGTCTCGCCGAAGCATGGGTCGCCGCGCGCGCGGTACGTCCCCGCCGCGCGCCGACCCGCCGGAGAAGAGGGTCGCTGCACGTGCGGCACGACCGTCCCGCTTCCTGTCTCGAACCCCAACAACCTGAGCGCCTTGTCTCCCGACGCCCGAGTAACCCCGCCGCGGCGCGACGCTCGCGCCATCTCTCGCACCGCGCTTGTACCACTCCAACCGCCGCGGGCGAAGCCGCCCTGCAGGAGACGAGCCATGCGGGAAAACTAGATCTCAGGGGAGGCGTGAGAGTCACGCATCCCCACATCCCCCCAACCTTAAATCACTACATATTCCGGCGAGACATGTGACACGGTCTAACATCAAACTGTGCTTCGCAAACAAGGTAGAACATTAAACAGTGGTCGCGCCGAAGAAATGTCCGCACGCTGTCCATAACATGCGAGCCGACATGGTCCTTGGGTGCACCGCGGGCGTCCGCCGGTCACAGCGGCAGCTTTGCAGACTCGACGGCACGATGCCAGGCCAGGACTCCGGAAAGGACGACGCAGTAGTCGGTACGAACAAGCGTCGCTCGCGCCGACGCGCCCTGCTGGGAAGAGCCGCCGTAGCTGTCGGTGACCGCCGGCCCTTTTGTCCGCCGCCGAGGGTTGTGAGCTGGATGCAGGAGGCCGCCGAAGTCGCTGCGCCGAACTGGCCACAGCATCACCATCGCCCGGGGTGGCTCGGTCGTAGTCCGGGGCAGCAGCGCAGACGATGTGCAGGTGACAGCAAACCAGGGGTGACTCCAATCACGCTGCGTAAACTCAACACACTCGGCAAACACTAAAGTAGTGCAAGGGAGAGGAATTATGCATGCGTATCGCCCACGTGGTACGATGTTCAACTCGGCTAGCAAAAGATCGGGCAGCTACTCAGATGCTAAGTTCACGTGAACGAAGCTCGCTTTCTTGAGTCGAACGAGTAATTTCAATTCGTGCGAGGCTAAATAGAATGAGGGAAGCGAATTGCAACACCTCAACGCCACGGTCCACCAGGTTGTGTCCCTCCACGTGCGACAGGCAGCTTCGTAAAGCCTTAGGCCTAAATCGTCGCTACCCTGACAACAACCGGCATCCAAAAACAACACCCAAAATGAGCGCAATACAGGCAGCCGCGAGGAGACGTTAGCTCTGTGAGGTGGTCCTACTCCGCTCGGTGCACGCAGCATCCGAGTTGACGGCGCCCACCGTCCCAGACGGTGTCGGAGCGCCCGGTGCCAGGCCGCAATACCAGTCAGCCCGTAGTGGCACCCGTGGCCCGCGGCCACCCGGCTCCCAGAAACGCGACTTCATCAGAGTCAAAGAGATAGGAGAAGCTATTTACATGAGAAATTCGGACCACCCACGAGGCTTCCGTACTCACTCGCTTCAGGCTTGCCACTGCTCTGCGGGCGCTCAGCCTCGCTCTCCCAGGATGCAGACCACGTGGCTCTCGTACTGACGAATTTCATTAAAAAAAAACACTTGCGGAAAGGCTTAGCATGTTGACATGTTCAAACACACTACAGCCACCATCACCTCGCTCAAGAAAGCACGCCGCCGACGCTAGCTATCAAAATTCACGCTAGGCCTACGCTTCGGTTCAAACAAAGGTCTCGAACGAAGCAGAACTGTTAAAACTATCGTCCGATGCCCCAAGAGGTCCACGTTGGGCAGCCAGATGTGGGTTCTCTCACACCCGTACTCTTGGGACAAAGGAACGACAACACAGTAGTGCAAACAATCACAAGGGCATTTATTGCACCTTTCACAGATCAGTGCCTGCTAGTCGAGCTGCTATCCACAAAACATGCCGATGGGCGCGCGACAAATCTAGAAGTCTGACTCACCGCGACCGGAAGCGAGCGAATATGTTCGCCCCATGCTGGATCCCAAGGCCTGGTCGTTCGCGTGTATGGTCACGCGAATCGTGGCGCGTTCGAGGGCGGCCACGCGAGGCGGTCTCGCAGAAGCATGGGTCGCCGCGCGCGCGGTACGTCCCCGCCGCGCGCCGACCCGCCGGAGAAGAGGGTCGCTGCACGTGCGGCACGACCGTCCCGCTTCCTGTCTCGAACCCCAACAACCTGAGCGCCTTGTCTCCCGACGCCCGAGTAACCCCGCCGCGGCGCGACGCTCGCGCCATCTCTCGCACCGCGCTTGTACCACTCCAACCGCCGCGGGCGAAGCCGCCCTGCAGGAGACGAGCCATGCGGGAAAACTAGATCTCAGGGGAGGCGTGAGAGTCACGCATCCCCACAAGGTACAGAGTGCCGCAAGGCGCAAGAAAGTTATAATCCGTCAAGACTGACTCAGCACTAGCGTCATACGCACGAGAAACCTGCGCGACGTACCTTTAGACACACGGTTCACCAAATAGGGTGTCAGTGGCCGCTGCTTCACCTTTTTCACCGCGCCAGCAGCCAGCGTCCAACGTAAACAAACTCCACCCCACTCCGCAATGCCGGCACGCCTACGGACTAACGCATAAAACACGCGCAAAGAAATTTGTTGGTTGTGCCTGTGCGGAGTCAGTTATTCAAGGAGCAAAACTCCCCATGATTTCTCTCTCGCCGCCGCTCGTTCTCGCCCCTGCGCAGACACGTAGAGCGCCTCGACAAATGCCACGTGCCGCTTATATAAATTTTGAAAATGCTGCTGCAGCCACTCGCTGTCGCAGGGCGCGGGCTGCGAGCGCCTGGGTGGCGCAAGCAGAACGTCGCTTCGACGGGTGCCGTTTCTGGCCCTGGCAGACAGCCTCCCAGTTTCGATTTCGCGCGCTCTGATAGCCGAAATTTGCTGTGCCAGTTTCGCGGATAATCGCATTTGGCGAGATCCTAAGAAGTTGATATGGCTTGCGCCAAGTGTTTGTTGCAATTTACCAGCTATCTGAGCGTGTTCAAATTTAATGTTCTAATGTAAATAATTTGTGTTTTTTTAATTAGCCACTGAATACCACGTGTCACGCGTCAGGCCCTGGTCGCCACCTCGGACGGCGTGTCTCCTTAGGAACCACCGTTTTAACACTATTTTTTTAAATACAACCTAAAGTTTTCGTAGAATAACCCTGCATATATAGAGAATAAACGTGGCGTCTGTGCAGCGCATCGGATGCAGTGGCTGGCTTGTACGCGAAGTACCTAGGTTGAACCTACCCTCGTTCATTTCTTTCGCGACCAACTTTCCAGTATTCTTGTGAATAAACAAGTCGCAAACAGGGCAAAGTGCGACGAGCTGAGGACGACATTTTTCATTCAGTTAGTAGTTCGGCCAAACACCTTTCCGTAAATATGTTATTCTAATAAGGGTGCCTGTATTAGCACCTTAATGGGGCTGGTTTAGCGATAGAATACACCGCTGAAACGTTTAGTGCATGGGGTTTTGCTTATTTATATCTGGTGCTAACGTCTGTGTAAAAAAAAAAGTTATGCTGAAGTTCCACTGAAGATGTCTAAATATACGGTAAGCATACCCCCAATTTTAGTTGCCGCGACCCCCCCCCCCCCCAGTTTAAAGCTCGCTCACCACGAAACTCAAGCTGACCCCCCCCCCCCCTCGAAAAAAAATATTGATGTTGAAACAGCCCCAAATTTCAAGTTCGACTTGCCCCAATTTCAAGTTGGCCCACCTCTACTATAGGCTGCCGCGTGCATCTTCTATGAAGCCCTTTGTACGTCTATGAGTATGCATAAGTATGATCAAATGGTTGTCTCTGTGATCAATACTTTTTGTTTCAATATTCCTTATCACTTATAAAGCAACCAGTCGTCACCGTTTCAATTAATTGGACAAGTAGATGCGTTAACTTCACTAATTCCGAGTTTTTGCTGATGCAAGGCATTAAACTCCAACGCTACCATGTCTGTAGGTTGTGTGTAAGTCGTACTTTACGAATTTTCTTATGCATTTTACTTTGACAAATTCAATTAGTTCAGTAACGCCTGTTGCGCCACGCGGAGGGCCTGCGTGGTTCGGGACGATTGTTGTCGTTTGGACTACGTCACACAAACCATCGATTTCTGTGCGACGCGGCGAACGCCGTCGCATTAAAAGCACACGTGCGACACTCGGATCCCCCCGAACGCAGGGTGCCCTGCACCAGTTCGCTGTCACACTGGGCGTCCTGTACGCGTACTGCGTCGGCCGTTTCCTGCACTGGGACTGGTTGGCCGTGTTCTGTGCGCCCCCTGCCGCCGCGTTGCTCTTCCTCACCAGAACTTTTGCGGTGGAGTCTCCTCGCTGGATTCTACAGAAGGGCGACACCATGGGCTCTTTGAAGGCGCTCATTACTGTGCGTGGTTCCAAGTCGCTGGTGGGTGTGAGACTTACGCAAGGTTCTTTGCATCCTCGTAGACATGCAGCGAGTTTCAAACGCTGTGGTGTTCCTGCTAAATGTATTGTTTTTTTTTTTAGAACGGTAGCACTGTGTGAAAACCCTTTCAGTGCTTGTGCGCGGTTTGCGATGTTTGCGATAGTTTGCAATGCACTAACATTCTTTTTTTTTTGCAATCTATGGACTCTTCGTGCAACTATGAGAAATTTCGAGGTTTATTTAGTTCGTCTCTAATTTTTGTTGTGAATAATTATGGATAATAGAGACTTCGACTTGAACACTCATAAAGAGACATCAGGATCACTATAAGGGGTAGGTGGCTTCTACAGTTTTAGCACTTCTGCAGAAACCTTGAACTGTCTTTTTTTCTGTTTTTCGCTAGATTGCTCGCTCAAAGCATGGCTCCGACTACGAGCTTGTAACGTGACTACGATTTCACTACGTTCTCAATTATTCTTTGTTCTCCATGAAAAGCGAACTAAGCTGGCTAGAACATTGAGTTGGGCGTGTTGGTCTTTTGTTATGCGATCGAAGCGCAACGGAACGAGTTGAAGGCGACGAAACGCGGCGCTGTGTGTCAGTGCCGTGCGTGCCGCCTTCGTCTCGCGACATGTCACGCACTTAACTCTGTTATCGCATGACGTGCTAAAATAGTAATTGCTTCTCGCTTGTAAAACATTTTACGTTTGCCCCTTCAGTATTTTCGTTCAGTCGCAGTCAACTATATGTAGCTTCAAAGTCTGGACAAGACTATGTCACGTCGCGGATTGCGGGAAACAGGAAAGCCGAAGTGGGGACTTTGGCAAGGCATGACCTTTGCGTATAAGAACAATACGCGCTATTCATCTATGCGTGTTCTTGTTCTTGCTTTTTTTAGAAAATACACACAGAACGAAATGCAAAACAGCCTGTTGGGTGTTGATAACACAGGAACACTCTATGACTCAAGGTCTGGCAGCACAAATCCTCGAACGAAAACAAAAAGGCAAGGAGTACCTAGAAGCACAAGTGCTTGTCCTTGTCTATGTTCCTTGATTTTTTTTTGTGTCCTCTTCAAGAAGCCCCGCTCGTACACATTCAATCATGCAGAAGCAACTATAGCCCAATATCTTAGGTCACTGAGAATTCGTGTTGATTCATTAGTTTTAGCTGACGCAGTGCGATACGAGAGCAGTAGCTATAGGCCTTTCTTCTCAATTTAGGTTTTTTCTTTTACAACGATTCCTTTGTCATGTTGCCCTTCAGGCCGACATCGAGTTCGATGCCATTCAGGCAGTGTTGCCAAAGTATAGGACCCCAGTGGCGCACTATTTGCTCGCACTGCTGCTGGTGGTGTCGCAACAGCTGAGCGGCATCAACAGCGTCATCCTCAGCACAGTCTGCCTGGATCACGGTGCCGACTCGACCAGGCCTTCCATGAACAGCGCCATGACTCTTGCACTGCTGCAGGTGCGTTGACGTCCGTGGAAATCCGTGTGTGCTGAATAATTCAGATGTTTCTGTACAGTCATCCCTCAAGAGAAAAGTGTATAATGGCTGTGTCTTATTACCAGTACTCACCTACGGGGCAGAAACCTGGAGGCTTACGAAAAGGGTTCTACTGAAATTGAGGACGACGCAACGAGCTATGGAAAGAAGAATGATGGGTGTAACGTTAAGCGATAAGAAAAGAGCAGATTGGGTGAGGGACGAAACGCGAGTTAATGACATCTTAGTTGAAATCAAGAAAAAGAAATGGGGCATGGGCAGGACATGTAATGAGGAGGGAAGATAACCGATGGTCGTTAGGGGTTATGGACTGGATTCCAAGGGAAGGGAAGCGTAGCAGGGGGCGCCAGAAAGTTAGGTGGGCAGATGAGATTCGGAAGTTTTCAGGGACGACATGGCCACAATTAGTACATGACCGGGATTGTTGGAGAAGTATGGGAGAGGCCTTTGCCCTGCTGTGGGCGTAACCAGGCTGATTATGATGATGATGATAGCAGTGAATTCAAACCGCGAGAAGCTTCCAAAAGTGAAGCAACCTCCAAAAGTGTGCTCGTGGATGTGTGTGATAAATGCTGGTAGACTCGTAAAATCTCACCAGCTATTCGATAGTGTCAGTTGTAATATATCCCTATATGCGGTTTATCAACGTCGTTTCACCGAACGTTATGCTGTACACTCAAGTGTAGTTTAGCCTCCCCTATTAGCGGAGCTCAGAATCTGCCAGTTTCTGTACAAAAAAGACATTCCATACGATTCTCATAATCAGCGTGTCTTCCGAATTTGTCCCTTTTCTCGGCGAGCTTGTGGCGATCGCATTGCATCGTCGGTGTTTCTGGTCTTTCCAGCAATCTGTCATCGCAAACATGACCTTTGTTGGAAATACTGCGGGAGGTCAAAAATTCCTTCTGAAGAATATAATCGTGATGCCTTGAAAACAATAGGGGACACATTCGGATCAGGATTATAGTGAGATGATCTGCCGGCGTACCAATGAACCATTCACAGCACTTAGGAACCACGCCGTAACTAAGTGGATAGCAATTACAATGGGGTCGGCAGCTTATGTATGCTCCTCAGCGAGGGGTATTGTGCTTTGCAGCTTTTAGGAGTTTGAAGTTTATTCCACTATTAGTTTTATATAGTGCACCAAGAAAAAACAACTCCGCAAGCGCCTTAACCAAACCTTGTGATGACCACGTCTTGCCGTGGCTGCTGCCTAATGCATAGGCAGCAGCCAGTGAACTCTAAAATTTTTTTGTGAAAACCTGCATCAAGAATAAACAATAACCAAAAATAGATAATATAATGCACGCCGTTACACCCAGTTTTAAAAGTAAATAAGTGATTATCTCAGCTAATGTACACCTGGCTGTACACCAAATGTACACTTGGTAGCTTTACCGAAAAGCCGGGCAAAATTAGAAGAGTGAGTTTTTTAAGGCTGTTAAATGCAAAATATCTTTTTCTCCCTCAGTGGACATCAGTAAATGTATGATAACCCCTGATAAGACAGTTATTGAAGGCCTGAGAACCGACTTGCTCAGTAAATCACGTGTCTCAGGGAACAATTTCCTAGATGGCTCGATGCCTGGATGCCTGAGACAAGCACCGACTTCGAGATAGTCCTCCTCAAAGTGTAGTCCCGAAAACATTGTGCTTACACAAAGCTTTCGCACGCTTGCGCGAGGGGACGTCGCCGAAAACATTAACTGCAATGACAATGAATTTGAGCACAAGTTAGGGGAGTGTGCCGAGAAATGGCCTGCTGTTGCCGTAAGATTCGCTATCTGTGTACAAGCCTTGGATTTCTGCAAAAGCGACACGTAGCCTGAACTAATTAATTAGAAAGCCATATACAGTTTTTATTGAATATTTTTGTCAATCAGTGAATATCGCACATTTAGTGATGTCTGCCGCCCTTTGGAATTTAATGCTGCCAATAAGTAAGCATTGTTATTACCGCGTACAGTCCAAAGTAATGTGGACGCTTTCCATTTTAAGTGCATGGAATATATCATATAAATGAGTCCTTTATTGGTCTCTTTATTTTTTGTGCAGTAACCTGTGCATATTTCCTCTTTAGTGTGTGCGATTGGAATGGTCATAATTGAAAGAGAACAGCAGAAAATTCACGTCTACTCAGTGGTAATCCAAAACCTAGCGCCCATTTTTAACTACCTGTCCGCTAAAATCAGCTAAAATGTACGGAAGTGTTGCAGTACAATCGCCCACAACTATCGGAAGGTGGCTTTTTGAAAAGTTTACTGCAACATCAGTGTATCTCGCAGCAAGTTTGAAGGACGGATATCTCGAAATTGACGCTAGCCTTAGAAGTTCTTTTAAATGGACATGACTTCGCTACTGCTCGGCGTTAATATTGAAATTTGGAAAATTATTCAAAAACGAATAATAATAAACTAATTTAGCGAATACCTTTAATTAGAGACTTCATCAGGGACATTGTGAGTTTCTGCGCGAGCAATGTCCGTCTCTTCAGGTAACTTGCGTGAACAAGCTCACTTATTCACTCTGTCCCACGCTGTTTCTTTTAAAGAGCCCCCATAACCACTCTGCGTGACAAGTTGATTGAGCAGTTTATCTTTAACCGTGTGCTATCCTCTACATGGGCGCTCTGTTCTCCTTGACAGGAACTTCACCAGAAGAAGCGTCGAAAATGTGTCAGTACTGTACGTCACCCTGGCACTCTTTTCCTGTTTGATGACTGATCAACTTTCGCTTTTCCGGACTCTGCGTGCGTTTATCGTTTAGTCCCTTTTGCAGGTACACGCGCAGCGCGATAAAGGCAACACAAAATGAAATCGCTCAATTGCGCACGACAGGAATGCCAAGATGGCGAGGAAATGCTATCGCACGACTGCGTGGCCAAGGCATGCTATCACACTAATTGGGCTTGATGGGCCTCTGATACATTTGCCAATCGACCGCACTTCTCTTGGTGACGTCGCGTGCACGACTCCGTTGTCATTACTGCATGGGAAGACAGGTAAAGTCCGGAAAGGCTCAGGTGAATGTTCATTGAATGCAGCGGTGGTTTAGGGGGCCCTTTAAGCCTGTTCGAGCTAACAAAAATAAACGCGGTATAATGCACTGTATGGCATGCCTCGACTGCATTTCAGACTCTGGCAGCGCTGCTAGTCGTGCCTTTCGTCGACTCAGCGGGCCGTCGGAACTTGCTCGGGGTTTCCGTGGTTGTGTGCTGGGGTAGCATGATGAGCCTGGGGTTCATCTACTACAGCTCCACCCCTGATAGAGCGGCGGTCGTCGACGAATGGAAAGCCACGTCTACCGCCGATCTGGAAGTAGAGGAGGCCACATCAGCCGTCGCCTCTGCGTCGGACGTCAACAGCATGCTCACTTTTGCCTTGAAGGTACGAGCGGAGCGGTATCGCCTTGATCTCGAGAGAGCGTAGCGTAGTTTTAACCACGCGTGACGAGCTTTCCTGTTTTTGGCTGCTTCCAATGTGAAGGTGGCCGCAGTGCTCGGAACCGCTGCACAACGATACATACCTCAATCCACCGCATACCACACGAATGCTCCCAATTGAACAAAAGGGCGCCCTTGGCGAGCTCATTCGGACTAGTGGTTAGCAAAAAGAGAAAGGAGACAGATTACTGAATAACGCATGAAAAGTGTTTGCTTTTCACTGAAATTGTTTTATTAATTCAGGAATGGCGTTTTACGTGCTAAAACCACTTTCTGGGGCACGCCGCAGTGGCGGACTCCAGAAAATTTGACCACCTGGGGTTCTTTACCGTGCACCTAAATCTAAGTACTCGGGTGTATTCGCATTTCGCCCCCATCGAAATGTGGCCTCCGCGGCCGGAATTCGGTCCCGCGGCCTCGTGCTCCACTATCCCAATAGCCCAACACCATAGCCACTAAGCAACCACGGCCGGTTATGAGAACGGTACATACATAATATCAACGCAATGCTTGCGCGCCAGAACACAACCTAGTGAGCGGCGCAAAGGGAGTAGAGACAACCTTCCCGAATTGTGTGCTACTATATTGAGAAGAGTCCGCAGTAAATGCCTCGCTATCGTTAAAGGACACATAAGCTGAGTTCACACAGGCGTGCTTTAACAAAAATGAAATGGGCCTCTACGATTTCGCATGAAGGCTAACTCGCGTGTTTAAGAAAAATCTTTGTTTCGTCGATTAATCGGGAACACCTTCGTTTCAAGATAACCTGTGTTCACCGGTCGTGTTAGAACCTTGTCGTTTCCCTAATCATGCGTTTTTATTGAATGGTGTATGTGAAACGCCGTCGCCACTCTATAACTTCTATAAGGATTATGACAAGTGCTAATAACTGTTTTAGGACTAAGGTTACCAGTGTTGAACAAACCTTATCCTCACTATACTGTTTTAGTAGAGTTATTCACTTCAAGTTGTTATATTTTACCAATAATATTGCGCACTTGTGAGAATATGTTAGCAAATAGAAGACGTATGATAATTGTAAAAGCCCCTGAGAAACCTGCAAGGGTACTTCTTCGTAAATAGATGCAAGGTGTGGCGGCGCCCGGATTTTCTTTTTATACTGGTGCTGATGATGATGATGACGGCTATGGCGATGACAGCGATGAGGTTCATAACAAAATGAAAAGTGGGTGGTGGCCCTCAACGATGTCCGCCCACAATTCGGCCTACAAGCAATGGCATGTTTGTGTGTCGCATCTAATTCGTAACCTGTCCTTTTCTTTGAACAGGCCTTGTTCGTTGTCGCCTTCTCGGCTGGCTTGGGGCCCGTCCCGTGGATCCTTGCCGCTGAGCTCGTTCCACTCCGTGGCACCGGACTCGAGTTTGGAAGCGTGTGCGCAGCCAGCTGGACCGGCGCTTTTGTGACAGCCAACTTTGTGGCTACAACTGACACTGCACGGATGTTCGCCGTGTCCCTCTGGCTGTACGGGATCGTCGCCCTCACCGGAGGGCTGATCTGCTTCACGCTGCTCCCCAAGACTGATTGCATGTCCATCGAGGAAATCCTGCTAATCGATCCTGACGAGAGGGTAAACGAGCCTTGTTGGGGTCCGCGACGATGCAATACTGAGAGGAATCAGCGATGCCATTAAGGGGGATAGTTCATTCATACTCGTACTATCATGCACTGTGGGTTACAAAGTGGGTAAAAAAAAGGCGAGAAAAAAAACCGCATTACGAAGAGGAATGAATCGCAAAGTACAGACTCACACCTTTATAATTTCTGCGTGTGCGCGTGCAAGCGCGCGGGCGTATTTCTTTGTCTGTGAGTGTTTCTTTTGTGACTAAAAGTTCGCGCCATTGGAGGTCTTTCGAGAGTGAAATCAGCGCTTTGTCCGGCTTTTTATAGTGTCACAGTCGGTAATGTGGGAAAAGGAGGACGATGATGGTGTCCTTGGAGACGACGAAGAGGAGTGTAGCATTATGGCTGCTCTACGCTTGCTGGCTCCGCCATTAAAAGCCATCTGTAAATAGACGCACGCTCTTTCCTTCCCGTAACATCTTTGGTGGACGTGCGGGGTAATCACTTGCGCAAGACGGAGCTCCGCAGGGGATGTAACCTGGCCGCCATGTCATCCGAAGGAGAGAGTTCAACCACGGCCCAGTCGTCGCCACCGACGGTCATCCTGGCCCAGCCTCGCGACCCTGGCATGTTTTCCGGGATCGACAACGTTGACGCCGATAACTGGTTGCAGAATTACGAACGGGTCAGCGCACACAACAGGTGGGATAACACGCTTATGCTGCCCAATATAATATTCTTCCTCAAGAAAACGGTACTGGCCTGGTTCGAAACACACGAAGAAGAGAATACGAGTTGGGACCAGTGCAAGCAGAAGCTTAGAGATTTGTTCGGCAAGCCCGTCGGCCGCCAACGTGCTGCGAAGAAGGACCTTGCGACCCTTGTTCAGACGTCCACTCAATCTTACGTGATGTATATCGAGGACGTCCTCGTCCTTTGCCGCAAAGTGGATAACAGTATGGCAGAGGCAGACAAGGTCAGCCATGTCTTGAAAGGCATCGCGGACGACACGTTTAACCTGATTGTTTATAAGAATGTAACAACGGTCAATGAAATTATGAACGAATGTCGCCGCTTTGAAGACGCGAAGAGTCGCCGCATAGTTCAACAATTTACGCGTCTACCTAATACCGCAGCTTCATCGACGTGCGAAGACGTTTGTCCACCGCGTAAGCCCACCTCCTGTCAGAACGTCGTACGTATCGTTCGGCGAGAAATCGAAGTAGCGTCTCCTGCCACGCCAGTGACGCAGCGCTTTGACGATTCCCGGCGGCTTGTGTCTCTCATTCAAACGGTAATTCGCCAAGAACTTGCCAATGGGGGCCTTCCGTCCATCTGCTCCGCCAGCCGTCCTGACTTTGCCAATACGGTCCATATCCGAGCTACGCAACCCGCCCGAATGGCGCACACATGACCATAGGCTCATCTGCTTTTTCTGTGGACGTGTGGGCCACATCTCTCGCCACTGTCGATGTTCCTGGCCATCCCACTCTCGAGCAAGCTTTCCGGCCTACCGCCGCTCCCTACTGAATCCTCGCCCGCCATCACTCTCCACCGAGGTTGAAGAAGCTCCTGAGAACGCTCGAGCTACCGCGACCAGCCGCTTGCCATCGCCACATAGTCACCGCTCCCGTTTGCCCCGGCTGCGTCGCTCTCCATCCCCAGCTTACCGTAGCCGCTCTCCGACGGGAAACTAACTGGGGCAGCTCCTGGAGGTGACGCTGCTCTAGAACCCCGACCTGAAATTCCTCTGCTGACCCTGCCTACTAATCGGAACCTTCTGGACGTGGATTTGGATGGCTTGCCCTTTACAGCACTCATGGACACTGGAGACCACATTTCCATCATGAGTGCGGAGCTTCGAACGCGCTTCAAGAAAGTACTACCTCCTGCTTCTACTCGACTGCTCCAGGTCGCCGACGGTGTAACTGCGGCTGTGTTTGGAATGTGTACTGCTCGTGTCAGTGTCGCCGGTCACCACACGTCCGTTTTGTTTAGTGTGCTCGAACGTTGCCCTCACAATGTTTTCCTCGGACTCAACTTTATGGCCGCCCATTCTTCTCTGATTGACTGTTCTGCCAGCGTTGTAAAACTTGACCTACCACTACCTCTCCCCGTTGACCTTCCTGCTCAAGCTCCAACTCAGCTTTGTTCGGCGGATTTTATACGCCTGTCATCTCTTGCAGCAGCCTGCATCCCTGTCTTAGCCTGCCCACCTGTACCTGACAGAGACTATGTCCTTACTCCCGCGACTTCAGTCCTGCTTTCTCACAACCTCTCCTTCCCGCACACCATCGTTTTAGTTGCGGACAATCAGACATGTCTTCCCATCCTAAATTTCGGACAGTGTCCACAAGTACTTCCTCGAGGCATGTCCCTAGCCACGTTGTCACCGACGCACGAGTGCCACATTTCCGCTCTATCTGTTGCGCCGTCTTCGACCAATGCTCATTCTGCGCTTTCTGCATCAGCCCCGACCGACGACTTTACAAAGATGATTGCACCGGACCTCTCAACCCAACAAGCCGCAGAGCTCCGTTGTCTCCTCGAGTCCTACTCCGACATTTTCGACCTGAACGATCGCCCTTTGTGTCAAACTAGGGTAGTGAAGCATCGTATAAATACCGGTGATGCAGCATCTGTTCGCCGACGCCCATACCGGGTGTCGCCTTCTGAGCGACAAGTTATCCAGAGCGAGGTTGACAAGATGCTTTCCAAAGGGATTATTGAATACTGTTTCAGCCCGTGCGCGTCCCCTGTTGTTCTCGTCAAAAAGAAGGATAACAGCTGGCGATTCTGCGTTGACTATCGTCATCTAAACACGATCACCAAGAAAGATGTATATCCACTTCCCCGCATTGATGATGCTCTGGATTGTCTCCACGGTTTCACTCATTTTTCATATATAGACCTTCGCTCTGGATATTGGCAAATTGCCGTGGATGAAATGGACCGTGAAAAGACCGCATTCGTCACACCAGGCGGCTTATATCAGTTCCGGGTAATGCCTTTTGGCTTGTGCAATGCCCCGGTGACCTTTGAACGGATGATGGACATGCTCTTACGTGGTTTGAAATGGTCCATCTATTTGTGCTACTTGGATGACGTCATCGCATTCTCTTCAATTTTTGCGACGCATCTTGAAAGACTTTCATCTGTTCTTTCTGTTTTTCGCACCGCTGGCTTACAGCTCAACTTATCCAAGTGCCACTTCGGTCACCGCCAAATAACCATGCTCGGACACCTTGTCGATTCGACAGGCATTCACCCCGACCCCGCTAATGTCTATGCTGTGCAGAATTTCGCCGTACCAACTTGTGCCAAAGATGTTCGCAGCTTTATTGGCCTTTGCCCGTATTTCAGCAGGTTTGTGGAAAATTTCGCCCATGTTGCCCGCCCCTGACTGACCTCCTGAAGAAAGACGTTCCTTTCTGTTGGGGCTCTGAACAGGCGTCTGCATTCTCGCAGCTCATCACGCTGCTGACCACACCTCCTGTTCTCGCCCATTTTGACACCTCCGCTCCGACTAATTCGCACTGACGCCAGTGGCTACGGTATCGGCGCAGTTTTAGCTCAACGCCAATGTGGGCACGACTGCGTCATCGCCTACGCCAGCCACCTCCTC
This sequence comes from Dermacentor variabilis, assembly GCF_050947875.1. Classification (NCBI taxonomy): domain Eukaryota; kingdom Metazoa; phylum Arthropoda; class Arachnida; order Ixodida; family Ixodidae; genus Dermacentor; species Dermacentor variabilis. The sequence continues at coordinate 119,310,458 of NC_134570.1, forward strand.
TCACCCGCAGAGCGCAATTACTCGATAACTGAACGCGAGTGTCTCGCCCTCATTTGCGCGGTGGGCAAGTTCCAACCCTACATATATGGTCGACTATTTACAGTTACAACCGACTACCCCGCCCTTTGTTGGCTTTCTTCCCTCAAGGATCCCACCGGACGCCTTGGTCGCTGGGCCCTATAGCTACAGGAATACACATACACTGTTGTCTTCAAGTCGGGTCGTCTACATCAGGACGCCGACTGCCTGTCTCGTCATCCCGTCGATGTACCGGATGGTTTAGTGGATGTCGCACCGATCTGCGTTCTTTCGCTCTCTGCCTTGCAAGACATTGGCGCTGAACAACGGCGCGATGAGTCGTTACGCCCCATTATCGAACACCTGCTCCCTGATCCGTCTGACCCATCCCTTCACATGTTCATACTACAATATGGCATCCTGTAACGCCGCAACATGCACCCCGACGGGCCCGAGCTGCTAACCGTCATTCCGTCTCATCTGCGACAGATTGTACTGCAGCAACTGCATGAAGTTCCCATCGCTGGACACCTTGGCGTCACGGGGACCTATGACCGAATTCGGCGACGGTTTTTCTAGCCCCGTTCAACCGCTCCGTCCGGCGCTACGTTGCCGCGTGTGAGTCGTGTCAACCCCGGAAAAGACCAGCTGTGCCTCCCGCCGGACTGCTGCAGCCTTTGGATATCGCGGCCTACCCTTTATTTTTCGCGTTGGCATTGATCTTCTCGGACCATTCCCTATATCAAATGACGGAAACAGGTGGATTGCCGTCGCTACGGACTATACAACTCCCTATGCCATTACTAGAGCCCTACCTACCAGCTGTGCCACAGACGTCGCTGATTTCTTGCTTCACGACGTTATCTTGCACCATGGTGCACCTCGTCAACTTCTCACCAATTGCGTCAGATACTTTCTTGCCAAAGTCATAGACGACTTAATTTGATCATGTGCTACTAAACACAAACTTACTACCGCTTACCATCCTCAAACTAACGGTCTTACCGAACGCCTGAACCGCACATTAACTGGCATGTTAGCAATGTATGTTTCCTCCGATCATCGCGACTGGGACATTGCTCTACCATTTGTCACGTTCGCCTACAGTTCCTCGCGCCACGACACAGCTGGATATTCACCCTTCTATCTCCTCTTCGGCCGTGAGCCGACTTTGCCTTTCGAGACTCTGCTTTCGACCACACTGAGCTCGCCGACAAAGTACACTGGGGATGTCATAGCCACAGCGACCCAAGCACGCCAGATTGCCCGCATTCGCCTTTCTGCTCCACAGACACGCCAGAAGTGCCGTTGCGACCAGCGCCATCACGACGTGCACTACTAACCAGGCGCTGTTGTTCTAGTTTGGTATCCAACTCGGCGTATTGGTCTTTCGGAGAAATTCCTCTCGCGGTACTATGGCCCTTACCGCATCTTTCGCCAGGTGACCCCTGTCACATATTAAGTGTCTCCGCTGGATGCCACGGTGCCTTCACCTCTCTCTGACATCATCTACGTCAGCCGCCTCAAACCCTACCTTTCTCAGACCGATGAGCCACACCAATAAGGTGCTTTTTCCGACTGGGGTGATGTCACAGTCGGTAATGTGGGAAAAGGAGGACGATGATGGTGGCCTTGGAGACGACGAAGAAGAGTGTAGAATTATCGCTGCTCTACACTTGCTGGCTCAGCCATGACGCACGCTTCTTCCTTCCCGTAACAATAGTTTTCGTGCAAGAAACATCTGTGATGCCTAAGTATTTCTGAACAAAATTGGATTTGCCAGACTAGCCCTCTTTAGGATAATCGCCACTTGTGTATTACTTCCCGCGGCCTGCCGCGAATTGTTTTGCTTCTGAAATTCACGAAGCTACCTCAGGTTCTCGTCACGGCTGAGAAATGTCCGTTTTAGGTCACGCACATCGTTTGGAGGTCTCTGTAAAGTGAAAAGGCTATTGACACAATGACACATCAAAATTCAGAGGCAACTGCTGCTCAAAGGGGGCCTGCGTACTACCCGCCGCGGTAGCTTAGTAGTTTAGCAGTGGCTTAGTGGTAGCTGGTAGCGGCTAGTAGCTTAACGGCTATGGCGTTGCGCTACTAAGCTCGTGGTCGTGAGCTCGATGCCTGCCGCAGAGGCCGCTTTCTGATGGAGGAGGCGTGAAGAAAAAAAAACAGCTTCTCTTCCATTTAAGTGCACGTTAAAAAGTCTCAGGTGGTCAACGTTGGCACGTATTGCATACCGCGTGCCTCATTATTGAATCGTGGTTTACGCATGTAAAAATCCCAGTAATTTGTTTTGGCACACATACAAGCGTCAGGTAATCATTTCATCCTCCATGCTCCATCCAACTGCTGATCCTTCGTGTACAGATGCCGCCTTCACCTTGACCAGGCACACCTTTGTGAAACTTTTCGCTGCCTTGAGGGACGTTTTTGTTCGTTAAATGAGCGTGCCGCCCGTTGTGAATGAATTAGCGGTGCCTATAGGCGTCCTCTTTTGCAGTTTAAATGAAAGTTAAAAGTTGAATTGAAGGTTGGGCGAGATACTGCTGGCTCCACTTTTAAACACCGCGAAAGTTAGGGACGCACAGAGAGCGACAGCTGGTGGATCTCCTGGAGCGTCCTCTCGGACGTCGTGTGCAATAACGCACTGGAGAGAGCAGTTGTTGGCGCGGAAGTATCTTGTAGAGGGCGTAAGTTGACATACATACCTCACTCTCTGAAAATGCCTTCTCAAATGAACTGTCAGTGCTGTTAATCGCCTTGTGGGTTCACATACACTTGGTGTATGTTCCACATACACATGGCGCGTGATCACGATGGATTCATTGTAACTGAAATAAAGCTCTTCCTTTTACGCCGTTACCATTACAAAAGGCAGGTATTCCCTGAAGGGGTGAGGGTAAGAAGGGTGGCGGTATCACTCTTTCTTGGGAGGAGGCTCTCCTACATTTTTTTACTTGTCACTGACTGCAAAAGTCAGATCAGGGCAGTAATACATGCAATCACTGGCCTATATGTGTGTCTGCATAAGTTGCAACAACTATTTATATTGCCCTTCCCCTCGGTTTACAGGCTCGAACACGGAAGATAAGATTAAAGAGCCAAGGGCATGTCTTCGCCCCGCCTGGTTCGGGAGGGCACGCCAGCACTAGCGAAGGCAGGGCGACAGTCGCCAAGCCTCCAGTGCCGGAGAAGCCGCATCCAGGTATTGACGGAACCTCACGGAAAAGCTTGACGCCAGATAAACGGTCGTCAGACATCGCTCAAGCCACATCACAGGAGCTGACAGCCGAGAAGCCGCAGTCAGCTGTCGGCCACTCTCCTACAGAAGCTTTAACAACGGAGAAGGTGGATTCGGACGTCTCCCAGGGCCCATCGAAGGGTTCGGATAAGAAGCTTGTCGCGGTCGGCGAGCAGCAGCCACGGGATCACGAAAGTCGCAAGTCATCTGTCGCGACCCACAAATCGATAGCGTCCAAGGCAAGCGCTGGTTCAGCGCGCTCAAGGGATAGCACCAGGAAGAATTGAAGCAGGGCGCGAAACCAGATGAAAGTCGCCGCCATCGCCCGTTTGCTGTTTGACAATGCCGCGTACCTTCAGAAGTGGCATCATGTTTCTGCAGCTGCCCCCAGCTGCAAGAGTAAATATAGTGAACTTGTAGACGCGCAGAAAGCTCGCGTTATGACGTAATAGCTGGCTACTTGCCTTTATTTTCTATGCATGGTTGTATTGGCTAATTTCGAAGTCGCAAGAAAAATTATCCCACCCTCCCTTCGCAAGCTATGTAGCCACGGAGCTTAGAAGTGTCCGTGTATTTAAACTGCTATTCAACACTCTCATTTCGATACATCGCATTCTTACATTTTCTTATCCCTGCTGCGGTATCCCAGTGGATATATGGCGTCGGTCTGCTGATCACGAAGTAGCTGGTTCAATCCCAGTCACTGCGACCGCATTGCTGTGTGAGCGAAATGCAAAAGCGCGCTTGTACTTAGGTGCTCGTTGAAGAAACCTAAGTGGGCTTAATTATTGCGCGAGTTCCCCACTGCGGCCATGTCAGCTGAAGCTCCGCGACGTCACGTGACTATCTGTGTTCGTCACAGGCTGGCACAACGGAAGTATGTTGGTTTGACAGTCTCGTGTTTGAGTGCCTGAATTCACTCTAGCTTTATGAACTGTGCCTTAACACCAAACGTCGTGGCTTCGACTCCCGCTAAAGGTCGTGGGTTCGAGCGCCTTCGATAACTCGTTCGTAATTAGCCGTGCCATAATTACCTTCGCCTGAATTACCAACGAAGGACGAGGGTTCCACTCTCGCCAGTTTTCGAGGGCTCGAGTGTCGTAACTCTCTCTTAATCACCTGTGGCCTAACACCAAAGGTCGTGGGTTCGAGCGTCATATATCTGTCTTAATTAACTATGCCTTCACACCAACGGTCGTAGGCTCGACTTCCACCAAAGATCGAGGGTTCTCCCTCCGAAGCTTGTGGGTTCGAGTGCGTTAATTATGCGTATCTTAATTAGCATTTACCCAATTACCTTGGCCTTAGAAACAAACACCAAAATTCTAGGGTTTGCAGCCTTCTTGGAACATCGTTTGTTCTCGCCGACTCCATCAACGGCAGAATTCCCGCCTCATGAGCCATTTATAATTTCGCATTAATAACAAAGCCGGTCTATGCGGGCCACAAGGTCAGTTGGGAACAACGCACTAGAAGCGCAGATCTCGCTTTCTTCAATGCCATCGTCCAACTGGAAAAATTATCTGCGCATTTGCCGTGTAAGAGTAAAGCTGCAGACAAGGCACCCCGGAAAGAACACAATGGTTTCGTTCACCAGCGCTTCTACATCAGTTCCCCTACTGAAACTGCGCGGAAAGCTTGGTTTGTTTTTTCATTGTCCGCCACGCTCACCTGACGAAATTTACGTCCCTAAATAAATGCTCTCTGCATTACAGTATACAGGGACCTTATGGACCAGATTATTTGTGCTTGATGCCAGGTGGCAGACAACATAAAATGCCCACACGTGGCGTGATGTCTGCTCTCGTGCACTTCTCGAATCTCAGAGTGAGCAGCATGCTTGCCGCCCGCGTGCCTCTACAATGACAGGCGCATTTCAGGGAGCCCCATGCACTCTCGCCATTTGACCAGCCAGTGCCAACTTTGGAAGTTTTGTCATGTGAAGTATAAACATTATCGGCAAATCAGCACCGCACATTAGGATTTTGGCCCAAAGCCTCTGCAATTTAGTGAACTGGAGAAAGCGATCAAGGAAAAGGGGTCATATTTACGCGACCTTGCAAAGGTGCCATATCGACGCTGACCACGTATTGTAACAATGTTGATTCGTGTTATCAGTCGCTCCCAAGGACGTGTAACGTCCCACGAACAGCCTTCGATTTTTGCAAGCAGGGTTCTCCGAGAACGCGGGCAAATGATTAAAACCTACATCTTGCGATTGATGTACTTGACCTGTGTCCTGAAAGTACTCGCTTAGCGCTGGTGATTCGATGAAGTGATTGGAATGTGACGTCTGGCACATGAGCACAGGCACTTGTAGCGCATTTTATGACTATGCTTATTAGCTACGCACTTGAACCGGTTGAGATGACATCAGAATATCCCGGAGTGGTAGTGAGGTAGGATTCCTCTGTATGGTACGAACGCCTGCATGGTATCGAACTCGAAACAAAAGCGAAAAGAAATATATTGATATTTTTTGTCCAAGTCTAAACCGAGCGCGAGCACACTCAAGTTGTGTTCACTATGGAACTAAATAAAGAAAAAGAAATGCAGTTTTATCTTGAGGTCAACCTTCTACGGAACTTTCAGCATGTGCATTGCATAGACATTTCGCCCAACCATGCTACTTAATTCCTAAACACATAATGGCTTGCTGTAATATAGAACTGGCGGCACACCACTGTTGCAATTTGATTCGTAGCACTTGTGAAGGGGGGGGGGAGTAGAGGGGGGTGCGCACGTTAGTGGCGCAATGTTGAACTTTTAAACGCTGCTGTCGCTGCGCCGCAAACATGCACTAAAAACTGAAATGCTGCACTTTACTGAGCAGGGACATGTATGCCCTGCAGCGCCAACCTTATATATATATATATATATATATATACGTGTGCGTGTTCTCTATGATCACCGTCGGGTTTCAAAGATCGTAGCGCTCACGTGGTGCTAAAGATGGATACAATGTCGCGCCGCCGCCCCGTTTGCGACATCATGGAATTTATTTTTTTTCCGTGTTAGAAAATAAACCATCTGGTCAAAGGCAGCTGCGTTTATAGGTTCTTCTAATATGCGCCAAAACTGGCAAGAACTGCAGGAAGCTCATAGCAAGCGCATGAAATATTCAATGTAAGACTGCAAGCTTCCTGCAGCTAGTACAAAAACAACGTCAGGCTCTGCTGCGTGAATGTTGCCGTAGTGGCGTTTACATGTTATTCGCAAGGACATTTGAACTATGGGTACACGAACGGAAACAGGGGGATTGGGATTGAGACAATTTAGTGTTGAAATTAACAGCAATCAGAACATCGAAAACTGAGAGTGGGTTCTAAAGGCAAGAAGTTTTCAAGCGAAGCTTTCTTTGCCCACAGATCTACGGTTTCGCCGAGGTCAGTCCATGGCTGGTCTGGCTCTCACCATATAGATTCCTCATCACTCTTTGAACGAAAAGAAAAGAAAAGCAACTTTGTCTGGCAGTGGTATTCGAACCTCGGCCCCCCAGTTACCTGCGGCCCGATGCTGTTTTTTTCATATTTCATTATATTTATTACAGTGCCCGCAGTGTCATGCACACCGCTGCCTAAACTATCGAGTTACAAACGTACCTGTACTTCTCTCGTGCCAACACTAAATAGTTCTTTCAAATCGTCGCTATGCATGTTTTATTTATGATGATTTCCATTCAATGGCACATGCCCGTAACGAGAAGTCGGCCGCGAAGCGGGAGGTAAATATCGTGCCACCATCAACTAAATCTTTGAGTTGATCACCGCATGGTGATAACGACTATAATTTCCATACTATGGCACAGAACCCCAATGAGGGATTGGCCACGAAGCGTTCGTGCGTGTTGATCATTGTGGTGTAGACGCGGCCGCCATGGACGCCGGCGCTGGGACAAAGCGGAGGAAGGCACGCCGAGACGGCGGGCGTAAGAATCAGACAGGGACACAGCTGGGTACCGTGTTGAATAACTCATCGATTTATCGGCGATATGGCCGTTTTTATAGAAGTAATTGATGCTGTGATTTATTTCTATAGCGCTCCCCTGAAGGCGTGCGCAGCTGGTTCCAAAACCGAAATCCTTTAAGCCCCCTGCATCACAATTATGGTGATGATCCATACAATGACACATATCCACAATAAGGGGTTGGGCATTAAGCGGGCAGTACATACCGTGCCACCAACTAGCTTCTTGATATCGTCGCCGCGTGGAAATGATGGGTACGATTTCTATGCTACGGCACACGCGGACAACTGGGGATCGGCCAAGAAGCGTGTCTGTGTGTTTATTATGACGATGACGAAATGTTGTTTGTTTCTTTCAGGTGTCCTCATTTTGTGTAGTTTTCTTCATCTTCACTATAGCCAATCTCCCTCGTGAGTATTACAGATTTTTTAGACAAAAGAAGAAGAGCAAGAAGAAACCTAGAAGGTGAGTATGGCTTTTCTGCCTGCCAGCAATGAAACCGAATTCATATCACGCTTCTTTATCATTTTTCGTGCGTGTAGAACCAAAGGAAAATATCTAGGAAACACGGTCCAGTCAACAGGTATTTCATACAATCGCTATGTTCTCCTTTACTCCGGGGCCACTCTATTATAGGCGTGAGCCATAGAAACATTTGCATGATCATTTGCGACTATCGTTTCTGGTTCTTAAGCCCGAAACTCTAACAAGCCGGGCCAGTGCTTCTTAAGGTGTTGCTTTAGTGAATTGTGTTTAGCTGCAGCGTAGAACGGAATAATACTGCGTATATTTGACGAACGTACTCCCGGTTGCCAGGCTTCCTTATTATATCACTACTCCGTGCCTGCCTAATTCACACGTTTGAGACGCTATTCTACATACTAATGTGATCAAATAGCTGTAGAAGCTTTGGTCACATATTGAAGATTGTCAAGTCGCACAGCCCTAAAGCTTCTTATTACATGACCTATTTTATTGTTCACTATAGTTGAGAAATAAAGCATGAGCAGTACAAAAAAAAAACCGACACAAAGAAGCTCTTTTATTGGTCCATTTATTACTAAAAAATACTGGGGTTTCATGTGCCAGAACCACGAGAATGTTATGACAAACACCGTAGTTTGGGCCTGTGCAATAATCTTGAGAAACTGGGATTCTTTAAGGTGCACCCAGCCCGCGGTACATGGATGTTCTTGCATTTCGCCTGTATCGAAATAAGGCCGCCGTAGCCGGGATATGATCCTGCATCCTTAGCAGGCTTAGCAGGCTTAGCAGGCGCAACGCCGAATCCACTACATCACCAGGGCGGGTCTAATTATATCAAAGATTAGTTGTACCGCTAGGTATAACATTGCTGGCTGGTCCTACCCGGTGTTTCATTACAGGTTCCTATTTGTGTTCGCGTTCCTTCAACGAAATGCAGACAGAACTGAGGAGGCTGATGGTCGGAATAAACTTTGTTTCTCTCTCATTTATGTGGCTGAAGGAGAAAGGAATGCAAAAGTAAAGAGAGAGGGTAAAGATGATAAGAAGGCAGCGTGAACTATGTACATCTGCATACATCCCATGTGCGTACTGCATCACAAAGCACGCGCATCTGCTAAGCGGCGCTAGAGATTCACAGCAAAGTACAAGGTTAGACCACAGACGAGACGTGTTGTTTCCTGGAGTCAGATTTCCCGCTTCAATTATCTCCTCGAGTGCGCCGCTACAGCACGGGAGCTGCGCTCAAGCCCTAATCTCAGAGGAAACAGCACGAGGTGAAATGGTCAAGAGCGGTGTTGCTGGTTGCCTTGTGCTTTGGGTGTGATTCCACGTCCATAAAATATTCCGCTATATAATAAGGGCTATCTACTGCAGTTTTGTGCCCTAATGAAAGTAGTTACAGATGCTGTGTGAGATTGGTTCTGGAAGCTGACATGCCTGACGTATAGGGTGATTTTTACTACCCCTGTTTTATCAATGTACCAGCGGGTAAAAGGACTTGTAACAGGCCATCTTGAATCTGGCATTTATAGGGTCCATTGCTTCTCGTCTATGTTCCGTTCAGCCTGTGTGTTGTTAGGAATGCAAACTTAAACCATTGTCCACAACTTTTCAGGCGCCGAAGTACCTCAGGTAGGACGTCACGATATGGCTTCTCCGGATCCAAACGAGACCACGAACCGGGCAGGAAACATGCTTCCTCCGAACACCAATCCAACCGATACCAGGGACCTCAGAGGAAGCAGTCCCGCGGAGAGCAGTCGTGGCATGGACGCCGAGGCACCGACGTGCCGCATCTGTTACCGCGGAACAGTCAGCGCCGATGAGGAACACGGACCTCTGGTGTCCCCTTGCTCTTGCAGGGGCTTGGTCGGTTTCGCCCACGAGCGATGCCTGGAGAAGTGGCTCCGACAAAAGAACACTAACCATTGCGATCTCTGTCTGCAGCGCTTTTCCGTGCACCACAAGCCTGTGGTACGTGAGCCCATTTCGAAGGCAGATTTTTGTGGCAAGGTGCACTTCAGGTGTGGAAAGTTCAGACTCATGCTTTTAAGTCGATAACAGGAAACTAGCGCTAACTGCATGCAACTAGCAAGAACATTATAGTTAGCAGCAATTGGTAGTGCAGCGCACGTGTAATGCGGAGGTTGAGGGTTTGGCTCCCACCGGTGACAAGTCATCTTGTCATCCATTGTCATCCAATTCGATTTCCCTTTTTTCGATTATTAATTTTTCAGTTTCAACTAAACCTAATTTCGCCGATGCTTTCCTTGGCTTCATTGTCTGCTGGCTTTAAATGGTCATGGTGAACAAAATCGAGCCTCTTCGTTCCCCTTCTTCTCTCGTTTAGTATAGTAACAGTGCTTGATCCGTCACTTGGTCCGTCCTCCAGATAAATGAATTGGCCAGTCGGTGTCATATTTACAGTAGAGGCTGGTGAAGGCGGCTGACAGCACGCACTAAGAATTTAACAAGGTCAGTTATCACTCCATCTTGCAGAAGCAGTCCCAAGTTGTGTACCACTGCTGTTTTATTTCAGGCGCCTACCAGTTATGTCACTAATCGTCAAAGAGAGGCAAGACAACGCGACCATTCTGGCAGTTTAGCTTTCATGTCTAAAATCGAGTATTGCCTCGCCATCTTCTTCAGTCGTCATTGAGTGCAACGTAATCAAACGGCTTAATTCTTGCTGGCAGTGTACATATCTTGTAGGGAGTACAAGTTATAGAAAGATGCAACGTATACGTGTAGTAAAGAGGAGGAGCGATGTGATGTCATGTTATAGACGCTTTTACAGGTTCATTTCTGGTACAAGTTCCGAGTGGCTGTCTTACGATCTTCTGGTATTGACTTGCGTAGTCACTCATGGCCTGCTCCGAATATTTATACCACCTGCCATGGCGGCTCGGTGTTCCTGGGGTTGGGCTCCTGAGCACACAGGCGCGTATTCGGTTTCAGGTCGAAGCGGCCACATTGCAGTAAGGGCAGAAGGCAAGAGCGTTCGCGTACTGTTAGTACAAAATGCAATTTAAAGAATGCGAGGCAGTGAAAATCGTTGCGGAGCCCTCGAAACTACGGCGCCTCTCATAACCGAGTTTCTCGAGGCGTTAAACCGCAATATAAATAAAAATAAAAATACTACACTATTTATCATCGTACCCGCTGTGGTTAGCAGACATCGGCGCAGCGACTCCATTTTTTTATTTCCCAAAGAGGTGCTCGATTTGCGAAACGCTATCGCAACTAGTAACCCGTGAGCTTTATTAAGAAACAATGCACGTTGTGCATCCATACGTGTAGCCATTGGACACCATGATAGCTGAATATTTAGGGCCTTCTGTGCGACTTTTGGAAGCCGCATGTAACTAACTTATTTAGGCTGGATTGTCACGGTAAACAGATCGCCGATTGAGTTTTCTCCGAGCTCGGCTAGGCCTCGGCAGCACTGAATCGCGCCACTGGTGGGTTGTCTATCGGCATTGTCATTCGGAAACACCGAGTCACGTGGCGTTCGTCCGCAGAATTCAGTTTGTCGCGTGAATCGAACTCTTATTCGTTAATGACTGCGTTATATGCACCATGATGCGGCGCCGCGAGGGCGTTACTGCACTGCTTTCTCTTCCCTAGAAAAGGCTAGAAGAGATGTAGGATATCTTTTGAGATATAGACTGAGCAAACAGTGAGGATCGAAAATGAGGTCATTCAGCATATACTTTCGGTGTTTCGTAACCGGCGCCCTTTTCATGCATTTTTAGCTCGCCCAATACCCTCATGTCTGCGGAATGGTCTGCTGCGTATCTCCCTTCGCTTTACACGCTACAGATAAAGGCCGCATCAATGGTGCGCGAGATGCAACTGATATCGTTTGTCACAGTTTGGCACGCACATGGGTTAATGCCTCACAGGATCCTCGGCCACGCACGCCGAGACAGTGAAGCCCGGCCAGGCACATCGGAGCGCTTCGATTGGTCGGCACGAGCACTGAACTCATGCACCATGAACTGAGGGGAAAAGCAGGTAGTCTAGATGGCGTTGGGAGCCAGCGCGCACACTTGGAATGTCTTCGTGCGCCTTTAAAGTTTCAAGGTGCGCTTACAAAGGGCGGGGCAGGTTGCCGCCAGGCGGTGCACGCGATGACGTCACGACAGAGAGGATGTTGACGTGATTGCATGCATGGTGCATATCCAGCGTGATCGACGACTTCGCCGGCGCTCAGTCAGAGGTTCATGTTTCAGAAGGAGCGTGATCGGTACGCTGGCTAGTGAAACTCAAGCTCCAGGTACACGTGCCAGCTTGCTGCTACGCCTCTATGCTCTGGTGCAACTTATGCGTTAATTACATCGAACAAGTCTAAATACGCACCCAGGCGTGCAGTCCACATATGCCAATTACGCGTCGCCAGACCACTTCTTTAATTTTTCAGTTATTGTTTGAGCTATTGCTTTACAAGACTGTCTGTAATTACTATACCCGTGGCATCCCCAACGTAATATATATCCTACGCCGAGTTTGACAGCTCAAAAGCTTTTTGTTCTGTAAAATATTCGTGACCTATATGATTGCGGTGCCGGCTTTTGATGAATTCGTTTCTTATATGAACCAGCCATTTAGAGTAATAACCGGAAGCTTTCGCATACCACGTTTACAAATCAATAAGAGAAACACCAACGTGAATAGCCTAATTTCCCTCTCTGACTATGAGTCTCTTGCTCTTTGCAGTGTAATTAATATCATATGCGCACCAGCATGAACACCTTCTTGAACGCATACTTCTGTTGTCTGCCATGTATAGCTATGAGCAAGGATGCCTGGCAGCACTCTTGAAATGTTTTCTGGAGTGCCCTGATAGTGAACGCAAGGACTGAGGCCGACTGTTCACAAGAGCCGACTGAGCCTATAAATATATTTATCGCTCTCTCTCTCCTTTGCTTGGCCGCATATATACTCGAAATAATGAATAGTATATATAGCTACGCGTCCCCCAAATTAGAAAGTCACACAGCATTTTCCGGATTCTCCGATTTTGCCAGATGCCGCCAGAATCCATTAAGTGAGCTGCAATTTTTTTCCTAATTTATGTGTGCTCTCCATAAAGCCTTGTTGTACTTTTTACGCGTTTTGAGCTCCAACGGCAACTATCTATCTTTCACAGCCTCTCTGGTACTTTTTCCGAGATCCAAACCACCGAAATGACGTCTTGCGCATGGTGGTAAATGCGCTGTCGTGCATAGGCGACATCATGATGCTGTCGTTCGCTTGGACCTATGCCAGCGGCTTCCTTGGCAGCGTGGGATGGCTAACCTACGTGTTCATCTTAGGCGTGCTGCTCTTCCAGACTATCTTCTGGATGATGGTCGAGTTTATAAGAATCATGTAAGTACGCGTGGAAAAGTTCAGTATTACTTCGAGATGCTGAAGCCTCTGCGCAGCCTTCCTGACCCCTAGAATCTAAAAAAAAACACTAAAGGTACTGTGGAGCCATTCCCTCGAAACATTTGTAAACGTAAACGTTTCCAAGTTTTATAGGAACACATGCAAATCTTAATATTTCTACATCTTATTGGCGATGCCAAGGCGCTCTTTGCATTAAGTAGTGCAAAGTAGTGCAAGTTCGCTCAACATCATATTGAACGCGTGTATTGCTCGCTTTATGACTATAACTAATATAATATAATATTTGGGGTTTTACGTGCCAAAACCACTTTCTGATTATGAGGCACGCCGTAGTGGAGGACTCCGGAAATTTTGACCACCTGGGGTTCTTTAACGTGCACCTAAATCTAAGCACACGGGTGTTTTCGCATTTCGCCCCCATCGAAATGCGGCCGCCGTGGCCGGGATTCGATCCCGCGACCTCGTGCTCAGCAGCCGAACACCATAGCCACTGAGCAACCACGGCGGGTGTACGACTATAACAGCGAAGCTGTATATGAATAGCCGATTCATCCGTCCGTCTGTCGCATGTACGCCGAAAACTCCCCGGCACAACAACATGCGCATTCGCGAAAAAAAAAAAGGCGCGCGATTGGCGGTGCCAGTAGTTACGTCGTTGCTGTCCATCGCATCCGAGCGCACGCACAGCAGTTTCCGGCTTCGAAATGGATAGAAAACGCGTCATACGTACTCCTGAAGAGCAGGCTGCTTTCGATCAGCAACGCCGCGAGCAGAACTGAGGACAAGCTTGTCTACGCTGTGCCGATACTGCAGCCCGGGCACAAGAACAGGCTCGTGCAGCCGAGCGCAAGCACCAACTGCGTAACGAGTATCCGGCAGCCCATCAAGCCATCGTGTAATGAACCGTCGGGATTAACCCAATGTTAAATACCGGGGCCACACGGTTCATATTCGCTGGTTAACCACGTGTACGGAGTGCTTGGGCGGTAATTCCTTTTATATGAATTTGTACACCTTTGCGCTACACCACCATAGGGAATTCTTTCAAATATTAGCAAATGTGCAAGGTCCATGAGCGTAATAAATGTGTATAATATTTTTCCATAAATTACTTGTCAGGTATTCTTTCAAGCGGACACGGCTCGTGTTCACAAAACGCTCTCACGCTTGCATAGTTCACCAGTACATTTTTCACTCTTCATGTCAATTGTCAATGCTCATGTCTTCATGACATTGTCAATCTTCATGCTGCACATGTTATTAAAAAATTGGGCCAGCCAATGGGATATAGAACTTACTAGCAAAAACCTTTGTGAATTCAGCCCCTGCTCCCCGCTAACGCACATCTCCCCTGCCGTGTTAAAGGAAGCGCATAGCGTAGGAATTATGTAATGTTCTAAGGACGCCCCAATATCTAGAGGAAGAGGAAAAACGAGATCTGGCAACGCTTTTCTTTATATAGCTAAAAGCGAAAATGCAATGTCGCACCGGGGAAAGCAAGAAAGCGAAAAGAAAAGGTCTGGGGCGGTATTCACGAAAAGTTCTTACGCTAGAATTATTCACAAGTGCGAATTCCAGCCTATCCAGATGCTTTGTATCTAATCAAGTAAGGCGGCCGGCCAATGACCAGGCGCCGCCCACTAACGAAATAAAAGGTTTGCGATTTAGGTTCCATAAAAGCAGGCACTCATTTCTCCCAGAGTGGTGGAATATGAATAGGTGCGGTTCAAGACTTGGTGAAAAATAGAATTTTGTGTTGGCCTCGAACGCCTCCTATTCTTCAAAACAGATGTGTTCACCTTCAGTGCTTCGTTGACGACCGTACCCCTCCTTTCTCTTTTTCCCTCTCGGGAGTCGGATGCACTTTGCAGACTTCCGTCGAGACAACGCCTCATCTAAACCATTAATTTGCTGAGGTAACGCATTTACGCATCGTCGAAAACGTTGAAGACCCGAAATTTTGCTGCGAGAAACAGTGTTGTTGCTAAGGGTGATTGCCTGAAATCGCTTCTAAACGCGGAGAACGAGAGCTAAAGCCACATTGGAGCGACGAAACGTGTTTGTTTATTTCGTTTTATATTTCGTTTTTGTTTTTCTCATCGTAAGACCTGCACATCGCCGGTATAATTTTTCCTTAGGGCCTGCTACGAGCCGGTGCGCAAGTGGAGGGATACAGCGAGCTCCGTCGATGCCGTGCTGAAAGGCAGGGACTCCGCTGACCCCGCTCCATCGGCTCGCGGGCCGGAGGTGGTGGTCCTGCAAGAGAAGGGCCTGGCCCCGAATGAAGGCGGTCCAGGCTCGGGCACACATCCACCGATGCAATCTCGGGAAAGGTGAGAGTCTTTTATTTACTTGCTTACACACATACCTTACTTACTTAATTTCTTTCTTACTTATCGCCACACTCAAGAGCAAAAGTTACGCTTCAAGAAAAGCCTACTTTTAAATGTAGGAGAAAAGTACAATTTTTCAAGAAAATGAAGCGCCAACGACAACGGCACACAAAGAAGGAACAAAAGACAGGACAAGGCGCCTTGTCCTGTCTGTTGTTCCTTCTTTGCGTGCCGTTATCGTTGGCGCTTCATTTTTTTTTAAAGCTATGCACCAACTAGCCCCACAACGTGTTTTACTGCAGAAAAGTGAAAGTTGGAGCAAAGTTTGAATTCAGTTTCAAGAACACCAACTTAAGGCGCATTTATCAATCTATCACATTTCTGGGTAAGTAAGCGTCGTGGGAAATGGGAACGAGGCTAGTGGAGTTATAATTCCCCTGTTATACATTCAAACGCCAATAAATCACCGCAACCTCGGAGCAAACTATGAAGTAAACGTTCCAGCCTTTAGAAAATAACACTGCATAATCAAGCTAAATAATGATGGCGAGTTTTCTCAATTCGTCGTTTTTCGTCTGGCTACAGCAAGCAGCCGTCGCTATAATGATGCTGTCACTATAGTGGTCATGCTCTCGGCCTCGCACGTGCTTCGTGCCGTAGTCTATCGCCCTTCTGAATGTCGTGTGCGCCGCATGTTCGTTGGTTTTTGTTATTTTTATCTTACATGACTATCGTGTGTGATGTGTGTTTCAGTTTCGGATTGTTTTATATTTTTTAGCCTCGTGTGCGTATCCTCTTCTACAGCGCAGCTCTTAGGCACTCGTTCCTGCGTTGGGCGTCGGCGTGTCCCTCCTCAATCAGCAAACGTGGAGTGCAGGGGGGAATGAAAGAAGGCGATAGTGAAGAGAGCGCGAGGAGGAAAGCGGAGGAGGAGAGTACGGCGAAAGAAAAGCAGAAGACTGTGATAGCGAAGAGAGTGCAAACTGGCGGAAGTACGAGCAAAGGCTGATGAACCTGTGCACATCCTCGGGACATTTAGTAAGAGGGAAGTGCCTAACAGCACCGATTTTACCTTTGTCTGGTGACAATTTGGCGATGGCCAATCACGCTTTGATGCGTTTAATTGCAGACCGGCTCGACGAAAGATATTTAGGACGACTGAGCGGCACTCGAGGTGCGTACCGTATGTTGGGAAGAATGCTGTGACGTCACCTAAGTAGCACAGGCATGTAGACCATTTGAAGCCGTGAAGTAGGGGGCCCATCCTGCGCTCAAATGTGGCCGGAAGGTTATTATACCGAATGGTATCATCTTGGAGACCGCGGGGTGAGACAAAGGCGGTACTATCGTGCTCTAGTACGTCCACGGCAATCTACCAGTAGCTGGCACTAGAAAAGAAGGAGCGAGCACCGTGGAGGCCTTCAAGGATGTCATCAGTGCGAGGTAGGAGATACACTTACTTTTTTGAACTGTCCTAAGGTGCCGATAATTCACGAAAAATCGTCCTGAGCCATCTTTCTTTACCACCAGGACAACAGGTGACTCCCGTGGACTACGCGACGATTCAATAATATTCTTCGCAAGCATTTTGAGAACTTCTGCGTGAATCATTTGACGCTCAGCCGGCGACACTCGATACAGGCGGTGAAGAGTAGGAGGGACATCGTCGGTATCTATGGGATGCCTAATAGCTGTAGTTTGGACCAACCGACGATAGTTGAAATAAAAAGAAAATTGGAAGACGCTTAAGCTTCGCCTTCAAGGGTGGAACGCGATAGCGTTATCGCACCCCGTTCGCACCGCCCACTCATTCGCTCGGCATGCTCTTGAGCGAGACAAAGACGAAACGTGCGCCTGAGCAAGCGGAACGAACCAAAGAACTCGGTGTCTCGGAGGAAGAAACGATCTACGCGAGCCAAACGTCGTGATCGGCACGGACAGCCGGGCGCGACGCGCCATGAAGGCGGAAGCGATCATGGGGCTGACGTCTAGATGGGATCGTCCTCTTTCTCGCTTGGGAGCACCACGCAGACGCATGACTCCTCGCCAGCAGCACGGCACACATCGCAGGGGACGCTTTCCCACTAGACGCGCTACGGCGCAGCGATCACGTCAGAGGCATAACGCATCGGACGCTACGCCTAGGAATCACGCTGGGAGCGGAAAGAGGAGCCTCGTCGCCTAAACACGAGGGTTCGAGTGACGCACGCTGGAAGTTGGAAGAGGAGAGAGCGAGAAAACTAATTAAACGCAACGGTATTCGCGCATCCTGGCACTGGTCCCCGCACGGCCCCAATGCGCTCAACGAGACGAAGGGAAGAAGCGGGCAAGTGGCGCGCCACCTGTCGGGGCAGCACCGCACATTGCGAGGAGGGGGTCTTCTGTGTTTGCCGCAAGATGGCTCTGCGTGTGCGCCGAGCGCAGAAGAAATGTAGCGGAAACGTACTTCGCTACTTGTTTAATGTGACTTCTGTAATATACATGCTCATAAATACTGATATACGCCACAGTATAACTTTTTACGGCACGTTCCTAAGGCAACACCACATTCACTAGAGGCACTTTTGTCCCTGATTAGAACCATCGAACTCATGGCTGTGTGGGAGCGTCTCCGTCTCACACTCCGGAGCTAGGCCCCTGTTCTATTCCCACCCAGCCCATCTTGCAAGTTGTTTTTATTTATGAATTGCCTTCCGGAGTTTCTCGCTCACGGCCAACGCCGCCGAGACCGGCTTTTCTGCGACACGAGCTGCTTAACGCTATCGCGTTAAAATATCGCGTTATGAAAGCAGAACGCTTTAGAGCTCATGAGCGCGCTCGGCCGGCTAGACGGGCTCAATTATTTTTCTACAGCCAGTGATGCGGCAATTTGCATACTGTGACGGTAAAGTAGGGTCGGTTGCGCTGTCATCTATTACAATAGAGACTACTGAGTAATCCTAGAAGGGTCGAAGCTGGACCAGAGATATGTCGCATGGCAGCACTTGTACTGTATAGCCAAATGTGACCATTCACAGACAGACGCAATTCGTGTCTCTACAAAACTACATTCGTCGGCATCATTTCTATTCTTTTTGACATGGCGTTAAGGGAAAAAAAAGCAAGCTGCAGCTAAGAAGACCCAGTATTCTCGAATTTCAGAACGCGAGCGCTAACAAAAAGGCAACAAGTGAATGGAACGTAAGCACACCTGTCATAAAGGTTTCCCCCGTGACTTCAGCTATCGCGTTCCTGCACCTCTCTTTTAGGCTCTCCCAGCACTTCTTCAGCTACTGCCCCGTGCTCGGCCTCACGTTGTGCTTGCTGTTAAATTCGGTTGCTAATTCCTCCCACTTTTTATTTTTGGCGGCCGACACGGTGTCCCTTCTTTTGTTTTCTAAATCGTCATCGAAACTCGACACCTGTTCTTTGAGTGCATTCCTCTTCGGTGAAGTTAATATTCTTTCTTTTTTCAAGCGAAGCTTACATACGCTAGTCTGTGCCGGCGTTGTAACGCTAAAAAAAGCAGCTTCTCTCAGAGCTGTGCAGGTTCGGGGATTTTCATTAAAAAGAAACCAGCAATACACCCGTTTAACGGAGAACACTGCTGCACCAGCGCGCTACTAACATCATTCATTGCGCCAATAGGAGCAGTGTGTCTAGGTAATGTGAGAGAAACAAGTCTTTCTCGCGTCAGAACACTATCGGATTCTGCGATGGGTCCGCCGCCCGTCATGCGTTTGGCCGAAGTACACACGGCGTTTGATGAACGCCTCCGGGAACTCACTCGAGAAAGGGCTCGTCGTCGACGTGCCGACGTCGCCGTGAGGGACCGCGAAGCCGAGGTGTTCCGGCAAGGAAAAGCCGCAGATCTCGAGCTGAGGGAGCGCCAAACCGACGTCAAATGTCAACGAAGAACTGCGGATCCTAAGCTGTGGCAACGTGAAGCAGAAGGTCGTCGACAACGTCGTCTAGGAGCCTACCCCGAAAACGAGAACGACGTAAGCCTTGGCAGTGCTAGCGTCAACTTACCCAGTGCTACGGCTAGCTCTAAACGCGAGTTTCTCGACCGTAACTTCAGGGCTAGCTGCAACGTATGTGATCGGTTGTGGTTTGATCACGAGGTTGTTCTCATCAGTGGAATTCGTTCCAATGAACAATGACGGAAGCATTATAACACAAGCATTACATGAGTCAATACAAGCTTCGCTTGTACCGTTCTTCACAGTAGTGGAAGGGGAGTCAGTTTTCTTTTTTTCCATCGAAAATGCGCGCGGCGCAGACAGGGCACACGAATAAACATGCACAAAAAAGGCTACGCACGCAAGCCACTCAAACGAAAAAAAAAAGGAAAAAGTACACGCTGCAAACACAAGGCTCTCAAAGAAAAAGAGATAACCGAAATATAAAACACACTTGATAAACTCAATATTCGCGAAAGATAAATATTGATAAAAAAAGATAAGCAATTGCTACGAACGGGTGGATATATGATTTTCTCTTTATTAATATATAGCAAAAAAGCAAAGAAAACGCGACGGTGTCAAGGGCGTTGAACTATGCGACGATGCACGTGCGGCTCCAAAAGCATTGCCACTATAGTGAAGGCACACATGATAGGGACGGCTGCTTGTTGTAGCCACACGAAAAACGATGAATTGAGAAAACTAGCCAACATTATTTAGCTTAATTATGTAGTGTTCTTTTCTCAGAGCTGCAACGTTTACTTCAAATGTTGCGCCGAGGTTGCGATCATATATTCGCGTTTCGATTTGTGAGAGAATAATTATAACTTCTCTAGCCTCGTTCTCATGACCCTTACTTACAGAGACAAGTGATAGTTTCATAAGTTGGCCCTAAGTGGAGTTTTTGAAAGTGAACTTCAACTTTCCTTTATCTTGTACTTTTCTCGCACGTTTAAATGTTGCCTTTTCATGCAACTTAATTTGCGTTTCCGAATAGGGCGGTTACCTTACTTACTTTGTTTACTTTCACTTCCTTACTAACCTTTAAAGGGACTGACAACCAATTTTAAAGATGTAGTTTTTATAGCGCAACGCAAGGCTCACTCTCGGCAGTGTTTAAATCTACAGCGGTTACTTCCAAAAACGCATGCATATTTAGTAAGCACAATTTTTCGATCTGAGCAGCCTCTAAAAAAAGTGGCTGCGGCTCAGCTCAGCTAACCCTAGATATGCAAAGCTAACGTTTGGTTTAGCCTGGTCAAGTCTTGGTTTCACTTGGTTGACCTTTGGTTTAGTTGTACTTATTATACTTAGGCATATAACCATAGTTAAGTCAGGTATGACGGCTGTGTTTAGGTCGGTGGCTAGACATCACTGTGATTAGGTTTGGGGAGACAAGCATTGTTCGACGGTGCGACGCCTGTTATGCCACATGGAAAGCGCGAGTGCTAGACGTGCAAAGAGGTCGCGAACATGCGCACCGTCGAAGCACAAACAGACGGGGCGCGAAAGCGGTCACTACATTGACATTGACGGTGGGACGCCTGTTGCATTCCGGACCCTCTCCAGTGAAGCAGCTAGCCGGGCGATATCCGCGGGGTGGTCAGTCGCCGCTTGGCGACGACAGCTCAAAGCCATCCACTCTAGCGCAATGCTTACAGAAGACTGCCCGGCCTCGCTCTCTTCCATGGCCACGCTCGCACTGTCTAGGCGAGCGCGGCGCTCCTCTTAGCCAGGCGCGCGGCGAGTCACGTGGTCAGGCGGTGACCCTGCTGCGAAGAACGCATGCGCCAAGCCGGCGGAGGAGCTCGGCGCGGAGAGTCACGTGATGCGTTGCCAAGGATGCGGCGCAGCTGCGGTCAAATGAAGCGCAAATTGCTGGCGACGGCGAAAATCGGCTCGACGGGGTTAGTGTAACTTTCGCTTTAAATGTAAGAGTCCCTGCTCTAGCAACGCTCAGAAGTGAGAGTGATTTCTATAGGCCACCTCGCAAAATTGTGAAAGCCGCCCAAAGTTCTGCTGTCACAGGAGTGAGTGTAACTGTGCTTAACCACCGACATTTTGATCTTTTCAACCACTTTTGAAAATTCAAAGCTGGCGCACTAAGTTCGCGTTGTTCTGCCAACATTTTTTATACTTGTATCATGTCTTTCCTCAAGTGCACGCCTACGTCATGGCTGGCTGGCACCCGTCGTCGTTGTTCTGTCGATAGACGAGCTAAGCCAACTCGTGGAAAATGAAGCCGAAGGCAGCGCCACTTTTCTGCTCACATTGTAAGTTAGGAGAAAACTTCTAATATTAAAACGTATACTTCACTTCAATACCAATTAAAACATCAGGAGCCGCGTACACAAGTAGAAGTTCACGTGGTGGACCTTTTATGCAGCGTCATGTTTTGCGCATCAAAGGTCATCAAAGGTTTTGCGCCAAAGGTCATTTTTCGCGACTTTTAGTAATGAATTAAACATATAAATCCACTTTTACTGAGAATAACATGACTAGTTTGAGCCGCTACGATAGGGAATCATTCGATCAGCGGTGCTCATCTCGAATCGTCTTCTAAACGGTTGTCCGTCCCTTTAATTATTGATGCTTACTTTACTTTTCTTGCTTTAGGTTCCTTTACTAACTCTAGTTTCAGGGGAATAAATGCAATATATTGGTGAGAGGATACAAAAGAAAATGAAGTACAGGATATCGCAGGAGAAAAGAACGCGTTAATAGCAGCAATGGCACAAATTAGGGTAGGTATGATGGAAGTTATTATTGCGAAAGCAATTATATGGACACTCCACGCGCATTCCTGCGTCGGCGTCGCCACCACCGTCGTCGTGAGTCTCCGTATAAAGTCTGAGGGCGATAAAATTGTTGCCACGCACTGTATGTTGTATGATCGAGTGAAAGCGTGAGCGAGATTGATCAGGGGAACGCGGCTCAATCTCGCGTGCGCTTGCGATGACGAGGGGGGGGGGGGGGGCAGAAGCACGCCACCTCGACTCGTACGCGAGGTACAGGGGGTGAGACCACCGAAGGGGGCGGCGTTCTTCTCGGGCTGCTGCTGCATACGGCGTGTCCGGGTGTGCGTGTGCCGTATCTTGAAAGTGATCTGCGACGTGGCCAAAGTGGGCGCCCGCGGGGGTCTCATCTTCCAAGCGATCTGCGATATTTTCCGAGTGCGCGTAGTGCCGGCAGCTTCGTATGCGGGGAGCTTTAGACGTTTCGCTCCCTTTTGAAGTGAAAGACGCACGAAGGTCAATTGCTCGCTGCTGCTGCCGCGATTCCTCACTCCAGCGTTTTGACAGCGAGTTTTCGCGGTCATCGAGCGAGATGTGTTTTTTACCTGTGCGCGCGTGACACCGTTCTTGTTAATTTAGATAGTAAGTGAATTTTACAAGTTTATGAGGCCAATAAAACTACTCTCCTTGCTTCATACAGCTATCTGATAGTTCGCTATCGCAATCGATGCTTCGCCTTTCGGGTGCACCTGCCACTTTCTTTCTAATTGGAATTGCGCATTAGATACTAACAAAAAGCTGTTCCATGCGCAATGCCTCAAAACAGGATGCATCCCACAAGCTACAAACTAAAATGTACAAAGAAAACAAAACGAAACGATAGAACAAATGCCCATACACACACACAAAGATCACCACCCCTTCCAGTCCACGAAGATGGTCAAACAGCGAAGCTGTGCTATTTACATCGACTGTTACACCATTCAAGTCAAACTTCGCAAAGAGTCTATATTGCAAATCTTTTGTTTCATCATACTTTCACCCGGCGCTGCCGATGTATTTCTGTGCCTCGGGCGCACACTTCGGAGCCGGCCAAGGAGGTTAACGAAAAACTGCTGGAGTGGAGGTAGCGGCCGTCGAGTGAAGCAGCCGCGTCGCCATCTTGCCGGGGGGGGGGGGGGGCAAAAGCACGCCAGTCGCCGCAGTTATGTGTTTCGTGTCGTCGTATCTATCCGTGCGTGGTGCTGTGCCGATCCCAATATGCGCTAACATGCTCGGGTGTTTTAGGAAAGTTATCATACATGCAGTTGACAGGATAGCGTTATCTTTCGCATTTCACTTAGCTTGCCGGTTAAAACTGCCTGGCTGCAATTGTGGAAGGCTGCTATGTATGTGATCTGACTGATTACGAATGATTGTATCAGCCGTATGATACTTTCTTCCTTCATACCTTGGTGCTTGTTAGTAATTCGTTTGATTAATCTCATGGTGTTTGTTACCTTTGTGTCTAACTTCTTTACGGTTTCCCTATTTGTGCCTTTGTTCTCGATTACCAGACCCAGCACTTTGAGCTGGTTGACTATTGGGATATTCCGCCCGTTCTTGGTGTGTAGCTTGATTTCCTCATGAGCCTCGTTTCTGTCGTATCCTTTGGGAGGCCTGCCTCTAAGTGTGGGGCGGTACAATAGAAGTTCAGATTTCTCTGCAGAGCATGTGAGGCCTGTTCCTGAGGTGTTCCTCTACTGTGTTAATTGCAGTCTGGAGTCGTTGTTCTATTGATCCGTCGCTGCCATCACAGGTCCAGATAGTAATATCGTCCGCGTAGATTGTGTGATTCAGGGACTCTATGCGATTTAATTTTTCGGGGAGTCCCATCAAGACGAGATTAAACAGCATCGGCGAGATGACAGCGCCTTGCGGCGTGCCAGCCCCCCCCCCCCCCCCCCCCTATGTCGATCTCGGTCGACTTGAGCCTTCCGACGGAGATAACTGCTTTTCTATCTGATAGGAAGCTCTTGATGTAGTTATACGTCCGTTGCTCTAGTCCTATTCGTTCGATTTTTTCCAATATGGTTGCGTGGTTGGCATTATCGAAAGCTTTTTTAAGATCAAGGCCCAAGATGGCCCTTGTCGAGCGCGTGTTATAATCGATTATCTGATGCTTAAGTTGGAGCATCTCATCTTGTGTCGAAAGATTTTTGCGAAATCCTATCATTGTATCTGGGTATATGGTATTATCCTCTAAGAAGTTGTCTACTCTGTTTAAAATTACATGTTCCATTAATTTTCCGACGCAGGATGTTAGGGAGATTGGTCTGAGGTTGTCTATCTCAAGCTTCTTACCAGGTTTTGGAATAAGCGTTATCGTCGCTTTCTTCCATTGAGCTGGCACTTCTCCCTTTACCCAACACTCGTTTATGTATTCTGTTAGTTTGGCTATCGATTCATCATCCAGGTTCCTGAGAGTCTTGTTGGTTATACCGTCCGGGCCTGGGGCGGATTTGGTGTTTAACTTTTGTAGGGCCTCGCGCATTTCTGCCTCCGTGAGTTCCTCGTCTAATTTTGCGTTTGTATTCCCGTTGTACCTAGGATAGATTCAAGGGGGTGCCTGTTTTAAGTATTTCTGCTGTAATTCATTGAGAAATTCCTCTTCTGTACCCTCATATGCGTGTATTAACTTATTAATGGCTTGCATGTGATTTTTCTTGTTATTGTCATGGTCAAGCAGGAACCTGAGCATGTGCCAGGTTTTGCCGGTGCTTAATTGTCCGTCCATGGAATTACATATCTCGTCCCATTGTTGTTTGGTCAATTGCTTAGCATGTTCTTCTATTTTTTTGTTGAGGAGTGCTATGCGCTTTCTTAACTTTCTGTTATGCTTCTGACCGCTAAGTCTATTCTGAAGAGACTGCTTAGCTTCCCACATGTGGAGAAGTCTGCTGTCGCATTTATCCAAGTTAGATTCAGGTGGTGCTATTTTTGTGGCAGCTTTGACGTCATCACTGAGCTCCTTAGTCCATTGTTCTATGTCTGCGATTGATCGTTGATGTGTCTTCTCTCGCGTTCTACGAAATAGTTCCCAGTCTACTAATTTGATCTGTCGTTCCTTGGGTCTATTCGGCCCTTGTCTGACGTGTAACTCCAATATGCGGTGGTCGCTACCCAAATCTTCCAGTGTGTTGTGCCACGTCGCCTTTTCAATATTCTTGGTAAAGGTTAGGTCTGGGGTTGTGTCCCTGTTTAGCGCCGTGCCTACTCTGGTTGGAGTGGCCGGGTCTGTGACAAGCGTGAGGCCTAATTCTTGCGAGTCGTTCCATAAGTCCCTTCCTTTTGCTCTGGTATATAAGTATCCCCACGTGGTGTGTGGGGCATTAAAGTCTCCTCCTATAACTACCGGATTTTCTCCAGCAAGTCTGAGTGTTTTCTGGAATAGGTTCTTGAATTTGTGTTTATGTAGCATGGGGTTACTATACATGTTGAGAATAAATAAGCTACGTCCTGTCTTTTTTTGTGGGATGAGTTCCAATAGAATATTGTCAATGTGCGTTATGCCGGTGTTGTGCTGCATGCAAGTTATGTTTCTTTTTACCAGCGTAGTTAATGCCCTGGTGTCCCCTTCGGCATAGCCAAAAGATCTGTATCCTGCTAGCTTTGCAATCCCGTGTGTTTCCTGCAGAATTATGACGTCCGGTGTATCCTTGTCTTTCAAATACTGCTGCAAAACTGACTTTTTGTTTTCGTAACTTCTGCAATTCCACTGCCATATCCTGAACCCTTCTTTAGCGCGCCTCATTTCGGGTGCGACCATGGGAGGGAGACGGGAGGTTGTAGAGAAGCTGATCTTATATAATTAGGTGGTTGTGAAGTGGGTAAGGATTGTGGTGCTTCTGACGCAACAGAGGGGAGTCCATTACCTGGTGACCGGTTTGCCTCTAGGATGTCTAATCTACTCATAATTGCTGCTATTTCCTTAGCCATTTCGTTCATCATTTCGTCCCGTTTTTCATTTGACTTTTGTATTTCTGCTAGGCTCTTTTGAATATAGGCTAATGCTTTATCTACCACTGCGTTATCTTGTTTATCACTGATGGCTTGGGCCTTGCGTTTGAGTGGAGGGGGCTCATCCCCTTCGTCCATTTTATTGTCCGGGATTTCAAATGGCTCTTTCGTGCTCTCGTGTGGAGTGGAAGTTACCGGATTTATTTGGTTTTTTCCTTCCTTGAGAATTTTGATTTCATCGCTCATACGTGCTAGCAAAATCCTCAACTGCGCGTTCTCGTGTTTTAGTTGCTTGATCTCGTTATTAATGGCAGTCTCCCCACCAGCCCCCGGGCGCACGCCGTCGACCACGTCTGCCCAGGTCACCGTGTTAGTCTGGTTTGCTGAAGAGGATGGCCTAGTTCTGGACCTGGATCTGGATCGTGTCCCCGGTGTCCTGGAGCCGGACCGGGATAAGGATCTGGTGGTGGATGGAGACCTTGTTCTCGATCTGGAGCGTCGTCCCCTGGCGTTTAGGAGGCCAGGTGTTCCGCGAGACTCTGCTCTATCTTCTCTTGAGATAGCGTCTTCATGTTCTTCTTGCCGTTCTCGTTGCAGTCTGTGCCATTTTGGCTTTGCACGTCTTGTCTGCGGTCGGATGGTCCTCGCCGCATAACTGACATTTAGGTTGGCACCTGTGGTCTTTATCTGGGTTTGATGTTCCACATCCCGCACAAATCTTGTTGTCAGGGTTGGGACATACATCTCCTTTTAGACGCGTAGTTTAGCTCTGTTTTGGTTTCGGTTTCGATAACAATGTTTTCGATTCTGGTTTACCTTTGGCTGCAAAAGATCTTCAATACGTCGTCTCTAGTGGTGCACAAGAGCTTTAATATTTTATTTGTAAGCATGCCGTCCGGATGGACGTAATAAACTCGCGGTTCGCAAACATGTTACTGGTAAAGCTGTCAAGCTTCACGAAGAACCCGAAAGGCTGAATCAGCTTATGCAGATTGGAAAAATAATGTGGCCAGGGCTCTCTTTATTGCAATTGTTTTGCCGTTTCTTAGCCGCTTTTCTCAGTTGCACACAATATGAAGCAGGGGTTCCCTACAAAAAGTTTATTTTTCTCTTAGTCACATAGGGAGTCGGGGCCGAAAGAATACTACATCACACACTTGGTAAATACAGAAACTACAATAAAAATATTTTATCAATGACGCATATAGCGCCAAGTAAAAGTGGCACTTGCGAACCACACCACGTTTATGCAGGGTGCAGTGAGAAAAACATCCTTCACAAAACGATCCCAAATGCGCATCCGTATGCTTGCGCGGCGCCAAATGAAACGTTTGTGTGATGGTACGGGTGAGCCAGATATAACAAGTTATGTGCTTTAAACGGGAGGTCTCCCAGGTGACCTTTTGGAAAATTATGGTGTGGAACTAATGCACAGGCTTTTCCGGAAAGGATGGGCGCAAGAACAAATGGGTGGTGGAACGGCTGCCACGGCTCAGATTCTATGCTACACGTACAGCATGCTCTCACTCAGAATAACAAACGTCATGTTAACAGTCTTCTTAAGGCCAGAAAGAGCATAATTATCTCCGCAGAAAAAAGCACACACCTAACCACACGAGTGAGGCGGCGCGTGGGAAAGCCCGGTGGGGTGGGCGTGACCAGTGGCGCATGACCGGCGTATCTATAGCATCAACGTCTCTATGGAAACGGGATGCGTGACGTAACGCCGTAGACGTATAATAAGCTGTGTACCTTTATTGTAAAGTGGAATCGCAAATCGCTACACTACCTGGCAGGTGGTCAGACTTTTACTTGCTCGGTCGCGAAACCGCTCGAGTGTCCGTAGGTACATTCCTCTGTGGGCCGGTGTAAGCGGCATCCACTCCAGTAGTTTTTCTTAAGCGTCCTTGAGGTCGTCTACCGGCGCTGCCGTTTAAACTCAGCGTCTGCGGCGCGCAGCTCGGGATCGTCCCTACGAAGACGAGCCCGTTCACGGGCCAACTCTCGCTGATGCTCGCGATAAGCAGCCTCTTCCTCAGGAGTGCGCTCTACTCGTGGTCTTCCCGTAGTTGTTACTGGGATGGAATGGGAGGAACCACTAATCCAAAGCTCCGCATATTGGGCGCAAGGCCCGCCGCTGGAGAGGCGGGAGCTGTAATCGTTTTGACGGCTGGTTCGATTGGTTTGACGATTGATGTGGCTGCCGGCGCTTTTTGCCGGCGCAAGGCGTGCTGGCAGCCACGCACTCCTAGTATCGCGTTTCAATCGCTGTTCGTTGGCTACAAACCACCAGAATAACATTACTTTCTTTCACGACAGGGTGGAATCAATCGTCGATAAATTCGATGTTAATCTGGTTTGATCGCCGAAAATGCACCGCGAATAAACGCAAAACTGTCGCGCGACTGGCTGCTCGAGGCACTTTGCCTGTATTCGTGGGCTGCTTTCCCACTCAGAAAAACACTTTTAGTAGCACACATTCAGGAGCAAAAATCTGTTTAAGAAATTTTTTATGTTGCTCTATAATTTTCTCATTGACACTTTTCATCTAATTATAATAATTGAGAAGTTGTATAATTAAACTAATTGTCTAATGAGGCGGAATACAAAAAAACAATTCAGCTGACTATTTCTAAGCAACAATTAAGAACATTACCTTGGTTCTGTCCAGCTACGTAGCAGTTTCATAATTTTAAAGTTTGACTCAAGGGAAACAGCTTGTATCATACATATGCCGAAATATATGCGGAGCCTCATCGCACCGGTGACGGCCGAAATTCGCTGGGAGTGTCCATATAATTGATATCGCAATAAAAAGGGTATGTGTTCATTCACGCCTCTACCTAGTGGTATAACTAGAAAAATATCAGAGAGAGAAAAGGGGGGGGGTGAAATCCGCTACATGTGATATGTTCGTGTCCCTCGTACACTATCTTAACGGCTGAACACTCACCTCGCAAACAATATAAAGCTTTCAAGGCGCCCTATACAGGGTGCCAGTCTGCCAATTGCTATCAAAAGTCATCCTAGATATGCTTCCCAAGGCATGAATCTGTGTTTCTACTTCATTTTCGCCCTCCATTCTACGTTGTTATGATGTTGTCACTAGCATTCCTACCACGCTTCCTTGCATGTTCCCTTCTTCTTCTTTATCTATGTTCCTCCTAGTGTTTTTTTTTCATGAAAAAAGAAAAAAAAGGCTTTTCCAGTTTTAAAATGTCCGCATCCTTTCAGAGACTGCGGGCAAGTGCGGTCAACGCCAGATTGTACCATGATCAACTGGAAATCTGCTACATCTACCGAAGGGCACATGTCTGCAGAACACACCACCGATGCGACGGGCAGGCAACGGCCGAAACACACCTTGCGAATCCCACAATAGCAACGCGATGGATTAACGTAGGGTCATCCTCCTGGCTCCTATGATTTGCAAAAAAGCTGCGCAGTTCGCGGCTTTTCTGGCTTCCTTTCTGGCCGGTCACCATCACTTCTTGAAGTACGTTGTTCAAATTTATGCACATGAAGAAACATTCTGTGCGTGCTCAGCAGTGTGAAAATGGAGTACTCAAACAAAACAACGCAGCGAGTCTGTACGCTCGTTTCAAGTCATTAATTTGCGATCGTATGTGTTTTATGTGTTTATGTGTTTATGTTATGTATGTGTTTGATCGTATAAGTTTTAAACTACTGCACCCACACGGCTGTCTACGTTGTACTTTTTTGCATTGTTGCAAATACATACCTCTTCCTTTAGATCGATCGGTTTTTTTATAGTTGAAGGATTCATGTTTTCATTTTAACCGTTGCTCCTCCTATTACTATATCCTTATGCGTCATTTTCTTCTGTGTGATTTCATTACCCACTCTGCCTTTGCCAGTCTTTGATTCCGTTGCCGTATACGTCGTAATGGCCACATGCTGCTTTCTCTATTGAGGGCAGCGTTACGGAAAATTAGTAGGCGTGTAATGCAGCAGAAACAAGTAAAGTGGTACAACACAAATGGAGTGATGTGACTAACTTATCGAGATACATAACCAGGCAATGTTGACGTAGCGTTGTGACTAATGCAATAAGTGTACGCTAAGTGGACAGCGAGTACACTTCACCCGGAGATGAAAGACCGTTTAGTGGAAATCTACAGACTACGTACTTCGCGGATCCGATTGCCGCCATCCAAGCTTGCTGAATCCTTTTATTTAAAAAAATAATTTTGACCACTGATACTTTTGCAGTCGTCTTCAATTTTTATGGCGTCTAATGCACGAGACATTTCTCCACAGGTGCTTTTACGTCAACATAATTCATAGGAGCCATGGTGCTAAGCACGTACAAGTGTTTCACGTGCATCGGGACCGGAGTGTTAATTGCGCCGAGAATGCAGTGACCATCAAACGATGGCAACCATTGGTACAAGATACATATCATAAAGAAAGGTTCTCGTGCGAGGCGAAGAGCGCGGAGACGCACATTAATCACTAAAGGAAAAGTTCTTTTTTTACAAGGTCGCTTTTGGAAACATGTACCCAAATTCTAAAAAGTACAAGGCAGTCGGCTGTCGCATTGCATTTTGAAATATAATCTCTAAGCTGACTACTCCTATAGAGAAGTCTAGTTCGTTCTGCCCTGCAATACAAACGTACGTTATTCGCAGTTATTATAAGCAACACTGTAGAATGTGGGAGACAACTGGGTGACACGTCTGGAACATGGCGGCTCTGTCTTTTAAGCTTGTCAGATCCTTGTAAAACATCTTGCAAACTTATTGGAACTACTAAACGTACAACGGGTCGGACGCCAAATTATACCCCTTGCCTCTTTCTTAACAGCAAATGCTTCTCTTCGCATTACAGAGAGTACACTTTACCTACGCGCTGGTGTACTTGCAATTTACTCTCAGAAAAGCTGAAAGTTTCCCTAGTTCATAAGGTTTCCT
This sequence comes from Dermacentor variabilis, assembly GCF_050947875.1. Lineage (NCBI taxonomy): Eukaryota > Metazoa > Arthropoda > Arachnida > Ixodida > Ixodidae > Dermacentor > Dermacentor variabilis. Next base: position 119,341,512 of record NC_134570.1, read on the forward strand.
TCAGGTATCCAGCGTCGCTAGGTGCTTTTGCCGCACCCGTTTAGTCCCTATGAGCACCATTAGTCCAGAATTCAATTTCACTCTCTCCGAGCTGAAGGAAATTTTTGCTCTATATATTCAGGTGCCAAGGTGTGTTCAAACGGACGGATGGGACATGGTGTTCCTTTACGGCCCAAGAATTTTATGATGCTCGGAAAAGCCACTACCTCCTTTTGCACATGCGGCACTAGTATTCTTGTATGGTAGATTGAAGTATGACAGTAGTGTGGAATAAAACAAATTATTGCACACATGGTGTTTGAAACTACATAACGGGCTCCATAACGCTTTTGAAGTGCGCTTAGGGCTAGTAATCAGTGTAGCCAAAGCCAATCCTCGGGTAAAAAGAAAGTGCCTGTAACGATATAAACCCCCACTTTATTTTGTTTCTTCTCGTTTTGCTTTTTTTTTCCTTCATGCACTCCGAGTTGCACTAATGTGAAGGCTATGTCATTGAATACCAACTCGCCAAAATTGACACCCTTGTTTCAGCATCACTAGGCTAATCGGAATCCTATCAAATCATGTCGCATTGCTTATCTTAATCTAACAAATGCGCATTTGTGCATTTTATATGGGTTCCGAGAAGAAAATTTCTACTGGCCTATGAGGCCTGGATTAGTTCGGCCTAGTGATTTTGCCACCATATTCATGAGAAAGTGATTGAAGCTTTCTAATGGATAGATTGAAGAAATGATCAATCATGTTTAATTACTTCAAAAGAAGCATCAACAATGTTTTCTTTTCTGTGTGAGTATGTTGTTTTTAGCTCTTTATGTTTTTAGGACTTCTTTTTGCGTGCCTCACATAATAGATAGCCGTAGCATGAGGCCCCAGCCATTTAATTGTCTAGCTAATAATCTTCCTCTTTGATAAACATTGCAAGTTCTAGCACCCAGCGTGTTCGTAAAACCGTTTAGATAGTTTGCTCTTTTTTGCAATTGTTCTTGCATGTTCATGTCTTACCCAGTGAATAGTAAATGCAACTGTGTCTGCATGAGATACTTGTATACGTTCCTGGGTTTCCAAAAAAAAAAAACGGATTTTGAAACAATTGGTGAGGTTGTGCACTCGTTTTACAAGGGCATTGATAGCGAGCTTTCACAAAGTTTGCAGTACCTATTGAGTTTTCTATTTCATTTTTATACAATCACAGGGTATATACAGTGAGTGAGTGAAACAACTTTATTTGGTCCACAATAGACGTCACCAGGACAGGCCGCCATTGGAATCTGAACCTGGCAACGTTTAACGTTAGAACGCTATCTAGTGAGGCGAGTCTAGCAGTGTTATTGGAGGAATTAGAGGGTAGTAAATGGGATTTAATAGGGCTCAGTGAGATTAGCAGGACAAAAGAAGCATATACAGTGCTAAAAAGCGGGCATGTACTGTGTTACCGGGGCTTAGCGGAGAGACGAGAACTAGGAGTCGGATTCCTTATTAATAAGGAAATAGCTGGTAACATACAGGAATTCTATAGCATTAACAAGAGGGTGGCACGTCTTGTTGTGAAACTTAATAAGAGGTACAAATTGAAGGTGGTACAAGTCTATGCCCCTACATGCAGTCATGATGAGCAGGAAGTCGAAAGCTTTTATGAAGACGTGGAATCTGCGATAGGTAAAGTCAAAACAAAATAGACTATACTGATGGGCGACTTCAATGCCAGGGTAGGCAAGAAGCAGGCTGGAGACAAGTCAGTGGGGGAATATGGCATAGGCTCTAGGAATAGCAGAGGAGAATTATTAGTAGAGTTTGCAGAACAGAATAATATGCGGATAATGAACACCTTTTTCCGCAAGCGGGTTAGTCGAAAGTGGACGTGGAGGAGCCCGAATGGTGAGACTAGAAATGAAATCGACTTCATACTCTGCGCGAACCCTGGCATCATACAAGATGCAGACGTGCTCGGCAAGGTACGCTGCAGTGTCCATAGGATGGTAAGAACTCGAATTAGCCTAGACTTGAGGAGGGAACGGAAGAAACTGGTAAAAAGAAGCCAGTCAATGAGTTAGCGGTAAGAGGGAAACTAGAGGAATTCCGGATCAAGCTACAGAACAGGTATTCGGCTTTAACTCAGGAAGAGGACCTTAGTGTTGAAGCAATGAGCGACTATCTCATGGGCATCATTAAGGAGTGCGCAATAGAAGTTGGTGGTAACGCCGTTAGACAGGAAACCAGTAAGCTATCGCAGGAGACGAAAGATCTGATCAAGAAACGCCAATGTATGAAAGCCTCTAACCCTACAGCTAGAATAGAACTGGCAGAACTTTCTAAGTTAATCAACAAGCGTAAGACAGCGGACATCAGGAACTATAATATGGATAGAATTGAACAGGCTCTCAGGAACGGAGGAAGCCTAAAAACAGTGAAGAAGAAACTAGGAATTGGCAAGAATCAGATATGTGCGTTAAGAGACAAAGCCGGCAATATCGTTACTAATATGGATGAGATAGTTCAAGTGGCTGAGGAGTTCTATGGAGATTTGTACAGTACCAGTGGCACCCACGACGATAGTGGAAGAGAGAATAGCCTAGAGGAATTCGAAATCCCACAGGTAACGCCAGAAGAAGTAAAGAAAGCCTTAGGAGCTATGCAAAGGGGGAAGGCAGCTGGGGAGGACCAGGTAACAGCAGATTTGTTGAAGGATGATGGGAACACTGTCCTTGAAAGATTGGCCGCCCTATATACACAATGCCTCATGACCTCGAGCGTACCGGAATCTGGGAAGAACGCTAACATAATCCTAATCCATAAGAAAGGGGACGCCAAAGACTTGGAAAAATTATAGACCGATCAGCTTACTGTCCGCTGCCTACAAAGTATTTACTAAGGTAATCGCAAATAGAATCAGGAACACCTTAGACTTCTGTCAACCAAAGGACCAGGCAGGATTCCGTAAAGGCTACTCGACAATAGACCATATTCACACTATCAATCAAGTGATAGAGAAATGTGCAGAATATAACCAACGCTTATATATAGCTTTCATTGATTACGAGAAAGCGTTTGATTCAGTCGAAACCTCAGCAGTCATGGAGGCATTACAGAATCAGGGTGTAGATGAGCCATATGTAAAGATACTGGAAGATATCTACAGCGGCTCCACAGCCACCGTAGTCCTCCACAAAGAAAGCAACAAAATCCCTATAAAGAAAGGCGTCAGACAGGGAGATACGATATCTCCAATGCTATTCACAGCATGTTTACAGGAGGTATTCAGAGGCCTGGAGTGGGAAGAATTGGGGATAAAAGTTGATGGAGAATACCTTAGCAACTTGCGATTCGCTGATGATATTGCCTTGCTTAGTAACTCAGGAGACCAATTGCAATGCATGCTCACTGACCTGGAGAGGCAAAGCAGAAGGGTGGGTCTGAAAATTAATCTGCAGAAAACTAAAGTATTGTTTAACAGTCTCGGAAGAGAACAGCAGTTTACGATAGGTAGCGAAGCACTGGAAGTGGTAAGGGAATACATCTACTTATGGCAGGTAGTGACCACGCATCCGGATCATGAGACTGAAATAACCAGAAGAATAAGAATGGGCTGGGGTGCGTTTGGCAGGCATTCTCAAATCATGAACAGCAGGTTGGCACTATCCCTCAAAAGGAAAGTGTATAACAGCTGTGTGTTACCAGTACTCACATATGGGGCAGAAACCTGGAGGCTTACGAAAAGGGTTCTGCTGAAATTGAGGACGACACAACGAGCTATGGAAAGAAGAATGATGGGTGTAACGTTAAGGGATAAGAAAAGAGCAGATTGGGTGAGGCAACAAACGCGGGTAAACGACATCTTAGTGGAAATCAAGAAAAAGAAATGGGCATGGGCCGGACATGTAATGAGGAGGGAAGATAACCGATGGTCACTAAGGGTTACGGACTGGATTCCAAGGGAAGGGATGCGTAGCAGGGGGCGGCAGAAAGGTAGGTGGGCGGATGACATTAAGACGTTTGCAGGGGCAACATGGCCACAATTAGTACATGACCGGGGTAGTTGCAGAAGTATGGGAGAGGCCTTTGCCCTGCAGTGGGCGTAACTAGGCTGATGATGATGATGATGAGACGTCACCAAACTCAACGTCACCCGGCTAGGCCCACTCGGGGACCATTAGGTGAAATCTGACGGCCCTCTCGCGAGCCCTCTGGACAGCCTGGATTTGAGAGGTCTGGTTCTGGGCCCTAATAAGCTTGATCATTTCCTGTTGGATGAAAGGTGGACCGGCAGAGGCTCAGCCCCACCGGACATGCTCGAAGTCCGCACAATCACCACGCAGAGGGCAGTCCGGGCTTGGGAACCGTTCGAGGTACATTTTGTGCAGCGCCGCGGGGCTCGGGTAAGTGCTTATTTGCAGAAGTCTGCGAGTGACTGCCTGGGCCCTGCACAGCGAGCAGTGCGGCAAAGGCAGGAGTCTTCTTGACAGATAATTATGTTTGCCAATCTCGTTGTGGGAGCAGAGAGGCTCGGGTCTTCGAGGAGAGGCCGCATTACCCAGCGCACGGTCAGTCAAAGCTCGTGCAGCCGAGTGCGCCTCCTCATTGGAGTTGATCGAGGAAACCTCAATGGTTCCAAGGTGCGCAGAAACCAGGCCAAATAGTGATGTTTGATGTCTTTAGCACTTTGGATGATACGTAGGGCCTGGGAAGCCACCATTCCCATCTGAAAGGCCCTGTCAGCGGCCTTGGAATCAGAATAAATCGTCTCATGTGCACTGTCCGTCAATGCAAGAGCAATAGCAACCTGCTCTGCAATGCTGGAATTAGAAGTGCGGATGGTAGTGCAGTTAAGGACTTTCGAATCACGGTCTATGACCACTCAGGAGAAGGTTTCTCCTTGAACGTACGAAGCAGCGTCTATGAAGCATGTTCGGTCCTTGTTCAAGCGGGGAATGGCAAGCAGAGCTTTACGCCTGGCTCGTCTTGCTCCTTCCTAGTAGGTGGGATGCATATTACGTGGCAACCGGTGTATCTAAATCTTGGATCTTACGTCGTTGGGCAGCTTCACAGCATTGGGACTGACGACCGTGTGGTTACGTCCCAATTTAAGTATAGCTCGGCCCCTGGGGTACCGGAGAGTCTGACAAACTGGGAAAACTCTTCGACTTCAACGATTTCTTCGAACGTGTTCTGAATTCGCAAATTGAGGAGGTCTTTTGTGTGCGTTCGGACGGGAAGGCCGAGGGCAAGCTTGAAGGCTCTTCTGATTAGGGCATTGATCTTGTTGCACTCCGACACAAGCCAGTTGCGCATAGCCCCTGAATAAGCGAGGTGGCATAGCACGAAGGCGTGGATAATCCGGATCCGATTGTCCTCCCTGATTACGCGGTACCTATTGGCGATTCTTCGAATCAGGCCGAGGGTGCTAACGGTACTGGAACAAATACGTTTGAGTGCGGTCCGCATGACCCCGTTCGACTCGATAAACATTCCTACGACCCTGATATTGCCTACCTTCGGTACTGGGGAGCCATTACCGGTGAATAACGTAATGTAGCTCTCTGTTGCTAGCTTCCAGGACCGTTGAGAACCGCCTCTGGGCATCTTGCTGTGGAGCAAGAGCTCGGATTTAGTGGGCGAGCACCTTAGCCCGGTGGATATAAGATACCACTCCGTCAAGTCGATGGCATCTTGCAAAGTACCCTCGACCTGACCCTCACATTCGCTGGGGCACCCGATGGTGATGTCGCCCGCGTAGATCGTGTAGTTAATGTTCGGGATCTTGTTTGAGGCCCTCGACAAGTTGATCAGGGATATGTTGAACAACGTCGGGTTGATCACCACCACCTGAGGTGTTCCCTTTGACCCAAGTTGAATTTCCTGGGTCAAATACTCGTCAATCTTGAGTCTAGCGGACCTCGAGGAAAGGAAGTAGTGCACGAGATTGTACGCCAGCTTGCCGACGGTAAACTCTGTCAGGCTCTTGAGAATAAAGGCGCGCTATCTGTTGTCAAAGCCTCTTCCAGATCCTAGCCGAGAATTGCCTTAGTGTCGGTGGAAGTGGAGTCAATGATCTCGTGCTTGATCAGTCTCATGGCGTCCTGAGTCGAGAGCCCCAACCGAAAGCCAATCTTGTTGTGTGTATAGTATTCGTTAGACTCGAGATGGTCAGTGCGGTGATTAAGCATGGCGTGCTCGGCCATTTTTCCACCACACGAAGTCAGGGAGATGGGCCTTAGATTGTCGATGCTCGGAGCCTTACCTGGCTTGGGGTATGAGTACTGTGTGCTGCCTTCCAGCTCTTGGGAATGAGGCCGCTGCACCAGATTTCATTCATCTTGCTTGTAAGAAACTCGACTGAGTCGTCGCCGAGATGCTTGAGCATTTTGTTGGTGATACCGTCGGGCTCAGGGGTACATCTAGAGTTGAGGGATGCGAGAACCCGCTTGACCTCAGCCATGGTAAAATCCTCGTCCATAGATGGTACGTCACGCCCTTCGTACTCGGGAAATTGGGGGGTGGGCACCGGATCGTCCGTGGCTGCCAGGTACTTGTCCATGAGCTGGAGGGCAATGGTGCCTGGGTTCCCCGCAATCGTAGCGTTCCGGCCTGGGTCGCCCCCACAGCTCACCGTAGACACGGTGGCTGCTTGCAGGTCTCCGAGCTCCCGCGCGCCAGCGTACGGCGTTAGGGCTAACCCTACCGTCTGCTTGGCCGAACGAATAGGGCTCTCGTTGGTCTTAAAACTGCGGCTCACCGAAGTTCGGTTCCATTGAATTCCCTTGATGTTTACAAATGTATTCCGCTGATCCCAGTGGTACCAGGAGATTTTGGGCGCTTGGAAAATTTGAAATCACGGAGCCGATGCCAAGCACGTCTGCACGCCCCGAGCTGCACCCACCGACACCGAAACAATGGAAGTTGTATCGTAGAGTCACCGGAGATCCCTGCCTGACGAGGTATTGCCCGGGCCGTCTCCCGTCTTCTCGGAGCAGCTCCACAATCAAGAATACCAGTGGCAAACGGTCGTTTCCCTTCATCGGAAACGCTGCCTGCAACAACAACAATCCACTGGTGAGCAAGACCCAGTCGGGCAAACCCGGGTATCGAAAACAACACCGTTAGGGCTAGCTTTAACCCAGGCGCCAGCCAGCGCCGCGAAAGCCACGTCGCAAGCTACATGCGAAGAGCCGGAGCCGGAACACCTATTTCTTAAGACGCGGCTGTAAGGGGCAGGCCTCGCCGACTCGCGCCTCCACGCCCGCGCACTGGCATGAAAGTCATTATCCGCCCGATCCCGGGCCTCATCGTTCGAAAAGTACAGACCCACCAAGTGGCTAAGGCGATCGTCCAAGCCACCGGAGGCGCGCCGACCTGCAAAGGGGACGACTTCATCGTCCGCCTGCGACACGGCTAGAACATTATCATCGTGAGCACCCCTCACGAGGCCACGGCGGCCACCCTCATGAAAATTATGAGCCTCACCTTTCACGCACGATCACACCCTGTGAAGGTGTATCTATCAACACCCGAGGGCCTGCTTAAGGGTGTCGTACACGGCATCGACGCAGGCACCGGCGAAGAAGAGCTTATGGCGAATCTTCGGGTCCCCACACATAGAGCCCACATCGTGCGGGCCCGTATGGTCGGACAATTCCAGACAGCCCTACTCCACTTCGAGGGATCCCAGGTGCCAAGATTTGTGTACTTCTACGGAGGGGAGATGCCTTGCCGAGACAACCAGCCGACAAGGCAGTTCTGCTTCATCTGTAGAACCACCTGGCACCGACCAGATATCTGCCCCAACCCAATGGTTCGTGCGTGCAATGTTTGCAACCACAATAACCCAGACACCGGCCACACTTGTGTTCCGAAGTGGGCTCTGTGTGGAGGGGCCCATCTCACGGTCGCAATGGAATGCAACAACACGCTCGAACGAATTCCCCCCATATAGAAGCCTGCCTCCACCACCACATCCAAAACCGGCAGCCCCGCCCGGTCGCTCAGTCAACCAAGGCGGATGACCTTCGCCCGTGACGGTTCAGCTCTGAGCAGGAAGACTCCGACTTCGACTACTCGGAGTCTTCGAGCATCTGCGGACCCGTTCCGGTTCCAACCCGTCTCCCTGCTTCCAACCCGACTCCCCGACTCCAACCCTGCTCTCGACCCCGGTATCACTTTCGGTCGACCAGACGGCGATCGCGGTCGACGCGTGAGCAAGGACAGCACGCAGCACCAATCACCGCTGCACTCAAAGACAAGGGGCCCAAGCAACACCAATGAAAGACCAAGGAAGCCTCACTCAAGAAGACTACCCCCAAAGAGCACGAAGTAAGCTGGTCAGCAGAAGCATCCCCCTCGTATAAAAAAAAACCACAGACGCCACCATCTATGAAATTTGAACAGGACCTCGCGACCATGCGCACGCAGATACAAGCACTCACACAAGAAAACAGACAACTCAAACAACATGGGATACAGCTCACACAAATACCACAAGAGATGGCTCCACACAAGGCCATCATTAACCTACAAACTCATGTCGATGCCATCCTCCGCAACCAAATGCAAGCCTTCATGGACACTACATGCGCCCAGTTGGAACAAATAGCACATACTGCAATACAACGCACCGATGCAGCAATAAAAAACATGGAAGCCATTGTAGACAGCCAGCTTAAGAACCAGCTTCACTTCATAAAACTACGAAAAACACTACGACAGAACCTTTACAAGGCCACACCTGTAGCAGCAACAAACCAAACCGTAACATCATAGACTACAACGTCCAACAATGGCTAGACCATACAGACAAGTCAAAGAAAACTTAGAAATTTGGCAATGGAACTGCCGTGGATACGGGAGGCAGAAAGCGCTGCTGACACAATTGATCGCTCATTTTTCAAAGCCACCGGGGGTCACAGCTTTACAAGAGTCCGGTAAACGACCAACACTACATGGCTACGAAGAATACCACACAATTAAGTCTCGACAAGTGGAAGGCAGCCACACTAGTAGACAGAAACGTCACAACCATACAACACAAATCTATAGACGACGTGGATGTACTACATGTAGTCCTCGAAATAGTATATAAAGGCAACCAGAAACAGAGCGCCTTCGTCCTCAACATTTACTGCCCCCCCCTTCCCAGCCAAAGGCGGGCAAACATAGGAAAACTCTGGGGACACCCTCCGCCTCGCTAAACACAGTCCCCTGGTAATCATAGGCGACTTCAACGCTCAGAACAGGCTGTGGGGGTAGCAGAGGCAGGATTGGAAGGGTCTGCAGCTACAAACACTAATTGAACAGTGTCACCTCACGCTCATCACAGACCCGAACATACCGACGAGGGAAGGGAACAGCGCAACACGCGACACCACTACCAACCTCGCCTTCATCACTCAAAGCACGCGATCCGAATGGCTCAACACACTCTAAAACCTCGGCAGCGATCACTACATGTTAAACATAACACTGCAGACTGGATGCCTGCGCAGGCAGATCGGCACAGCTAAACTCACTGGCGAAAAATCAGGGAAACCCCAGAACAGGACGCTGACACAATCACGAACCTGGAAGACTGGTACGATAACCTCCGTCGACATAAACATCATCATCATCATCATCATCATCATCATCATCATCCTGGTTACGCCCACTGCAGGGCAAAGGCCTCTCTCATACTTCTCCAACAACCCCGGTCATGTAGTAATTGTGGCCATGCGATGCCTGCAAACTTCTTAATCTCATCCGCCCACCTAACTTTCTGCCACCCCCTGCTACGCTTCCCTTCCCTTGGGATCCAGTCCGTAACCCTTAATGACCATCGGTTATCTTCCCTCCTCATTACATGTCCTGCCCATGCCCATTTCTTTTTCTTGATTTCAACTAAGATGTCATTAACTCGCGTTTGTTCCCTCACCCAATCTGCTCTTTTCTTATCCCTTAACGTTACACCTATCATTCTTCTTTCCATAGCTCGTTGCGTCGTCCTCAATTTGAGTAGAACCCTTTTCGTAAGCCTCCAGGTTTCTGCCCCGTAGGTGAGTACTGGTAAGACACAGCTATTATATACTTTTCTCTACACAATGCCACACAAAGGAAATCGCCAGAACAGGAGACACGCGAGAGGTGGATCCCCACTTACACCTGTGGAATGCCAAACGGGGCCTTACCCTCCACTGAAAAAAAAACAGAAGTACAGCTGGAAACTGAAGACGCGCATAGCACAAATAACAGCGGAAGCAGGAGAATATGCCATGCAACTTGCCTCCGCGAACTGGTATAGATTCTGCGATTCCTTCGGTGGCACGCTGGACACGGCGAAGACGTGGCACATCCTCAAAACCATTCTGGACCCCACCAAAACCAAAGGAAAGGACACAGGGCTCTGGAGCGGTTACTACACACCTACCCAGACAGCCAACATGATCTCATCGATGCCATCAAGACCAAGCACTATGGAGATCCCGCTCCCACATAACCACGTAGAACACCCTACACAGGACAACCCAACCCACTAATGGACGAACCCATCACAGAAAACGAAATGAGAGTGGTCATCGCAGCCACCGCCCGTAACAGAGCGACGAGGACGGACCAGATCACGAACTCCATGATCAGAAACCTGAGAGACAAGTTTACCTCCGCGGTCACGGCCTTTCTCATCCAACACTGGGAACAAGGTACGGTGCCGGCGATGTGAAAACACGCACGAATAATCATGATCCCCAAACAGGGCAAGAAATTGTTACTTGAAAACCTCAGACACATCTCGCTCACGTGCTGCTTCGGCAGAGTGTAGCAAAAATTATAAACACGACACTACAGAGACACTTAGAAGATAACAAACACCTGCCGGACACCATGTTCGGTTTTCGCGCAGGCCTCTCCCACGCAAGATGCGCTACTCCAAATCAAGGAAGGAAGTCCTCAGCAACGTTTACCGCAGAGGCGAACACGTCCTTCTAGCAATCAACATTAAAGGGGCTTCCGACAACGTCAGCCACTCAGGAGTCCTAGAGGGGCTGGCCAACACCAACTGCGGCGAGTGGGTGTACAAGTATGTTCAGAGCTTCCTGAGCCACCGCACGACGGAGCGCTGAAGATGGGAGAGATCCAGACTCCAGTGTACCACCCTCCCAACAAGGACACACCACAAGGTGCTGTCATCTCTCCTACGCTGTTCAACGTCGCCATGATCGACCTCACAAGCAAACTGCAGGACGTAGCAGGTCTTCGGCACGCAATCTACTACAACCACAACAGGGTTCCGTGTTGAAAAAGAACGGCTGCAAACTGCAGCAAATGTCATCCAAGGACACGTCAGCCAACTGGGACTACAATGCTCCCCCGAGAAATCTGAGCTCCTACGAGCCTGGTGAGGCCGAGGTAACTCACAGTCCCCGCAGACTCAACAAGAAGACTCGAGGTATGCCTCAACTGGGGCCTCATACCAGAGAAGCCATTGCTGAGGGTGCTGGGTAAGTGGCTGCAGTCCGACCAGCGGGCCACACGCACCCTTAAACTCCTAAAAACCAGTGTCAAGGCGATGTCCCGCGTAACATCCAAGAACAGAGGCATGAAGGAAAGGACACCCTCCGACTGGTGAGAAGCCTGGTGGTGAGCAGAATCACATACAGCCTGCCCTACTACTACCTCACACAGTCCGAGATGAAGCAGGCCGACACGCTTTTGAGGATGGCTTTCAAGACTGCTCGCCGCCTGTCGGTGAGTACATCGACTGAATAATTATTGACGCTAGGGTTGCACAACACCCTCAGCGAAATGACAGAAGTCCTTTACGTCTTGTAACAACAGAGACTTGCGCGGACTCGCACGGGCCGACAGGTACTACAAACCTTGGGGTTCCCAGATATAACAACACGAACCCAAGAAACCTGCCTGATACTTCGTCACGTGCACAACAGGTTCCACGCTGCCCCGATACCACGCAACATGGACCCTAACCTACACTCCGCCAGGAGGAGAGCAAGGGCCCAGTACATGGACAAAGTGCACAGGTTCAATACCACGGCCCGTTTTACGGACGCCGCCATGTATGGGACGAGCAACAAGGGCGCAGTGGCAGTAGCATGCAACCACCGATGCCACGTTACCTCCGCTATGTCGACCCGCCCCTGCACGATTACGGAAGTGGAAGAGCTGGCCATCGCGTTAGCCATCTGCGAGTGCCTACACAAAAACCAACCATTGACGATCCTCACGGATTCCCAGCAGGCCTGCCGCAACTTCTTTCAGGGAAGAATTGGAAGACCTACTGCACAAGTCCTAGCCCGAGTACTCAAGCAGGCCCTCAGGACTTCCACCCAAACCATCATCTAGATACCGGGCCACACTGGAATCACGGGCAACCTGCAGGCCGACAAAGCAGCTCGAGAATTCGTACATAACCGAGCACTCATCACGCCGGCTGCAGAAGACGCAGACCCTGTCGACCTCACGTATTCAGCCATCGTGAACTACCACAGAAGGCGTCGCTTGCTATATCCACCACCCCATCGAGATCTAAAGACAGAGGATGCCACTGCCTGACGTAGGCTCCAGACAGACACTTACACGAACCTACACATATTACATCGCATGCACCCCGCAGCCTACAGAGACCAATGTCCGTGGTGTGGGGACACACCAACCCCATACCACACTACGTGGGAGTGCGCACTACACGAAGTAGAGCACCCAGACACGAACACCACGAGGGAGCAATGGGAGGCACTGGTGTCCAGAGGTGGGGCCCTCGACCATCAGCTCAAGCTGATAAAGAGAGCTGAGAAGATGGCAAGAGCCAGCGGAGCCCAGGAGTAGGGGCCCCGACCATTAGCGGTCTTTCTGATTATTCTTTTAATAAAGTTTATCTATCTATCTATGAGCTGCTCCGTGACCGCCTCATCTTGAGCCGACTGGGTGGTCAAATGGACAGCTTTCGCCAAAGCTCTCTTCTGATTGGGCTTGGCGTTGCCATCGTGCAGTAGGTGCCGGAGGAGACTCCAGCTTTTACCGTTCTCGAGCTGGCCCTCCACCGAATCGCACAGCTCGTCCCATTGCTGCTTGCATAGCACCTTTCAATGAGCCTCTATCATCCTGTCTATATAGAAAATTTACTTGCGTAGTCTTCTGTTATGGCGCTGAGTCTTCCATGTCGCGAGCAGTGCCTGCTTGGCTTCCAACAGATGCACGAGCCTACTGTCCTTCCTGTCCACCTTCAGATCAGTTGTCACCTCCTTAGTGGCTCTAGCCGCATCCTTTTTTATCTCGTCGCAACAAGAGTCTAGGTCCATATCCTGGTTGAATACGCGCTCGGAGTGGTTGGCCCGCAATAAGTCACAGTCAGTGAACGTAAAGGTTCTTCTTTTGTTAGGGGCAGCCTTCATCACCGCTTTGATGATGCAATGATCGCTACCAACGTCCATAGTAGTGTTAGTCCACTTGATATTTTCCAGGTTCTTGACAAAGGTAAGATCCGGAGTCGTGTCTCGGCACACCGAGTTCCGTCTCCTGGTTGGAAACTGTTTATCGGTTATCAGGGTGAGATCTTCCTCCGTTGCCGCATCTCAAATGTCTCTACGCTTTTTCGTAATCGTCCAATAGCCCCACGCATCATGCTGGACATTAAAATGCCCCATGACGACAACCGGCTGACAGCCGGCCAAATGCACGGCCTTCTTATGAATACCACCAGCCCTGGCTCTGTGAACGTTGGGTCTGCAGTTATCATAGAGTATAAAGATACTGTTTTTTTCTGAAGCGCTGCATAGGGAGGTCGACAAGGAGTTCGGCCATGACGTACTCGACCCTATTGTCCGCGGGACCAAGGTGTCGCTGAAGACACGTAAACTTTTTACAGCCCAGGCGGGTCACCCCCTTCCTCCTTCAGTGGAAGGCACCGTCAGGAAACCGGGGAGCTTGATTGGTGATGATGTGATCGTCTCTTGCAAGGCAATTACTTGGGGTTTTTCCTTTACGCTTTTTAGGTATTATCGCAGGATCGCCCGCTTACTGAAGAACCCTGCGCAATTCCGCTGTCGCATTGTTATGACGTTAGTTCCGTTATCCATATTTTGGCTTCGGGAGGGATTGCGAACGTGTCGCATTCAGAATGGCATCCTCCGTCGGTGAGGCAATGACGGTGTGCAAGTTTGGGACTTGTGCTACAGATGTGCTTGGCAAAGAGCTGTCGCTGGTCCCCTCCAGCCTAAGTATTCTCGCGCTGGGGGCGACCAGACCCAGCTGAGGGTGCGCGATCATTTCTTGTACGTGAGAGAGACCTGTCTGTATGTTGGAGATGGCGTTCTTGAGCTCAGACTGGAGTTCTACCGCTTCGTCTCCCCTTGAATCATCCAGGACGCGAGATTGACTCCAACTGGGAGGGGGCTCCACCTTGCCCATGGTCGAAGAGCGTGTGGCAGCCTGAGAAGCTGGTGGTGTGAGCGCCAATCTTCGTATTTCGGCCGTCTCGGCGGCTAGCCGACTGATTTCCTGCATGAACAGAGCGTTTTCTTTCTTAAGACTATCATAGGCACACCTAAGCTCTTCGAGCTCACTCGTGAGACGCGGGTCGTGCGAGTATGGAGAGTTGGACGCCTGCGTTTGGTTGCCACGGGCCCTATGGGCCCCCGTTAGAGAGGACTTGCCTTTACCGCCGTTGCGGGTATTGTATCGTGACCTGTAGGACGAGTGGCTTTCGGTACGGCACTTGGAGCGGTCTCTGGAGCTGGAGCGCGCTAAAGAAGGCGATGTGAGTCGAGATCTTGAGGTAGAGCGACTTCTAGAGCCCCGTCGGCTTGTAGAACGGCCTCTCGAGCGCAAGCGTCCTCTGCCCTAAGGTTGGTGCTGGATGAGGCTTGCGGATCGGAGGATTGAACGATCGATGGCGAGGGGAGCTCCTCTGTCTGCCTGGCACGCTCGAAGCGCCGTCGGCGAATGATGTACGGCATTGCACAATACGAATTGCACAACACGAACGCCGACCAAAACTAAAACCTGTAGGAAAATATTGGATCGCCTAGGTATAAGGTATCATGCCCAATGTGGCGTCAAAGTAGATATGCCCAGGCACATCAGAGACACAATAACCGTCCCTCCAATACCCAAGAATATGCATCCTACCCACCATCAAGGTAGACGGGAAAGCAGAGCACGCAACGTACAAAAGAAATTTGGTAACAGCAAGGACACCACATTTGTAAACGCAGCTAGATACAGACACAAGCGCGCCTACACGGCAGCGGTGAATAATTACGACGGAAAGTGCACGACGAGGCTACAGCCAACACGTTACACGCCGACACCGCAGAGGAAACAGCTATCTCACCTGCACACCCTCTTACACACTACCAGACGCTAGCAATGGGGTGGCGCACCGCATGGCTCGATAGCTTACGGACCAAGCCTCGGTTAGCTCGGCCTCACCGACTACCGATGAGTAGGAGTGGGATCATCGAATCGCCAGATTTCACGAAATTACACAACACCATAGATTGCACAGGCGCACATTCCCGCCGCCACACCCACAATTAAGCAAATATCAGTCTGTCGAAAGGCGGCAGTTACAGACAAGATCCTATCCGAGTCCAGCTATCATGCACCTAATACACCCAGATTTGTACACGACTGACAAGTGCAGATATTGCGACTCTAGAGCCACCCTGGAGCATATCGTGTGGGAATGTACGGCTATAATACTGGATGACGGTGATGCAGCCTCAAAGAGCGATAGCCTCCGCGCACGCTGAGAGTCTGTGCTGCTCAGCTCGGACTTTCGGCACGAACTCTGGGCCGTCCAGCGAGCCGAGAAAGCCGCCAAGGGCCAACAACCCTTGGCTGAAACCTAGGTGCTGTCCACGCCCACACCAAGAAATCGCAGGGCACTCAAAAAAGTTATTTCAATGAAACAGTGAAATTTCCTTTCTCTTTAGGCACATTTCTTGATACTGCCAAACAGATTAATGCACTGGTGAAATACTTATACTTATATAGCTTTTTAGAATTTAATGCGATACGTATAATTGATATTTTGATATTCACAATATGGCACAAAGGAACGTCATTACCGCTCTGGTGTACGTATCAGCTAACATTAGCCAAGTTGTAAAAGAAAACACAAATTGAAGAAATACACGGAGCTAGATACTATTATGAGACCTACTATGCTTACTAATTGGAGGTCTGAGGACCGAACGCCATTGGTCTGTCACCATGCTATTCTCTTTTTTTTTTACCAGCTTCGCGAATGTTAGCAGGTACAACCGACATAATGTGAAGCATTTACCTAGAAGTTCACCTTTAAGGACAGTTCATGACATATTCCCCATGCATGACATTTCTGTTGTCTCGACAAGCGTTTCATGACACCGAATGTAGCCGAAGGTGTTAGTCGGCCCATGAACATGGCTAACTTGTCGTGATCCCACAAGTAACAAGCGGTATGAATGTCAACGCGCTTGAAGACAACTTATCCCGAAACTTTTCCAGTACACTCAGTGCTTCCTATAACTGTCTCATCACACGTACACAATACCGTATCATTAAGGAGTTGGTCTGCTCTCAACAATCACGAGTATTTTATCATAGTGACCTTTTCAATCGTTGCTGGTACTTGGTGCTGCGCATGAACCGGGAAGACCCACGCATGCACATATATGAAGCAAGAGCGTCAACGGGAATGCTACGATGCTCTAGCGCCTTCGTAAGTATGCTGCTGAAGGACACCCTCAAAAGATGCGTATTTTTGTATGCTTGTGTAGAAACTCTCCGAGCAGCAGTGACAGCATGCATGACACTCAAATATGGGTCTACACAACGGCTCGACGCTATCATCGTTTCCACGTTCAAGATTCTTTAGGTGAACGTACTGTGTCGCCAAACATAGAACTGGGGTGTCTTTTTTGTCGTTTTTGTCAGATTGCAGCTTTCGTGGTGAAACCTCTTTTAGGAATGAGAAATTATTCACGGTCAAAAAAGAACTTTCGCTCTTCCGCTTTGTTTGTCGGACCGGCGTGGCCTCTTTTTCCCGCCCTCTGGCATCTTTATTGAGCTCCGCCACAAGACAACACGGGGTCTCGGGAGCCGCCACCCGCACGCCAGAATCGAAGGTTCGACCACGCGGCTCCGCTGGTCTCGTCAGTGCTGAGCACGAGCTTCAGGCAGGTACTATCTTCGTGCCACTTCTTAAAAGCCTTGTACGAGTACCTGCGAAAAGGAAGCTTCGTGTTTATCAACGAAATGTTGCGTCTACGCGCGACAAATAAACTAGAGAATCGCATTCAGAGCCCTTTCCTTGAAAGCTCTTCGGTGCGTGGAACAATAAATAAACATGGGGGCGTGAGATGTTTGAGCCCTATTGTTGAAATTAAATTATGGGGTTTGACGCACTAAAATCAGAATAATATAAGGTCCATGACGTAGCGGTGGAGTATGGATTAATTTGGAGCCCCTGGGGTTCCTCAACGCACAACGCGCGTGTCGCACCCATCAAAAGGGGAGCCCGGAGCCGGGTTTGAATCCACGACCTCAAGCTCAGCAGCGCAGCGCCATAGCAACTAAGCTATCACGGCGGGAGAGCTTTATTGTTATTAGCACCGAAGAGCATGGAATAAAATGACTGTGCATGAGATCGCATATAGGATATATATGTGCATGGGATCGTATAGGAGAGCTGGATCACTGCACCGCAAGTTATACGTTTCACTCTGGGGTCACCGCTGGTTGCTCGCATAAAACACGTCAAGCAGTCGTCAAGGGATGGCTTGGAATAAAAGTCGTTTGGAAATAATGCTTCTCTCTCTCTCTCGCCGTATCTATCTATCTATCTATCTATCTATCTATCTATCTATCTATCTATCTATCTATCTATCTATCTATCTATCTATCTATCTATCTATCTATCTATCTATCTATCTATCTATCTTTCTTTCTTTCTCTCTCTCTTTCTTTCTTTCTGTCCGTCTGTCTGTCTGTCTGTCTGTCCATCTATCTATCTATCTATCTATCTATCTATCTATCTATCTATCTATCTATCTATCTATCTATCTATCTATCTATCTATCTATCTATCTATCTATCTATCTATCTATCTACCTATCTATCTATCTATCCATCTATCTCTCTCGCTTTCTCTCCTCACTTTCTCTTAGAAAGATAGGATTCGCAAACATGTGTTCAAAACTCGCTCCCTGTTCCCCGCAGCTAAACATATAGTATTGCTTTCGGAGAAAATTCAAGCCAATGGAGTCTGTCATGTCTCATTTTGCCTACACTGAGCGTAACCTTACCTTGTAAAAAGTATCGGCGTGAACGACCCGATGTAATGGAGACTGTGAGCGAGGACGTAACGGAAAGTTGGAGGGAAGGAAAGGGGAGTGGGGCTCAGAATAATTTTCGCCACATGGGTTTCTCTACCGTGAACCTTTACTCTCGCACAGGAACGTGTCTGCATTCCGCCCCCATTGGATTGCGGTCGCCGTGCCAAGGTATTGTACGAGTGTTTCCGTGCTCAGCAGCTTCGCGCCATAGCGCGACTGGGTAACTGCGGCTGGTATCTTCTTGTAACTGAGGCTATTGGACTATTGCTGGCTCTGCTCAAATATGCGGTTTTGCGAACAACCATGGTAACAGAAAACCATCGTTAGTAATGCAGAACCCCTTTGGTAATGCAGAAAAATTGAACGTTGGCATACGTACCGTGACAATTTCAAGAGCTGTCCTAGAACGCTTAGACATACATATAGGCCATTCCCCAGTACGAAACATTCGGCATACATGCTCTTTTCAGTAGAGAATACCCGACCTAATGACTTTATTCCGAACGTGCATTGAAAAAATCAATAGTTTTGAGGGTTCATTTTGATTATTTGTCTCTTCCTAAGAATTCACGCCATTAAGGGGCGACACCAATTATGCAACGCAACTTCTCATCAATTTGAACTGCCTATACAACGCTAGAAAAAAAAAGATGGGTCTGGTATTCTCGGTATTTATTGCCCATAAAGTAACCACATTGGCGTAGAAGCTTAACCACGCTGACTATTGAGACATGTAATTACGTGTCTTCTCTTCTGCTTCCCGTTTCCCTCCATACAGGACACCGGTTAGGTGAGGCAATTTGCACATTGCAAACGTTCGGCAAAGTATAATCGCCAAACAACAATTTACAGATAGCAATGCGTTGGTTAGGTTTCAGTCTGCGCCAGGTGGGCATTCAATTTTGTTCTCACGTGCTTAGCGTTCAGTAGGGCAGGGACATGAGTATCGGGACAGGGTATGGACTAGCTTTTCTGCGTTCGTGATTGTTCCGGTCCTGCGCTCAAAGTTCATCATGGCCATTATCGAAATTATATCTGCTGAAAAGCGGAAACATTCTACACTTCGAAATACATGTTCCCGCCGAATAAGTTATGCATTAACCTTTATTTTTCAATCCCATGAATAGGCCAATATCCCCGGCCCTCACGCGCATGGGTGAGTTTTTCCTGGGTTATGCAACGCCATCTTCATAATAGCGCACAGATCGCATCGGCGCCTACTTAATGGTCGTTGGATTACCATGGCGAAATATCCTGAAATGTGGCAACACTGTGAGACCCTAAAGTGATGTAGTATGGACCTTTGTGTGTCAAGGCAATACGGCTGCGTTATTTTCGCAAAAAATCGGATAATATATAATGTGACACGTGTACCTATTCCAGCAAACTTAAAACGAAGACTTATCTCACACCGCAGCCTTGCTTTTACTCAAATTTCTCAGGAACATCGCATTTTCTAAAATTTTCAATGCTCACGGAAGCGCTCGACATTTGGGCCTGACCAGCACGTACGAAAAGAAAAGTAAGGCGCCGTCGTAAGCGCACCTCGCTACCCCTGAAGCGAGCTTCTGCGGAGAGGTGAAATTTCTCTGCCTGTTGATAATGAACCAGACGAACGATGATACTACTTGTTTTATTCAACGATGCAAACCGAAAAATGATGTCCCGCGACGAAGTCTAGATGAAGACGAAGTTACGCTAAGTGCTTATTCTTTTAAAACCGTAAGGTTGAAAACACAGGTTACTGCAAGTCTGCATGCTCACGCCGCGCCCAAAGAGCAAACGAAACCAAGCTATTGCTAGCTTTCAATATGGGATATCGACATGCAATTTCGCCTTTTTCTCGAATTCTGTAAACTGATGACCGCTTTACATATGGCAGTCATAAGTTTGTATATACTTGAAATCAAGAAAAAAAAGTCCAAATAAAGAACCTTATCTGCTTATACCCGGCCCTACTGATATTACGAATCCATTCTTGCCATTGTTGTTTTTTCGGCTAGAAAGTCGTAAACTCGATGTTTTTGGGCCCGTTGTTATTGTTAAAGCATGCCAGCACGCAGAATGTGAACCCAGCCACCGTTGAGTATGAATGAACGTCGATTCACTCCATAAAGAACGCCCGATTTCCAGCTGCACTGCCGATACGAAGGCAGCGAAAGCAGAGGTCAACGGCCACGTTGACTACCCGAACCACAATTCACTGCCAGGGCCTGCCGGAGCAGTGGCGTAAATTGGTTTGTTGAAATTCAGGTAACTAAGCGTCCTACTTCATTCCACCGCATGTAATTGCAGTCGAGTAGGGCATCATGTCTGCAACCACGAGTGGCGCACGCTATCCCCTTTTCGCACGCCATGGTTTCGTTCAGCGCTTCGACTTACGTGAAGCTGACGAAAGGAAAGTACAGCCAGAGGACGTTCTGCACGGCCAACAGTACGACCACTGTGGCGGCCAGCTTGTCTCCGACACGGGTGGGCAGGCACACCGCGTACAGCCAGGCCAGCGTGAAGATAAACGCGATGCTCAGCGCAAAGAGCGCGCCCAAGACCACGTAGCCGAGCACGGGGCGGCGGGCCTCGACATCGAACAGCAGGCGCCACGCCGGCTGCACGCAGAGATAGGAGAACAGGTTATATCTTATTTTTGAAATTTATTTTTGTATGGTACACACTGCGCACGACAAGAGGATTCAACCAGGAAAGACCCAACATAGTAAACATACAGTGATCAGAACGGTAAAGGTACTGGGCGCAAAATTACAATTATGCAACTATGCCGTGCTGTAGGTATAGCACTCCGCGTAGAGAGACGTATTGCCAGTAGTTCATGTAAAATACTTTTGGACAGTGTCGTAAGGAACAAGAGAGCAGCGATGCGATCTTGATAAGCAACGAAATGTTTACTAGACGGCATCGACAGAGTTGCTTATTTACGTGTTCGCGCACGGACACACGCATCCGTGTACTTCTACGCCTGCGTATGAATCAAGTCACGTTCCACATGTCCCTGCCCGTCCGAAGTGTTCTCTTTGAGTGAGAAATAGACGACGTGGGCAAACGAACTGTCTCAACACTGCACGCCTCAAATGATTGCCTGAAGTTCATTGCAGAACCGAAGTATATTAGCTCTCACCACGCGTGATCTTTTCACGTCCTTTGCAATGAAGGTGCGCAAACGCTTTTAGCGCGTTTGGCGTGGTGACTATCCTAATGAACATTTGGCAAAAAAAAAAAAACTCCCGAATCTCAATATACGAATAAAAGCCACTATAGGTCGGTAACAGCCAGTATAAGATATCTACGTCGCAAGATTTTTTTCTTGTGATGCATCCGAATAATGTAATATGTAGCAACTGTTAATTCAATGATAAGTGTTGAACACAGCAAATGTTTCAGAGTATCGTGCTAAACACTTATGTTTTAACGAATAGTCTTTCTACTTTTTACAAGGGTAAGCAGTTGACTTCTAGACATCCTCATTCCGGTATCCCTTTCGTGAGCAAAGGAATTTCTGTCGTTAACAGAAACGTGTGTATCTCCATCATGCCCCGCTGGTCTGAAATAAACTGCAATTCTACAAAACGTAAGTTACCTCGAGGAAAATGTCAGTAATGTATAAGCCCCCAGCTCCCCCACACACACTTTTCTTTTTAGTAGGCACACAGCATTTCTTTAGCCAATGGTCGTTATGGGCAGAACTTTCAGAACTATGGCTCAATAATCAGTTGCTGCTTCTTTGTCTCCCGTTCAATATAACTCAAAGACTGCAGTCATTTTCATGCGATACCACATGAATCAGAAATGTGTACGTCATGTTGCAGTGGTTTACAAACTTCCTGATAACGTGCGACAACATATATTTTGGGCAGACTAGACGCTGCATGAACAATATGTTTCGGAACACTTGAACATAATTATACAAGTTACACCACGTGTTATTTGTCAGAACACTGACGTGACGGGGGATGGGTACACTTGTGAACAGCTAACGTGCGAATTACCAAGGAATTTTCTACAAAAGATACCTTTCAATGCCCGCACTATAGTAAGTTATCTTTATTGGCAAGTGACGACTCCCGTCGGTAGTCCTCGTGAACCGGATGTTATTGTTCTCGCATTATTTTTTGCGCTGCCCATAACAGATTGTCTTTATTTAAGCTCTCAGGCTCATATAAAGACTTTCAGTGGAGTGCCAGAACTCGTTTGTGTCGCCTCCTCTATCACTGAATCTTCTCGCTTGAGTTGTAAACATAGTTAAACCTAAACTATTAGTAAATGTGGCGTTGTTATCCAGATTTATAGCATGACATAGCAGTTACTGCAAGTTGTAAAGCAACTCCTAATAGCGAGCGCAATCGAATGGTTACTGCCAACGCTCATAACCAAGTTGCTTCGCCAAAAATTCCTGGTCATTACGAATAAAGAACTTTGTGGCACCTCCCCCCCCCCGCCCTCTTCCATCCTCTCTTCTTTTCCAATATTCCACATTGAGTCCGTTAACTCGTTCTCTTGGCGAAGGCAGCTCCTTTCAACAGTGCAGAAATAGCTTACTAATGGTGCCATCGTTGGGAAATTTGTCCGGAAGGAACCTTTCTTGCAGCGCGTGTCAGAGCATCTTTACGGGCATGCTTAAGAGAAGGCTTGCGTTGCCATTAAATTTTGTGAGCTTTTATACCTAAGAAATTTTAAAATATCATGACACCTTCCAGGCGGCACCGACTACTACTTCTTCTGTACCATTGGGGGGCGAGAAAAGGCTGCAGGAGAAAGAATTAAATGACACTTACTTGCACATACAACCGTTGCGATAACTGTGCACCAGATAAGTCAAAGAAAAGTAGTCCACATAAGGAGAATGTCTCACTACCTCGCAGCTAGCAAACCCTTAATTCTCTAGGGATAGTTAGCCACAATTACACTTAATGACGATAAGAAAATCACAGTACAGACCTAACTACACTTATACCTAAAGACCACATTAGGCATCTTATTTATATGTGGTGTGAAAATAAGAGTTAACTGGGGATGTGTAAGGGAAGTCGAAAGCACGTGGCATAAATATAGCCTTTGCGGCAAGATACATATGCTACTGCTACGGCCTTATGAATTTTGCAAGCGTGCAAAATTAAGTTCGCTGTCCTGGTAGAAGTATAACTGTCACCGAGATTAAATTTGGCGATAACAAGGTGAATTGTATTGCTGGATGTGCATGCGAAGGAACATAGATGCGGATAAATGGCAGCTTTTGCATAAAATTCGTAAGCAAGGGCTTGAAAGCAATATGTGGCCGCAAACCGCAATGTTTCCCAGTGTCTAAAAACAAGCATTTTTGACAGCGACTTTACATACTTCGGAAATTCGACCTATGTTGGCAATTATGTGCAACGAAATTTTACTTTTCTGCGCCTAAATTTTATTCTCCAATTAATTAATTAACACACCGTTTCTTCCCACTTGTTTTCTTGGTTATACCGGTCTCGCATTAGTTTTTCGCCGTGCCCTTAGAAAATTAAATTTAATTGAAAAACGTTTATTTAATAAGGAAAGGTTTGTGGAAGCACGTGAATGGCACCCCTAGTCCAGGGCTCTACTGACCTCAGCGGCCCGCCATGCTTGATCTAGGAGTGCCCCCTGGGACTCCTTTTCCTCGAGGGCGAGCGAGGCCTTCCAATGCTCCGTGCTGCATTTTTGCGCCGGAATGTGAGGCGTATTAAATTTTGGTAGCCTCAGGTCGCATTCGCAAGTAATGTGGGCGAGAGTTGGCTGACCTCTGCGCCACGGCCAAGTGCCCACGTATGCGATGAAGTGGCTGGCACGTTTTAACCGCAGGTGCTGGCATGTATCAGTCTGCAGGTGGCGCCGCTCATACGCTTCCCCGCACCTAAAGGAGGGTGTGGCGGGGGCTAGCAGTGGCTTTCCTGACGTTGGTGTTCACGGATATCACGGGGCGCGTGGGGCGCCTGGGACGGGAGGAGGGTGTCTGGACTGAGGACACTTGCTCGGTGAGTCATAGCGCAAGTTGCACTGTCCGCTCTGTCGTTCCCGGCGGATGCGATTTGTCCCGGGCACCATATGATTCTGTGTCCCTGGTGCAATGTTGTACCTAAGAGGCGGGCGACACATGCAGCAACGCTGCCGCTAGTGACATAACGGCACGATACTCGAGAGTGCGTGAGTGTACAAGAGCCCTGCGGCCTCATGGCTTCTTTGGTTTCGATTGCGAAAGAGACCACCAGGGCTTCAGCTATGTTTGCTAAGCCGGTCTTGGCCGAGGCGCAGGTGAATATACCTGTCCTGCGAGAATAGCCAACGACGGCCAGCAAAAAGCCATATGTGCCGCAGTGGGCTGCGTCTGTGTAAAGTGTCTGTCATAGGGAACTAAGTGACAAACCTTGTTTATATTTAGTGCAAATAAGGAACCTATGTAGGCAAAGATCACAATCTGTGGAATAATTACTGCCTTTGTTCTGAGCTACTTATTTAAGCGCTCCAGTGCGTTATATGTGCTTTTCAGAAAGTAGATTTTAGGTAGCTGTACTGAATGAAATGTAACAGCGACTCCGAACAAATTTATCGAAAATAGAGGAGAAGGGGGTAGGGGCTTATGGTTGATCTGATTAATAATGCACGGCTTATGCTAAATTTTTTTTAACAAAGTGCTCGGGAACGTTTAACGCGACAGACTTTTCAAACGAGTGGGTCACATGCGGACATATTTTGAAAACGTGTAGTGTACTTGCACACAACTTTCTTAATGCGACTGCTCGAAATAACGCTAGCAATCGGGCTGCGACTCTGAAAGGCCACACAAGACTGCGGTGTTTGTGTTCCTAATTCATAAAATCACCATTGGCGTATTAGTACACGACTATCGCTTATTTTCTGGTAATACATCTGTTCACGATAGGCACTAACACCTAAAGCCCTCCTCCATTTTGCGTTACAAGTTGGCGTTATTAGGGAGAAAACTGCAGAAGATTGCTGGTGATCATTGGTAGTAACGTAGTAAAGACGACGAGCGCAGACCAAAGATTACCAGTGCTAAGCATGAGATTTTCACTAGAGCTCGCGCTTGTTAGCTCTTTCTGAGCGCCGGGGTAAACGTTGCGAACGCCCATTAAGTAAACCGCTTAATGACTCGTGGAGGCGCTTGGTAGCATCGAAACGACACAGATGGTTCCACTAGTTTCAAGGGTGAAGGTGTTTCTGGAAACTTCCTGAATATATTCTGGAACATTTTGCCCAGTGTGGTAAACATATGTATAGGGCAGCACTTTAAATACAATAACACCGAACCCCACCAAAAAGCAGCACCATCGATTAGATGACCCTTTAATTGTTCATGATGTTTTGCCTTTAAATACGTACCCCGCACTATTTTTGTTGCAACTGTAGAAGCTTAAGGCGTATATAATCTGGCTGCAGGCTGGTGCGCAACGCAGAATTATCCGTACACTATCCTTTCGTATATATTTGAAAGACAGAATCATATTACGAGCTTAAAAACACTGCATCAATCTAATACTTTGTGTGCACTTTTAAGCTTACCTTTGCCTGCTTGCGGACTGTGAAATGGAAATGGCAGACCTGACACTGAGGGTCCACCGTTCGCTGAATCCACCGCTCCAGGCAGTCTCGGTGGACGAAGCCAATGGTTCCTTGATAAACAGGAATAATTTTACACTTAGACACGGTCGGCAACGGCTGTACCGAGTGCATATTAAACGGGCACATGCGATTGCATGCCATGATAAACCAACACTTTACGCTTTTAAGATTTGCCTTGCAACGGGCTGATCGCGCTATAATATGTCTTATGTCGCTTACATTTCGAGCTCCTTAAAAGATAACGTTTATAAAATGAGCATAATTTTTGATAAAACAAGCAAAAGGCAGAAGAAATTCGTAGTTTATATATTTTGTATATATATATATATATATATATATATATATATATATATATATATATGGCAAGGATAAATTATATCGACGTCTGTGGTAATGAGCGGCTTTATAAGTATTGTTAAGGGGGCTTGTGGCTGGGCTTACCCATAACTCATAGTCTAATTATGCTGCCATTGCACCGGCAAAACTATTTTGTCACGCGCTCCGGTATGGCGCGTACATTTGTAGATTTACTGAACCCTTGACAGTGAGATGAGAACATTAGAAAAGAGAGTATGTCATTTAACAAGCAAAACTACAAGCTAGAGCGCTCGCACAGACTACGCTTGCGGAAGTGTTGCGCTACATACATCTTTGAATTACTATAGCGTTATCACAGGGTGAAAGTGAAGTAAGCGACTCACGGTGATGGTGTACCAAAAAAATGGGTCAGTAATCTGCCATCACGTGGTGGGTGTCCCTACGTCTTGGTGTCTTGCTGGCCACGCATGCAATCGCTATGCCGCTAAAGGGGTGCCAAGCTACACAGCCGCACTCGCGTTGCCGCGAAGCGAATTGACATGACCTAGACGGTCGCCTGAAATGAAATAGTATGCGTCATCTGTCGTTTAGAGTAGCTGTTAAACGAAAGATTTCACGAAATCTTCGCCAGAACGCTTATTTTTGCCAAACGCGCTGAATCTGTCGTAATTTTCTGGGTCTTAAGCTTACGTGCTATGCAACGCTCCTGCATAGTTCATAGTTTTTTTTTTTACGGAAGAACCTTAGTGCAGTCACGCACGGCCGCACTGGAACGCTAGCAGCAGTGCTCGCATCCCAGCGCGCCCTTAGCGGAGTGTACTGTAGGAGGAAGCCGCCGCGGTGTAAGCGTGCAACGCGAGATCTTGGTCACCCCCAAGAGCGGGCTGTATAATCTATGTGCGTACGTGCACATTCAGGCGGGAAACGACGCCAATGACATGAGGGAGGCTGGAATGAGCATCCGCGCAGCTGCTATCACCTATAGAAGAGCACAAGTTAAACGCTCACCACGGCAGTTGCAGGGCTCCAGCAGCGGCTGCTTCGCGTCTCCGAAGAAGCAGATGCGGCACGTGGGGGAGCCGTCGCTGCTGTTGCTAAGACTAAGCGACTCCGCGGACGCACGACGTTGAGAGGCTGACGCCGAGGAGCGGTCGTCGAATGCCGGCGTCGTGGAGTCTACCTCCTGGGGCCACGACGCGTACGTGGCGTCCTGCTCGGCTGAATCCGCAGCGGTGCCCAGCAGAGCTTCCATCGGTACTATGGCCGAGGGAGGAGATCCAGTTGAAAGTGCGCCGGAGGAAGAGTGGACGCCGCTGCCGTGGTCCAAGTCGCAGATGAACGCCGAAGGCGCGACCGGTCTGATGCCGCAGTTCCCGGAGCAAGCCATCGGCGACGCTCCCTCTTCAGCCAGGTGACTCATGACCACTAGTGGAAGGTGTTCTCAGCTCTTTCGTCTCCCGCTTGCCTGCCCTAGATGAGCGACGCAGAAAAATCGAGCAGAACGAACGTGCGTGGGCTGCAGGAAAAGCTTGCTGCGTGCACGTGCCTATAGCTGATCTTCGTCGTCGTTTCAGCTTTGTGGAACGTCGACGCGTTGTCGCTCTCTTACATGGTCCAAGTAGCGGCTAATGTTGTTGCATCTCGATTGATGTCACGTGTGATAGAAGGGGCAGGCGAAACGGGAGCGTGTACTTGGGGCCGGACAAACTTCTTAGGCAGTGGAGGGAAAGCTATCGAGGACAAGCACGCACGAGTGAGACTTTTCCAGAAGATAGTGCGACGTTCGCATTCGCGCTAGTTAGCGCGAATGTGAACGCGCTAACTAGTACATTAGCATCTCATTTGACATTAGCATCTTTTAGCATCTCATTTGAAACTACGAGATGATACAAAATACACCACTTACTCCTGAATTTGGTATAATTTTCAGGCTTTCTTCCTTCCGGGTTTGGCGAAATGTGAAATTATAGTGACGAAAACTTGCCTGGTAGTTCTCAAATCGTTGTGATGCAACCGTGAAAAAGCCCGAAAGCACATGCCGGGTTTTTTAGCCACGAATTTTGCTTCCGTTTCGGCAGGTGCTTTAAAAAATTATAGAGACCGGCGCTCAATCGAGCCAAATTTGGTTTCGTTAGTTCAGTTTTCTTTCCGAGCCTTATTGTTACTAATGCTTTAAACAGCAGGAATATTCTCGCGAATGCACTTTTGTCTGCTGGCCAGCTAGCAGTGAGCAATAGCCAGCTCAGAAGGTCTGAAGTTGATCTTGACACGCGTTATGCCGCGACACGACATGTCGTTTTGAGAACGGGCTTTTGTCTTGTGGCGTAAGCAAAAGATGCTGTTTTCACATTCAACGTGGTAATTTGTCAGTTTCCATGCCAGCAAGGAATTCAGGAGAAACTGCAAAGAGCAGTCACTTCGAAATTGGAGCATTCAACTCACACACATAGCCACAAGG
Organism: Dermacentor variabilis; assembly: GCF_050947875.1. Classification (NCBI taxonomy): domain Eukaryota; kingdom Metazoa; phylum Arthropoda; class Arachnida; order Ixodida; family Ixodidae; genus Dermacentor; species Dermacentor variabilis. The sequence goes on from NC_134570.1 coordinate 119,370,198, forward strand.
TTGTTTTCAGACACTGTGCATGCAGATACATTTCGTTATAACTGATTCAACTTGTTTCCATGTGAATTTACACTAATACAAATGGATTTGCTCAAAAATAATCATCGCTGAATTTCGGAAACCTGTTGGAAGGAGCGCAATTTGCTTCGCCTACTGGTTGCTCACTTGTCACGTTCGTGCGTTTCAGAGGAGTGTAAGACCCTCTGCGGGAAACGGGTGTCTGCTTTGTTTCCAAGCCCGTGCCCTGCTTCAAATGCTACGTGCTACTCACGGCGAACAAGAACAAGCTACCTTATCACCCGCATCAGCAAACGAAGAAGAGTGGCGTACTCGAACTTACAAATGGAGCTCTCATTTGCTTTTATACCGAGAGACACAGACGAAGTAACTTTACAGTTTTTTTTACTTCGTTTTCTCACTAAACTGTATTAGTAGGTAGCTTCTGAAAGTAAAATAAAGCTATTACCTATATATTGTGAGATGTTATGCCGTTATCATACCATCGTCGGCATAACGTCACCGTCATTTCGTCATTCTGATGTCATTGGTATCATTCCTTCGTTGAATCATTACTCCGGCGTCATCATCCTATGGTTTTCACGCCGTCGTCATCACACGTTATACCATCATTGCCACTCCAGCGTCATCTCATGGTCGCCATGCAGTCATGATCAGGCCGTTATGGCTGTCCCATTTTGCCGTAGTGATTCCAGTGCCGTATGCCATTGACGCCATGCCTTCATGGTCATTCCACTGTCGTCACTGCGCCGTCACCATACCGTCATCTTCATGTCGTCACGGTTGTTCCACCGGCGTCATTACTTCGTCGTCATGCGTGTCATGAACTTAACCGAGTGCAATTCCAACGGGAATGTCTATTTTGGTCATGTGTTTTCTTCTATCGCAGCCGGCCAATACCACCGCAGACTATCCAAGCACAGTAGTACTTGTAGCACTGCGAACACCATTTATGGCTACAGCCGCCTCTGTAGGTCTGTTGTCCTTAAAGACTGTAACAGTGCTTTTGTGGTCCTCAATAGCGATGATTTATAGCATCCTTCATTTATTTGGTCTATTTGGTTCTTGGTTCAACTCACACTCTCGCGGTTGCGAGCGATAGTCTTTGTAAGGTATAACGGGTACAGTCACACAGAACTTGTTGAAGAATCACCTCGCGATCCCAGTCTTAACACGAGGCGTTTTCGGTCCATCCTATTCGAAAAGAAAACGAGTTTGTAAATGTCGCTCCCAACCATAGCCGGCAAAACAGGGTACCCTCGCGTCGACATATTACAGGAGGGATGCGAAGGGACACTGCAACACATCCGGTATTGTGACTATAAGAGTGGGGTAAAATAAAAAGTGTGTAGGGATAAAATAAAATACGCGTTAGGAGAGCGTGTTAATGTGACTACGCATTGTGATGTGAATACATTGATGTGACTATTTGACGGAGTTGATGCAACGAGGGCCAGGAGTTGACGCATTGCGCAGACGCACCATGTAATTCCGAGATCGAAATAGGTTCGTGCTGCTGCGCTTATCAGAGTAAAGTTGCGAGCGCCGCTACAGCAGAGTTCTTAGAAGCGGAAGCGTCGGCCACATCCAATTTCTTGATGTTACGGGACAGTGAAGGGGTGAATATGCGCGCCGGCCGCCGCCATCATCGGCAAGCTCCAACTTCAAGACGGCGGCAGCACCGTCCGTATCAAGTGGTTCCCGGCGCACGCCGGCGAGTGTGCATCCTCACCGAACCACAACGAGATGGCCCATACGGCGGCGCGAGCGCTTACCTTCCGCGCCCCCGAAAGTGACCGTTCCGTGTGGTGGTTCGAAACCAAGGACAGATTGACGAGTTATGCAGAAGTAGCCAAGTGTTACCGCTTAGCTCGATGGACAATGCCGCCTCCCCACCCGGCACTCAATCGGGACGAGGCCGTATTCCTAAGGCAAATACAGACCGCGTCACTCCTCGCCCCCGCAATGCTGCACGTGCTTCACCCTGAGCTCTATCCGAGTGGGCTGTGCGGTGTTTGTGCAGCGGGTCCGGCGGACCAATGACACATCATGTGGGACTGCGCCAGGTTCCCGACAGCAGCTACCTCCAGGACATACCCACCCGAACTTCAAACTGCACTGCAGTCTGCAGACAAGGTCTCACAACTATGGGCCGTCCAGCAGGCCCGGGGTGCGCTCGAAAAGCACAAGCCCCATGACCCACTACAAACGGGCCCAACTGGGGTAGTGCAGAGTAGGGTATAACCCCGGGTCGACGCTTGGCCAGCGTCACGACGCGTTAAACCGTCGTTTGCCGGCACTTTTTTAAAGTTATCCCTATCCCTATCCTGAACTGAAAGGATGCAGTTGAATCGGCGGGACCCTTAGGCTGCGCAAAATGTTGCATATTCTTGACAGCGGTTTTCTCGGATCAAGTTCGGATAAGAGGGTCAGCCATTTATTCCCGTGCGGCTTGTACAGGTGGTGCTGGACATGTCCTTGGAGTCGCCTAGCGTCACCAATGTTATGAAAAGGCTACGGAAATCACCTTGTTAGCAAGTACTTCAGCGCTACGTTGGAAATGGTAGCGCTGGCTGCGCAGGACTTAGCGTGTCTGTGGGACAGGTAGGTCGTGACGCTCTCAAACGGTTGAATATGAAGACATACGTTAATTTAGGTTACATAATAAATGGCATCTAACAACTAATTCCCATATTTCTGCGCAAGGTGGAGCTGTAATTCCACCCCAAAGAGAAAAAAAGTGCTTCTTCCTAGTGAAAGAGACAGGGAGTAAAAAAAAACTTCAATTTTCAACAAGCGCTTTTTCTTCCGTTTACATGATACACAACAGATGCAAGTTCTATTTACGTGTGCAATCTATTCACGCCGCTCTTAAAGCTTTGTATATACTTCTGTACATACGAATCTAGATATTAAGATAATCAAATTCAGCTTGTTCCTTTGTGTTTTCAAATGTACGTACTACGCCGTAAGATGATCATCATCATCATGGTATTGATGATGATGATGAAATGGCATTTCCTTTCAAACGGGACGATGAAAAGCAGTCGCCTAGCCTGCTTGAATTAAACTCGAATGTCATGCATGTTTTTTCATTGCATCAATATTTGTACATCTCCATAATCTTCTTTTCCTTCAAGACTTCTCCATCTGCCTTGCACCGCTACGTGTGCAGCTCCTACATGGCGTGCCACCTGGTGTAATAATATGCAACTGCAATCGAAAAGGTGCACGTACAAACGCTACGCGGCGCGAATCTCACATTGCAAGGCAAGTGGCAAGTTACGATGCCAATGATGATGATGATGATCTACTGGCATCCCCTGATCTACTGGCTAGGTGACGTAGTCACCTAGCCAGCTCGATTTAATCAGGTACATAATGCGTATTTTTTCTAGCATTCATGTACACATCTCTTTAATCTTTTTCTTCATCAAACCTTATTAAACTGCCCTGTACTGCTACATGTGCACCTGCTACATGGCGCTCTACCTGGCGTAACAATATGAAATCGCAATGAAAAACGTGTACGTATCGACGCTACGCAGTGCACATGTCCCATCGCGTGTTTACAGGGCATTTATTCGCTGTATACTAACAGGCGCTGGCGGGACTTTACACTGTCGTCTTATGTGCCCTACCCTGCTGCGTCGAAGACACCACGATGCGCGAAATACCACCATTACAGTAATAACACAGAGACATGCGTTGGAACGTATGCTAAGAAGCTTCGTGGTAGACCACCAGTGGACGATGACGCTATCGCTTACCACCTCATGGATGTGAGGTCGTAGATGCCTCTGGCGAAGCACCTGCTCAAGACCACCACGTGGATGAGACGCAAGTATCGCCAACTGCGGACACATGCAGCTACAGCAAGGGCTATTGAAGAACATACGGCGACCAACTGTGAAACTGACCCTTGTGCAATGTGGGCCGAATCACCACCTTTTCGGGAACAGCTTCATCCTGCCGAGGATACTGATATCACTGAGGCGACCAAGAAGTGTCCAGCACCGGTGGATGATTTGGAGTGCTCTGGGAAAGAGCCCAGGTTCGTCGAGGCGAAGGCGAAGAAACCTCTTCATGAAGCCCCTCTGAGTGAAAATGCCGCTGCAGCTCAACTAGTTCGTGCAGCTGTGACTACGCAAAGGGGCGGGACAAGCAAAACAAATATAGCAGCGCTACGTGTAGGCACTGCGCCTCAGTTGTTAAAAAATGGCGGACGCCCTTCCCTTAACGTTTGCAACACTGAATGTCCTTGGCTTACCTAATAAGCGGCGACAGGGTCAGTTGTTACACTTGTTGCGCAGCCGAGCGTTATATATAATTGCAATTCAGGAAATAAAAATTGACTCCGATTAGACGCAGTGGCAGCTGTGGCTCCATTTCTTTCGGAGTATGAAGTATGTGTCAGTAACGCGATAGGTGTCTCTACAGGATGTATGCTATTTGTGAGGAAAACGCAGCAGTGCAACGTGTTGGAACTGTGCACTGACAGGGAAGGGTGCCTCGTATATATGGTGTGACGTCAATTAAGAAAGGCAAGTTTGGAGGTTTCTTTGCGTGTACGCGCCGTGTAGAGCACCTGACAGGGTGGACTATTTTCTATAATTCACGCAGAATCCACGCACTGACCGTGTATTGGTTTCTTAGGTGACTTTAATTGTTTGTGTAGTGCGCAAGATCGACCGTCTACACAGCAGCGCTACGATACCACTGTAGACGTTTTGAGTACCATGATATGTGACTACCAGCTTGTTGATGTAGGGGAACGCCAAAAAGTCTAATTTCGCTACACACACTTTCAAGGTACACTTCATGCAATCTTCTATCGGATTTATGTATGATTACTTATCCTGCAAAGACTATATGACTATAATGTTCAACCTGTGTTCTTCAGTGTTCATTGTTTGGTGTCGGTTTCTTTTGGCAACCGGTAACTGAAAAGTTCGCGGATGAGCTGGTATTTATGAAAAATGAGTAATGTCACTCTCACATGTATAAGTCTTTTCTAAAGCGTGTCCGGGAAATTCTAGTATTCAAGTTTAAGTCGCAGTTCTTTATCTCTCTTTGCGCAGTGGTAGATATTCAAGCAAGAAGTTCAAATAATAGCCATTGAAGAAGCTTCCATGTTGTCATTTGAGAAAAAAAACTAAATTATAAAATAGTGCAAGTTGCTAGACCAGCTACACGAACACCAATGCCTGCATCCTGGTAAGCACATTGAATATATTTACAACATCAAGGCACAAATGCTGACAATGGACATTTATATATGTAGAAGTGCACTAGTACGAGCGCGTATTCGTAGGTATTTGGAGCAACAGCCAGGTAGGCGTTCACTTGGTGATGAGCGTCGACATGTTCTGTCGAACCAAGCGCTCGAGATAGAGTATGCCGGAGCGATTGTTAATGACCAGGCCAGAATAATGAAAGCGTTAACGAATCATCGTGAAAATATTTTTCTGTGTCATAACCTTAATAATAGTGAAGATGTAACGGAAAAAAATTGTTTCGTTGCTGCCACAGTCCAGTTAAGAAGAATGTGATGATGTTGTAAGAGATATATGCATCACAGATGTTGAAGCAACCATTGCTTCGCTAGTTAAAGGCAAAGCTCCTGGGTCTGACTGCTTGAATGCAGTATTTTATCAGTGCTTTCTCTATACATTAACGCCTTAACGTTAAGGGCTCCGTGTCGTAGAAAATCTGGTGTCGGTGTACGGCGTACCACGTGTGGCGTCCAGTCGCATTGGCAAAAAAAGAATCTGGAACCAACTCCCGAACCACGCATACCCAACCAACCTTCTACCAGCAAAGTTGCTCACATCTTGTCTTTCGTTCTTTACAAAGTTATTTTTCAGAGTTTTGAGAACAGCAGCGCGCAAACAAATGTAACGGAAATACAAACACTAACAGCGCATATCTTATATGTTAGTTCTTCTCAGACTGAAGCCGGTAATAGCTCACGCTGTAAATGTATTGCAACATTTTTTTTTCAGACCATGTTCTTGTCGACGTGCCGGAAGAGTCTATTTATACCAGGAGACATTGACGGATTCATTACAGAAGTTGTTGGCGCATTTTCAGTAGCGTCTCAGCTCGCTCCTATCAGAGAACGCTGGAAAGCACCGTGGACGACTGGCTCTTGAAGAAGTCCCATGACGTCATATCGCCATCTGGATCTCGCGCGATAGCAGAAACGTGATAAATAAAGGGCGCATTGAGAGGTGAATGAAACTTTTGCACCAATATTTTAAGAAAAATATGAAAGAATGATAGTTTGTTCATATTCACTTCAGATGACTGATGTCTCGCTGTCGAGTCGTCGTTTCTCATATTTGTGAAAAAATACTTCTTGAAGCACCGTTTCAACGTTCTGGCGGGACACTTTCTATTTTTAACATTGTCCTTGAATGCCTTTTCTCAGGCATGCTGCCATGACATTGCATTATTTTATTTTATTATGCTTTTTTTTCATATTTTCCCTTTTCTTTCCGGATAGAAGTAAACTTGTAATTATTCTGCCCTATTTTCATTCTATCCGACGTTTCTGCTAGCTACCATAGCGGGGACGCCGCCGCGTGATTTATAGAAACATCAAACCGACCCATACCTGAGAACGTGCCCATGGGGAGGAAAGAAGAAGAGCTGTTCCTGAGAGCGCCAGGGCCATCGGATTCAAGAGAGTCGATCACTACTGCTGCTTCAATCAATAGCAAGACCATCAACGATGTATCAGGTTATTCTGTAGACCTTTTGCAGAGCTTGCACTATTTTTACACTCTGCTGAACAGAATGTCATACACACAGACGAACAAGACGAACAAGACGACCAAGAAGTCAACCAGAAGAAAGAGGTCTGCCACCAAACCAGAAACTGCGACAACAAACGCCGTCAAGGTCAGCAGACCAGAATCCACTGTAGCCACGACAGATGCAAAGGGACCGTCGCCTGGCTTCAGCGGCGTTCCTATGCCATCGGCCACGCTTGAAGAAATTGTCTGCGAGATCATGGACCACGGACGCTACCAGCATCGTATTATCCAATGTGCTGTTCTGGGTATGGCTGCGTTGCTCATGGAGGTTCTCGCGATGCGGGTCATCGCCCGGCGCGTGGACCACTGGTGCCGGCCTCCCATCGAATTGGCTTATCTCTCCGCTAACACCTGGAAAAACATGTCGATCCCTGTTGAGGCCGACGGCAACTACAGTCGGTGCACCGTTTACGTCACGACCATGCCAGTAAGCATTATCTGCGCCTATCGGGTGAAGTTTTTGTCAATGCGCACACGCTGTGCTTTAGATTGTTTTGTTTTTTTTTCTCATATGTAAAGCGTTAGCTTGGGCTAGTTGTAGCTATGATCGATACCAGGCTCGTGTCTCACGTAAGTTTGTTCCACAAGAGCCAGTCAGCCACTACTCTGTCGAAGTCAGAAAGGAGCTCGCGTTGGACTTCCGATCACATTTGTCGCGTTTTTCTTCATCGTAATACTTCGCGGACTCGTTTGTGTAAGGCAGCATAGAGGCAGGCGAATGAACGTGAAAGGCTGGTTTGAACGGTATAGTCGCGGGGTTCGAGCTGCCAGAGTTAAAATAAATAAGTGAAAGAAACAACAGGAAGGCGTAGCCCGGTTAAGTACTGCGCGTCGAGTGTTCAGTACGTTGCACGAGCAGCACAGGTTCTTTTCAATGCAATGACGGAAGAATGCAGTTGTAAATGGAATGAACTGATCTGCGGGTCTAAAGTGTTGCAGGACTAATTATAAATCATCAGAGTCCATTAGTCAATTATTGGCAGTCACTTGCGCTTTACAGCGATGGCTGGTATCGCCTGGTTGAAGCTAGTACAACAGAACTGAATGAATCTGAGGTCGGCGGCGCACGCGAGCTCTCCTTTTCAATCCTCAGACTTGTTATCAGGCATGCGACGCAGCTCGCTGAGTGAGCGGATGAGATTGCAACGACGTGGAACGTGGTGTGACGTCATACCAAAGGAGGCGGAAGAAAGACATGGCGCTGCGCAGCGACGGAACACCTGTAGCTCGGTGCTACTAGTGGCGCATGTGCACTAGTGGCTAGGGAGCGAGAGACAGAGAGAGAGATATCCCAGACGAGGCACGCGTTGTGACGTCATGTGCCTCCTCGGAGCACCGTCACGGCGAAATCGCAAGTTCACGGCGAAAACAAAATCTGCGCTGAATACAGCCGTGCGGCGGTCGCGCGCGGAATTGAACATATTGGCGCAAATATCGTTACTTGTATAACTCCGTTTACAACATCAGGGGCAACGCTGTGGAGGCTAGAGTGACTTTTTGCAGTCGTTGCGTCCATGCTTAGAAATACTTCGATGTTCTTGGTAGCCATTGTGCGAACCTTTGTATGGACTAAGTTTGAAAGGAAAAATGTTTTAATACTTAGAAACAAACTGCGGTATACGGCTATCTGATGCGTTGTTTTTCAATTTGTTTTTCGTTACGCTCCTTTTCGGCTTTTTTATTAGCAGCCCATTACGGCAGCCTCAAGTGCGTGCTGGCTTGCGTGGAACAAACGCCGTTGGTGTGCAGTGAAGCCTGGAAGGACCACGTAGAGTGATACATTTTCGTACCGAACTGCTTGCATAGCTTCCACAGTGATGTCTGAAACTGAGTATAGGTTCTCGACGCCTGGTCGAAATCGTGACAATTTGGTGCTGCGTTCAGTGGCCCAGTTAGGAGCGGTACATGCCATAGACTTCATCGTGTATGTACTTAGCTTAATAAATTGAAATGAGAACCGGGATAACTTAACGATTCCATTTAAATGCCATTCATTTCCGCGCTTCATTAGTGTTTATAGCGGGACTTTGGCTCCGTTGTCATCGGGATCAGACTAACGTGAACGCTGAACGATACGAAAGGAAGAGAATCGACCGAGATAAATTTGTATTTTGTCCGGGTCAGCATTCACAATGTTTAGCGTCAAAAGACTATGGAGTTTGTATCTCTCTTTTACCAGAAAGAGGAAAGTCGGACATGCAAGAGAAAAGAAGGGAGCAGCTCTCCATGCAAAAGTGTAGTAATCTGCTTACACAAAGTCCAACATTATGCACTTTGGTGCATTATGCACATTACATACATTTACGCGCTGTACATACATCTGCGCCACATCCGGTAGAACCACTTGTCGAAGCCCATCCGTCATAGGAACTCCGACACTGCACTTATCACGCGTCGGCGAACATGCTTGCACTAGAATAAAATTCATCTCAAGTACAGAGGCCGAAATGAGAACGTTTTGTTTGCGTAAGTGCTCTTTTTAATTGGACGGGTCATCTTTGTTAACATGCCCAGTGTCAGAAATGACCGGAATTTTCTCGTAGGAAGAGATCTCTTGTTAGAGATTTCTTTTTTTCAATACGGATACAGGTGATCAATGGCGCCAGCTTAGGTATCATTCTCTCGGGCTAATATTGGAAGAATACGGAAAGTAGAAACGTGGCAGGTGCAGTGTTCTGGGTGCATGCTTCTAGGAATTCATGCTATGTGTGCTGTCAGTGACAACTAACGTCACCGTTTGCTTTGTGTGTCGCAGGAAACTGTTCCCGAAAACAGGACTGCAGAGGCGTGTCACAAGTGGAGTTACGACATCAAGGACAGGAGAGACAGCATTGTGAGCCGATTCGACCTCGTGTGCGGCCCCAGGTCTCTCTACACCATCTCGGCACTCCTGCCGTCCTTGGCCTACGCAGTGCTGTCCCCCATAGCAGGGTTCTCGGCCGACCGCGTAGGCCGCATGCCCGTGACTCGCGCCTGCGGCGTTATAGTGCTCATCTCGAGCGTCGGCAGCAGCATCGCCGACAATTGCGTCTTCTTTCTTATCAGCCGGCTACTCCTGCTCACGGCGTGCAGCGCCACCAACCTGGTCACTTTCGTCCTCGTGTACGAGGTGACGGGCAAGGCCAAGCGCTGGCTCTACACGCTGCTCCACACGGCAGTGGGCGCTACGCTGGTGCCGCCATTTGTGGACCTCCTATCGCACCAAGAAGCCAGCTGGCACCTCGCGCACGCCATCTTCATCGGCCACGTGGCCGTCTACGTGGTGTGGTGTTTTGCGCTGGACGAGTCGCCCACGTGGCTTCTCACCACGGGGAGGGTGCACGACGCCGAGGTAATTGCACTGGCCGCCGCCAAGCTGAACCGCGTGAACGAGGAGAAAGACAGAGCGGGCAGTCATGCACTGCGCGCCCAGGCGAGGAAGCTGCTACGGGTTCAAAAGGCGTTCACACCGGTTTCTCCGACGGAAAGCATCGTCGAGGCCGTGAAAATGCGTTGCCGCGCCGTGGCTACCTTCTTTTCGAGGTTCACCTTAACCGGCATCTTCTACGGCCTCATGTCCACGGACAAACTGTCCAGTCCCTACTGGCTGGGGGTGCACGTCGTGCAGTCGGCGACATGTTACACGGTCATAACTTGGACGATGGACAGATACGGCCCACGCGACACCCTCTCTGGCTTGCTCGGTGCTATCAGTGCCGGCATCGTCGCGAGAGCAACTGTCGTGTATGGCGGCTATGACACCATGGCTGCTTACGTGAAGGTGACGATGAAGATTGTGACATCTGCGTCAATGAGCGTGGTCATGTGCTACGTGGGAGATATATTTCCGACGAAAATCAGGGCCACCGGCGTTAGCCTGTCGATTGTGCTCGATGGCTTTGGGTCGCTTTTTGGAGCCTTTCTTACAAATATTCATACGGTTCGCCCGGGTTTTGTGTTCGACGTTTTCTATGCTGTCACTAGCTTGCTTAGCATCTTAGCTGTTCAGTGGCTTCCAGAAGTGTTCATTGAGAAGCAGCTTATTTCTTCGGATGTCATGACCTCTGAGGAGCGTAAACTGGCGCTGCAGGCATCGCTTTACCCCATTGAAAGAAGAAAATCGCGCAGAAGTCCCCTCGAAAGAAAGGCCAGCGCATCAGAGAAGCAACCACCTTGACTGGTATTTGCACCTTGTTAGTTTCACGCTTCATCGGGGACTGACATACGGTTGTGCTTTTCAGTGACCCAAGAAACTGAGCATAATTTGTCCTATTTCAACTCTTGTCCTATAATGATGATAATTGCTAGAAAGTGTTATTTGTACGTGTGAGTGCGCGCATAAGTTGTCTGAAATGTAGCATGCATAAGAAACTTTATATGCACGGCCCACTTCAGTTATAAAGTACATTGGCCGCATTGGTGGCTACAAATATCCTAAGCAGGAATGTATGATAGATATTAAGTGAGAAATACAGACAGCACACATACAGCGACTGAGTTCTTTGTCACATCGAACTCAACAAAAATGGCTCTTAATAAAGGACAGCTTAATAGTTTTAGGCTACACCATTTTGCTCGAGGTGGTCAAGGGAACTATCTCGCGATGGCAGTGAGACCACCATAGCTTGAAAATTTCCAGCAGGTCTCGTTTCCGAACACAGACGAAGCACTGTTCTGCTTATCTCTAGTAGTTTAGCGATAACCAGCTCGCTCAGCATGCCATCGCTGATGGCGTCGACCTCATTGTGTACTTACAAGCACGCTTGATCTTGCTACACTAAGTCACGATTAGCACTGCAGAAGGCATGGGACCGGGTTAGCTGGTAATCCATGGTGATGTGTATAGCGCGACAGCAGATAAAGGACGCAAAGGCACAAACACTGTTTGTGCCTTTCCTTTTTCTTTTTCTGAAGCAAACATTGTTTCGGAGACAAGCGCTGTCTCCGTCGCGCCTTCTCGCACTTTGTGCGCTGTCGCGCTGTGCGCATCGTGAATTGTTACTACGACCTCGTTAGGAAAGTTCGATGCAGATCGAATTTCACTAATATGAAAGCGGTCCTTTGACGCGTACTGACATAACCACGTCACAAGGACGAAGAACCATAGATGTTTGTCGTCTTTCTTAATAAACGTTAGTCGTCATTTGAAAGAAGAAACGTAAGTGATGTGCTTGGGCGAACGTTGTTCTTTTTTAAAATAGTATTCGAAGGATAATTTATGCCTTCTGCAGCTCAAATACAAGACCACTGGGAACAACAGGCAATATCGCATGTTTTGGCGTACTCGTTGAGTGTCAATGCACTTGAAAATAAACACTGATTGGCCTATGTGACTAAACGACGCCACCTTATGGGGACCGAGAACTGCCCGGAATTTGTTGCTGGACGTTGATGAAAATGCAATGACCATGATGTATAGCGATAAAATCGAGCACGCTATTTGGGATCTAATTATAATTTGCAATGTTCGATTGGCAATGAAAGTAAGCGGTGCGGACTGGCGGTGCTGCCTCGATTCTTCGGTTGAAGTACGTAAAATTACCGTAATTAAGTCGGCTGTTACAAAGTACTACAAATTTATTGCTTTAAATCGCGCTTTGCTTATGATTACGATTTTGCGCTTTATGGGTATTACGAAGTTAAGAAGCCATGCTAACGAGTGGCGCTAGCGTCCCCCTTTGCATTGCGGCGCACATGATTGCAGTTGTGCGCGCGCGAAATTTCGAGCACGCAGGCGAGCTAAAATTATTTGTTCCGGCTTGCTCAGGTGTTCGAGAGGCGACATACCTCGGAGATCAAAAGTGCACGCGTGGCTACGGCAGTACGCTGAACTCTGTATCATTCGCAAAAGTGTCGTTTTACTTTAGAGGACTTGGCTTGGATAAAAAACACCGCTGACTTGTTAACGAGCTGCTCAACAGGAAACCATGAAAGCACGCGGCTATTATTGGAGAAACAATGTGACGCTTCTAAACCATGAATCGCAGTAACATAGCCCTGATGAACAAAAAAGTTCGCGGAAACTCCACTGGAATTGTCTAAGTATACGTAAGGATGGTGCCACTTGCTGATCTCTGCGCACGCGACGCGACTATGTTGCAGCAGACGGTTCATTAAATGCATGCTTTATTGGTTTCGAAACGTGTTTGGGCTCTTGATACAGGTCTTTGGTTTTGATCTGACCAGTATACGTCCTTATTTACTCTTATGAGTCGTTATCAACCTGATCGGACATAATTTATTTTTTTTATTTATACATACTGCAGCCCGTTAGGGCTATGGCAGGAGTGGGTTTACATGCGAAGAAAACTGATTATGATATGGAGAAACAAGAACATAGAAATATAAAGATGTGAAGGAACTATACATCAGCAATAGCATTTTAAAAATTGAGAAATGGGTAACAAACGAAATATAATAATCTGAAGGAACTATACATCAGCAATAGCATTTAAAAATTAAGAAATCGGTAACAAACGAACTTCGGCAGGTAACAAATTCCACTGTTCAATCATGCGGGGAAAAAAACTGTATTTGAAAGTATTAGTACAACCCTTAATACAACCCTTATCGACCCTTATCAACCTGTATCTGCTGTTATCAAGCTAATCGGCCCTTATCGGCCATTAGCAACCTTATCGAAATCAACATGACCTCTATCAGCCCTTACCTGTACTTATCAATCTTATCAGAAATCATCCGATTTATATCCACCGTTATTGGTCGTTATCGACCTTATCGGGCTCAGTCCGACCCTTATCAAGGTTTATCGGTCCTAGTCAACATTATCGAAATCCATCAGACCCTTATAAAACTGTTCTGTCCAGTCAGCATTATCGGACATGATCCGACCCTTATCAATCCTTATCGGCCCTTATCACGCTTATCGGAATTGATCCTACCTCTGTCAACTTTTATCGGACCTCATCGACTTTATTACCATTGCGTCTGCCATAATAAGCCTTTTTGCTGTTTATGACCTTATACATCGGCGTCGAACCATTATAAATCCCTGTCAGACCCACATAATCCCTACTCATTTCTTGTCACGCTTATCAACCAATAGGTTACATTTACAGCCATCTAATTTCTTTCTGATTGTTTAGTTTATATTTACTAATATATCATTTTCATACGCAGCGGAAGCGTCACTCATCACGCGTTAGGTGACAGATGGACAGACGATGTTTCCGTGCGAGCCGACATAGAAGTGCTGAGGCATTTATAATACTTTCTAACAGCTACGTCTGCACTTGTCTGCCTCTCGCCAATGCAGACATGTAATCGCCATCACGCTCTTGCATCACATTACCCAGCGTGCTTCTAGTGAACGACTGCATCGTCAGTAGAGATTGAAAAATTCTCATAAAAAATGTTCCAGGCGTTTTCCACGCTACCACTGCATGGTTCGACTCTCTGATCGATAAGGTTATCGTTGCACTAAAATATGGGTACCGTAAACATACTATTACCGAAGCGTTATAGGCTCGAGCGAACAACGGAGCGTGGAGTATTTTTATCTGCATCCACTGACTGCGGTCATTAGTGTGGTCATTTCGCCGTAGTTGAAGTACCCATCTTTGCAGTACCGATTAGGTGAGAGAACGGTCACATCCTTCAACGGAAGAAATTCAACAACGTGGCAAAGTTTGTGATCTGAACAGCACGGACGGTAATTTTTTGGTACCCACAGATCCGGTTGAAGTACAAAACTTAATCAGAAAGCTTAAAAATAATGTTGCATCAGGGATTGATGAAATAGGTTCTGGTGAGTTGAAATTGATATCACCATTGATACGTGATGTATTGGCCTATATTATCAACCTCAGCCTCACTGCCGGTGTATTTCCAGAACAGTTTAAGGGGCGAAAAGTCACTGCAGTACATAAAGGTGGTGATATCAATAGTTTAGCAAATTATCGACCAATATCTGTGCTTCCTACAATATCACAAATATTTGAAGGAGTAATTTACAATAGACTTGCATCCTTTCTTGATAAACATCAAATAATAACAAAGAGTCAATATGGGTTTCAAAAAAGTAAGTCAACGGAACAAGCTCTATTATATATAAAGGATAAGATAATCGATCATATGGAAAAGAAAAAATACACTCTTCGGCTCTTTCTTGATCTTCAAAAAGCATTTGACTCCATACAATTCCAACTATTAATTCAGAAATTGTCGACATATGGTGTGCGTGGAGTCGCACTTCAACTCTTCAAAAGTTACCTTGAAGATCGCTATCAATTCGTGCAAATTAATAGCACAATGTCTAAAAACATAAAGTTATACCAAGGAGTCCCCCAAGGGTCCATATTGGGGCCACTATTGTTCCTTGCTTATATAAACGATATTGTACAAATTCCTGATTCTCCTGAACTTGTTATGTATGCTGATGATACAAACGTTTTCTTTTCGTCAGAGAATTTAACATCACTTGAAGTCAGTGTAAATAAGTATTTAAGGCATCTTTCAGACTGCTTAAGGCAAAATAAGCTACGCTTAAATGCCAAAAAAAAAACAACCTATATGATATTCCGACCTGTAAACAAGCCTATAAGTAAAATACGTGTCACATTTGAAGGACATTATATTACACACGTTAGGGAACAAAAATTTCTTGGTGTGTGGTTTCAGGAGGAATTAAACTGGAATACACATGTAAATCACCTCATTACCGCATTAGCGCGAATAGTTGGTTGTTTTCACAAAACAGTACACTTAACCCCATTAAGGTTATAACTAAATATGTACTGTGCACTCTTTCATTCTAAGGTAAATTATGGGATATTAGTCTGGGGAACAACATCGCAAAGAAATTACCATAGACTTATTACTATACAGAAGAAAATATTGCGCTGTTTCGAAAAGTACAGGGGAAAATTACAATACCTGCCAACTGCTCCACTGTTCATAAAACATTCCATGCTCAGGGTTGATCAGTTTTATTATTTTAAATTGCTCCAAGTAATTCAACAAAACAAATTATATGAACAAAGCCGCATCAAAAAACCATACTACTGTTTACGAGAACAAAGGACACGAGCACCTAAAGTACGAACTAATTACGGAAAACAAAGTGCTGCGTACCAGACACATCATGTTTTGAATATCCTTGCGGATAGATTGAACTTTAAAGCTAGTAGTGCTGCATTTAAAAAAACAAGCAAAGAACTTATTAATTACCACATGCATACACTATCAACATTAACCTGTGGATTTTCATGCATCAACCAATGCTTAAATCATTCAAGAATTAGTATTCTGAGTGTTTCCATGTATAATGTAATTTCATTGTATCCCCATGCATTCTAAGTTTCAGATTTTTTGGAATTTATTTTCTGTAGCTATATATTATGGCCTGCGCGACCTTTTCCGTATGATTATTTCAAGATGTTATGTAAATTTTTCTCTTGTTTATGTGATTTGTTATGTGTACTCTTGCAAGTTGCTAATTGTTCATTTTCCTGAAACTGATGTATTGCAATCCTTTTTTTTTTTACTCTGTTGAACTCGAAGCGTGTGAGCTGCCACGAACTGCGGAGGGACAGGGACCTTTGTCAGGCTTCATTGCCTTTAGCCCCTGCCCCTGCAGTGAGCTTTGTATATTGCTTACTGTAAATAAAACAATTACTACTACTACTACTACTACTAATCGAAGCAAGCGGTTTCGATCGAACGCAGCAGCAGTTCTGATCGTTTCATTGAAGTAAATAATTTAAACAGTGCGCCTAGCTGCCTTTCGAAGCTGAACTTTACAATGAACGAAATGGACAGATCGACACAGCAGCAATAGTGCCAGACTTACACGGCAGTGAAATGTGATCTGCTAAAACGTAGTGGCACGGCCGTCCGGAATGAGCCCATTGCAGGAATTGGGGCAAGCATATGCCACGTGTATTATTCCATGCATAAGCTTTCTTCTCTGGTGGCATGAAGAAGGGCTACATAGCTGCTTCTAGTAAGATTTCTGTGCCCGCCCTTGTGAGTGAGACGCCAAGAGTGCAATAACAGTTCATCCAATCCCAAGAAACATACACCCGACCCACAACGAAGGGCGGGGAAAAGCGAGAGCCAAGGCAATCGTCGACAGCATAAAACGTAACGAAACCAAGTCCACTTCGTTGACGTGGCCAGATATTGGAATGGAGGTGGCTACACCGTCTCCATAGCGGACACCCATGGCTCGTTCGTCACCGCAGCCACGGTATTACCAACTTCACTCATGAAGCAGAAGAAATGGCCATCGCGGGGCCCTTCGAAGCTGCAAAGGAGCCTCCGTCATTTACTCGGACTCAAGAACAGACATCAGAACCTTCTTGGCGGCCCCCGTCTCTTAGAAAGAAGGTACGGTTGTCAACAAAATGTTCTTCCAAGAAAAGGGAGATTACAACCTTACGTCCGCACACATCAGCTTAAGAGAATCGTCTTGAAGCAACTATGAATTCCTCCATGGATGAGCAGACATCCCTGTGGTAGTTTTCAAGAGAGGGGGCTCGTAGAGAAAGGATATTTGAAATGGCATAATTCAAACCAAGTTACTTGAACGTTCGACATAAGATGGTGCTCCTTAAGGAGAAAAACGGCGGCACATAAGAGAAAGATGATCTATCGTCTCCTCTCCTGCAGAGAATAGGCACAGAGACGAGGATGCAAGACCAGACCTGTTACAATAAACGTTTAATAATGGTGTTCGGCAGCATAACCGGGTAAAAATTAATTAAGTTTTTCTTGTCTGAAAAGAATTTTTGTGCCAATGGTATAGGAGGTTTAGATATTCTGAAAAATTTGCTGCCGCTGGGTTCAGAAAGTCTTGAGCGAATGCATATCTTCTGAATCTAGTATTATTCAGATAAGCTGATGCAGGAAGTAATGTTAGCACAGGGTCATTGAGGGCCGCTCTCGCCAGACTGTCAGCCATTTCATTCATTTGTAATCTCCTATGACAGGGCACCCAAAGTAATCTAATTATTAATGTGGGTGGGCATTAGAAAATGAAGTGTATGTAAAAAATTAGTACCACTATTTGCTGTGAGCGGTGTACATAAAGATAAACAATCCATTGTTATGGCTACCGTCACTACTGATGAATTTAGTCTACGCAAGGCTAACATTACAGCTAGAAATTCAGCCAGATATACGGATAAGTAGTCCGCAATCCTAATTGAATGTGACCAGTCTAGAGCAGAAGTGACAATGCCAGTTTCAGATTTTTCTCCACTTGTGAGGCGTCTGTTGCAACAGATGTTTAGCTTGTCGGGTGCTCGGGTAAACGCAGGCTGACGGGAGGGTTTGGGCGAAGGTGTATGCTTGAGCGGTCTAGAGTTACCGTATATGCTACCAAAGGTAGCAGAGTTGCGCGTCTGTTTTATCACGCCGCTAGCGTCTCTATTGGCAGAACGTCATCACGTGGTAGTCAAGCAACCGTGCATTGCGGGGAAGCAGATGCTCGGGTCAATTTTTGTATTTCCCGACGCCGCCCCTGCAGCGAACTGGATTGACACAAGTCAATCCAGTCAAATTCAAAGCGAATCCGGCTGATCTTGGCGTTCACTGTTCGCGTGCGGGCTAGCTGCGAAGCAACAACACAACGTGCGCAGCGCATCTCACAGTTGGTTCATCGCAGTGTCCTCGCAGTCCCATAGGAATGATATAATGGCCGGGTGCTCTGCTCCCGACTGCACGAATCGCTCTGAAAACGGAAAAACTTTTTATGCGATCCCATTCGATCCCATGCACCACACTGCTTTCCCAGAAGTCTCATAAAAAAGCCAGCTCACACTTTCATGATAATGCACTGCGTGGGTTGTCGTTTTTGAGCATAAAAGAGGTTATACTACTAAGGAAAGATATTTCATCTACTACTTCTTATGTGAAACTGGAGGCAAGCGGAATAAACGTCGTCATTTAACATATGGTAAGGACCTAACTGTGTTTTTCATTATTACCCATAATGTAGCTATGTAAATCCTGTGAGAGAAAACTTTCACTACACTCCCACAGAAGGTTACTTTTGGAATCCCTGCAGTGAAAGGGCACATAATGAAGTGGCAAGAGGTGGGTACGTTTCTAGAGCAAATCTAATGGGTTACTAGAGTCGAAATACTAATGGTTGGTCATTGATTCACCAGTAATATTTTAGACTGCCTCCACGTTGAGAGCTTTGGCGCATAAGCAGGTATCCCTATTGCAAAACCCAGTATCCAGTGTCCAATGCAGCGCCGGATTATGGGCCCAGTGCCGTGCGCTGGGCAGGCGCGGCTCACTGGGAGGCGCTGGGTACTGGTGCGCAAAACAGTTCCAGCGCATTATATACGCGGTGCCTGATATATTTTTAGAACAGAAAGCAACAAAGAGCGGTTTGTGTACAACAAGTAAAGGAAAAACGTGAATAAATAAGCTGCTACCAGGATTCGATCGTCGGGCCTACAGATCCCAAGCAAGGTACTTTACCACTAGTCCATGCCAGGAGGTGAACATAGGCGGATAATTCCCCATTTCAAGGATCGAGAAGCAGATTTAGTTTAACAGAGACACGTCTCGCTCAGTCATGGTAGATGCGCTATCACCGAGCAACTAAACCTCACGCCCGTGCCACAAAGAAAATTTTGCTGTCCGTATTCAGTAGCATGCTAGGAAATGCCATAACATCGATTTTCACTTGCGATTGGCATTTTAACTTCGAAAAAAGTCCTAAATTAACCGCCGACCCGGGACGCTGTACGTGCTGTTACTACAGATTTGGATAGGTGTTTCTTGTTTTTCACGCGAAGGATATGCAACGTGTTCTTAGTTTAGTGATGCCTTGTAATCGACACGTCTGTCTAGTCATAAATCTTCGTCAAAGAAGCGCAGGCTAGGGCTGGGAGCCTTCGGCGACAGCACATATATACCTGTGCTTACGACGCGCCACATCGGCGCTCATCGCTATTTGTGCTGCATTGCAAACATGAAAAAATGGTTTATTTAAGAACGCCGATGCGAAAGCTGAAATATAAAGTGCTTTATCCTTGTTAGACTTCTTGATTCCTGAGCCTAGACGCGCCGAGAGCCTGCAGACGGACTCGGCGGGTACGCTAGGCCTAAGCTTCGGTGGAGACAAATCTGGGCGCCTTTTTCTTGACGATCTTATCCAGTCAGCTGTTTCGATGCGCTTTGTTTGCTATTAGGCGGAAAAGCAATGCACAAGCAATCCAAAAGCACCCACGGTCGATCGACGATACGGTAGGCATGTCGCCTGCACAAACATAGTGCGGCTTCGCAGCATATATTTGGTTGCTTGCCAGGCAAGATGGCGGACCCACGCGCAGCTCTGCTACCTTTGGTAGCATATACAGTAACTCTAGAGCGGTCTGCATGATACAGCCACCTGGGGGCGCAAAGCTCGAAGAGATAACAACAGGTAATATTGCATTAACCTAGTGTATTCTACTTTGCTACTGTTGTAAATTTTTGGCACAGGCGTGATCTTGTTGCTGCCAAAACTTTACACACGCAGCGAAGTAATATACACTTGGCTACTGCAATATTAGCTGCTTTTTTTTCGGTTTGAGCTCTGCGCCACCAGGTGGCGGCACCATTCAGACCGCTCCCGTTTACTCCTCAGCTCCAACGCCCCGTCAACCTGCGGTTACCCAAATACCGGACAAGCTAAACCTCTCTGATGGCCGTATTTATACCTAAACCCAAGAAATAATCTTGTAATAGTCCATTTAATATATTATGAGAGGAAAGTTTTCCATTATTTGCTTAGATATCATGATAATTCATTTTTACTCTCTCTCACATCACAAATTGGAGGTCCCTCCTCAGTCTTTGACTATGGGACCTCCTAGAGTTACTTCTGTAAAAAATTTCAAACGCTCAATAAACTGAAACTGAAAACTGAAACTGAAACCTCCCAAGTGCATGCATTTAAAGGGTTATTCAATATTTGTACAAAGACCACCTGTGGTGCATGAAACCGGGACAAGTTTACTCCGAAGAATAACGTAGGCTGGGAAATGATTATGTTTTCCAGTCTTCAAATATGTGAGTGGTACATATTTCAGAATGTTTGCACCATCAGCAAACGAAATCTGAACAACACTGAGGGCAACATGACTGCTTTATGTAATACGCTATTAGCCACAAATTTCGGTAATTCGCAGCAGAATCGCAGGGCTTCCCGCTCAATCAGAACAAGGGGGCGCAATTTAAAACCCGACACTAAAAAATAGCACCAGATTATAGCACCCACCATCACACCAGAATATAGCACGCATCCAAGTTCTAAAATGGGCCCCACATACATATTATATCTCACTAGTAGTGGGTCTCTCCGCATCCCCGACCGATTGCAGCGTAGCTCACATAGCATGCCAACTGCTCTCATTCCTTTTTTAACTATGTGGTCAATATGGCCAAGCCAACTGAGGGCGTAGAGTTTCTAACTATATAGTGAGAAACTCTATGACTGAGGGAGCCGTCATAGACGGCTAAGTGCTTCACCGACTTCCCTTGAAGTATATTCTCGAGACGGTAGGATAGCAATACGCTAAAGGGATCATTAAGAGGAAAAACCAATATCGGGCGCTTTCTTACGTTAAGTGTAAGGCGAATCTTGTTTAGCCAGGTTCCTATGGCGTAGAGATAGTTCTCTCTAGTCGATATTATAAGGAGTGAATATCACTGTCTGATGCACACAAAGCGATATTGTCTGGCTAGACATATCTTTGTACGTCTGGATACCGAGGAATAGAACTAATCAGAACGTTAAATAATAATGGAGAAGTGATAGCTCCTTGAGGAACACCTCGTGGTTGATTATGCATGCTTGAAGAAAACGTCCTTAGAGAGCAGTAGAAATTCCTTGCATTTAAAATTTCACATCATCTGTTTACAAGTTAATTTTGAAATTCTAGATTTCGCAACATATACAATAAAATTACGTATTCTACACTATCGTAGGCTTCTGTCGTAGGCTTTGGAGATGTCTAGTGTCACAATAGCACCTATCTGTCTTTGGCACCTTGACAATTTTATTTTACTTTCTAAGTCCACGCGAGCATGCGGGACTGAACATGATGGTCGGAATCGACTCTGGCACGGATTAAGCAAGTCTTTGTTCTCTACAAATTTAAGCATTCGGGTATATGGGATTCTTCTAATTAATTTTACCAAATTTGAAGTTAACGCGATTGGTCTACTATTATCTATTGTATATCCTTCCCTATGTTTTTCAAGAATTGCAATTATTTTAATAGTTTTCAATGCAGATGGACTTTATGAAAATCTGAGTGATCTTTAACAGATATAAGTCATCAGGAGCTTCCTAAAATAAAATTTTAATCATGGGAGAGGTTACCTCCCCTTCTCTGGGAGCTGAATCTGGCAGCCACTGCACGAGTTCAGCCAATGCTAACATGGTAATTTCTGGATCATCTGATGCCCTTCCTAAGGTAGAACAATTTGGAAAAACTTAAGAAAATCTCATTTCTATTCCGTTCGCGACTCCTTCTAGTGATTGGTTCATTTAATTACTGCGGAAGACTATAGAGTCAATATTAATTGGACGAGGAATGCTTTCCCTACTGGGGAGAAAAACTGCACAACGCGCGTTTATTTTTATTGTGAGATAGGTAGTCAAAATTCTTGCAGTCGTATTCCTCTCTGGCTTTTGAAGCTGTATGTTTAGGGACGGTTAGAAAATATTTGTAATCGCTCCAGTTTTTGGGACTCTGGTTAAGTAGCAGTTTTTTTCTAGCGGCTTTTCTCTTTCTGTAATCACGAGCCTATTCTTGATTCCACCAAGGGTAGTATGAGTTTCTGTTACTTAGGCGAATCTCAAATTCAGACTTCAGGCTTTTTGCTAGAACTTGCTAAAGCGGAACGGATAATCGTGATTTTTTGGTCAGTTCACGCATCAGACAGAGATGAAAGAGCATTTCGTAAGCATTTTCTAAAAATATTTCATTAATGAAAGCTCGTACCGGATCGCTGATAAACGTTACAGGGCATCATCATCATCATCATCATCATCAGCCTGGTTACACCCACTGCAGGGCAAACGCCTCTCCCATACTTCTCCAACTACCCCGGTCACTACTTACAGGGCGTACTACTTAAAAAAACTACTGCAAGGCGATCACTGTTTGCCGCATGCTCAACAATCCACGAAGAAGATATGGAGAGACTGGGCCACAGAATGTAAGGTTTATTGCGGAGTAATATCAACCCCGCATGAACGTAATAGATTCATAGGTCCAAGGATCCAATAGGTCTATATTCTTTACACACGTTAGCACGTTGTCCAATGACCAGTTCCACAATCTCGTGCCGCACAAATCTCTTTTTAATCCCTATCATATATGGTGACGACTGAAGTCACCTGACAGTAGGATGCCCGTTTAAAAAGAACTGCGTGTGTCCTGTACATTAAAATAAATATATGGAATTATTATGGCAAAGGGGCAACATCCAGGGCGGTTCAGTTGTATCGATAGTACTTGACTATCAGGAGTAGAAAGTTCAAGTGAAATTTTGGCCTTATGGGAAATTTGAGACGAAATAAACGTAATTAATGCGCCACCTCTAGTGGGACGGTATAGACGAAATGATCTGTAAAATTTCATTTGAAAATGTTTTGAAGAACTTAACCGTGTTTTTTGTAAAGAGATTAAATCAGGGCAAAGTTGCGTAGTTAGACAAGATAAATCTAGTGAAACAGAATATAAAGCGCGACAGTACCGCTGAATCACTTTCAGCGACCCTATCGTTCAGCAAGTGCCGCCGCCGAAACTGCCCTCTGTATAATGCTTTCTTTAGGTCTACACCGTCATTAGAAAGATGGCCACGTGAACGTCTATGACTAGTTTGTGACTCAGGTTCAACTATTTTGGTCGTTGCAGGACTTGGACAGGTAGCTTGCATCAAATGAAATAAGTGAATTGAGATGGCTTGCGATATACGTTCCCCAAGGCTCATTTCCAGCTTTTGTAAGTGCCTTTTACACAGCGACCTCTGTAGTTGCTGTCAGCGATACGCCCGAAGTAAGCGTTGTCTACAAAGAGCGCCCACATAACCAAGCGGCCTTTCTTTCACAATGCTTATCGCCTCCTTCCTAGAGCAACGCCCCCAGTCTGTTAATTATGTCTACCACCTGCAATTCTTTAGCCCTAACAGAGCAGCTAGAATAATTGGTTGGGTGATTTCCACTACAGAGGCAGCATCGGTCATCTCGGGCACTACAATCACTTTGATCGGGGTCTTTCCCACACGTACAACAACGCTGACTTGACTTGCACCATGCACTACTATGGCCGTATCACCAGCAGTTACGACACTGTAGCGTACGCGATGCCGGAGGTTCAACTCTGAACACAAGGGGCCGCACATTTATGTCTGATGGACGAGAAGTTCCTGCGAATGTTGCAATCACCGCTTCTGTTGTGACCCTCTCATTCTCTACTACTCGATTGCAGCGATAAAGGCAATTAGTTCAGTCTCAGACAATCTCTTTAACGTTTCTGATGGTAATAGATCAGCATCGACACCTCTGACCCTTAGTGTATGCTAGGTCCTCACCGGCAGTGGCACGTATGATGAACACTTAAGAAAATCCGCGACACAGGTCTCGTGTGGTGACCTGCACGCGATACCTCCGCGGCCAAACTGTCCTACTTCTATGATGGTATGGTATACAGACGTCAGACGTAGCAGCATGGAGAGATTTCTGGATAGCCTGGGGTTTGGTCACCCGTATAGAGCCTCCACTGGAAGGAACCAGCGCCACCGGGATGCTGTTCACGCCACTACGGCTAAGCAAATCCAGAGGTAATTCGTCTGTCGAAATAGATGCTGTCCAAGGGGAAAACCCCTGCCGCGGGAGTTTTTGGACGTCAACCTAGGGTGAAGCAAGGGCAAGAATAATTAGGAGATCGACCAGTAAGGCTAGAAAAGCCTAGTACCACCCAAAACCTCGCCAAGTAACAGGAGCCACAGACATGTCCGAGGATCGTCTCTTTCTTTTCTTTTTTTTTGTCCAAGCGTTCGTGGTGCGTACCCGCCTTGGGGGACGAGCCATGAATCTTTTCTTTAACAAAACGCGCAAGCCAGAGGCAATTGCCCAATTAGAAAACACCAATTTGAAAATAAGAAATCTGGTGTGCGGAAGAAACTCAAAAGAAACACAATAAACACGGACCAGGTTATTAAATCTGACAAGGTAATTGATTAGACTCAGTAAGAACAATAAGAGGCCAGGGTAAGCGCTTCTTCCTCCTTTCGACAGCGCTTTTCTAGCATTCCCTTTAGCTACTTCCTGCCACGCGATTCTTGGCCTATCCCCCTTACTGGGTGCGAGCCATGGCAGAGGTTCATCATCATCATCATCATCATCATCATCGTCTTCTTCTTCTTCGTGCGTCCGCCTTGCGACGTTAACGCTCTGAGTGTTTTCATGTTCGTCGTTATCCGCATTTTAATTCTCGCTTTCTTCATTGACCTTACCATTTATTCTGGTTTCATTCCGCTGCCCGTGTTGTTTGCGCAGTTTGCTCAGTTCATTACCGAACATGACCGTCCCGGCCCTGCGCCACCGGAGGCCACGGACGCGTTACTCGAGCGTGAAGATGCAGCGAAGAAGCAGAAGAAGCTCGAGGCCCGCTCTAGCGCGTGGGCCCGCACCTCGTTCCAGGAGCTCGACCCTTCGGTGGTTCAGATCTCTCCGCGTCGGCACCTCAGAAATATCGCCAAGGTGAGCCCGCCTGCGGCCTTCCTCTTCCTTGGGCGACGTATTCGCGATAAATGCCGCAGAGGTCGATCCTGCAGCTGGGAAGAAGCTAATAATAATAATATTTGGGGTTTTACGTGCCAAAACCACTTTCTGATTATGAGGCACGCCGTAGTGGAGGACTCCGGAAATTTTGACCACCTGGGGTTCTTTAACGTGCACCTAAATCTAAGCACACGGGTGTTTTCGCATTTCGCCCCCATCGAAATGCGGCCGCCGTGGCCGGGATTCGATCCCGCGACCTCGTGCTCAGCAGCCCAACACCATAGCCACTGAGCAACCACGGCGGGTTGGGAAGAAGCTGTGTTCATAATCTTTTCCTCAGTTATCTTCCCGCTCAGTCTTTGCTGGGGAAGAACTTGGAGAGAAGCCTCTAGATACAGCACGTTTGGTGAAAGAGACATTAAATAACCTCTCCGTTGGTTAACCAAATCTCTTGTGATTGGTAATGAGAGAAAGAAGAAAAAAATATTTTTTCCTAATTACTTTGGTACTTGTCTGGCTGAGCATACGAGCGGACACTAATGACTGTAAACTGGTTCAAACGTCTTATTTGTGATGAGGTAAGCTATTACTGTATTAAGCCAAGCCCAAATTAAGCTACGGTGTTCAAAGCGACTCTGAATTCTCGGCGCCGATGCGTCACCGTGACGTCATGGCATTCAGTTTATTCTGCTCATACGCGGGCGGTTCTTTTAGCGCACGAGAAGCTTCATAATTTGCAAAGCTTAGCTTTAATAACCTAAAACGAATTCCTATTTGCCGACTAACAAACAACTGAAGCCGTGTAAGCGCTTGTAAAAAACATATTACACTGTGGTGAGCAAACACGCGAACCTGCAGGGCGACGCCAGCGTCCGGTCTTTCACTACTCGCAACCGAGCTTTTTGGACAGGTTTTACTTGTATTCGCGCCTTTTCCGCCGCTAAAATGATTCAAACTTTAACGTGGGACTTTTTCTGGCTTATTGACACTGCTTTCGCTTTTGTGTTAATGCAAAAATCCAAGATTAGAAACACAGTTAGTGTTTAACAAGTTAGTGTTTAACATTGCAGTGCATCTATGCGTAGGTCGGCCGAATTAGGCGGACGCTCACTCATGCTCACTCCGCAATACTCCACGCTCTGCATACTCGCTCAGTCACGCGCAGTCGCACTCGTCGGTGGGCGCACGTTCCTACCATGCCCACTCGTATACTCACCAACTCGCGTTCATAGTCCCATGCATTCACACACACAGGCCTCCCACTTACTGTTGTACTCGCGTAGGTTTCCACTCACAGGTACTCATTCGCGCACGCGCTCACTTCCACTCGCACTATCCGGCGGACAGCCCCGTTCATTCTCGAAGCTTCACTTCAAATCACCGGCCGCTGAGTTTGGTCCGTACTCTCGTTAACTGGTACACACGTATTTTCATATACTCGCGTCTATTCAAACTCACCGGCGCTCTCTTGTTCATACTCACGCCAACACGCACACCATTCGCCGTTCATGAATGCTTGCTCGTGCCTGTGAATCAGTACGCAGCACGTATGAGTCAGTATACTCGGGAGCATGCCGAATTATGCCGTTTAGACCACCGCGGAACCATTCCATCCCGGAGCAAGAGCCGCCATCGTAAGCTGGAACACATATGCAATGGGAATTTCAGCTCATTTCGGCGAATAATATTGTTGTGCGCAATACGGCGAACGCGGCCGAGACACTAGTGTTCGCTACCCTCTTGAGCTATATGCTGAAGCTATTTCCTTTTGCGATGAAAGTAATCATGAAACAGTATATTATCAATAACAAAATATCAGTAGTGAACTTGCACGTAGATTGGGGGCACTAATATCACGGCTCGAAAGCGCCCAGACAGGCGGTACATGTTCGTCCTAGTTGATGGCCTCTTAGGCGTACGTTTTTGCATAGGTGTTAGAAATGTATGTATTATTAATGCTGCCCAAACAGCCGTGCCAATCATGCCGTCTGCTTGCTGACAGAGACAGCAGCAAGTAAGCGTCGTTTACGAGGGCAGCAACCGCACAAGTATTGCCACATCCCGAAGCCTGCGCATCGTTTGCTGACTTCACTTCGTTTCTTTTACAGATGGGTGACCAATCTGAGATGTCGATGTCGGTCCAGAGCGCCTGGTAAAGTATTCGTTGACCCTACTATTCCTTCAGCATAGTGGGGGTGTAGCTCTTTGAAATGTGCCACAGGGGCCACAGATCTTTTAACACTTGGAACAACAGGTGGCAGGTGTATTGCCACTAGTTGCGCATCCTTTAGGCCTTGCATGCTCTCCCGAACGTGGGAGAACGTCCCAACAGGTGACGTCGCTGTCGTCAACAACGCGGCAAGACAGTTACAGCACGAGCTACGTCCTCTTTATACGTCATTTGGTTATCTACATGTCGGGGCTATGTCAGTGCAGCATTGCGGTAATCGGCGCGTGCGATGAAACGATAGGGCCTGATAAACTGAGGCCAAACCGTTAGGAGGCTCGAACGGCAATAAACTGATGTAAAGGGTGAAACTAAGCATCACCGAAGATAATGAAAAATCAAAATTTGTAGAAAATTGTGGCATATCTGGTGAATTCCTCAAAAATCCTTTTCTTTACCTGAAAAGTGGCGTTATCGCACCGCGTGATCTCATTACGTGGGTGGCAAGTGGGATTATTTGATGCTACGCGGCGATAGTTTACGTCATTAGTAGACAAATATTCTCAATCAAGTTTTCTTAGGGGACTTAATCAATCTCATTAGAATTGAACTGAGCGCTGGCTCCCACCGCAGATGAGACATACGAAGTATTAGCGGGTATGCAAACCCTTACTAGGCATACACCAAGAACAGCCAGCCGAGAGGTAGCCAATCTGTACCTTCAAGTATTCCCATGTGCGCTGAAAGACCTAATGGAACTTTGCCAATTACGTGCTTTAGTCTGTTTCACTAGAAAATTCGGAAATAATTTATTAGTGTGGTACTGGCCCTACGGATTATGTTCATCGCACCAGCTGGACGCATCTAGTGCCTTCCGTGTGAGATTTCTTCGGAAATCTGAGCCTACAAATATGACCGCCGTTGATACTTATATTCTGAAGTCATTGAAGGTTTATAGCCACACAAGTACACGCGCTCCTGCTTCGCTATTTCCTAGAAACTTAGTCGCATCACAATCTTAACGCATGGGCTCTATTATGCTCACAACTATGTGCGTGTGCCATGGTACTTATGATTGAAATTTCCACTCGCATGCCCGTGCCGCTTTGTTTCAAACTGCCGCTGCACTTATCGGCTAGAAATCGTACTTAAGAGAAAGCTATACGTGAGCACCACTTCGATGCCCTTACTTAAACACACATGAATCGTCGTAATGCTCTAATCCAAATCAGCGATCAGAAGAAAACCTGCCAATTAGAAAATAGGCTATTATTGCGCCGACTGTATCCGGTAGGTGCCTCAGATTTCTTTATGTATAAATATTGTCCAAAATTGACAGCTTGGATCTATAACTTGGCACACAAAATATATGCATCTGTTAATAGATCAGAAGCAGAAAAACTGTATAGGAGCTTACATGTTGCGGGACATTGGTAGAATGCTTTCGAGGTCTTTTAAGAAGTCTAACTAACTAATAAATTTTATATTGCAAATGGTGTAGGCATATATAAATAACAATTTTGTTCGCCCTAGGCGACTCTAGGTATAGCTTATAGAACTTCAATATCGTCCTACACTGTTGGGTTGGTTTTAAACTTAATACATATATTCTCACGTGGTGGTGATGTTGAAGAACACAGTAGCAGTACTGTGAAATACAAAACTAACTTTTATTGGGCGAACTTGTGCCCTCAAAAACAGGCTACACTTATAGCACAACGATAGCGGCGAACACGATCGGCGATTGTCGAAAACCTGATCAGCGGGTCAAGTGCGTCGGCTTTTATGCAGCAGTCGTCGAATGTTCCAGACTAATCGTTGGGACCCGCGTACCTTCCACAAAGTTCTACACCATTCGCGTCAGGCGATGAAATCAGATAACACAAGCTTCGGCGACAACAGACAGCGGATAGAAGCATAGATAACTTTCCAGAAACTTCGGATACATGCAGGCGCGTCCCGCGCTGTGCGATAACACTTGTCAGGCGGTGAAGCGTGGTTGCCCAAAAAAGATAGGTACACGTGTCAATATTTTATTGTACTTTGCAATTTTCATTACCTTCTGAAAAGAAATTTATGGCCCAAGTTAAAGATGTGCTGCCTACATTAGTTGTATTGTAATTTTTTTTTTAGATGCCAAAAGCGTCTTACTGCAGGACCCGCCTAAATAGTAAAAATAAAAGGCAATTTCTGATGCCGTGGATTGCTCGGGATGGTGGCTTGAATTCAAGACTTAGTATTTGAAGATGGACCTTCGATTGCTTGCACATTAAAAAAAATGCGCAGTTTCGCCCGAAAGGTGAAGCACCGATTGCGATAGCAAATTAGTGGATAGCTGTACGAAGTAAGGATAATAGTTTTATCGGCCATGTAAAATTGTGACCATTCGCTCAGTTACTAAATTAACACTGATAGAATGTGTAAGCATGACTGAACGATAAGGTAGGAAGAAACAGACACATCAAGACAGCGCTGTCTTTGTGTGTCTGCTTCGTTTTACGTCCTTGCTTAGACGCGCTTACATATTGTATCATACATTCAAACCAACAAGCCCGCCAATGTGTTCTAACTAAATTAATCAGCGCGGTGTCACGCGCGCACAAGTAAACATGAACCCATCTCGCTCGATGAAGGCGGAAACTCGCTGTAAAAATTCTGGACTGAACAAGTGCGGCAACAGTAAGCCAATTGATCTCCATGCTTCTCTATCTTCAACGCGAACGAAACAAGCATATGAAGCTACCGGCACTACGCCCATTCTGCAAA
The DNA here is from genome assembly GCF_050947875.1 of Dermacentor variabilis. NCBI lineage: Eukaryota > Metazoa > Arthropoda > Arachnida > Ixodida > Ixodidae > Dermacentor > Dermacentor variabilis. Next base: position 119,400,709 of record NC_134570.1, read on the forward strand.
TATCGCAGATCGCTTTGCAGATGAGGCCGGCGCCGGCACGCATTTTGGTCACCTCGCAGATGGATTTCAAGACACATGAGCGCCGGCAACGCGTCCTTACGGCGACGTCCAAGGGCGTCTACTACGGCGCCCGGGATTCTCGCGGCCAACGCCGAAGTAGACGCCGCGGTTGTCTCCACTTTGTACGAAGCGGCGGGAAGGAAGGAAGGACATCGAGGCGCCCTAGCAGCCGCCAGAGAAAAACGCCCCTCCTCCCTCGCCTGACCCCCAGCTCGCGCGCGACAGGGGAGGGCACGCTAACAGGCCGCGTTCCTCGGTCGAGCGCGCGCGAGATTGAACCGCGTTCGCCGGCTCACCCTCGCATGCCTTCACTGGCACATTCAGCGTACGACGCACGGAAAGCGTTTTATCGCCCTTGGACGTTTTACGGAACCTGACGATGAGGCCGCCGGCTGAAATTCTCCTGGAGTGTCTATATAGTTCCCATCGCAATAAAAAATCTTGGTAATCTAGAGCAGAACGTATGTCTATTTGTCTGAGCTATGTGCATCTGTTCTGTTCACTAAAGGGAGGATCTGGTGGTCGAAAACCCGAACCGCCGGAAGCTCGAGGCGTGCCTGGTCACCACAATCATGATTGTAGTTGTGTGCATCATGGGCCTCCTGCTCTTCGTGGTCATCGAGCTTCAACCCGCTGGTGAGTAATCAGCTCTTTTTTTTCTGAAACAGATAAATTAATACGAAGCCTTCTAATTGGAAGCTGGCCATAGCATAACAGAATTGGCCTTTTTTAAAAAAGCTAAATTGGTGAAGGCAACGTTTCCGCAAGTCAAATTGTGCTCGTTGGGGCGGTAACTGATGGGCCTCAGTGCGCCGTTCCTCTTAACCCGCCAGTTCCTGTGCCACAGTGCACATATCATCCTTGAAGATTCGCCAAGAATGGACGCAGCAAGCCTCCTGAACAGGTGGGCAGCTAAGTGGAAGAAAGTCTAGAAAGTAATAAAAATAAGCTCGTTGAATACAATGCGCTATTTTATCATGAGGATGGTGTGCTTTTGAGACAACTAGGAGTAGAGATTATATGCAATATTTATGAAGGAAATGTTTTCTTTTATAATTACGCATAACAGGGGACATAACGTTTAATCGCACTGCTTGTTCGCTCAGCATACAAAGGATACATAAACCCGTTTGCTGATACTAGCAATCAGCGCAGATATGTAAACTTCCTATATATATCCACAAATATGTCTGGTGAGATACCAACTGATCCAGGTGCAAAATGCAGCGGCTAGCAGCACCAGCGACACAAAACCAGGGATACTAGGCAAGGAAATATTCTGGTAAATAAGAACTGTCATATTTTGTTCTTGGCGCTTTGTTAGTATCATAGCTGACAAATGTTAGGAATACTGTACAGTGTTAGAATAAGTCCATGTTTAATTTCACGACAAGAAAACTCATATTTTTCTTGTGTAGCTGCGCTCTTCTGGCCTACATGAAAGCAAACTTTTGTCTCCTTAAAGTACTGACCACTCGCAAGCCCTTTTCATCCCGGTAATCCTGGCTGACGATAGACTTATTGTTTGAGGCGGAGTGGTAAACTTTGTACACAACGATATAAACAAGGAAAAAGCGTGTTAACAACGTTCCCAGGGAACACTGTTACATACTAAGATGTTATCTTGCTCTTTGTTCGCGAGCATATGATCGACTAGCGTAGTTCCTGCATATTGCGAGCAACTGCGGGCTCTTTATCAGATCCTTAAGTAAATTTCCAACCTGTTGTCATTGTCCTTTAAGCTCCTTGACATAAACTCTCCTATTCAAGAACTACTTTTGCAATGCTTGTAGATGTCTTAGTCCCGTAGGTTTTCACTTCCTTCAGTATCGTCAAAAGCAAAGCTCCAACTTAAAATTTATCGCCTCCGTCCAGTGCTATGGCCAGTAATGGCGAACACGTTTTGACCATCTTTCGTGCTTGTTCAAAGATTCAACCACCTCCCAGAATGTGTGCTGTTATCTCTGCAGAAATTTTTGTTGAATAGCTTAATATACTATAATTAAATAGTATAGCAGAATATATAATATATGCAATGAAATATGATAGAATTTAGTTAAACGACGTAAGTTCTCTTTTCGTTTTCGGGTATTTCTTTCGGGAGGCATAAGTATTTGTGCTTCCGAAGACACCATCAGCTAGTTCGCCCGCTTTCAAGTGGTCATCTCTTTAGACAGTACAGCCCTCCGCATAGATTGACAATAAGCGACTGCCCGTTACACGTATCACTCAACACGTGACAGCGTAATGACTATAAGAGCGTATAGCCAATAATAGGATAGCAGAAGGAAGAAATGATTCGCAAGAACTTTGATCTTCAAAGCGTGTCGCTCCGCGTCTTAACATTTAGTGGTCAGGTTGTTCAGAGATCAAAATCTTAATCAAACAGGCATGCGTTCGGTACCTCGCCTGGTGCAACGTTTTTTTTTTCGTTTTTAAGAACACTAGGAAACTTGCCTCACTTGATCTTTTTTCGCTGTCCCTTGTGCACCATACCAGACTTGTGAGATTGTACGCCACACCGCAAAGCATGTTCATCTAGCGGCCTGTCTGACTGTGCACTAACAGCGTCACACGAGAATTTAACTGAGGCTGCCGTGATGGGCTGGAAAAGAAAAAACCCGTTAATGAAAATCACGAAAACCAAATTATCTAAAACAACGCATAAGTAGCTGTGTGACACAGTTTGTTTATGGCACAGGATCGAAACCTTTTTCATGTATTGCTGAGCCTACGTGAAGAAAGATATAGCACAATTGAGGTAAAAGAACACGAAACTATTTCTTAGAGCAACAACAGAAAGCCGCTCTAACATCCACAGCATTGCACCAGGCGTATGAAACATTGCATACTTAGTCAACATTATATACTTCAAAAAGCAAGTGGCGCACGTAAAATAAGTTTCAGTACTGCTTTGAAGATTGAGTGCATTGGGCTAACCGCAATTGCAATTCTCACAGATATAGCTTTGGTAATAAAAGCGAAGCATTCATTTGCTTATTCATGCCAGAAAAAAAAATTTCTGACCCGATATGGCATCCAATAGAACAGCTCTCACTTGAAAAATCCAGTGGTTTCGTGGTAGCGCGTATATTGAACGCAGAACCCCGCGCCTCAGCAGCCGGGTGCCCTAACAATTGTGATGAGGGCGCAGGCCTTGAATATATGAATAAATTTGTGCCATGTGAATGAGTCGCTCGTAAGAAAAGACAGAGGTGAAGTTGCAGTTTGCGTTGTAGTGATTTCTCGTAAAAAGTGCAGGCACACTTACGTAGAGTCTGCGCTGCCTGTGGCATTGCAATTGCAGTTGAGCTAACGTAGAGTCACGTCACGTCACGTTTTGTCGTTGAAAAAAGCACCGCGATGATCACGATACTTCGCAGAGCGAAATTTACGCGCAGCTGTATACGTGTTTTCATTTCGCGATCTATTGCGGCGCATCGTACCGATCACAGCACCGACTGGCGGAACCACGACGCGCGGCGCTATATGTAGACCGGCTGCAGAGTTGCCGGTTCCCATCAACTGCAGCTTATGCAACCGTAATATTTACCGCCAAACGCTTGAGGCGAACGCCATGCGCGAAGCCGAGCTCTCTGGTCCTTTATTTTTCTTTCCCTCGCGCGGCCCATGCTGAGGATACGCGTACGCGAGCGCCATCTGGTGGTGCTTCAAGTTGGCTTCCGCTGCTTTTCTCCTCATGCTTCTGTTGCACCTTTCTCCTCCGCTTTCCTCCTCGCGCTCTCCTCTCTCCCACCGTATTTCATCCCCCACTGCGCTCCACATTCGCTCTTTCATCTTAGGCTATGCTCGTTCACTCGGTTACACCCTCGTAACATGCCGACGCTCTGCGCAGGACGGCACGCCTTTCAGCTGCGCTCTAAAATTAAGTACAGGCGCGCTGACGTAGACTGACGTAGCTTGGCGGTGCAATCTCTCCTAAAAGCGCTCGGGCTGTTACTTGACCCTCGTAAAAACGAAAGAGACAGCAGGTACAGGCACAGCAACCTAGCGTCTTGTCGTGGTTTCTCGTACCAGAACGAAAGCAGTCCGGCTCACAAAGCATCGCGTCCCTCAGTTTGCGTTGCACTAGAGCACGGAGTGTCACATGACATGGGGCCACGCAAGCAGCCACCGGCTACCGCATAAGAAAACGAAAAAAGATTCACACAAATGAGCAAGAGCTTACACATTACAATTGGGTCTTCATATTTATTCAGAAATGCTCCATATCAACTTAGATAATCATTGCATATGTTTCCTGCCATCAGGATTTATTTCATGTTTTAGTAGTTCGAACCATCTAAGTAAATGAAATATCCATAAATGGTTGATAAGAGGAACATATGAGTGAGATATAACTGATGAGATATACGAAAACTGAATAGACGAGCGCATCTCAAGTAGTGCTCAACGAAAAAAAAACTAAGCTTTCCATATAAGATATGAATATGAAGTTTTAAACGCACAGATATGTTTATCCGAGTGAGTGCTTGACATCTGCCGGCGTCACCATGCGAAAGAGGTGCCAATTATCCCACGTTGCTGTCTCAGTCCAAAATGCGCAGACTCTGCTGTTGCCTCACGAATGTCGTACGTGAAGCGTTTTGTTACCGCGTTGATCTGCGCCCAGAATACTAGGACTTCGAGTAACCGGAAAATCTTGCTTTCGATATTCAGATTCAAACTGCATTGAGAATAGTAGGTTCATCATTACATAGAGCAGCGTTTGAATTCGGAGGAATGGTGCACTGTTCGACTCGAATAATCGTGAGCCCACTACTTCTCTAATGAAGCATTTGTCTCACCTACCTGCTGTGTATCAAGGATAGCAACGCATGCTTGATCCAAACACACGTATTGCGCGCCTTTTGCGTGCGCCGCACACGCGTGTATATCTGTGCGTGTACGTATGCGACTTGCTACACATGCGCTCAGAAGCGTGCGCGTTTTCTTATAACAGAAGCACGTGCGTGTGGTGTGAACCGTACACTATGAGCTCGAGACGCTTTCTGAGAAGTGGGTTATATTCAAGTTTCCTTCAATCGTTGATTCATGCTCTTGCTTCTTGCAGACAACCTGAAGCGGGTCCAGAGACGACCGAACGTCGTCGACTGCAACAATGGCACGTGCCCAGAGTTCGGTGGGTACTGCAACTGTTTTACCTCTCGAGTAGTAGGGGACATCGCAAAACTCCGTAAGGCGGCTTTCCCGCGCATGTCAGTTTCGCGCCAAAGACATCCCACTGGCAGCATTGCAAAATCTTAGATATGCTTCTTTTCTTTCTTGTATTGCCTATCATATCACATTCATTGCTGTCCGTAAACCCTTCCCTTGACAGATTAACCAGCGTGTACGCTGACATTCGAGTCATTATATTAATGTGATGGGCGCTGTGATAATGTGACCTACACAGCACATAGAAAAAAATGGGGGAAGGGGGGAATGGATGGTCGTTAGTTCGTGCGCGCAAGTAAACGGGCTGAGGCCCCATTTCGAATTTCTCGCACGAGTAACTTCCGAAGAGGTAGGCAGCCCTGGAGCTGCATATCAATACGCATAATTGAATATTTAAGAAAATTTCGCTAGTTATCTTTTTACCTAATTACTTTAGTGCGCATACCACTATAGACGAATTGAACCACGGCAGTGATTTCTCAAGACACATCCACTTTGAGCAAATTTTTGAACTCGCGTCAGTTTTGAGATAAGCGCAATCAAATTGAAGTAAAAAGGCATTGCTCCTGCCCTTTTTTGACTAAACGGCTTTCGTACACTGACACTCAACGTTACTAGAAGACCAATTCATTTCGCTGCAAATTTAGGAAAGCCTATCTCTAAACTGGGGTCTTCTTCAGGATTCGTTCCGAGTGGATATGGCTTCTAAAGTCAGTGATACAATTCCTAAATTACAATATGTTGCGTAATAATTAGTTTGAAAGTTAGTTAACAAAATTGTGTCAGTTCGTCGTACATTCCCTTGCATTTGTTTTGTAAATAATGTCTGCATATGTGTGCACTCTAGCTCAAGCAGTACAATTGTAGTACCATGTCGAGCTTTACATTTAAAAATCACCCAGTATACATACATACATACACACATACATACATACATACATACATACATACATACATACATACATACATACATACATACATACATACATACATACATACATACATACATACATACATACATACATACATACATCATCATAATCATCATCATCATCATCATCATCATCCTGGTTACGCCAGTTGCAGGGCAAAGGCCTCTGCCGTACTTCTCCAACTACCCCGGTCATGCGCTAATTGTGGCCATGTTGTCCCTGCAAACTTCTTAATCTCATGCGCCCAACTAACATTCTGCCACCCCCTGCTACGCTTCACTTCTCTTGGTATCCAGTCCGTAACCCTTACTGACCATCGGTTATGTTCCGTCCTCATTACATGTCCTGTCCATGCCTATTTCTTTCTCTTCATTTCAACTAAGATGTCCTTAACTCGCGTTTGTTCCCTCACACAATCTGCTCTTATCCCTTAACGTTACACCCATGATTCTTCTTTCAATAGCTCGTTGCGTCGTCGTAACCTTAAGTGGAACCCTTTTCGTAAGCCTCCAGGTTTCTGCCCCGTAGGTCAGTACTGGTAAGACACAGCTGTTATACATTTTTCTCTTGAGGGATAATGGCAACCTGCTGTTCATGATCGAAGAGTGACTGCCAAATGCACCCAGCCCATTCTTATTCTTCTGATTATTTCAGTCTTGTAATCCGGATAGGCGGTCACCACCTACCCTAAGTAGATGTATTCCCTTGTCACTTCCAGTGCCTCACTACCTATCGTAAACTGCTGTTCTCTTCCGAGACTGTTAAACATTACTTTAGTTTTATGCAGATTAATTTTTAGACCCACCCTTCTGCTTTGCCTCTACAGGTTTGTGAGCATGCATTGCAATTGGTACCCTGAGTTACTAAGCAAGGCAATATCATCAGCGAATCGCAAGTTACTAAGGTATCCGTCATTAAATCTTATCCCCAATTATTCCCAAGCCAGGTCTCTGAATACCTCCTGTAAACACGCTGTAACTAGCAATGGAGAGGTTGTATCTCCCTGCCTGACGCCTTTCTTCATTGGGATTTTGTAGCTTTCTTTATGGAGGTTCACGATAGCTGCAGCGCCGCTATAGATATCTTTCAGTATTTTTACATACGGCTCGTCTACACCCTGATTCCCTAATGCCTCCATGACTACTGAGGTTTCGACAGAATCAAACGCTTTCTCGTAATCACTGAAATCTGTATATAAGGGTTGGTTCTATTCCACACATTTCTCTATCGCCTGATTTATAGTCTGAATATGATCTATTGTTGAGTAGCCTTTACGGAATCCTGCCTGGTCCTTCGCTTGACAGAAGCCTAAGGTGTTCCTGCTTCTACTTGCGATTACCTAAGTAAATAGTTTGACGGCAACGGACAGCAAGCTGATCGGTCTATAATTTTTCAAGTCTTTGGCGTCCCATTTCTTATGGATTAGGATTATGTTGGCGTTCTCATAAGATTCCGGTACGCTCGAGGTCATGAGGCATTGCGTATACAGGGTGGCCAGTTTTCTAGAACAATCTGCCCACCATCCTTCAACAAATATGCTGTTACCTGATCCTCCCCAGTTGCCTTCCCCCTTTGCATAGCTCCCAAGGCTTTCTTTACTTCTTCCGGCATTACTTGTGGGATTTCACATTCCTCTGGATTTTCTCTCTTCCATTATCGTCGTGGGTGCCACTGGTACTGTATAAATCTCTATAGAACTCCTCAGCCACTTGAACTATCTCATCCATATTAGTAATGATATTGCCGGCTCTGTCTCTTAACGCACACACTGATTCTTGCCTATTCCTAGTTTATTCCTCACTGCTGGTATGCTTCCCCCGTTCCTGAGAGCATGTTCAATTCTATCCATATTATACTTCCTTATGTTAGCTGTCTTACGCTTGGTGATTAACTTCGAAAATTCTGCCAGTTCTATTCTACATATAGAGTTAGAGGCTTTCATACATTGCCGTTTCTTAATCAGATCTGTCGTCTCCTGCGATAGCTTAATGGTATCCTGTTTAGCGAATTTACCACCGTCTTCTGTTGCACACTCCTTAATAATGCCCATAAGGTTGTCGTCCATTGCTTCAACACTAAGGTCCTCTTCCTGAGTTCAAGCAGAATATCTGTTCAGTAGCTTGATCCGGAATTCCCATATTTTCCCTCTTACCGCTAACTCATTGAGTGAATTTCTACGTACCTGTTTCTTCCGTTCCCACCTCATGTTTATGCTAATTCGAGTTCTTACCATCGTATGGTCAGTGCAGCGCACCTTGCCGAGCACGTCCACATCTTCTATGATGCCAGGGTTAGCGCGGAGTACGAGGTCTATTTAATTGCTAGTCTCGTCATTCGGGCTCCTGTACGTCCACTTTCGGCTATCCCGCTTGCGTAAGAAGATATTAATTATCCGCATAATATTCCGTTCTGCAAACTCTACTAATAACTCTCTCCTGCTATTCCTAGGACCTATGCCATATTCCCCCAGTGACTTGTCTCCGGGGTGCTCCTTGCCTACGCTAGCATTGAAGTTGCCCATCAGTATAGTGTACTTTGTTTTGATTTTACCCATGACCGATTCTACGTCTTCATAGACGCTTTCGACTTCCTGGTCATCATGACTTGATGTAGGGGCGTAGGCCTGTACGACCTTCAATTTGTACCTCTCATTAAGTTTGACAATAAGACTTGCCACCCTCTCGTTAGTGCTATAGAACAGCTCTATATTACCCGATATATCCTTACTAAGCAGGGATCCGACTCCTCGTTCTCGTCTCTCCGCTAAGCCCCGGTAGCACAGGACGTGCCCGCTTTTCAGTAGTGTATATGCTTCGTTTGTCCTCCTGGCCTCACTGAGCCCTATTATATCCCACTTACTGGCCGCTAATTCCTCCAATAGCACTGCTAGACTCGCATCACTAGAAAACGTTCTAGCGTTAAACGTTGCCACGTTGCCAGGTTAAGATTCCAATGGCGGCCTGTCCAGACCCAGGGATTCTTAGCCCCCTCTTCTGCGTCACAGGTCTGACCGCCGCCGTGGTCAGTTGCTTCGCAGCTGCTGGGGACTGAGGGCCGGGGTTTGATTGTTGTATTCGTATAGGAGGTTGTGGCCATGTACTGCACCAGGGTGGTCAATCGTGCTCTTGTGAGGGAGTGTATTACCGGTTCTGGTCACCGGGATGAGGCCGCACTCCAGGCCTTTTTATGCAAATTTATCAACACGCAGATTTTTTTTAATCCGGTGGAAATCTGCGAGGCACCGGGATTCAAGCCACGGTACTCTTGCATGCGAGGCGGATGCTCTACCTCTACGCCACCACTGCACCTACATACATACATACATACATACATACATACATACATACATACATACATACATACATACATACATACATACGTACGTACGTACGTACGTACGTACGTACGTACGTACGTACGTACGTACGTACATACATACATACATACATACATACATACATACATACATACATACATACATACATACATACATACATACATACATACATACATACATACATACATACATACATACATACATACATACATACATACATACATACATACATACATACATACATACATACATACATACATACATACATACATACATACATACATACATACATAAAGCCCGGCCACTGCGGCGGCATTTCGATGGGGGGTTGGGGGGCCGAAAAGAAAGAAAATGTATCGTACATTGGATGCAAATTAAAGTACCCCAGGTGATCAAAGTACGCGTGAAGTCTCCCACTACGCTGTGCCTCATAAACATATCCTGCTTTTATTTTAATTTGTAATTTTTGGTATATACTATAAGATGTCACGTACGCACCTCTAACGTCATTTTCTTCTGCTCAGCACACCGAGTGCTGGGCTGGATCAACTTCCAGGTGAAGCCATGCGAAGATTTTCATATGTGGGTGTGCCACGGACGACTCAAGGACTCCCCCGAGGATGCTTTCAAGCAAGACGCCGAACGAGCCGGCACCTACGCCGCAAACGCTCACTTCTACAACTTGCTCATGCGAAACTACCATTATGAGGAGAGTAAGTTTCATCACTTCCTGTTTACGCCGGTCTATAAGTACTCTCAAGCGCTTTAGTTAACATACTTCCACGATACTGACACGATATGTTTTTTCCGTATTTTATAATTCTTTTTTATTATTTTTACGTTTTTTGCCTCTTTGTATTGCTGTTAACTCCATATTTACGTTATGAGAAGCCTGAATCCCTTGTGAGTGCCACAAATAATCATCGCACCTATTTACCACCCGATCAAAACGTGCGTGAAACGCGGCGTGGCTTCGGAAAGGAGAAAGAAGACTCAAGTCATCGAAACCGGAGGTGGCGGTCACGCGGTAATACAAGCCTAAATAGGCCATCAGTTAGCCTGATGCAGTGATTCAAGGTCTTACGCAGAAATAGTCACCGAAATTGGCTCTTCCACTTGCTCGGCCCTCTTGGAAACGCAGGGGTACACGCTGCTCTAATTTGTCCCACCTTAGAGGCGAAGGCACTCTGCTACTGGTGACGCGGCCACATTGTGTGTGTACGCGTGAGAGGCATCTGGTACGCCGAAATGGGCGAAACACATTTCGATGACATGAGTTTTTTTTTCACCTTTAACGCCGTCCTGTAGGTGCACTTTGAACGGCTTGTATTAAAAGGGGACGCAATTACACCTTACAATGTCTGGGAATTGTTTGGATCGCACCGCTGGTACGATCTGTTGGGAACTCGGCGCTGACGCCCGTGGTTGTACCTGGGTCGCAAGCCCCAAGGGTAGCGTTGGCCTGGCGGCCTGGGGTACAACTGGAAACATCCGAAGGTCCCGGCAAAGCATGAGTCGACTGGTAACAACAAAACAACTTGTTTATTTTAACATCGCAAAGAGTTGGCGGTCAGGTTGACCGAAGTAGAGAGACGGGAGAGCACTTTACTCAACAGAAGAAATCGGAGCCCTCCTTTTTGGCGTCCGGGGGCAGCTGTTTTTATACTCTCGCAGTTGAGGGCAAGAAGGAACCCCTCAAAAGACGAGCACGTGAATGTACAATGGGCCGCACACTGTCGAAGCGCTGCCGTAGCACCATGTCGAGCACGATCTCGTAGCACCCTGTCGTAGCGCTGCCGTAGCACCATGTCGAGCACGATCTCGTAGCACCCTGTCGTAGCGCTGCCGGTCGGGCACAATGACTGTAATGAGAGGATGATCCCTGCTTTCGCTTCGCCTGGTTCGGGCACAATGACTGGAATGAGAGGGTGATCCTTTGCGGTCGCATCGCCGCAGTCGCGCCTGGAAACACCTGCCGATGAGCGTTGCGGCGACGACGATCGGGCCAAAATGTCTGCCGCCCCGCCGCAGTCGCGCCGGCAAAACCACGTGTCGCAGGCGAAACGCAACAGACCGCCCCGCCGGGGGAAGGAGATCCCGATGGACAGGGGACTGCATCCGCTGTCCGGAGGGATGTCGCTCGATGATGCTCATAACCGAAGTCGGGCGTCCCTCGACGTTTCTTGAGCGCAGCGCACAGAGAAGGCCTCGTTCTCTCGTTCAGGTTCGCACGGGACACTGCAAAGTGACTTCGGGAGAGTTCACATTTTTGTTCTCGTTCCCGGCAAGCGTTAGAACTACGCTGAAACTCAACCGCTCAGTCAGCAAGCACGGCACAACCCTCACTAAGCCCTGCCAGGCTCTTTCCCCTTTTTATACCACTGCCTAGTTCCTTACAGTAGTCTAGCATCACTCAGAACGCGTCCACAAATTGAAAAATTGCACTAGAAAGCATATCATCACTTTGAAACACTAAACAAAAGCAATATGTTAAAAAAAATCCTGCCTCAGGAAGAAAAACATCAGTAACAAACAATTTTGAGGCTGATTCCTACGTTAGGGGCTTCGACTTAAGCCATCGGCGTTACCGTTGAGACTCCCCTTTTTGTAACGCACCTCAAAGGAATATTGTTGTAAAGCGAGGCTCCAGCGCAGGAGGCGGCCATTTTTGGGAGAGATGGTCTGCAGCCATTGGAGAGGGCAGTGATCCGTCTCAATGATAAACCTCGAGCCGGCTAGATAGCATGACAATTTCTGAACGGCCCACACGAGACACGCACACTCTTTCTCGGTGGCGCTATACGCCTGCTCACGACTGGTCAGCTTACGACTAGCATACAGGACGGGGTGTTCTACTTCTCCATTTTCCCGTTGGCCCAGTACAACGCCCATGCCTCGCTCACTAGCATCGCACTGAACAACGAACCCTTTTGTATAGTCTGGCGATCGTAGCACAGGCTGGCTTGTTAGGGCACTCTTTAGGGCGCTAAAAGCTCTTTCCTTTGTCTCGTCCCAGACGACTGTTTGAGGCTCTGTTTTTCTTAGAGCATCCGTCAGGGGAGCCGCGATATCAGAGTGCCTAGGAATGTACCTCTGATAGTAGCCGGCGACACCTAAGAACGACCGAATATCGGTCTTCGTGCGCGGTTGCGGAAAGTCTCGCACAGCGGCCACTTTTATCTCTGAGGGGCGGCGACGACCCTGACCAATCACGTGACCGAGGTAGACAACCTCGGCCTGTGCTAACTGGCACTTAGGAGCCTTTACTGTCAAGCCCGCTTCGCGCAGGCGGGTTAGCACTGCCCGCAAGTGTGTCATATGCTCAGACCAGGATGCGGAGAATATCGCTACGTCGTCTAGATACGGTAAAGCGAATTCTTGCTGTCCCCGCAACACTTTATCCATGAGGCTTGAAAAACAGTATGGCGCGTTCTTCAAACCAAAACTCAACACTTTAGGACGGAATGTTCCCATTGGTGTAATGAACGCCGCATACCTACTAGCCTCTTCTGTAAGTGGAACCTGCCAATAACCCCTGACAAGATCTAGGGTGGAAATAAACTGAGCGCTACTAACTTTCTCAAGGCGCTCCTCGATGTTAGGGATCGGATAAATTTGATCCTTAGTGATGGAATTAAGCCTGCGGTAGTCGACGCAAGGACGAGGTTCCTTGCCCGGTACCTCAACTAAAATCAAAGGGGAGGTATAATCACTCTCACCTGCCTCAATAACACCGAGCTGTAGCATTTTCTTTACCTCAGCCTCCATAATATCGCTCTGGCGGGGTGACACCCGATACGCCTTGGATCGTACTGGCTCTGTGGAGGTAAGTTCTATATCATGAGTAAGTACAGAAGTCCTACCAGGCCTCTCAGAGAACAGACCTTGAAACTCTTGTAATAGCTGGTGTAGTTCGGTTTTCTGCTCGGGCGACAGCGGTGCTTTACTGATAAGGTCACTAATGACTTGACCGGTGTCTTCCCTGTTCGTCACTGAGCCTAGTCCCGGAAGCTCGACCGGAAGCTCTTCAGGAACGTTTACCATCATGCACACCACTGCTTCCCTTTGTCTATAAGGTTTGAGCAGATTACAGTGGTAAACTTGCTGTGCTTTCCGCTTTCCTGGCAGACTTACCACGTAGTTAACGTCCGACAGTTTCTGAACAATTCGTGCTGGGCCCTCCCACTGCCCGTCTAGTTTGTTGTTTAGCGATGTGCGCAATATCATGACCTCATCGCCAACCTCAAAACGACGGGCCCTGGCTGTCCGATCATAATAAACCTTGGCCCTCTGCTGGGCCTTTGCCATTGCTTCACCTGACAACTCCTGTGCCCTTCTTAAGCGTTCGAGGAGCTTAAGCACGTACTCCACCACGACTGGGTCGTCGACCCTACCTTCCCACGATTCTCGAAGCATGCGAAGCGGAGATCGAAGCGAGCGACCGTACACCAGTTCAGCTGGCGAAAACCCCGTAGCTGCATGCGGCGCGGTTCTTAACGCAAACATCACCCCAGGCAGACACAGCTCCCAGTCAGTTTGATGTTCAAAACACAAGGCTCTCAACACGCGCTTCATGACGGAGTGGAGCTTCTCAACGGAATTCGACTGTGGGTGGTACACTGAGCTGTGTAGCAGCTTTACCCCACACCTTTCGAGAAAAGTTGTCGTCAAAGCGCTAGTAAACACTGTGCCCTGATCTGATTGGATTTCCGCAGGGAAACCAACTCGCGCAAATATGGACAGTAGTGCATTAACTATCTCAACTGAGCTGAGTTCTTTAAGCGGCACTGCTTCAGGGAACTTTGTCGCTGGGCAGATCACAGTCAAAATGTGTCTGTACCCCGTGGCTGTTACCGGCAGGGGTCCCACAGTATCAATAACGAGCCGTCTAAAAGGCTCCGTAATGATAGGTACCAATTTCAACGGCGCCCTCGATTTGTCCCCTGGTTTGCCCACCCGCTGACAAGTGTCACATGTCCTCACGAAATGGTCTGCGTCCCGAAAACACCCTGGCCAATAGTACTCTTGCAAGAGACGGTCCTTAGTTTTCTTAACTCCAAGGTGTCCGGACCACGAACCCCCGTGTGACAAGCGCAACAGATCCTGACGATAGCATTGAGGCACGATCAGCTGATCGAACTCCACTCCTCTGCGGTCTAGATACTTCCGGTACAGGACTCCACCTCTTTCCACAAAACGCGCAGTTTTCCTGGCGATACCTTGTTTGACATTGCAGCGTATGTTTTCTAGGCTACCATCCTTCTTTTGCTCGGCTATCAAAGCCGACCGGCTGACTTTTAGCAACCTATCAAGTCCGTCTGACGTAGGCGCGATGAGCAAATCAGTAGATAGCTCTTCTAACTTTCCCGTGTCGGGCGTTTCCTCTCCAGTATCTGGCGCCTTTAACGTTAGACTCAAGTTTATTCAGTTCGGGCGTGCTCTGAATATCAGCTTGCTGCGCCTCTGACCCTTTTTCGTTGTTTGATAACGTCGGCCCCGCAACTACCGCCTTTGCAGCGAGCTCCCGAACCTTCGATCTGGTTAAGGCCTGAACACTAGCTTCACCAAACAAAAGCCCCTTCTCGCGCAGGAGGTGATCGGACCTGTTTGAAAATAGGTACGGGTACTGGGATGGCAGCATAGATGACACTGCCGCCTCTGTCTCAAGCGCTCCGAAAGGTCCTTCAATAAGCACCTTTGCTACTGGCAGACACACGCTATGAGCTTCCACTGCTTGCTTGATCCACGCGCACTCGCCCGTGAACATATGGGGTTCTACGTAAGACGGGTGAACTACATCCATCGTAGCTGCGCAATCGCGAAGCACTCGGCACTCTTTCCCGTTCACGAGGAGGTCTCGCATGTAAGGCTCGACAAGCTTCATGTTCTCGTCAGTGCTGCCTATTGAAAAAAACACAACTTTTGGTGTTGTTTCCGGACACTGCGCCGAAAAGTGACCCGGCTTCTGGCACGTATAACAAACGCGCGCTTGCCTCATCTCGAACCGCTTTCTGCGTTCGGCTTCGGCTGCCGCCGTCTCCTTAGGTTCGGTCGCACTGCTTCCACTCGCATCCGCACTACGCGTGTTCCCCTTTGCTCTCATGGGTGTGAACTTCGGCCTCTCGAACTTCGAGCCAAATTCACCCTTTTGACCGTCCTTAGCTCCGCGAGCCCGACGCGTCACAAACTCCTCGGCTAGCTCAGCGGCTTTAGCCACCGTACAAACGTCTGGCCTATCCAAGACCCAGTATCGCACGTTCTCCGGTAACCGACTATAAAACTGTTCTAGCCCGAAGCACTGCAGAACTTTATCGTGGTCACCAAACGCTTTCTCTTCTTTGAGCCACTCCTGCATGTTCGACATAAGTCTATACGCAAACTCTGTATATGACTCACTTTTGCCTTTCTCATTTTCCCGAAACTTCCGACGGAACGCCTCCGCAGACAGCCGGTACTTTTTTAGAAGACTCGATTTCACTGTGTCGAAATCCTCTGCCTCCTCTCTATCCAAGCGAGCGACTACGTCGGCCGCCTCGCCGGGTAACAAAGTGAGCAAGCGCTGTGGCCACGTTTCCCGAGAGAACCCCTGCTTCTCGCACGTTCGCTCAAAGTTAACCAGGAACAAACCAATGTCCTCTCCAAGCTTAAACGGCCGCATCAGGTCAGTCATTTTGAACAATACGCGTTCTCCTGCACCGTGTGCCTGACTTCCATTACGAGCGCGTTCCATCTCTACCTCAAGACGCTTCATTTCCAAAGCGTGTTCGCGCTCTTCTTTTTTCTCTTGTTGCTCTCGCTCTTTCTGTTCTTTACGTTCACGCTCTTCTTTTTCTTTCTGTTCTTTAAGTTCCCGCTCCTGTCTTTTTGACCTCTCCTCAATAGTCTCAAGGCATTCCGACAGCTCGTCATCCTCAGCCTCTAACTCAAGAATAGCCTTTAGCAGTTCAGGTTTTCTTAGTTTGTCTGAGACATCCAGACCCAACTCTCTTGCAAGCTCCAACAATTTCGGTTTGCGCAACGACTTCAAATCCATGGCTGCTCTGAATGCTGCTTTCTCTACTGCTTACTATTGTCTTGCCGCAAACTAACCCGGCAGCAACGACAACCACAATTACCAGCTCTGTTTCTGACACTAACAAAAAGCCTGGCAAAGCTCAGAAGAAGAAAGTCCCGCACTCACCAAACCTCGCAGCCAAGAGTCCAGCGCAGTCGTTCCGCTGCAGGCAACCAGTCATCACACAGGGCTCGTTGCACTGCTCCCGGATCGTCGATGAGCTGCTCAGCCTACAGTCAACTGCATCTCTTCGCTGCTGGCCTCCGTTGTCGCGATCTCACCGCTGGCAGACAGTTGTTTGAAGTCGGAGGCGATCTCACCGCTGCCAACCAGATGTTTGGATCGCACCGCTGGTACGATCTGTTGGGAACTCGGCGCTGACGCCCGTGGTTGTACCTGGGTCGCAAGCCCCAAGGGTAGCGTTGGCCTGGCGGCCTGGGGTACAACTGGAAACATCCGAAGGTCCCGGCAAAGCATGAGTCGACTGGTAACAACAAAACAACTTGTTTATTTTAACATCGCAAAGAGTTGGCGGTCAGGTTGACCGAAGTAGAGAGACGGGAGAGCACTTTACTCAACAGAAGAAATCGGAGCCCTCCTTTTTGGCGTCCGGGGGCAGCTGTTTTTATACTCTCGCAGTTGAGGGCAAGAAGGAACCCCTCAAAAGACGAGCACGTGAATGTACAATGGGCTAATGGTGACGCACACTGTCGAAGCGCTGCCGTAGCACCATGTCGAGCACGATCTCGTAGCACCCTGTCGTAGCGCTGCCGTAGCACCATGTCGAGCACGATCTCGTAGCACCCTGTCGTAGCGCTGCCGGTCGGGCACAATGACTGTAATGAGAGGATGATCCCTGCTTTCGCTTCGCCTGGTTCGGGCACAATGACTGGAATGAGAGGGTGATCCTTTGCGGTCGCATCGCCGCAGTCGCGCCTGGAAACACCTGCCGATGAGCGTTGCGGCGACGACGATCGGGCCAAAATGTCTGCCGCCCCGCCGCAGTCGCGCCGGCAAAACCACGTGTCGCAGGCGAAACGCAACAGAATTCAGGCTCTATAGCGTAATTCATGGGTCGACTGCTATAAGATCAAGTTATAAAAATGATGCGAAACTTATATCTTACTACTCTTTTACCAGTTGAGGGGCCTTATTGTGCTTAGAATGGCACCAAGGCTCCCAAATCTTAAACGATAATGTTATAAGAAGCCCACGTTGCTAATATTAAGATTGGTGACGCCACGTGGCTCGGTTAGGAAGTGTTAGCTTTTTGAAACATCATCGCCTTTTTTGTGTCTGCTGCCAGACGAAGGCCATTTGACGCCTGTGATGGCGACAAAATGGTCGCTTGTGCACCTCGAACTTTACATTAGAAACATAATGAACAGCACGTTTACGAAACTAGTGCTACCGAAAGTGGTGTAATTATTTCAGCTTCCACATGAAAGCCTTCTTTCAAGCTTCCCGAGTGGACAAGTCGATTTCCCCCTTCGGCAATACCGTTTTCGCCGGCGTTCTGTTTCTCCGTGTCTGTCATATCAATCTACTTCCCAACCACACTACATGTCACCCATTTATTGATTTGGCCCCGAACTTCATTGTTGGTGCCCACTGATTTCCACCTCTGCGTTGATAGCACGCGTGTAACGGCAATCACTACCTTTTGAGGGGCTGTTTTAAGGATAGCGTGGAGTAGTCTTGAGAGTGTTAGCTTCTCGACACTCTACGCCAAATTCATCCACCGCATGGTGATTCAGGGGGCGTTCTTGAGACACTCTAAAAGAGTCGAACATAGTTTGCCTGTTGCAAGTTCAAGAAGTGTCTGTCAAAAGTGATGACGACCTAAATAGGGGAATGGCGCCGCTGCAGCTGATGCTTGTTTGAACGTGGCCGCCGTGGCGGCTGGCAAACAAATTGCTCGTGCCTTCTCTTTCTTTTCTTTAGCGATTCCCCCCCTCCCGCCGCTTCCCCAACAAAATAAGGACTGCGCAGCTACAAGCACGCTAAATTCAGTTACGTCATGGTGACTTCTGTGTCAGCGTGTCATGCGGTTACTTTGCTTCCACTCGGAGCGACCGAAAAAAGTTCTCAGTCGGATCATATAGAAGGTGACTGCTCCTGTGTCGAGTTTTAGTTATTACTTAACTATAAAAGCAGTTTTGCTTACGTGGACAGGCATGAAAGAGGTGTTCGACTTATTGTTTTTAATTAAGGATTCAAAACCATGCGAAGTGGCTGACAATGGCGCCAGAGAAGGTAATTTTCTTCAATTTATATGTAGAATTAGTAGGGTACAGAAAAATGGAAGTTAGCAAAAGGTCAACTTCTCGCTGCTGAGGACGAAGCACAGATACTCTGAGAGACCTGTGTGGCGGTATACCAATTAGTTTACCGCGGCAGCCATCCTCTAGGCCTATTGTCTTAGGTCCGCGCCACTCATGACCAAGGCGGTGGACGTGGAACCTTCAACTAATGGCATTTTTTTTTGACGCTGAATGCAATGTGATTCCTGTGCCGGAATTTTCGCTGATTTTTTGTTTAACTTGACAAGCGAAAGGTTTTTATACACTTTGGGGCGCACTGCGCAACCGCTTTGTAATGAAGAAGTTGTTCATGTTGCTTTGTAAACGCTGAATGCAATGTGATTCCTGTGCCGGAATTTTCGCTGATTTTTTGTTTAACTTGACAAGCGAAAGGTTTTTATACACTTTGGGGCGCACTGCGCAACCGCTTTGTAATGAAGAAGTTGTTCATGTTGCTTTGTGATGAAGTTTCTTTGTAATAAAGAAGGCCATTCTTGATAAATGCTGGCCGCCGGCCAAAATATCGAAAATAAGTTTGTTTTTCAACGTGGATTTCTCCACACGCACGCACACACGTACACGCACATACAGAGAAAAATCCAAGTCCAAGAACAAACTTATTTTCGATACATACATATATATATATATATATATATATATATATTGTCACGAAAAGACAATTGAAGATGTACCCGGCGTCGGCGAGACAGACAGCTGTACAAGATGGCGTACACAAAACTCAAGCTGGCGTCCTCAGCCTCTGCTTCTTCTTCTTTAGCGCCCACCTCGTGCCGAGCGCGCGTTCAAGTCACTTCTTTTTCAGCGCTGGCGCGTGACAACTAGCGGCATTATCCCCCCGCCAAAAGAAAAGCATCGACCCGATGCTTACTAAACTACGATGCTTACTAAAAGAAAGTGGAAGTGTGGTAGTCGTATGAGATCAGTTGGCGCCGCCTGAACGCGCGAAATACGGTTTGAGGCGAACGACATGCACTATCTCTGAGTGGTGCTGTCGACGCCGAGGCGACGCGGCACCGTCGGGAATGACCTCATAGTTCACCTCACTAACGCGGCGTATCACTTTGTACGGTCCAAAGTATCTACTCAGCAGCTTCTCAGACAACCCCTGGCGACGAATTGGAGTCCACACCCAGACTTGGTCACCTGGCTGGTATTCGACTTGCCGATGTCGAAGGTTGTAGCGTCGCGCGTCTGCACTCTGCTGCGTCGTGATGTGTATGCGCGCGAGTTGACGAGCTTCCTCGGCGTGTTGAGTAAGTTGCTCGGCGTCGGAAGTAAGTGATGCGTCGGTGTCGTGCGGGAGCATTGCGTCTAGCGTGGTCTGGACTTCGCGCCCGTAGACAAGACGGAACGGTGTGAAGCGTGTTGTTTCCTGAATGGCGGTGTTGTACGCGAAGGTAACGTACGGAAGGACTTGATCCCATGTTTTATGGTGGACGTCTACATACATAGACAGCATGTCAGCAATGGTTTTGTTTAGCCGTTCCGTCAGTCCGTTGGTCTGCGGATGATAGGCAGTGGCCTTGCGATGCTGCGTGCAGCTCAGCTCGAATATGCCCTCTATCAGTTGGGCCGTAAAGGCAGTTCCTCGGTCGGTGATCACATGTGATGGGGCACCATGTCTTAGGACTATCTGATCGATAAAGAACTGGGCAACTTCGTAGGCGGTGGCACGTTGTACAGCTTTCGTCTCGGCGTAGCGTGTTAGATAGTCTGTAGCGACTATAATCCACTTGTTTCCGCTGGCTGAAAAGGGAAAGGGTCCCAGAAGATCCATACCGATTTGATCAAACGGCGCGCTAGGTGGTGCGATGGGTTGCAGTAACCCCCCGGGCTTCAAAGACTGCGATTTCCTGCGTTGACACTCACGGCAGCTTTGGACGTAACGCTTCACCAGGGAGAAAGTCGGGGCCAGTAGTACGTCTGGCGTACTCTTGCAAGAGTGCGTGAAAATCCCAAGTGTCCAGACGTGGGCTCATCATGGCAGGCTAGGAGAATGTCATCACGGAGGGTGGCAGGTACGACCAATAGATACTCTTTGTCGCTGGCACTCGAGTTTTTTCTTGTAGAGGACGCCCTTACGGAGGCAGAAGGTCGAGAGACTGCGAGAAAGGTATCGTGGAAGTGTAACATTCTTGCCTTCTAGGTGATCGATGAGAGGGCGTATGTCGGCGTCCTCGCGCTGTCGTGTGATCAGGTCAGAAGCGGTGAGGGCCCCAAGAAATGCGCCGTCTTCGTCCATGTCCTTATCGCAAGTTTTGACGGGAGCGCGCGACAACGCGTCAGCATCTTCGTGTTTGCGGCCCGATTTGTATACGATGGTAACATCGAACTCCTGCAGACGGAGACTCCATCGAGCAAGTCGCCCGGACGGGTCTCGTAGGTTGGCTAGCCAACACAAGGAATCGTCGTCTGTCACCACGTTGAAAGGGCGACCGTAGAGATAAGGCCGAAATTTCATGATGGCCCACACAACCGCTAGACACTCTTTCTCGGAAGTGGAGTAGTTCATTTCGGCACGTGAAAGGGTGCGACTGGCGTAAGCGATCACTCGCTGGACGCCTTCCTGGTGTTGAACGAGAACAGCGCCAAGACCGATGTTGCTTGCGTCGGTATGCACCTCGGTTTCAGCGTCCTCGTCAAAGTGAGCGAGAACGGGTGATTCCTGCAGGCGCTGCCGTAGCTCGGTGAAAGCTGCGTCCTGCTCATCCGTCCAAACGAAGGGTGTGTCTTCTCGCGTGAGGCGTATGAGTGGTTCGGCGATCCGGGAGAAATTTGCGATGAAGCGCCGATAGTACGCACACAGACCGAGAAAGCGGCGTACTGCTTTCTTGTCACGAGGAGTCGGAAAAGCAGCAACAGCAGATGTTTTGTCTCGGTCAGGCTGGACACCGTCGGCGTTCACGACATGACCGAGAAACTTCAACTCTTCGTAACCGAAGTGACACTTTTCTGGCTTTAGTGTGAGATTAGCGGAGTGGAGCGCCTCAAGTACCGCCTCTAAACGCTTCAGATGTTCTTCGAAGGTCGCCGCAAACACGACGACGTCATCTAAGTATACTAAACAACTGTGCCACTTGAGACCCGTAAGAACAGTGTCCATCATTCTCTGGAATGTGGCCGGTGCAGAACACAGGCCGAATGGAAGTACTTTAAATTCGTACAGTCCATCCGGGGTAACAAAGGCAGTTTTTTCGCGATCTCGTTCGTCAACTTCGATTTGCCAATATCCACTCTTCAAATCTATTGATGAAAAATACTTGGTTCGCCGCAGCCGATCTAACGAATCATCGATCCGCGGAAGCGGATAAACGTCTTTTTTTGTGACGTTATTCAACTTTCTATAGTCAACACAGAACCTAAGCGTTCCGTCTTTCTTTTTGACAAGGACCACCGGTGACGACCAAGGGCTTTGGGATGGTTGTATGACGTCATCGTCAAGCATTTCTTTCACTTGTGCATTAATCACGTTGCGTTCTTTTGCCGATACGCGATAAGGCAGTTGTCGTATGGGACGAGAATCGTCGTACGTGATTATTCGGTGTCTCGTGATGGGCGTCTGGCGTACCTTAGAAGTAGATGCGAAGCACTCCTTGAACCGAAGTAGTAACTCACGCAGTGCTTCTTGCTTTTCCTCCGAAAGGTCTGAATTGATGTCGATGTTGCTGAGTGTGTGAGCTGGGTTGTCCTTTGTCATAGACGCAAAGCATTCAGCAACGTCTGCTAAGGGCTCAGCAAAAGCGATAGTAGTACGACGAAACAGGTGCCGATGTTCCTGGCTGAGGTTCGTCACGAGGAGCGCAGAATGCCCACCTCGAAGCATAATGAGACTGCGGGCTGCACATACACCATGAGTCAGTATAAGGGAGGAATTGCCCTCTGCAACAGCTTCGCTGTCACGCAGATCGTCGCATACGACCGCTACCAGGACACTGGCGCGTGGTGGTAAAGTTACACTGTCGGCGTAAACCCGAAGCGCGTTACGTCGGCAAATGTCGCGGCTGTTCGCTGCTCTCTCTGTCGAAAAAGTCACTGTGCGTGCCCGGAGGTCTATAACGGCACCATACTCTCGCAGAAAGTCGACGCCCAAGATGAGGTCTCGAGAGCAATCGCGGAGTATAAGGCAGCTGGCTGGAAACGTGGACCCACGAATTTGTACTCTGACCGTGCACATGCCCAACGGTGTTACGATATGCCCGCCAGCAGTACGAATTTGCGTTCCAGACCAAGGCGTGATAACTTTTCTAAGTTCCGTCGCTAGTTTTCCGCACAAGATCGAATAGTCGGCACCCGTATCCAGTAACGCACTAACGTGGCGGCCGTCGAGCACAACAGGTATGTCTAGCGAGAGTCTGTCGCTGAGTTCGGCTGCTGTCGTCGCTGAATCGTGCTGAATATACCGTGCTTGCGTCGATGGGAGGTCTTCGGAAGGGCGATTATCAGCGGCCTCGCCCCCGAAGGTCGCTGTTCTTAGTTTTCCTGGCGAGGGCTTGGCGATCGTCCCTGCGCTGCCATTGGAGGGCTTCTAGGAGCTGGGGAAGATCGCCTGGGGGACGGCGAGCGCGACTTCCGCCGCGGGAACAGTGGCATACCCTGCTGGTTCAAGTACTCTTCAATCGCCCGAGGCCTTTCGCCATATCTGGGCCTTGGTGAATCCGCGGCGAAACCTTGCAGTCCAAGGCGGCGGTATGGGCATTCGCGGTATACGTGACCGGCCTCTCCACAGTGATAGCACAGAGGCCTTCTGTCCGGGGTACGCCAGACGTCAGATTTCCTTTCGAGCGGGCGCCGATCCTCCATACGCTGGATCGGTTGCACTGATGGGAGCGGCGGGACGTATGACGCGGCGTAAGACGTGGCGGGGATGAAATGGGTCGGAGCGCGGACAGGAACTCGCCCGAAAACTTCCGCATACGACGGCCGCTGCAACTGTGCTGTCACAGGCGGCGCATTGCTGCTTGGGACGGGACCTTGGATCGCTTGCTGCACTTCACTTCTCACGAGGGCAGAAATGGAACCCAGCGTGGGCTGAGGCGGGCAGCTGAGCCGTTGAAGCTCCTCACGAACCACAGAGCGGATAAGGTCTCGGAGAACGTCCAGGTTTCCAAAGGCAACCGCGTCCGTTAGTGACGCAGCATTCGCGTGCCTGTCATAGGTAGCTGAGCGCTGGTCCGAAGGTGAAGCAGCGTTCATTTGCCTTTCATAGAAGGCTGAGCGATGGTGCAGCATCTTTTCCATCGTGGTGGCTTCGGTTAAGAATTCACCCACGGTCTTCGGCGGGCTTCGAACCAGGCCAGCAAATAGCTGTTCTTTAACTCCCCGCATTAGATGGCGCAGCTTCTTTTCTTCTGACATGGTAGGGTCCACCCGACGGAAGAGGCGCGTCATATCCTCTACGTACGACGTCACGCTCTCATTCGGCAGATGAATTCGGGATTGGAGCGCCCGTTCGGCTCGTTCGCGGCGATCAGCATTGGTGTATGTTTCCAGCAAGGCACGGCGGAACTCGAGCCACGATTTCAGGAGCCCTTCTCGGTTCTCGTACCAAGTGCGAGCACCGTCCTCCAAGCTGAAGTACACGTTTCTCAGCTTCGCCGCGTCGCTCCATTTGTTTATCTCAGCAACGCGCTCAAACTGGGCTAACCAGTCTTCAACATCCTCGAAGACATCCCCGTGGAACACTTTCGGTACTCTGAGATTCTGGAGCAGGTACTGAGTTGCCATTGTGGCCGTACCTTGCATAATGGTCGATGGAGACGTCGATGTTCCTTCCATACTGGTCCGTGGGGGCGTCGATGTTGTTGCGGAGAGGTGATCAAGCTCCGGAGGTAATCCTCGGATTCTCCTGCTGGCCCGGTGAACAGGGGTGTCCACTAGTATAGGGCTGGTACTCCGGCTACCAGGAGGAGTTTGTGGCATCGGATGAACCGTACCCCGCACCTCCACCAGTTTTGTCACGAAAAGACAATTGAAGATGTACCCGGCGTCGGCGAGACAGACAGTTGTACAAGATGGCGTACACAAAACTCAAGCTGGCGTCCTCAGCCTCTGCTTCTTCTTCTTTAGCGCCCACCTCGTGCCGAGCGCGCGTTCAAGTCACTTCTTTTTCAGCGCTGGCGCGTGACAACTAGCGGCAATATATATATATATATATATATATATATATATTGTTAGCACTGCTAATGTACTTTATGGTTGTCATATGTACATAGTCATCATCACCCTTCTTCTGCTTCCTCGCTCTTGAGATGGCACGCTATGGACTTTACTACGGACTTTACGAATTTAACGCGATGCCTTTTGGGTCTTCGTAATGCCCCAGCCGCCCTTGAGCACATGGTAGACAATGTTCTTCGTGGTCTAAAATTGAAGACCTATCTCTGTTATCTGGATTATATCATAATCTTCTCCTCTAACTTGAGCCGACATCTTCAAGAATCAGAACAAGTTCTCGAGTACCTCACAAATGCGGGTTTCCAGATCAACACCAAAAAATTCAGATTTGCAAGCAATAGTATAAAAGTATTCGGACAGGTAGTCTCAATGGATGGCATCAAGCCGGACCCCGAAAACACTACTGGTGTTCTCCAGCTTTCTTGCCCACAGCATCAGAAAAAATACGTAGTTTCGTCGGCTTTTCGTCCTTTTTTCGCCGATTAATGCGCAACTTCGCTGCAATTAGCGGCTCCTGTAGACAAGCTTCGTGTTAGCGGTGCCTCTTTCGCATGGACTGAAGACCGAGAGTCGGGTTTTCAGGCTCTAAAGCAAGGCCCTTCTTCAGGGCCAGAGCTTCGCCACTTTGATGACAGAGCCCCCACCATACTCCATACTCACGTAAGCGCACAAGGTATTAGAGCTGTACTTCTGCAATGTAATGCGGCCTCTCAAGAGCAAGTTACAGCGTACGCCAGCCGAACAGTTTTTCCCGCTGAGCGGGACTACACCATTACAGAGCCAGAGTGTAGGGCTATTGTTTGGCCAATGCAGAAATATCGCCATACCTTTACGCCCGCCACTTCACCATGGTCGCCGACAACCATGCTCTGCGTTGACTGTCATCAATGGAAAACGTGTCAGGACGTTTAGGACGCTGCATACTCCACATGTAGGAATATCACTTTAAAAGAATGTACAAGTCTGGCAAAAGTCATCACGATGCAGACGCGCTGTGTCGCTGCCCACTCTTTCTCTCCCGGTAACTCCCGGTCTTCCTCATCACGTCATTATGACGCCACACCTGCCTCACACCAGCTTTCGTTGATGCCCCTGGAGCTAGTTGCGCTTTCATCACGCTCTGATTTTGTCTTGCTTCAGCACACTGACTCGTTACTGCCGAACTTTCTTGGATCGCCTTAGTGGGTTCGGCAAGACACCCAACAGCCGCTTGCGACCCCAGATTCCACAATTCTACCTTCAAGATGGTGTGCTACACCACTACGTTTACGACCCGTCAGGTCACAGGTCGGCTGCGTCCAGTCCTACCTCGCTGCCCCTTGCGTTTCAGTATGAGGAGGTTCACGACGGCGTATCGGCTAGACACATGGGCTTCCGAAAGACCAACGACCGCATCAAGACCCGCTGCTTCTGGCCTCGCCTATCTACAACAGTGGCCAGTTACGTTGCCTCTTCTGCATCATGTCTGCACTGCATACGCTCGACGTCCCCTCCTGCCAGTTTACTACAACCTCCCCTTGCCCGGACGCACCTTTCAATTTGTTGGTACTGATTTATATGGTATCACGCCTTTGACAACCTCGGGTAACTGTTATATTCTCAGTTTGGTCTACCTTTTAACAAGATATGCTGAGACTGCATCTCATCAATCAGGTACCGCTTCTGAAATCACTGTCTTTTTCTTGCTTAATCGTCTTCCACCACAAGGCGCCTCGCGTTATTCTGAGGGACCGTTGCAAGGCATTCATTTCCGAAATTCCTCGAGAAAGCTCTTCCGTGCACCAGTCTACTTCTACCTATCATCCGCAAAATTATGGTCTTACTGAGCGCTTTAACTGCACGCTGCCTTACATGATTTCCATGTACGTCCATCCTGATCACACTGACTGGGACAAAATTCTTCCTTTTCTGACATTCGCATATAACACTGCTCTTCAACGGACTAACAGCTACAGCCCCTTTTTCCTTGTATATGGACAATCTCACTCCTCAGTATTCGACAGAGAGTTCTTGTTTCCACCTTCTTCGCCTAACGCGTCCCTTCTAGAAGACGTTGCTGCCCGAGTTGCTTATTGCCGTCAAATTGCTCGGCGGAGCACGGAAGCTACGGAAGTTGAGTGGAAACGTCGCTGCGACAACGAACGCCGCGACGCCAGTTTTCACCCTGTAGACCAAGTCCTGCTTTGGACTCAATTCCGAACTTCAAGCCTCTGTGAGAAGTTCCTTGCACGCTACATTTGCCCCTACACCATTGTGCAAAAGACTTCTACAGTGAACTATCTCGTCGTCCCAGTAAACTCCGTCGCTGACCGCTGTCAGCGGAATGAGGAAATTGTTCGTGTCGCGCATGAAGAACTCCCCGTTAAGATATTCTCTAAGCTGTGTCCAGGC
Source organism: Dermacentor variabilis (assembly GCF_050947875.1). Lineage (NCBI taxonomy): Eukaryota > Metazoa > Arthropoda > Arachnida > Ixodida > Ixodidae > Dermacentor > Dermacentor variabilis. Next base: position 119,428,159 of record NC_134570.1, read on the forward strand.
TGGCCGCTTCCATGGTGGGGAGAAGTATAGTGCTACAACTATTAATGTACTTAATCGTTTTCATATGTACATAGCCATCATCACCCCTGATCTTCTGCATTTTCGCGCTTGAGCTGGCGCGTTTCCCTTTTTGGAATAAAAAAAGCGCTTGGCAGCTTGGTCAGCCTCGGTCTCATAATATATATAATCACGTCGTTCACAATTATTGCATTGCGCGCTGCGAGCGAGCGGCCTTACTGGGCGCTTTTGTGCGGAGCCCCTGTGCCCGTGCTTGACGCTGGGACATGACATTGACATGGGGGCAAATGAGTACTGAATTGCATTGAATACCTTGTTCAAGTCTACATCTTTAGCACTTAGGCAGAGAGTACAATATGGAGCTACGCCTGACTGGGCCCTCCCTCCTGCCGCGACAGTTTCACACAATCTAAGACAGCGAAACCGAAATATTAATATAGTACATTTCAGTGAAATATATTGAAAAGCACAATGAAAAACAAAACAACTGCAAGGACACGCAGACATCTGAAAACGCATAGACAATACGAACATACATACATTTATGACTTTTGCACATTATGCAAGAACTCAGGCCCAGGCTTATGGTTTCCAGTTCTTTCTTTCATATATGCTTTGTTGTTTAAGAAACTTAGCATTTGGTAATCCAGCGATTTGGCAAGACGGGTGACCGCGCTTGTCCGGTCATTCGCGCTTGTAACGAGGCTGAGCGCGGTCGCGGGCGTCCTATCTTGGAACTACCCTGAGGCGGGTACAAAAACTACGTGAGGCGAGATGGCCTGGCCATTCAAGTGCGCTGTGTTCTCGCGTGCCTACTTCTCGTTGAGCCTAAAGACAGCCCTAAGCGATCGTTCACCGCTCCTGCCGCTGTTCATCGCATGTTATGAAGGCTAGTGTCCAGGCTTACCGAGTGAAATCTGCTCATGTCTGCATGTGCGCGTGTGCCACCACGCTTGTTAATTTAGTTAGTAACCAAATGCTTACGCCAATGTATACGGCCGATAAAGCTACTATATAATTGAAATCAATGCTACGCATTTATGGTGATACAGCGAATTTTCTTGTAAAGCAACTAGTGATTGCAAGTTTGTGCTGCACCAGTCGAATAAGCAATAATGTAGGTATGTGATCGTATAACGTCATAATGAATTCGTTCTTTAACCATGATGATAACAAATTTCTCATCTTGTAGATCATTCCAACTGAACTAAAGACCTCCGAGGGTACTTAATTAACATGATCGCTTCGTGTTGTCTATAAAACGGCTTCTAAATATTGTATTCAATTTCCTCATGTAAGAGCAATATTGCGGAAAGTGATGATGGGTGTACTTTCTATGATCTTGTTTCTTGGGTCTGAAACTATAAAGCTTGTCTTGTGCACATTGCGTTCCAGTTTATTCTCTATAAGCCATTTCGGCGGCTCAGTCAGTCATACGTTTCTATCTCGCTACATAATGTAGACAGAGCACAGAAAAACAAAACATTAGTGTCATCATCCGTATGCATCACCACTAAGGAGCGCGTGGAATGTTGAATATGTCATAGATATGCAGGAGAAGCGACAGCGGACCCAAAATTGAACCTTTCGGAACGCCACTGCATACTTCGATGTAGCTAGATGAAACACCGCTCTCACTAGTGCACTGTGTTCTCAATAGCTCTTGATGGATGAAACACCGCTTCCACTTGTGCACTGTGTTCGCGATGGCTCTTCATCAGGCCTGGTGGAGCGCCTCTTATTCCGAAGTACAATAATTTAAGTAAAATAATTGTATGATGGACAGAAGCAAAAGCCTTTGAAACGTCCAAGAACAATCTTAGTGTCACAAGTTTTTCTTTGTTTTTAATAATTTCATCATTCACGCAAATTATTGCTATGAAAGAAAGAGAGGCTGTCCTTACTGATTTTTCTTCCGAGCGCAATGTTCGGCTTTCCTCATCAATGCTAATGTCGCAATCACCAGTAGTGAGAAAGTGATCGTTAAAGTTATTTGACAAGGAAATTACCGAGTACTTCAGGCCACCGTCATGTATTTCGTGCAAAGCTATGATTTGAGCATATGTACAGACTTCATAGAAATGAAAAACCTATAAGTGAACTGCGAAATGGCTCATCAAACCAGAGCTCAAGGACGGGTGGGTGGCCAGGTCAGAGGCGTGTTGCCCGGAGGTGGCGGAGGTGGCTTAGCTGAAGTCCTGGTTTTACGTGTTTCACTGCCACTTTGAGGATTGTAGTGCCAGAAAATGGGCACAATGTACCGTAGGGACCGCTCTCTGGCCAGTTGTCAGGAGTAGTCACAGACGGGGTAGCGCGACCCCAAATCGCGGCCTCCATAATGTAACCTCCTCTCATCGGGTTAACCAACCAGGGACGCCTGACCCATGCGGAGGCATAAAGGCTCGTGTAGTACGTCGAAGGTTTTCTTTTTCCTGGATAAGTTGTCCGCAGGTGCCTTCAGAAAAATGCGGAAGTGGGTGCGTTACAATATGTCGGTGGATTGATAAGTCTGCTTGAAGTAAATGTGACAGCACTGCTCGAGGCACTCACTGGAGCCGTACTACGATATTCGTAGTGGCAGCAAGGCGGTGAATCCAATTTGATATAGTGGGCCGAGATACTCTGCGTATATTGTTAATGGCTTCAGTCGAATTGGTGCGAATCATGAGCTGAGAATATCGAGCAGCTTGAACAAAACGAAGCAACGCGCCCAAGCCGACACGTATGAGCGGCAGGCTAGGCAAGATAGGCCGAAGGGGCTGGAGCGGCAACATACGAGCACGTCTCGCCTGCCTCTGGTATCAATGGGCACACGAGAGCTATGTTATGTTAATCATGGTGCCAATAACATTGGTGTCAGTGTATGCTACGAGAGTCGCATTTTCTTGATTATCATCGGTGCTACAAAGGCGGGATATATACTTCCGCATTCACCTTGCGCTGAGCTGGGTAATACAGACGACCACGTGGCTTATTGTCACTTAATTGTATCCCGTACCACGGAGCTACGTCACGTGCTGTACAAGCTGCATTGTCTAATTATTCATGTTCCATGTGTCCGTCCACTGCAGCAGCCGAGCGTTACATTGATGGCTTTAGGGTGTGCGCTCATCGACTTTGGTGCACCAGCTCTTCGATAGCGTTGGGCTGGGACTCGGCCTGAATGGTTCTTAGCGGAGTTAGACGTCAGTCGCGTTATGACCTACATGGCGTCAAGGCGAGCCCATTCCATCTTCGTGAGATGATGAAACTGACCCCTTCAGACGAGCCGTGGTTGCAGTACAGAATGCACGAAAAGGCGAGCCATGTCGGTGCGCGCCTTCATGTGCGTTTTCGGAGCATGCCGAGGCCATGGCGGCCTGCTGCTTTGCATTCTTTAGGCATGCTCCATGGTGACTTGAATGCTAATGTAGTGGTTCCCGATGCAGAATTACCTGAAGACTCCTGAGTGTCACAGACATCATCCAGGCTTGCTCCCTACTGACATGTACGCCGTCTTGTCGTTCGGAAGTTTAAGCCCTATCTGAGCACAACAGTTATAAGATACGTTTAGGGCCTCTTGAAACGCTTTTCTTAGCAGCCGATTTCTGGTTGAACTGACCAAAGAGTGCTGGCTTATCCCTAGATTATGTATTGTGGGTTATGTATCATCGCTAGCTACCAAGCCAGTGGGAAGCGGGCGGTATTGAAAAGGACTCGTACGAGCACAGATCCTTGTGGGCAACCCCGATGTGCGTCGAACTGACCTACAGCTTGGCTGGCCAGGCGAATGGAGAAGGGGCGAGCGAGCAGGAAAGCCTCGAGCAGGAAGGATCGAGCCACCGTGTAATTCGTGTCACGGGCACACGCTCCATCAGCTTGCCTAACGCTGAGGTCAGCGCTGTTGGGCGCATGTGAGAGGTAGTGTCTGGGGGCTTTTTGGGTATGGAAATCGATGCCATTTCTGCAAGTAGCCAAGAAGTAGGAATGACTCATGTAGCCCAAGCTTCGTTTGTGCTCCGCAACCCCACGTCGAGAACATTGCCTCGCGCGTTATTAAGACGTTTATACGGTATGACATCCGCTTCTGGTGCCTAGTATGGCTTGGACAGGTGTATTGCTGCTAAATATTCCGTAATAGTGAAGGCAGATTGCGTACCCTCGAAGCGGCGAGCCTAGGCGGTGTGGCTGCGTTCACTGGAAAACCGTTTTGAACAACGAAAGTAGGCTGTGCCATGTCCAAAGCAGGGGAAAATGGTGTGGGCAACAGTTTTAGCGAAAACTCATGCTGGCTGGCTAGATGCTAACAAGGCGCAAACTCCGGGGTCTGCAGATCGCTAGCTGAGCTCCATTACTCGGAAGCTGCGCCAAATAGAGGCAGTGGAGGGAAGGCCCAGAAAAGAGTGCCAGTACATCTAGCGGCCACGTTCTAATGGGTGCTCATGGCACCGAGATACTGCAGTAAGAAGTTGTGCCTCCAACCGCAAGGCAATTGATGTTGGGTAACCTTCTGACGCAAGTTACACTTGGCGGCGCGACGCCCAAAGATGCAGAAGTTGAAAATCTAGAGCGGTTTGCCATTCATCAACCGACGACGTACGTGTTACTTTAACTAGTGGCACACTAAGATAACGGAATGGCTCGCGCAGAGAGTTGGATACACTGCTTTCTGATACCTCCCTCTATCGATCGCAATGCACCACACGACACAGTCGGCGGATCCAGTCGGTTCCACCCGAAGATAAGTCAAGGTGAATCGGACGGTGGTCGCTACCGTACCAGTCGGGTTCACATGACTACGAGGCGGTCGTGCGTCCTAGCCACTAAGTCCGGCGAGGGTGGTCATGCTAACGGGTAGGCAGTTAAACGTTTTTATGCAGCCTGAACTGGGGCAAAATCAATGCGTCCAGCACGCACGTACCACGCGCAGTGCAAATGGCGTAAAAGCATGTAGTGTGGGGCGTGTTTAAATATCCTGCCACCATAATAGGGTCGCCAGGATGTTTCTGTCCTAGATGCGCCTTCCACCTGAAACAACCGAGTAGGACGACCGTTGTAGAGATGAGCATAGTACCAAGCGATGATAACGTCCGCGTGTTGGAGACAAGCTAATACGGTCGTGAATTCTTGTCACAGAGTGCACCACCGTGAAATGTCAACACGGGTCTAATGAAGAGTGGATGGCAGATAAGCTCCAGCCTTTCCAATAAGAACATCAGGCGTAGCACTCCTACAGTTCTTTATTGAAGCTGATGTGTTTGCCAGAAATCCTGAAATGGGTGGCAGGATATTTGATTCTTAAAGCAGTAGGGCCCAAACACGACGCTTTCCATATACGAGGCGCTGGCGCAGCTCTCCAACATTTCCAGCGATGCCGCGACAGTTACACTGTAATATGCCTCTTGGCGCCCTTTAATACTAGCAACCGAGGAGAGATGCTCGAGTTAGCGCAACAGTTCTTGGGATGAAACAGATTTCGACCTTATGGAGTCTTTGGGTCTCACAGGAGTAAAGACCACCGCGGGTTCGAGCTTAGCGAGCCACAGGGCCGCTTGAGCCGTCAGCCTCTAGCGCCGCTGCGCGCCAGTTCAGGCTGCAAGGGGCTACCGAGCGACGTACGCAAGAACACAGTATTGGCATAAGTTGACGGATACCGTTTATTGTATCCGGCGGAATCTGACACTACACAAACGCCCGGTCCCGGGGCGGCGGGGAACCAAAGGGGTCCGTCACCAATGACGGAACGTACAGTCAGGGGCGCCTGTAGCACGTCGCTGCGAGAGCACAGGTTCAAGCTGCAACGCGCCGCTAAGAAAGATGCCGGGGGCTATGCTACTTGCTCTCGCGATAACCGATGGGCCAACTCGCGAGAACTCGGGCAATCTCCTTCGGCTTGGGCTTCCCATAAGTGCGGCTCGGCGTGGTACGACCTCGCGCGAGCACTAGGCACCCGTTCTTCGGCTTAGCGTCGGGATAGGATCAACACGAGGTACGCACTCCCCGCAAGGGCAAAGGCACCGTGCGTGAGCTCAGTCCTAGTCACAAAAGTGTCTGTGGACGAGAGGAAGCATGTACGTACCGGGCGCCGTCCCAAGGAGCAAGAGAGCCGCTACCGTCACGACAGTAGCCACCAGGGGCCACTTCGTGACGTCACTAGCTCCACCCTCACCGCGAGTGGAGCGCCACCACTGACAACAGGTTCGGAGCGAGGACGCTATGGCTTAAGGATTGCAGAACAGAGGTGAAATGAGCCCGCGCAATCGCGCGTCGAATACCCCAAATCCCTACAACCCATACGCCGGATAACCCATATGAGCTTGAATGGAAATCGTAGATAAATGCGATGACCACGTTGCTTAACGACGACGCTGCAGAAATGCACGGCGTTCCCTCAGACGTTGAATTTTCTTTCCAAGGGTGGCGAGGTAAGCGTCGATTTCGATCTCTTCGTTCGCGAAGGGAAGCGGCGTGTCTTCTGTCGATTGTGGGGCCGATTATGGTCGCGAAAAGGACAACCTAATTGAGCGCTATATGTAAATGTGGCAGAATCACGTGTCATTGTACCTGATTTCGTCACCTGACTAGGGTCCTTTTAAATCGAGGCCACAACGGCGGAACGGTTGTACATAGGGACTTGTTTCATCGATGGATCTTGAGGAGCCGTTGCTGTTTGCCGATAATGGTGTTGTCGAACATTCTTAGTGGCGTTCAACTTGGCATAGGAAACGTCGTGGAAGTGATATCATGACGATATATTTGCCAAAGCCCGCATCAAAACGGTGCTGGTTTGGTCAGGCCCCATGAAGTCTGGTTTACTGGCAGGATGACTTCATGTGTCCCTTTTTGAAGTAGGAGTAGCAGTAAACAACGAAGGACTTGAACGGGCGCAGGTGCAGTACGCAGCCGTAATACAGGATACGTTCAGGTGGGGAATTAGGATCTTGAAGCGTGATTAGGCACGTATGACAGCCCGCCCAGGTAGCGAACAGCCACGACTGTGTGCGTGGTACACAGTAGTTCCTCCAGGTTTTCAGGTTGTCCATCTTGGTCAACACCATTAACCTCATAGCGTCTTAAATAAGTACCACTAGCGAAGTACGCCAGCAAAGGCAGGACACATTCTGACTGTAATATCTGTTGTAGTTCTTCGAGCTTTTAAACTTGTGCCATAGCAGGCACACATAGGGAGCCCGTATCGGTAGGTTTGTGTAAAGGTAAACCTTGAGATCAGGAAGTCTAGAGGCAGGCGTGCAGGGCCGCTTGAATGATACGGTTGGGCAGAGTGGACATGTCGTATGTAGAAGGAGGCTTGATAAATACTTTGTATCACGATGACATTCGCAACATCGGAGACCCATATGTTGATCGTGCGGGCAGGACCTGTCATGAGCGAGGTGTCTTTGGTGCCGCTGGAGGTACATTTTCATCCGATGGAACGCCAGTAGCTTCCGTCGTTCTTTTGGCCGAGGTGTGCACCGTGACGGCAAGGCTGCAGTGCTGCGTGTTCGTGGTGCCCATCCTGAGGCTACCGTTTTCACGCATGTTTTCAGTAGCAGACGCTCCTGTCGTGGATGCCAAGAGCGTCGGGAATTCATTTCAGATGGTTATGGACCACCCCCGAGAAGGTTACTTGTTCAGCCCAAGGTTTCTTACACTTATATTTCACGTAGCGCAATAAAGGCTGTGCTATCAGGCGCACTTCAGCGAGTGTGGTTTCGACCAGTCAGATATCGCCTCGTCGATAATTTAAGCGTAACAAGTGGTGCTCGCATGCTTTCCAGATTGCACAATATTATTCGCGTCGCGCATGCAATCTTAACACAATGGTCGGCGTCAACGCAGACAACAGGTAAAATCGACTGCAATAATCTAGAATATTCCGACATAGCAATCACCAGAACAAGGTAAACAAAAGTACACGTGTCAGTGTCAGATATCATGGCTTCAGAGTGTACATCATCCCCACTAGGCACAAGAGCCGTAAAACACCTAACTATTGCAGTTAAGGTGCACGAGTAGGCACATTAGAAGTGTTCACGAAGCGAAAACTACATATTACACCCGGAACTCTTCGCTTTCAGAAAAAATTGGGCTACATCTGATTTGTAAAGTCAGCCAACATCAAACTTGTTTCTCATATTTTGTTACATCAGCATTTATGCAATTTATGTGCGAAAGAAAATTGCTCACATTAACAGAAGGTGGTTCATACACCCATAACATTGTAGTACTGTTCACTTCGACAGCGGTGAATTTTAGGTCGGCCTCCGCAGGACGTGCAGTAGAAATATCCTCTAGAAAATTCCAGCAGATACCATTCCAACGTAAGATTAAACACCACGTACCACCGGTTTGATTTTTCTATAAGAGGACCTAAAAATATAGCCGTCAATTTCTGCGATATCATGGCCGTCGCTGGATCATGTTTGAGTCTATAGGAATCGAGATGCATGCGTAGTAACGTCTTTTACTTTTCTTCAAGCTTCTTGGTTTTACACTAAGACAAATAAGTATACGACTGAGTCTTTCAGCTGAATAAGTGATTCGGTCCATCAAGCAACTTGTGTTTGCGGCATAACCCACAGCAGCTAATAATTCTGTAGCTGCAAACGCAAGTACATGTTCCCTACCAATTGTTACCAACCTTTCCCTCCCTTCCTCCCGTGCGGGCTACTCAACCAAAGCTACCTCCACTTAGATCACTTACAGAGGAGGATGTACACCTCAAGTATAATTTTCACTAGTGTGCGGTTAAATTAACCGGTGCTTCAAAGAACTTGAAAAGTAACTCGAGTTACCTCGCAAAATATTCTACACCATTCCTCAGGCTTCCTCTGTGCCGCTACAAATCGCTTGCCCCTTTTCATCCCCCACAGGTACTGGAAACAAGGTCGAGAAACCTGCCTTCACGTACATGGGGAAATTATTCGACTCCTGCCTTCGGGGTAAGTGCTCCTTCCCTATTAAAGCTTCACTAGAAGTCGTGATATGCTGAACATATTTCTTGCTTTTGCCAGCACTCAAGTGCTGACAGAAGAAATAAACGCAGGGACACTATTATTTCAGTGAAAGTTAAACGTAGTTAAGAAGCGACCCAACCTTGACAACACAAACGCCCTCAAGCCGAAATGTCACACGAGTGCATTGACGGTTTCAAATCCGAGCGTAGCGTTTGTAAAGGTATGAATGCCACGCACGCTGCAACTCCGTTTTCAAAATTCCTTTGTCTATTATAGCTAACGACAGCTCTGGCGTGCCAGTATGAAGGCAGTGTGTCGTACTGCAACTGGTAAATTTGAGACACTGTTTACAGAAATTCAAATTTAAGACAGGCCTGCGGACGGCGAGCACCGCGCGCACATGTACGGAAGGTGACACCGAACAAACAACAACCATCAGGTGAACATATTTGTGTGCTCGTGATATTCAACAAGATCACGAATAATATAAGCTAACATCCAAGTCACTAAGCAAAAATTCAAGTCGGCTTCGTCGCGGTTCTTGAAGCCAGATCACGCGTGCTTTAACAGGCCACAGAAGTAGGCGATAAAAGCTCATTACTGGTTACTGCCCAACTTCCTCTTCCCGCGACGTTCCTTCATAGGCTGAGGCAGAATGCTTGAACGCCACGGAATAGAGCAGCATTGAAGAGAAAACAAGTTCAGAGACTGCAATACTCCAAGATTTATTAGTATGGAGAGGCTCAATTCAAGAGCCAAAATGAATAGAAACACTGGAAGGTGTAGTAGTCGGCACTGGGATTATAGAGAATAATTATTGAACTTGGAACAGCTGGAAGAAAGGAGCGCAGCTTAGAACTCTGCGTCATAGAATAACGCAGCCAACAGTCAATAACAGCACCGACACACGAACGGTGCGTGGGAACTATATGGACTGCCTCTTGGAAAGCGCGGCAGCAAAGGCTGATGAAGTACTAAGAAGCTGCTATGTCTCCAGGCGCAAATCAATGAGCTCAGGAAAAAGACCTCCTGACATAATGTTGTTCATGAGCTCAAGGAGCAAGATGTACCAAAGGCGTACGCAGAAGACGAGTGTGGAGTAAAAAACAGGCGACAGGCCATTCTAGGCTCTGGGCTCTAAGCTTAGAAAGATGTTAGTATGAGCTAGTTCGTGTTCTAGAGTCTAACAAGAGTTGCGCTTTTACTCTGATTAGACCACGCTTAGAATTTATGAAGGGCTACAAGAACCATGCCATACTCGATGACTGAATATGGCAAAGCTGTGGTAGTGGTACGTCTTCTCATGCATCCTCGTATTGGAAGAAGTGGATATGCTGGATCCGATGCTCTTAGAGTATTAAAGGTACACGCACTAGACTATAATATATTATCTAGTTTCCATGGGTTCACTGCGCTTTATCAAGACAGCGAGAAAGTTCACACTCACGGCGGGAAATCTCTGTAGAGGAAGCTTGCCAATGTGTTTGTCAAGAACTAATCTATGTTGGCGACAATAGTTAGGTGTGGAGCGGATGTTCAAGTAGGACACGTTTTCAGCGGGGACTGCCTTGCTCAACGTAAACTTGTGACGCTGGATCATATGCAACCCCCGCAGGACGATATAACAAGCACGACGGCCTGTTGACAATTGTATCATGACGGCGACGCAATGGTGACGACACGCCTACTATAGCGACGTTTACATTAGTGCGACAACTGTCACATCGCATCGCATAAGATCAACTATCTAGAGCATTGCATCTATAGCCCCGTTTACATGAATGCGACAGTGGCGCATCGCATTTCTAAGCTCATTTTGGAAACGCGATGCGACGCCGTTTACATGTAGCGCATTAAGTCTCGCGAGAACGTAGCGCCACATGGTGTCGTAAAAGGGAAGTACAGCCGACTTCCGGTATAACTGGTTTCCTGTAGCGGGCCGAGTGCACGTTGGTGGCTGAGTTCCGAGAAATAGATTTAGTTTAGTTTACGCAACTGATAGCGTACAATATACGCTATACTGTAGTGCACGCGAAGCAGCGCACGTTTTTTGCAGGTTTAGTTGGCCAGCGAGATCTTCGGATTTCAGAGGCCATATGCCGTCGTTGCCGCTATTTCCCGACTCTAGGGATAGGTAGCGCTGACATCTCGAATGTTTCTTTCGTTAGGCTAGGGTGGCTAGTTAGGCTTCCACTCGTTCGAAACGAGAAGCGATCTCGAAAACACCACAAGGTTATCCATAATACTCTGTCGTCGAAGCGGCCTGAGACTAAGCTAAAGCCGTTTGCACAATCATTTGCTGCGAACGAAGTGCATTTTACAAAAGCAACGCCAAATTCAATTCGAAGCGAGCAGCCGGGACCGCCGCCATGCTGATGGCTAATTCCTTCCCATAATTCCACCAACGTGCACTCGGCCCACTACCGGAAACCAGTTACACCGGAAGTCGGCTGCACTTCCCTTAAACGACACCATGTGGCGCTACCTTCTCGCCAGAGTTAATGCGCTACATGTAAACGGCGTCACATCGCCTTTCCCAAATGCGCTTGGAAATGCGATTCGCCACTGTCGCATTCATGTAAACAGGGCTATAGCTTCGCTGGCTAACCACCTTCGAAGCGCGGGTTGGGAGCCAATTATTTTAGCCCCATATATGCTTTAACTACGACAAATCAAAAATTTTTATATTTTTGGTAAAAAAGCATTTGAAGGGCTGGAGAAATTAGGATATCCACGGCGGCCGCATTTCGATGGGGGCGAAATGCGAAAACACCCGTGTGCTTAGATTTAGGTGCACGTTAAAGAACCCCAGGTGGTCAAAAATTTCCGGAGTCCTCCACTACGGCGTGCCTCATAATCAGAAAGTGGTTTTGGCACGTAAAACCCCAAATATTATTAAATTAGGATAAACGCTTTATTGGGAGAGCTTTGTTTTGTAACCCCAGAATATTCAGCAATATTACGCATAGGGAAGCAGACAAATGCATTCCTTATCGGGTGTGATTAAGATGAAAACATTTTCTGCGTCAACTGGGACATCACATCTTTAGCATTGTATTTTTCTCACGGTAGTCGGAACGAATTGTTTCTTTGATCTGCGGTATCACAATTTGAGCGATACGCCCAAATTGATTTAATGCTTCTAGAAAATTTTTTTGTGTGTCTTCTGGTATGTCTTTTGGTATTGGTCCCAGAAATGCGAGCACGTCAGATTTATGATATTCTTGGTTGTACAGTAGGAACGCATTGTTGACACTCGCACCGAGAAGGTGTCGAAGAATAACACTCTCGTCCGTAATTGCAGTCCAGCATTCCGCAGTGTCTCGGTCATCTTTTTACTCCACCCATATGTTATCATTTACATTATATATCATAAAAGTTTGACTATATACCGTGACTTCTCAGTCGCTTTATTTAAAGTATTTTTTTACGTGTTGCTTGGTTTTTACTCCGTGAGCAAGACATTACATAACTCTTGTTGCCTTTCCTATGAAAAAAAAATGGCTGTGGCTTAGCTAAGGTTAAGCCCAGGATGCGAAGCATACTAGCCTTTATTTTAGTTGTTGAACCACTGTTTAGCCTGGTGAACTGCTGTTGCTCGGCTATATTTGGTTCGGCTAGACGAAGAAACAACTCATGCGTTACTCTGCTTCGCCTTCAAGAGTGGAACGCGACAGCGTTCCCGTCGACCCGCCAAGGGGTGTAAGACAATGGGCTACGGCGCAGCGACTACGCGCCCCGCATTGGACGCGGTGAGCGTCGAGCAACGCAGCGTTCGGCGCGGCAACGAAATGTGCGCCTGAGCAAGCGACGCACGCCTGAGCCTTAGAAACAGCTCGTTTCTAAGGCAACACCGCATTCACTAGAGGCGCTTTTGTACCGCTTTGAAGCATCGTACTCGTGGCTCAGTGGTAGCGTCTCCGTCTCACACTCCGGAGACCCTGGTTCGATTCCCACCCAGCCCATCTTGCAAGAGTTGAGCCAAAGCCACCTAGAAACAAGCGCAGCTGCTTATATACCGCCGCGACGGCGCGAGTTGGAGCCCCGTTTCTCCTTTGTCGTGACGTCACGGTGTCACGTGGTATTGAAGGCGACACCGCCGCGCCTGAGGAGCTGGGTTGAGCTCTAGTAATATGCTTCGCATAAAACAATTACCTCACAGTCAAAACGCGTTCAGAACACATGCTTCACAAGAATTCTACCAGTCTGGAAAAGGCACACTTAAAAAAAGTGTGCCAGAAAGCATTTAATCTCATCTGACGTATTAGGTAGGTAGTACCTACTCATTCTCTCTGTGTAGCGTTGGTGTGTAGAAGCAACTTCCCCATTCCCTCGGCAAGAACGAACTTATGTATTTGTACCAGCCGAAGTGTTTTTTTTTTTATGAACTGGCGTGCAACAGGGCCTAGGCACTTGGAGAACGCGCGAGGTCGCGCTTGCGCCTACCTTTACATATCAGAGATAGTCTCAGGGTTTTCGAGCCACAACCACGATTACATAGGAAGGCATGACATCGCGGGGGATTCCGGAATAATTTTGACCACCAGGGAATATTTAACGGCCCCTACCTTTAACATCAATTTACCTTAATTTCACGGGGAGCCATCGTCTATTTGTTTGCTTCCCTGCATTGCTGAACATGCAGTGCAGCGGTGGCGTAGAGGTAGAATACCCGCCTAGCGTGCAAGAGGTTCGTGGTTCGAATCCCGGCGCTGCGCAGTTTCCCCCGGATTAAAAAAATTCCGCGTGTTGATAAAATTGCATAAACAGGCCTAGAGTGTGGCCTGATCCCGGTGACCAGAACGGGTAACTCACTCCCTCACAGAGCAGGATTGGCCACCCTGCTGCAGTACTTGGCCACAACCTCCTATATAAACACAACAATCAAACCCCGGCCCTCAGTCCCCAGCAGCTGCGAAGCAACTCACCACGGCGGCGGTCAGACCTGTGACGCAGCAGCGGGTGCTAAGAACCCCTGGCTCCGGACAGGCCGCCATTGGAACCTGGCAATGTTTAACGCTAGAACGTTATCTAGTGAGGCGAGTCTAGCAGTGCTATTGAATTAGAGGGCAGTAAATGGTATATAATATTGCTCAGTTAAGTTAGGAGGCCAAAAGAAGCAGGTTGCCATTATCCCTCAAGAGAAAAGTGTATATTAGCTATGTCTTACCAGTACTCAACTACGGGGCAGAAACCTGGAGGCTTGCGAAAAGGGTTTTACTTAAGTTGAGGACGACGCAACGAGCTATGGACAGAAGAATGGTGGGTGTAACGTTAAGGGATAAGAAAAGAGCACATTGGGTGAAGGCACAAACGCGAGTTATTGACATCTTAGGTGAAATCAAGAAAAAGAAATGGGCAGGACATGTAATGCGTAGGGAAGATAACCGACGGTCATTTCGGGTTACGGACTGCATTCTAAGGGAAGGGAAGCGTAGCAGGGGGCGGCAGAAAGTTAGGTGGGCGGATGAGATTAATAAGTTTGCAGGGACGACATGGCCGTAATTAGTACATGACCGGGGTTGTAGGAGAAGTATGGGAGGTGCCTTTGCCCTGCAGTGGGCGTAACCAGGCTGATGAGGATGAATATTGCTAAACATTGTCGGCTAAGTACCTCTGAAATATGCGGTCCGATGAATTTTTCATGCAGTTAGCTTGCTTATAGTAGGTCCTGTTACTTTCGGCTTGCGGTCTTGAGTTCAACTAATGCAGACACTTCTGAGAAAATCGCCACAAGTGTCAATTTAGTTCAAAATTACGATGAGGTTTGCGGAACATTGCTTACAATAAAAAGTGCAGAAGGGATATCTTGCTTCCGAACAAAACGGCGCAAAGACAGTTTGAGTCAGGAATAATTTCGTCATCTCTTTTCTATGACATGTATGCGACACACCCAATACTCTCGAAACCGCACCCGATCTGCCAGTGTCCAACATGTAGGACGTGGCTATTTGAAATGTCCTACGTGGCGAAGTTTTAAGAATTGCTGGGCAGTTTATTAAACGGACAGCAGAGCGGTAGCCTAGGGCAGCTGTCTTCTTCTATAGTTTTGTCAATGCTGCTGCTGCTTGGCTTGCTTTGGTTTTCGTTTTCTGACGGCGGCTTATGTTCATGGTCCTTTTCATAATAATCACAACTGATGACTCAAGCTGTTGGCATGAGCAACTCGTGGTACAGCTTGAACCGATCTACATTAACAATGTCCCACCCACAGCGACGGAGATCAGAAACGGGTGCTATAGTGGTTCGATGGTGTGGTTCACCGGCGACGTTCGCTTAACAATACTAAATGGTCCATCAAATCAGGGCAGACATCTTTAGAAGCTACCAAGGTGGCGAGAAGCTCACAGCGAGACGACATGACTGAGCATAGCCGTCATGGGCCTGTTTGTATGCCGCTGCTGCACAGTAGGGGTTAAAATTATTGCGAAGTCTCGGTATTTCTTGGCACGACGGTTATCTGTGGACACTGGCACACATCTGGGCGGGAGCAGACTATGGTGCCCATGGTATGCGATGGGTGGCGGCTGTAGAGCAGAAACTGTGGAGGAAAACCTGAAGTTGTCTCGACAGCGGTGTTGTTTGCAAACGTTGCGAATGGCAGAACGAGGTCCTCATTTGTGTGATCAAGTGCAACATAAATGGCAAACATATCATCCAAGGCGTGGTTGGAACGCTCAGCGAAGCCCACTGGTCTGTGGGTGGTACGCCGTGGTGCTGAGCAAGGAAGGCTTCGGGAACGTTCGAAGAAAAAAGACGCACCCTCTGTCGCTACGGCGTTCAAGATGAGAACTACGACGTAGAGTCAAACAGTGGAGAAAGAAGGATGTGACATTGCGCGCCGGGGCAGCTGGAATAGCTGTGCTTTCGGCGTACAAAATAGTACGGTCAACGTCGACCATGAACCGCCGGTTACTGGCAGACGTTAGAGGAAGGCCTCCGTAGAGGTCAATGCCCACGCAGATAGCATGCCGCCGCCAGCGTTATTACTTCGCTGTACACCTTTGCATCCATGTATGTTCTCTAAGTAGACCTCTGCGATAATCACGTAGGCCACAAGTGGCGAGAACCTTGCGGACAAACTAAAGCTGTCTGTTACAACCCATGATCATCACGCGTTACAGTTAGCACCACGAATCTCGGGTACCCCGAATTGCGAGACATGAGAATCAGGACACGCTCTCGTTCTCGGCTTGGCCTGGACGCCTTAGCCACCGCTCCATTAGCTGTTCTCTCCTCGGAATATATGTGCGCTCCACCGCTCTCCAAGTCGGCCGCCGTCCCGTCGTCTTTACAGGCAGAATAAAATGTAATGATGATCTCGCCTTGAAGCTATTTACCTCTAACCGGGCCTTTTCGCTACATATATATGCTTTTACGGAACATGGCACTGCCATTCGAGTATAATTTATGTGAAATTGCTCTTATTTTTCTGCATTTCAGGCTTGGAGAAAAAAAACGGCACACATCCTCTGAAAGATCTGCTGGACCAAACATTGTGGAGCGGGACCCTCAAAGGTTTTGCTGGCGCGTCTCAGGTCTCCGTATTCGAGGATATCCACGTAGACTTGATACAAAAGTTCAACTTCCACCCGTTTGGCCGCATCATGAGGAGGGATGATGAGTGGTTTGTAAGTAAAGCTGAAACGTTGTTCGAAGCATGGTCAGTTTACGCGACAAAGTAAAAGCAGGGCTCACGCGGCTTGTCGGAGGTGCTCAGCTTGTGTTTAAAAAAAGTGTGGTTTCCTGGTATTTGGTATCTTTCGCAGAGCACTCTCAGAACCGAGAGGGCATCACAGGAAGGACGGGTATTCTACCTCCACACTTCGCATAAATGCTGTGAAATAGCGTATGTCTCTACCACTCAGCCTCGCCACGGATTCATAGATCATACTCCTACTTTCGGCTGAGTAAGCAAATGACAAAACTGCTCTCGTTGGCACCACGCTACACCAAATGCTAGAGTGTCTTCATTGGGGCATAATACTGCTAATATTTTGCATATGCATAAGTTCCGGCAGCATTGAGAAATTAAAAAAAAATATGCTTAATCCCTCCTTCATAAGAATCGGTAGAACACAGAAGTTAAACGTGTCTTCACCGAGACTTTTGTGTTTCCTTGACGCGCCGTGCTTGCTTAGTGGCTATGATGTTGGGATCCTAAGCAGGAGGTTGCAGTGTCGAATCCCGGTCACGGCTGCCGTATCTCGATGGGAGCGAAATGCGGAAAACACTTGTGTATATTTATGCGCACGTCCCAGGTGGTCCAAATTTCCAGAACCACCCACTGCGCCGTGCCTGATGACCAGATCGTAGTTTTTTCACGTAAAACACCATAGTTTAATTTCACGTTTCCTTGGTGAACTCACAGTCCGCTGCAGCGAAAGGAGCAGGATTTGCGGGTCGGCGACCGTGTTGCACGTTGGCTTCGCGCGCGGCGTCCTGTTGGCGAGCAGCTTCTTGCTGCCGAGTCACTTCGGCGAAGGTAGCACCATGTTGGTCCGGCTCCTTAGCGTCTTTGGCCGCCAGTTGAGTTGCGACGGGTTTGGCTTCAGGAATGCGAATGGCTGAGTTCGCAGCGTGCGTTGCGATTGTGCGTAGGCGTTCTGCTTCCCGCTGGTGTGTCTCTCGCGGAACCAAAACGACATTCGTCCGTCGACGTCATTGCATTTCCGCGCCACTTATCGCAGTGTTTTTCTTAGTTGGCACCATATGCGCCAATTCCGGAGGGGCTCCGGAGCCCGAGCCCCCAGCGGAGTTTTGCGGGGGGGGGGGGGGGGGGTAGTACTGAGCTACGTCTCTCCCGGCAAGGCCGAACTCTACCCCCCCCCCCCCCCTAACGTATTATTGCCAGAGTTTGTCACCCACATCATTTGAGGTTTCTTTTGACTTGCCTCAACCTTTTGACTTAAATTTTATTGCGGCTAATAGCTTACTGCACCATTGTTGGCGCGGACCTGAACGAATTTTAATTCATACTTCATTTTCGCAAATCTTGACAATAGAACAAACGCATTAGAAGTACCAGCGGTGGCTGCGTCATCCGTATTTTCTCACTGAATTGTTTCAAATTCCCACTGTAAAGAACATGCACATACACAATATATTTAATTATATACACAACGAAGGTACGCAATTAACCATTATTTCTAAAGGTACGGATAGCTTATGTCCAGAGAATGAATATGTTACTCTATGTTCACCTCGGTTAAAAATTATTTCCCCGCTTTTTGACCCAGAAAAAACGACCTGTTAACTTCAGTGACCCCTTCGGCAGAGTCTATTATCAAAGGCGTGTGAAATGCATGTGAATTATATGTGTCTCAGTATCGCTTCTTTTTCCAGTAAGAAAAGCTAACGACTCACTAAAAAAAAACTTCTAAGAATTTACTAAGCTTCTTTAGGGATAGAAACATTGCCACTTGCATGCAGAGGTCAAAAATATATACAGGATGTCCCCATTAACTATCATGCACTAAGATTTAAAAAATGCAATGCGTTACTCGAACAAAACCTAGTGCATATTGTTTCCAGTACAGTGGAGTAGCTGCACCTGATTTTTTCCTTACCTTCATTAGGTAATTGTTATTAAATATGTAACTCGACACGTAGTATCATAATTATCAAAATGTCAGTGAGGCATTTGTAGGCGCAGCCAAGGGACATCTGACTGCGGTATTTTCAGCGACGTACTATTTGCGGAGTAATTTTTTCCGACTAACAAATTAACCTTGTGAAATGTGGCGAATACCGCGTGACTGGACTTCCACCCGCATCATAAAGCAGCGCCCTCGAACAATCTTCTTCCGAGTTAGGCAGAACGAAATGAGCGAAACAAAAAAAAAATCACCGCCCAAGCACTCCGTAGAGATGGTTAACCAGCGAAGCCTAAACGTGTGGCCCTGGTGTTTATCACTGGGTCAATCCCGGCGGTTCATTAAACGACGGCTTGGTAGGCTGCTGGGCCCTTGGGGTACGCAGTTGCTGCTTACGCTCGGCTGCACTAGCCTGTTCATGTGCTCGGGCTTCCAGCATCGGGACGGCGTACATGAGCTCGTTCACGGTTCTGCTCGCGGCGTTGCTGAGCAAAAGCTACCTGCTCCTCAGGAGTACCTATGACGCGTGGCCTACCCATTTCGAAGCCGGTGAGAAACTGCTGGGCTCCCGCTCGGCTGTGACAGCAACGACGTCACTACTGTGGCAGCCAATCGCGCTCCTCGTTCGCTTTTTTTCGTGCATTCGCATGTTGTTGCGCCGGCGGAGTTTTCAGCGTGCAGGCGACAGACAGACGGACGGACGAATCGGCTATCCATATACAGCTGCGCTGTAAAACATCGTGGTCGAACTAGTGCCTTATCTGGCGCGCCCCGGCCGAAGTAACACGTCGCGTTTGGTGCTAGTTGGAAACAAGTTGTGATAGTTGTTGTCTTAGCGTAGATAAAGTGCACGGATCGTTTTCTCTCTTCTTTTTTGGCGCACTACCTCTCAACAGAAAAGCAAATTGACAATGTAGGTTCAAAGACTTAAAGGTGCGTTTTCGTTCATCCAAGTCGCCATGTCTTTCTCTAATGAACAGAAGGAAAACCTGATCTTTGCCTTGCGTGCGGCAAATGGCAACGAAAGGAAGGCCGTAAATACATATCAGTGATGTAATGTGGTGGTAGACCAAACGCGTCGACTATCATCAGAAATTATGAAAACCCGAGACAAACCGGCAGCTGCCAGGAACAGCGGCGGCAGACTCCATCTTTGAGTTCCAGCTGCGCACGAATGTTATAGCATTTATGGCCTGAAACTGTCATTCTGGCGTTAGGGACGCGGCCGCCCAGGTACCAATTTCCAAATCATCAGTTTGGAGGAATCTAAACGACGGCGTTTCACTTGTGCCACCCTAACCAGCACCAATGCTTGGAAGATAGGGAACTGTGCAATCGTCTAGATTGCTGGAATTGGGTCCTCTTACCAGCCAATGAGTCACCGGACTTTTGGCAAAACATCATGTGAACAGATGAAGCCAATTTTCACAGAAACATCCAGGTAAATTCACATAGTGCACATTATTGGAGTGACTACAATACGCACTTGGTAAAGCGCAATCGGCACCAGTACCAGTGGTCGTTCAATGTAGGGTGCGGAATTTACGCCTGTGCTGTAATTAGTCCCATCCTCTTCGATCACTGTCTGACTGCACAGCGTTAGATGGACGAAATACTTGAAGGATTAGATCCTCAGCGAAGTCCCGCTGTCACGTCTTCCACCTCTGTGGTATCAGCAAGGTGGAGAACCAGCACACACCAGCAACTGAGCAAAAAACTAGCTCGATGCGACTTTTCATGCGCAAAAGATTGGAAGGCATGGTCCTGTAAGTTGGCCGGCTAGATCACCTGACCTTCCCTACTCGATTTCTTTCTTTCGAGTTATGTGAAAGATCCTGCTTCTTACATGGTCGAGACGGACGTCCGATAAGCTGAAGACAGGGATAACAGGTGTCTGCCGTAGAATTCAAGCGTTGGTCATCAAGAAAGTCACTGAAGATGTGATCAAGTGGACTCAGTACTGCGTAGCTGTAGGAGACCTGTTCGAACACATCCTCTAGACAGCAGCTGGTGTTCAACGGCGTTTAAAATTCATAGATGATAACGGCACACTGCAATCTGATGTATTTTTTCTTTGTTTCTTGTGCAGGCGTCCAGATTTCAAGTTAGGCTAATTTAGAAGTGGTTATTTACGTTCTTCAATGCATTGGTTTTGCCTTTTATAAAAACATGGGTCGCTTCCCGGGCTGTTTATTTCGCTTTTATTTGATGCCGTGAACCTGTTTTTGCAGCACGTATACACTCTCATGAAAACTAAAGCCGCCACTTTAATTTGGCTTTGGTTCGAGGTAAGCTTCTGACGCGAAATAAAGCAGTGGGCACGCTCTGTCGATGCGGTGCGAGCTAAGCTGGTATCTTGAAACATGCTATGCCTATTGCATTGCTTTTTGCGTTTCATTCGTGGTCAGAGCGGCGCTTCGTATTCAGAGCAGTGAGATACGAGTATGAAGGAGGGCTCGCCAAACAAAGTACATGGAGCGACATCATGCATGCGGCGTGTAGCAGGGTTTCTGTGTCGCACTTTTCTGCGCACGCGCTGTGCTATCTAGCGGCACCACCGTAAAGCCCACACATGGCTTTCGAGATGCGTGGCACGACGCTGCGTATGAACGCGCAGATTTATTCACGTGCACCGAGCGCATTCGAGGTGAAACGCTAAGAAGTCTGACTAATTTGCTTGAGGAACCCACGTGAAAGAGGCGAGATACGAATATACATGCATACATACTGCACATGCATAGTGCCACGTAGTAGTGGCGATGAATAACACAGCGGCAGATCTACAAATGACGAAACTATCTTTTACTTGGCGAACCTGTGTCCACAAATGCAAGTTAAGAGGAAGCTTTAGCACGGGCCCAACTCCGACGCGGCCTATTCAAATACATGTAAAACGCAAAAACGTTTTTATGAGATAACCCTTGGACCTATTTTAATGAAATTTGTCGCATTTGAAAGAGAAAGTTATATTGTAGTGACTGTTGGAAGCGGAATTTCGATTTAGGGTTTGAATTTTCTTAAAACGATTTTCAAATATTTGACCGTTTGAAAAAAATAGAAGCACGAAGTTTACAAATTCATAGCTCTGCATCAAGAACTGATATCGCGGTTCTGTAAACGGCATCCATTAGATCATTCAAAGCGGACAAATTTAATATGTCATTTTACATCTTACGTGAATTTGTTTCGTTGGTTACAACGGTTTTGCAAAAGTTGTATTTCCCTATGAATAAATTTTTTTTATATTCATGTGTAACATATCAATTTTGTACGCTTTAGATGTACTATTAGATGCAATTCAGAGAATTGTATTATCATTTTTAGTGGTTAAGTTACAGAGTTGTAAACTTGATAGTTTCGTTTGTGAAACTTTTCGATTTTCGTCAATTTTTAATAAAATATTGACGATCTAACTCAAAAATTCGAAACCAACAGTCACTAGATTTTACGTTTGTCTTTTAAATGCAACAAACCTCGTCAAATTTGGTGCAGTGGTTGCCGAGAAAAATGAATTCTCCTTTTACATGTATTTAGATAGGAGCACTCGAGCTAAAGCTTCCTCTTAAGCTCAAAGCACAGCGATAGCGGCGAACACGGTCGGCGATCGTCGGAATCTGATCTGCCGGTCAAACGTGTCGGCTTGTAGGCACGAGCCATCGAACTTTCCAGAGTAATCGCTGGTGCCCGCGTATCCTCCAGAAAGTTCTGCACCATTCGCGTCGTGCATATATGCAGTCAGGTTACACAAGGTTCGCTGACAACAGACAGCTGATAGAAACGTCGATAACAATCCAGAAACTTCCGACACATTCAGGCGCGTCCCGTACTGAGCGATAACATTTGTTAGACGGTGGAAAGCGCTCACCCGAAACAGATAAACACGTCCACGTGTCAATGTCCCCTCTCAGAAGGCATGGGGACATAACAGGAGAGCGAAACACCAAAGGACACTTATGAAAGAAACAAAGACCAAAGTGACAGAGTCCAAAAAAAAGAAAGTCTAAAGATCAGCTACGCAAAGTCCCAAAGTTCATTAGCGCCGACGTAACGGGCAATGTCGGCGGACAGGCGCGGCCAATAATACCTTTAGCATATCCTCGATAACGTCCCAGAGAATACTTGATGGCGAACAGTCGTATAATAAGTCGCACAACGTGGACTATTTCATTTCGTGAGCGGCACCTGCGTGATAGCAAAATGCCATCTTTTACGACTTCATAGTGGAGTGCGCCTGTGCGTAGGATGATCTTGGAGTGTCCAAAATAGTGGCGTAAAGGCTTTCCATAACACCTTCTCAGCGTAATGGGGTCCAAACCGATATACGGGCACCGGGCTTGTACTCGACGTAGCTTTGTCGAAGGTTGTAGTGTCACCTGTCGTTCCTCTGCTGCATCTTAATCCGTAAGCGGGCGAGCTGTCGGGCTCCTTCGGCATGCTGGAGATAGGAGGTGACGTCATGGTTTTCTTCGTCGAAGACGTGCGGCAGCATCGCATCGAGAGTGCTTGTCCGGTTCTTGCCTTAAACCAGCTTGAACGGCGCAATCTGTGTTGTTTCTTGGACCGACGTGTTGTAAGCGAATGTTACGTATGGCAGGATGGCATCCCAGGTCTGGTGCTCGACGTGGACGTAATTGCTAGCATATCAGCGAGGATCTTATTTATGCGCTTCGTAAGACCATTCTTCTGCGGGTGGTAAGCAGTTGTCCTCCTGTGGCTTGTCTGGCTGTATTGCAGAATGGCTTGGGTGATCTCCGCTGTAAAGGCCGTTCCTCTGACGGTGATGGCGATTTCAGGGGAGCCATGCCGCACCAGGATGTTCTCGACGAAAAATTTCGCCACTTCGGCTGCGCTACCTTTCGGCAGAGCTTTCGTTTCAGCGAAGCAGGTCAGCTAGTCCGTCGCCACGACGATCCACTGAATTGCAGATGTTGACGTCGAAAACGGTTCCACCAAATCCATCCAGATCTGCTGAAATGGTCGGCAAGGAGGCTCGATCGGCTGTACTAATCCTGCTGGCCTTGTCGGTGGTGTGTTGCTTTGCTGACCCACTCGGCACATCTTGACGTAACGGGCAACGTCGGCGGTCACGCGCGGCCAATAATACCTTTACCATATCCTCGATAGCGTCCCGGAGAATACTAGATGTCGAGCAGTCGTATCGTCATGTAGGGCGTGCAGTACTTCAGTATGCAGCAATGAGGGGACAACGAAAAGGTATAGTTGGGCGTGGACAGGAAAGAAGTTCTTCTTTACGAGTGGGTGTGTTTTGAAGCGAGAACAAAGACGATCATCGCCTTAATGCCCTAAAGACCACGTTGGTGTTTGCTTCCAAGCACTCGCTGACGCTTCTTAGCTCCGGGTCTGCTCGTTGCTGATCAGCGAAGTGTTCCGCGCTTATTATTCCAAAGAAGCTGTCGTCATCCTCATCATGTTGCGGCAGCAGGCCAATGGGGGCGCGTGATGGTCAATCGGCATCAGAGTGTTTTCGTCCGGACTTGTAGGTTATACGGATGTCGTATTCTTGTAGTCTGAGGCTCCACTGCGCCAGCCGTCCTGAATGATCCTTTAATTTCGCCAGCCAGCACAAGCCGTGATGCTCGCTGACAACTTTGAACGGCCTACCATATAGGTAAGCACTTTCCCGGCAGGCACTTTTCCGGCCGGCCATATAGGTAAGATCGGAATTTCGCTGTAGCCCAAATGACGGCGAGGCATTCCTTTTCGGTCGTAGAATAATTACCTTCCGCTTGCGACTGCGACCGGCTACCGAAGGCTATCGCCCGCTCAAGCCAGTCTTTTTTCTGGACTAAGACGGCACCGATGCCTGTGCTCCTAGCGTCAGTGTGGATATCTGTATCGGCGTCCTCGTCGAAGTGCGCAAGTACCGGTGGCCACTGCATGTGTCATTTGATTTCCTGAAATGCGTCGGCCTGCGGCGTCTCTCACTTGTACTTGACGTCCCATTTAGTTGTGTCAGCAACTCAGCGATGCGTGAAAAGTCCTCGACAAAGCGCCCGTATTAGGCACACATGCCAATGAATCTACGCACTGCCTGCTTGCCCATCTGCTGCTGGAACTTTGCGATGGCAGCTGTCTTCTGCAGGTCGGGGTGGACTCAAGATTTGCCGATGACGTGGTCTAGGAACAGAAGCTTATCGTAAGCGACGAGACACTTTCCCGGCTTTGGAGTGAGCCCTGATGACTTTATGGCCTCTAGTACTGTCGAAAGCCGCCTAAGGTGATCGTCAAAATTTCCGGCGATGACGACAACGTCAGCAAAGTAAACAAGACGCGTCTGGCAATTCAATCCTGCTAACACCGTATCCATGACACGCTCAAATGTTGCAGGCGCCGACCACAGTCTGAATCGCATGAAATTGAACTCGCAGAGGCCGTACGGCGTGATGAAGGCAGTCGTTTCGAGATCTCTCTCGTCGACTTCTATTTTCCAGTAGCCAGACTTGTGGTCCTTCGACGAGAAGTATTAAGCATTGCAGAGCCGATCTAATGCGCCGTCTATCCGTGGAAGGGGGTATACATCCTTCTTAGGGATGTTGTTCAGGATTTCCAGATTTGAGGATTTATCTATTTCGGCCATGTTTTACAATATGCCACTGAGGCGAGGCTAAAGGAGGTAGATAAACCATGCCTCCTGAGAAGGTCTTCTCCCCGGATAACAAGTCTTGGCACCGGTGGCGGACAGACAAAGCACATAATTCACAGGAACGCTCCTGACTAAAATAAATAAAAAAGGCAACAAAATGTGCTCCAACACTAATTATAAAGCCGACGGTAATCGACACAGAAACGTAGGGTCCTGTCCTTCTCCCTCACCAAGGAAACAGTAGGTGCCCGTGGTATTTTCGCTCGCGTGATGATATCGTCACGTAGCATTTTTCAATTTGCTGTCTCATAGCTTCTCGTTCTCGCTTCGAAACTCGGTAAGGGCGCTGGTGCAGCGGTCGAGCGTGCTCTTCAGTTATTATGCGATGTTTCGCGACTGGTGTTTGTCGAATCCTTGGCCACGTCGAAAAGCACTCTTTGTATGTCGGAGACTTCTGAGCTGTTGCTACTTACTCATGCGGAGGTTTGGATCTAGGTCGAAGTTTGGTTCGAGAACTATGGTCGTCGGCAAAGATGTGGCAGAATCCGAGAGGACAAACGCATTACTGGTTTCCACAATTTCGTCAATCTACGCGATTGACGTGCCCTTGTTGATGTGTTTGTACTCCTAGATGAAGTTCCTTAGCATCAGTTCCGCTTTCCCTCCGTGCAGTTGAGCGATCCCTCTTGGGACGCAAGTTTCACAGTTGAGCAGTAGACGTTGGTCGCCCTCGATGATGCCTTCTACGTCTGAGGGTGTTTCGGTGCGGACGGCAATAATGCTGAAACGAGGTGGGATGCTCACTTGATCTTCAAGCACAGTTAAGGCGTGGTGACTACGAGAGCTCTCCGGCGGTATCGCTTGAACTTCTGACAGCATTATCGACTTCGACTTCAGGTTGATGATATCGCCGTGTTGGTTCAGGAAGTCCATGCCGAAAATGACGTCTCTTGAACAATGGTGGAGGATAATGAAGGTAATGAGCCGTAATTTTTGCCGTGCAGATCCCAGTCAGCGTTATTAGGTGCCCTTCAGCTGTCCGGATTTGAGGACCTTCCAATGATGTCTTAAATTTCTTGAACTGGGTGGTAACGAGTCCACTCATCACAGAGTAGTTGGCTCCGGTGTGAACTAAGGCGGTGACTGCATGGCCATCGAGAAGCACGTAGAGGCCGCTGGTTCTTTGTCTTGCATTGCAGTTAGGTCTTTGGCGCCGGATCACTGCCGCGTCACGTTCACCTGTGACTGGTACGTGGTGTCGTCGGGTCGTCTTTCGTGGCCGTATTAATTCTTTGTGGGGATGGTGGCGCTTGTTGATATATCGTCGAGACAGTACTTTCGGCGTCTTCGTTGGCGGCGAGGATCTTCGTTAGTTTGAGGAACAGCAACCGCACCACCATCGGTTGCTGCTTTTAGTTTTCAGATAGGACTTTCAGACTGGCCCCAGGCTGGGCGAGTCTAGGGTCGGCGTTCCGGCGACAAGTAGCAGCGTGCGTCGAGAATTCCACTGAGTGGTGTTGAGGTAGTCGCCTATGTGGCGTGGGTGCTCCGCAAGCTGATGACGCGGCGCGTTGACGGCGAACCCTCTCAGTCCGAAGTCGCGGTATGGGCATCGGCTGCACACATGGCCGGCTTCTCCGCAGAGTTATCAGAGCTCACGGTAGTCGGGGGTGCGCGAAATGTTCGGCTTCCTCGCGCAGCTACGCTGGGCGATGGGTGGGAGTGCTGGTAGCGGCGGCGGTGGACGACGACATTACCACGTTACAGGGCAATGGCCTTCTCGCGGAAGGGGGTCTTGACTACAGGCGAAGGAGGCGTAGGTCGTCGCTTCAGGCCGGGGCGGCAGTGATTGTGGTTGCACCTCAGGAACTCCAAGTTATCGCTGAAGCTCTTCTTTGGCGATGTCGTCGATTAAGGCCATTTGATGCTGCGAACTTTGAAAGAGCGTCTGCAGTTCCTCGAAAACGACCACTCTGATGGTCTCTATAAGGTCCTCGCTGCCTAGTGCTTGAACGTCGGTGTAGTTTATGGTAGGCGGTCGGCGGTTATATTGCCTTGTCCGCATATCAAGCGTCTTCTCATTAGTTGTGGCCTCGGAAATAATTTCAGCCACGGTCTTAGACGGGTTGCGTATCAATCCAGCGAAAAACTCTTGTTTCGAAACGCGCATCAGGAAACGAACTTTTTTCTCTTTGGATATGTCTGGGTAGGCGTGTCAGAAGTGACGACTCACCTCCTCCGTAAAGATAGCAATGTTCTCGCTCGGCAGCTGCATGCTGTTCTCCAGTTGAGCTTGGACTCGCTCTTTGCGCTTGATGCTTGTGAACGTCTGCAGGAGGCCATTGCGGATCAGGTTCCATATAGTCAGGTTTGATTCTCGGTCGTGAAACCACGTCCTGGCGGTGTCTTCTAAGGCGAAGTATACATGCCGGAGCTTGTCGTCTGAGTTCCAGTTGTTTAATGCAGCAACCCTTCCATATGTATGTTTCCAGCCACTTATCCGGGCCTTCAAATGATCAACGGAAAGTCGGTAGCTCCCTTGGCTCTTGCAGCGCGATGTGAGACGCTGGGGCTGACATTGTGGTTGACTTGGCGACAATCTTATATGTCATTTCATGCAGAAGTCCGTGCTCCGGAGGCAGTCCTTGCCGCCGGCGGCTACCTGGTTCTTGGCGACATTGGTGTTGTCTTCCGCGTTCGTGCTTGGGTAATGAATTTTTGGGGCATCCGGTATACGTAGGTAAAGTACGTCCACCAGATGTCACGTAGTAGCGACGACGAATAATACAGCGGCAACTCTGTGAATGACGAAACATTTATTTGGCGAACTTCTGCCCACAAAAGGAAGTTACACTCAAAACAGAGCGATAGCGACGAACACGGTCGGCGATCGTCGAAGTCTTATCTGCCGGCCAAGCGCATCGGCTTTTAGGCAAGAGCCATCGAAGGTGCCAGAGTAATCACTGGTGTCCGAGTGTCCTCCAGAAAGTTCAACACCCTTCGCGTTGCTCATACATGCAATCAGATTACACAAGGTTCGGTGAAAACAGACCGGTGATAGAACCATCTATAACATATTAAAAATTTTATACACGCAGGCGCGTCCTCCGCTGAGCGATAACATTTGTTAGACAGTGAAAAGAGCTCACCTGAAAATTTATAAACAAGTCCGCGTGTCAGCACATACATACATACATGCATACATACATACATACATACATACATACATACATACATACGTACATACATACGTACATACATACATACATACATACATACATACATACATACATACATACATACATACATACATACATACATACATACATACATACATACATACATACATACATACATACATACCGCAAAGTGGACCAAGTTTTGCAAGAATGCGAATAGCATTAAAATAGCTTCTACGGTTTGTTATATAACCTATGCACTTACATATAGAGACATTGACCTACCGGATGTAAAATATTTGTTTATCAGTACTCACTTAAGAGGGTCTCTGCATGGCCTAGACCTTCTGCTTTGCCGAAGAGCCGCGTCGTATTACTCGCTTACGCACTTTGGAATCGCAGGTCAGATACGAAGCACGCTGCGACATTCGCCACCCTCCGGTAACCTATCGCCCTGGTGATTTACTGTGGCGTTATTCCAAAAGCTTTGGTCACCTACAATGGACTTTTCTAATTCTTATCACTTACGGAGGTCACCTATACCATAGCTTGCTTGACGGTGAGTGGTAGAATAGACGCGAAGACCCAAGTGGTCCATGTCACCTGCTTGAAATCGTTCAGGTCAAGAGAAAGGTATTGACACGCCCGGCCGGCTTAGTGTGCGACGAGAGCAATATTGCACATACGCGTGAGCCAAACGAAGGCCGGTGAACGTGCTTGTGGCCCCGAGTTTGGAAAGACGAAAAAGACGATGATGAGATCTTCAACCAGCTGGCCGTATTTGAGCTCACCTTCGCGACCTAAAATAAATAAATAAATGGCCCCTTTAAGCCGTATGGCTGAGAAACGGTTTCGAGCTCGCTATATATATACATATATATATATATATATATATATATATATATATATATATTACACAAGGTTGGATCTCAGACAGCGGACGGAACCATCGATAACACTCCAAAAACTTACGATACATGATGCAGGCGCGTCCTGCGCTGCGCGGCAAAGTTTGTTAGGCGGTGAAACGTAGACGAGCTGTATGTAAAAATACTGAAAGATATCTATAGCGGCTCCACAGCCACCGTAGTCCTCCATAAAGCAAGCAACAAAATCCCAATAAAGAAAGGCGTCAGGCAGGGAGATATGATATCTCCAATGCTATTCACAGCGTGTTTACAGGAGCTATTCAGAGACCTGGATTGGGAAGAATTGGGGATAAGAGTTAATGGAGAATACCTTAGTAACTTGCGATTCGCTGATGATATTGCCTTGCTTAGTAACTCAGGGGACCAATTGCAATACATGCTCACTGACCTGGAGAGGCTAAGCAGAAGAGTGGGTCTAAAAATTAATCTGCAGAAAACTAAAGTAATGCTTAACAGTCTCGGAAGAGAACAGCAATTTACAATAGGCAGCGAGGCACTGGAAGTCGTAAGGGAATACATCTACTTAGGGCAGGTAGTGACGGCGGATCCGGATCATGAGACGGAAATAATCAGAAGAATAAGAATGGGCTGGGGTGCGTTTGGCAGGCATTCTCAGATCATGAACAGCAGGTTGCCATTATCCCTCAAGAGAAAAGTATATAATAGCTGTGTCTTACCAGTACTCACCTACGGGGCAGAAACCTGGAGGCTTACGAAAAGGGTTCTACTCAAATTGAGGACGACGCAACGAGCTATGGAAAGAAGAATGATAGGTGTAACGTTAAGGGATAAGAAAAGAGCAGATTGGGTGAGGGAACAAACGCGAGTTAATGACATCTTAGTTGAAATCAAGAAAAAGAAATGGGCATGGGCAGGACATGTAATGAGGAGGGAAGATAACCGATGGTCATTAAGGGTTACGGACTGGATCCCAAGGGAAGGGAAGCGTAGCAGGGGGCGGCAGAAAGTTAGGTGGGCGGATGAGATTAAGAAGTTTGCAGGCATGGCATGGCCACAATTAGTACATGACCGGGGTTGTTGGAGAAGTATGGGGGAGGCCTTTGCCCTGCAGTGGGCGTAACCAGGCTGATGATGATGATGATGAAACGTGGTCGCCCGATAAAGATAAAACAAGTACGCGTGTCAGTACATGCACATGATGTACAATGCATGATATGTGGAAATGATGAAGTTGAAAGGCTACCATGCGCTGCGCTCACACTATATATATATATATATATATATATATATATATATATATATATATATATATATATATATATATATATATATATATATATATATATATTGACACGTGTACTTGTCTTTATCGGGCGACACGTTTCACCACCTAACGAATGTTACGGCACAGCGCAGGACGCGCTTGCAAGTGTGGGAAATTTCTGGAATGTTATCGATGGTTCCTTCCACTGCCTGTTACCGAACCGTGTGTAATCAGATCGCATGTGTGCGCGACGCGAATAATGTAGCACTTTGTGGAAATTGCGCGGGTCCCTGCGATTAGTCTGGAACATACGACCATTGATCTATAAAAGCCGACGTGCTTGACCCGCTGATCAGATTCTCGACGATCGCCGACCGTGTTCGCCGCTAACGTTGTGCTAAATGTGTAGCCTGTTTTTGTGGACACAGGTTCGCCCAATAAAAGTTAGTTTTGCGCTTCACAGTATTGCTACTGTGTTCTTCAACGTCACCACCATGCGACATCTGGTGGAGGTGCTTTACTTTCATGTACCGGACGCCCCCGACAAGCCGTAATTCAAGCCCGGACCGCAAAGAGAACACCAACGTAGTCCCGGACCATCGAGCAAGCCGCCGTCTTCAACAACTGCCCCCGGAGCACTGACTTCTACCTGAGAAGACCAAGAAGATTGTGGCCAAGGAAACCCCAATGGCAGCCCCAGCGTCCCCCATCGTGCTGCAGCAGCCCAGCGAACCACCGACGTTCCGCGGTTCTACATTTGAGGACCCGGAAAGCTGGCTGGAAACGTATGAGAGGGTCGCGACGTTTAACAGCTGGTCAAGTGACGACAAGCTGCGACATCTCTATTTCGCATTAGAGGACGCCGCCAGGACGTGGTTCCAGAATCGAGAAGCGACCTTGACGACGTGGGACCTGTTCCGAAGCGGCTTCCTGCAAACATTTACAAGCGTCGTGCGAACCGAGCGAGCCCAAGCTCTACTGGATACCAGAGCGCAGCTGCCGAATGAGACGATCGCGATCTTCACTGAGGAAATGACCCGTCTGTTCCACCACGCCGACCCGGAAATGTCAGAGAAGAAAGTCCGCCTACTGATGCGTGCTGTAAAGGAGGAACTTTTCGCCGGAATGGTAAGAAGCCCACCGAAGACCGTCGACGAGTTTCTTCGTGAAGCGACGAACATCGAGAAGACACTGGAATTGAGGAACCGACAATTCGACCGACGCACCAAGCCAACAAGCTACGCCGGTGTTCAATCAGTGGCCACCGACGACCTGCGCGAGACCATCCGGGCAGTCGTACGAGAGGAGCTTCAGAAGATCTTCCCTTCATCGCAACCTCAAGTGGCCTCAATAGCCGAAGTTGTCGAAGAAGAAGTCCAGCGATTGCTCGGAGTTCCCGAGGTACAGTCACAATCATCGCAGCCCCAGCCAGAAGCGATGACCTACGCCACTGTCGCCCGTCGTCAAGGTCCCCCTCCACGACCGCGCCAGGGCCCTGTAACGCCGCAATTCCGTCGACCACTGCCGCCGCCGCCAGCACGCCACCCGTCGCCCAGCGCGGAAGACAGGTTTGGCGGAAGACAGACCCGAGGAAGACAGGTTTGGCGCGCTCCAGACCACCGCCCGCTCTGCTACCACTGCGGGGAAGCCGGCCATGTGTACCGCCAATGCCCATACCGTGACTTGGGACTGAGAGCGTTCGCCATCAACGCGCCGCGTCCGCAGCTTGGGGAGCGCCCACGTGACATCGCCGTTTACCTATCCGCCACTCAGTGCAACTCTCGACGACCGTCCCGTTCGCCGTCACCAGGCCGCTACCTGTAACCGCAGCGCCGTCCATACACTGGCCCAGCCCGGGGCCGGTCAGCGAGCCCATATCCGGAAAACTAAAAGCAGCAACGGATGGAGGTGCGGTTGCTGTTCGTCGAACTGGCGAAGATCCTCCGCCGCCGACAAAGACGATGAAGAGACCATCTCGACGACATGATAACGACACGCCGCCGTCCCGACGAAGTCAGGAAGCCAAGAGTACACCGACGAAAGACGACTTGCCGACGCGACATTCCAACTTCAGTTCAACACGACACAGCCGTGATCCGACGCCAAGACCTAACTGAAACGCAAGACAAAGAACCACCGACCTCGACGTGCTTCTCGACAGCCACGCAGTTACCGCCTTAGTGGACACAAGAGCTGATTACTCCGTAATGAGTGGGCACATCGCCGCCCAGTTGAAGAAAGTTAAGACCACATGGTAAGGCCCTCAAATTCGGACCGCTGGAGCACACCTCATCACGTCAACTGGAATCTGCACGGCAAGAATAACCATTCATGACCGGACTTGCCCTGCCACCTTCGTTATCCTCCAAGAGTGTTCACGAGACGTCATTCTCGGTATGGACTTCCTGAACCAACACGGCGCAATAATCGACCTGAAGTCGAAGTCAATAACGCTGTGGGAAGATAAAGCGATACCGCCGGAGAGCCCTCGTAGTCAACACGCCTTGAGTGTGCTCGAAGATCAAGTGGGCATCCCGCCTCGCTCCAGCATTGTTATTTCGATCGGCACCGAAACAACCCCTGGCGTAGATGGCGTCATCGAAGGCGACCAACGTCAACTGCTAGACCGTGAAATTTGCGTCGCAAGAGGGATCGCTCGATTGCATGGATGGAAAACTGATGTGTTGCTGACAAACTTCAGCCAGCGGTTCAAGCACGTCAACAAAGGCATGGCAGCCGCGTACATAGAGGAAATTGTAGAAACCAGTAATGCGTTTGTCCGCTCGGATTCTGCCGCGTCTACCATGACGACCATAGTCGCCGAACCAGACTTTCACATAAGTCCAAGTCTCCCTGTGAGTAAGCAGCAACAGCTCAGAAGCCTTCATCGACGATACAAAGAGTGTTTTTCGACGTCATCGAGAATTCGACAAACACCAGTCGCAGAGCATCGAATATTAACTGGAGAGTCCGCTCGCCCACTCCGCCAGAGCCCTTACCGAGTTTCGAGGTGAGAACGCGGCGCTATAAGGCAACAAGTCGATGAAATGCTGCGCGACGAAACCATCCAGACGTCGAAAAGCCCGTGGTCATCTCCTGTCGTCTTGGTGAAGAAAAAGGACGGCACCCTACGTTTCTGCATCGATTATCGTCGACTTAATATCACGAAGAAGGACGTATACCCCCTTCCACGGATAGAAGACGTATTGAATCGGCTCTGCAACGCTAAATACTTCACAGCGATGGACCACAATCTGGCTACTGGCATATACAAGTCGACGAGAGAGCTCGCGAGAAAACCGCCTTAATCACGCCAGACGGCCTCTACGAGTTCAAGGTTATACCATTTGGACTGTGCTCGGCGCCTGCAACGTCCCAGCGCGTGATGCACACGGTTTCAGCAGGATTGAAGTGGCAGACGTGTCTTGTTTACTTGGATGACGTCGTTGTCATCGCTGGAAATTTTGACGATCACCTTAGGCGGCTCGCGACAGTATTAGAGGCCATCAAGTCACCAGGGCTCACTCTGAAGCCGGGAAAGTGCAGGTTCGCTTACGATGAGCTTCTATTCCTAGGCCACGTCATCAGCAAGTCCGGAGTCCGCCCCGACCGGCAGAAGACTGCTGCCATCGCAAAGTTTCCGCAACCCATCGACAAGAAGGCAATGCGTAGATTCCTTGGCATGTGTGCCTGCTATAGGCGCTTCTTCAAGTACTTTTCACGCATCGCGGAGCCACTAACGCATCCAGCCAAATGAGATGTCGAGTTCAACTGGGAAACGCCGCAGGCCGACGCATTTCTAGAACTCAAACGACGCATGCAGTCGCCGCCCGTACATGCACACTTCTACGAGGACGCCGATAACGAAATCCACATTGACGCCAGTAGACTACGCCTAGGTGCCGTTCTAGTCCAGAGGAAAGACGGACTTTAACGGGTGATATCTTATCCTAGTCCGTCGCTGTCAAAAACGGATGGCAATTATTCTACGACTGAAAAGAAATGCATCGTCATTGTTATGGCTGCAGTAAAATTTCGCCCATACCTATACGGCAGGCCATTCAAAGTCGTCAGGCACCATCCCGCATTGTGTTGGCTAGCTAACTTAAAGGACCCTTCAGGATGGCTGGCGCGGTGGAGCGTCAGACTGGAAGAATATGCCGTCACGGTAATTTACAAGTGCGGTAGAAACCACTCTGACGCTGACTGCCTATCACGTGCCCCCATCGATCCCCCGTCGCAAGACGAGGTCGAGGGCGTCTTGATTGGAATAATAAGCGCAGAAGACTTCACTAAACAACAACGAGCAGACCCGGAGCTAAAAGGCCTCGTCGACTATTTGGAAGGAAACAGCGACCTTGTCCCTAGGGCATTTAAGCGTGGATTGTCTTCGTTCACGCTACAAAATAACATGCTCGTGAAGAACTTCTCATCACTCCGCGCCAACTATCTTCTTGTTCCTTCAGCGCTGCGTGCAGAAGTACTGCACGCCCTACATGACGATACAACTGCTGGGCACCTCGGATTGTCGCGGACGCTGTCGAGGATACAGGAAAGGTATTACTGGCCGCGTCTCACCGCCGATGTCGTCCGTTACGTTAAGATATGCCGAGACATGCCGAGACACCACCGACAAAGTCAGTAGGATTACTATAGCTGATCGATCTTCCTTGCCGACCGTCTCAGC
The DNA here is from genome assembly GCF_050947875.1 of Dermacentor variabilis. Lineage (NCBI taxonomy): Eukaryota > Metazoa > Arthropoda > Arachnida > Ixodida > Ixodidae > Dermacentor > Dermacentor variabilis. The sequence goes on from NC_134570.1 coordinate 119,463,336, forward strand.
AGATCGGAATGGATTTGTTGGAAATCAGTGGATCATCGTGGCGACGGACTAGCTGACACGCTTCGCTGAAACGAAAGCTCTGGCGAAAGGTAGCGCAGCCGAAGGGGCGAAATTTTTCGTCGAGAACATCCTGCTGCGGTATGCCTTCCCAGATGTCCCCATGACCAACAAAGGAACGGAATTTATAGCGGAGTTCACCCAAGCCATTCTGCAATACAGCCACACAAGCCACAGGAGGACAACTGCCTACCACTCGCAGATGAATGGTCTCACGGAGCGCTTGAATAAGGCCCTCGCCGACATGCTAGCAATGTTCGTCGGCGTCGAACACAAGACATACAATGCCGCTCTGCTGTACGCAACCTTCGCTTACAACATGGCGATGCAAGAAACAATACAGATCACGCCGTTCAACCTGGTTTATGGCAAGAACCGGACAAGGACCCTCGACGCCATGCTGCCGCACGTCACCGACAAAGAGAATGTTGAGTAGTAGTAGTAGAAACATTTATTTCGTAGGGAAAGAAGTAGTTGTCGAAGACTTGGGCGGCGGATGGAGAATTCATTTGAGAGCCCCTGTGGCTCGTGCTGCTGCCCTTGCCTGCTGTACCAGGCTGCGCTGGGTTGTCAGGCCCGAGCTGGACAGAGAGGCCTCCCACTGCTCCTTCGTTTTAAGTGTTCGTAAGTCTATGGGTTTGTCCCCCGTGCACCCCCACGCAACATGGAAGGCGGTGGGGTGACCGTCGCACCACGGGCAGGTAGGTCTGTAGCGTTCTGGAAACAGAATGGGATATTTATACAGGTTGGGGAAAGTGTCCATCTGGAGTTGTCTCCAGTCGCGGGCTTCCTGCGCAGTAAGTTGTCTATGTGGTGGTGGTAGGAACTGGCGCATGAGGCGTTAGTGATGGAGCCTAATATTATAAACTGTTGACATTGGTTGAAGTAGTGAGTGGTCGGGGGAGATTGTGTTTTGATCCGCTTGGCTAATGTAACCTCGAGCTAGACCGTCAGGTATCTCGTTCCCTTCCAACCCAGCGTGTGCGGGGGTCCAAGTGATCTGGTGTTTAACGTGAGTGTTTGATCCCTGGCTGCTTTGAACAAGGTGCAGCAGCCTTTTATGGATTCTTCCTGCTAGGAGGAGCCGACAAGCCGCCTGCGAGTCGGTGATAATATGAAGGGACTGGTTGATGGCATTCCCGTGTTGTATGGCCAGTACTATCGCAGCCACTTTTGCTTCCATGACGGAGCAGTTTGATGTGGTTAGACTTGTGATTTCTTGATGATTGGATCCCACCACAGTTGCTAACGCTGCATGTCTGTTGGGAGGTTCGTACAAGGCTCCATCTACGTAGACGGCCCTGCCGCTTCTTCCCATTGTCCGTCTTATGTAGTTCACTCTTGCTGTTCTTCTGCCTTCGCAGGAGTGGGACGATATGTTCTTTGGGATGGGAGCTACGTGCAGGCGTGCTCTGTCTTCTGTTGGAATGTTAGTGGTAGATTGTATGACGCGTAAGTCCGCTGGGTAGCCGACTCGCTGAAGTATTAGTCTACCCGTTTCCGCCTTGAGTAGGCGTTTCCGCTAAGATAGGAGAACTGCTTCTTGGATTTTGTCGAAAGTGTTATGCGCTCCCAGAGCTTCAAGCTTGTGGTTGGTGGTATATGGTGGGGGGCCTAGTGGATTTTTAATAGCTGTCCCAATGATGGCATAAATTGTGTTCGTTCTGCTTTAAGGAGTGGAAGATATGGAAGGCCGTAGGACAGTCGGCTGATGATAAGCGCTTGAACCAATTTCATAGTGTCTTGTTCCTTCATGCATTTACGGGTTCTTGCCACGCGCCGTATCATGCGCGATACTTGTGTGGCCGATATTTTGAGTAGTTTGATGGCGTGTGTGGCCTTGCGGTCAGATTGTAGCCAAATGCCGAGTATTCGGATGAGTGATACTTCTTGGTTGAGTTCTCCTTGAAGTTTAATGTGGATGGAGTCTTGGGTCTTGTAATCGTACCCCTTGATACGAATTACTTGGGATTTCTCCGGAGAGCATTTCAAGCCACACTGGTCTGCTGTTGTTTCAACACAAGTGGCGGCTTGTTGGAGATAGTGCTCCTGCTCCGCCAGGGAGCTTGTCCTTGTCCACACCGTGATGTCGTCGGCATATAAGGTGAAACCTATGTTGGGTATGGCCTGTAATGCCCTAGCGACTCTGGTCATGGCGATGTTAAATAGGAGGGGTGATATAATTGACCCCTGCGGTGTGCCTTTGTTAGGCATAGCCTGTGGGTCAGATCGTGTTTCTCCCATGCCTATGGTGGCCGTTCGGTTTGACAGGAACGTTTGGACGTATTCATATATGCGCTCGCCGCAGTTGATGTTAGATATCTCCTCGAGTACAGCTTGGTGCGACATGTTATCGAAGACGCCTTTGAGGTCGAGTGCCATGATTAGATGTTCCCCGCCTCTTGGTATGTTGGTCAAGACCTCCTCTCGGATGAGTAGGAAGGCGTCTTGTGTGGATAACCTCGATCTGAAGCCGATCATGGATGGGTGAAAGAGGTTGTTGTCTTCAATGTAATTTTGGAGGCGTTTCTGTATTACTCTTTCATAGAGTTTGCCCATACATGATGTTAATGAGATGGGTCGCAGGGCATCGATTGTTGGTCGCTTCTCTGGTTTGGGTATGACTATGATCTCGGCACGCTTGCACTCTGGTGGTAAGATGTTCTTTTGCCACAGAGAGTCGTTGATATATTGGGTTAGCTTTTCGATTTGCTCCTGGCTGAGGTTGCGAATCATGGCGTTGTTAATTTTGTCAGCGCCGGCTGCGGTGTTCTTGTTGCAGGCTCGTGCGGCTGCGTATACTTCGGATTCGGTTATGGGGGCGTCCAGCTCTTTGTTGGCGCGTCCTGCGTATTGCTGTGTGCATGGAGGAATAGTCGTCTCAGTTGCACCAATATATTTGTCTTATAATGCTTTTAATAAAGCTCCATCGTCACCTGGGAAGGTGTGAGCGATGCGTTTGAAAGTTCTGTTTGTTTCGGATTTCGATTTTGCGGGATCAATTAGGTTCCTTAAGACGGTCCATATTTTTGAGGTTCCTAATGTCCCTTTAAGAGATTCACAGAACTGGTGCCAATTTTGGTGTGCCAATTCAGTGGCGTAGTTTTGCGCCTTTTCCGTCATGTTTGCGATTCGTAGGCGTAGTTGTCTATTTAGTTTTTGACGTTTGCACCTTCGTATCAACCGGGGACGTTACTGCCATAGCTGAATGAGGAGAGTGTCGACTTCTGGAGTTTCTGGAGTACGTTGTATAGTCTCCGTGGTCTCTTCGTGTGCCTTACAGATACCGTCAGTCCATTCTGTGATAGATGTGATCTTTTGACACTTGTCTGTGGTGATTGCGCGGAATTGGGTCCAATCAGTGATTCTTGGTATGCCAAGGTTTCTTCTGATTTTTGTAGTCGCTCCCAAGGGTCTCCCCCAGGTTGGACCACGTAGCTTCTTTGACATTTTTGACTATGGCGAGGTCGGAGCATGCGTCCCGAGTGACGCTGTTTCCCTCCCTTGTTGGGTATAGCGGATTGGTGAGGAGTTGCATGTCCAGCACAGTGAGTGCATTAAGGATGGAGTCTCCTCTGTGCGAATTTAAACGGTACCCCCATTCTGTGGGGGGGGGGAGTTAAGGTCGCCTACAATGACCATTTGGTTTGGTTCGGTGAGGTTGTAGGCTTCTGTGATGATGTTGGTGAAATCTAGCCTCATGGGTTTAGGCTGTTTAGAGATGTTCGTTGTGAAGGTGCTCTTCCAGCCCCTTTTGTTCGGAACAATCTCAACAACGAGGTGCTCGATGTCAGGGTCCGGAAGGGTATGTTCGATGGTTGTAATGTTCTTTGCTACGAGGTTGGCCACCGTAAGCATGCGAGGTGGACATATTGTGTAATATCCTGATAGGGATGGGGCCTTCGCGGCGCCTATCTCTTGCAGTCATATTACGTCCGGTTTGATTAGTGTATTGGCTATGAACTGTTTGAGTAGGCCTTGTTTTCGTTTGTGTCCCCTACAGTTCCATTGCCAGATTTCGAGATTTTCGTTTACGGCTGCACGGGGGTGTCTCGCCATATTAAGCAAATGTATAGGTGCTCGCGTAGCTGGTCTCGCTACCGAGAGAGTATGTGCGGTGCCTCATTTTGGACGGCCCTGCTTCCGTGTTGGCGCACCTTTTACGGTTTCGGTGGGAGTGGAGCTCCAGTATGAGTTGTTTCACGTGTTGCATCATCCGTTCTTCTGATTCCTGGATGGCATAATGCATTTCTGCTATAATCTGCACTTTGGGAATCTGCACTGCGTGTTCAGTCTTATGGTGAAGAAGCTCAATGACTTCAGGTGTGATTGTAGTCTCAACGTTATCGTTCTGTTGTGTTGGCTGCGGTGCTTGTGGCACTGGGATTTGTTTGCTTTAGGTGTTCGTGCTGCGGCTTTGCATGAATTGTTCGAGCTGTGCTTGCATTCGTGCTATTGTAGCGCTTTGTTCTGCAAGCTGTTTGTTTTGTTTGGCAATCATGGCTTGGATTTGCGGAACTGTGGGGTCAGCTAGTGGGGTATGTTGCTTAAGCCTCTCTGACCAGCTCACCCGTTCGTCCTGTTCTTGCTCCATTGACCGTGGCCCCTGCTGCGGCGACCTGTGGCTCGACGTTGAGTGGTTGGCGCCTCCCGGTACCTGTGGGGCTTGCTTCTGCTTCGACGCCAGCTGCGTGTCATGTTGCTGCGTCAGCCGCGGCGGTGTAATCCGACGCTGCGGGGGTTGCTGCTCCCGCGATCCGGTGTTGGCCGTGGCCTTGGACTGGTTCGGCGCGTGACTCCTCGTTGCGCTCTCGTTGCGTTGTTTGCTTGCGGCCCGCTTTCTGCTGGCGCTTCGGGTGTCGGCCACGTTGCGATATTGAGTGGACCCGTCTTGGTCCTCGGAGCTGAACCACCGTTGTCTGTTTTTCAGTTGTGACGCGTCTTTGCGGGAGACGTGTCTCTTTTGCTGTTCTTGTGGCTTGTTTGAACGGGCCGGCTTGAGGCGTTGATGGCATTCCCTGCTGCTGGTGACGTGCGCGCCTCCGCAGAATCCACACTTGGGCTGGCACGTGTGGTCTTCCGGGGGGCTCGGCATTCCGCAACCTCGACATATTGAAAAATTTGGATTTGGGCAGAAGTCCGGTCTGTGCCCTGCCTGCATGCAGTATTGGCAGAACTGCCGTGCAGGCCTGTACTGGTAGCAGGGATACTCGCAACCGCCGTGGTACACGAGCTTCGGCAGGTTCGGGCCGTCCATCGTATGGAGGGCAGTCGTTGAGGACCCCAAAATCCTGGCGTCAAGGATCTTGATTGTTGTATCTCGGGTCCAAAGGCCTTGCATCAGTGTTTCGCGTGTGTTGCGGGGGTTCAGCCCATGTATGACCGCACGTAGCAGTTGGGGAGAGAACGGAACGTATGCCCGCACTGGATAAATTTTGTTGCCGAGCGTTAGGTGGGTAAGCTGACGGAGTGTCGCTGCCACGTCTTCATATTGAGTACTGATCACGATAATGTTAGAGCCCAGGTGTGGCTTTATGATGTATTTTCCTTCAATGAGGTTTGGTTGTGGGCAGGAGTGGGTGACGGCTGCTGCGATGACGTGGTCGGGAAACTTTCTTAGGTTTAGCCCTCTTGTGGGACGAATGACGATTTTGATGTCTCCTTTAGGCAAAGGAGGGAGTCTTGGCCGGCGAGCCGAGCCTTGTTTGTTTGCTCCGAGGGGTTGTTGAAAAAAGTCTGGCCACTCACGGGTTGGTTGGCGTCTGTGATGTTCTGTTGTTTGCGGGCCGCTCTACGGAGCTTCTTCGCCCGGGTTTTGCTGATGGCGTATTCCCATACTGGGTCGCTCGGCCCTGGGTCTTCCGCCGACGGCTGGGGTCCGTGTTCGATGAAGGTTTCATAGTTAGCGGCGTCGGGTTCTGGGGTCTCGTCCATGGAGTCGTAGTCTTCGGGGAAGTGTGCGTCCACGAACGCTTGATGTGAAATACCGCTAGATGTGCCGACTCCACCGTGTGCACTTCCTGTGGCCATGGTGACGGTTGTGGTCCCCGTGGGCAACGAGTGTGACTCGCTGGGGCCGGCTTGGCAGGCATCTGCGTTGGCCATATGATGTGCTGACGTGCTTCGCTGCTCCGCCGTGCGCCGCCAAGGCGGCGTTACGCTTAGTGCGGCGGCGTCGCGTCGGAGGTCTTCGTAAGCCGCTTGTGCAAAAACAAGGGGCACTCACGGGCAAAGAAGTCGTCGTGGAGGTTTCTTAGGTGTTCACGAAGGCCCGAGGTAGAAATTTCGGGCAGTATAAAGAGGTAAGTTGGTGAAGAAAGTAAGAAATGCGCAGAGCCCATGAGAAGCGCGTCTGCTCCGCTCGGCTCGCAGTCGCGTTCCCGAATCTTGACGTCGCCACCTATCCCCAGTGCGCCGAAGAAGCCCGACGGCTCGCCCGCATACGGATCAAAAACCAGCAGCGTACCGACAGCCGGCACTACAACCTCCGACGGCGCTGCATCGAGTATCAGCCTGGCGAACGTGTTTGGGTTTGGACCCCGATACGCCGACGAGGACTCAGTGAGAATCTATTGCGACGCTATTTCAGACCCTACAAGGTCATCCAACGTATTGGCGCACTGGAATATGAGGTCGTTCCGGACGGCATTTCGCAGTCACAGCGGCGCTACGCACGATCTTGAAGTGGTCCACGTGGTGCGTCTTAAGCCCTTTTACGCACGCTGACGAACTTCCTTGGTTTGTTGTTTCTTTGCTACGGGCGTTTTTGTTTATTACTTTCGTTTGTTTGCAGCGTCGGGTCGATTCGTTTTATGAGGGGGTATTGACACGTGTATTTGTTTATGTTTATCGGGCGACCACGTTTCACCACCTCACAAACGTGTTCCAATACTTGCAGGCGCGTCCTGCGCTGTGCGATAATCGACGGAACGTTATCGATGGTTCTATCCGCTGTCTGTGACCCAACCTTGCGTAACCTGATTGCGTGTATGCGCGACGCGAATAATGTAGAACTTTGTGGAAGACACGCGGGTCCCAGTGATTACTGTGGAACATTCGATGACTGATGCATAAAAGCCGAAGCGCTTGACCTGCTGATCAGATTTTCGACGATCGCCGAGTGTGTTCGCCGTTACCGGTGTCCTTTCAGTGTAGCCTGCTTTTGAGGGCGCAAGTTCGCCCAATAGAACGCTAGTTTCGTTAATAACAGTTTTGCTGCCTTCTTCACCGTCACTGCTACGTGACAATATCACCAGCAGCACAGCTTGATCCTCATGATAGTAGCACGAGCTCTACTGGAATAAAGCGGTTCCTTACAAGTGGCGGACGCTGCTTTTCGTTCCCCAAGACCTCCCGTACGTTCTCAGTGGAGCTCCGCTCGGGTCACCGCATAACACCGGCCATGCTCCCTTCATCGAATCCAGGATCGCCCGAGGCCACTGCTGCACTGCAGCTTTCGCCTTTCGTCGTGACCGTCAACAGCCACCAGCGCGAACACCATGCCTTCGCTGGTCTATGTGGGGATGACGTAGAGGACTGGCTCCAGAACTAGGACCTCGTAACCGACTTCAACACGGTGGACAGTTGACACAAATTCTCATTTTCCGCGTCCCCTCTATCTCTTGTCGTCAGCGCCTTATACAACTGGATGCCACCGGCGATTTTATTCCCGACCAGGAAGTACGCATTAGTCTCGTTACCTCCTCCGATTACGTTTTTTGGCCATCTAGAGAATAGATTATGTGTCAACCCCTGTAACATTGTGGATGGCGATGTACTCATTCTACCCAACTGCCATACCATATCTTGAGGGATTCTGATTAACCCTGGCCTTATTTGCTTCTCTCAGGCGTCTGCATTGCTCACCGCCTTAAACCAAACTCCGGAACCGCAACTGTTGCCTCGTGGATCAACTGTCCCCTGGCTGTTGACACTCATCCCGCTGCAATTGTAACACTTGCGACAGTGCTACCTGAGTCAAAATCGCCACCCAGTAGTGCTTCTTTCAGCTGATTTTTGGCAACCATGAGCCCTGACCTAACGCCTGGCCAGAGTCAAGATCTCCTCGCACTATTGAACAAACACCTTTCCTTGTTCGACGTCAATTTGCCCATGCTCAGTTGAGAAATTATGGGGTTTTACGTGTCAAAACCACTTTCTGATTATGAGGCGCGCCATAGTGGAGGACTGCGGAAATTTCTACCACCTGGGATTCTTTAACGTGCACCTAAATCTAAGTACCCTGGTGTTTTCGCATTTCGCCCCGATCAATATGCTGCCGCCGTGGCCGGGATTTGATCCCGCGACCTCGTCCTCAGCAGCCCAACACCATAGCCACTGAGCAACCACGGCGGGTAACGTCCTCAATTGAGTACCGCCGCTGCTCACCGAATACAGACTGATGGCTCCCGCATTGTTCAGCGGCGCCCACATGGCGTGTCTCCTACAGAGCGCAAGATCATTGGAGAAAACGTATTAGACATGCTTAGACGAAATATCATACGCCCTTCGAATCCCTGGTCCTTCCCAGTTCAAGTGCAGATGAGAGACGGCTCAGTGCACTAGTTTCGCTCCATGGTGCCAAATATTTTCCTTGCCTTGACCTTAGATCAGGCTACTGGCACATGCCGATATCGGAATCCGACAAAAGAAAAGGGCGTTTGCTACCCCTGATGGGCTCTACGAATTCAATGTGATGTCTTTTGGACTCTGGACCTTCGAAGGCATCATCGATAATGTTTTGCGTGGTTTGATATAGAAAACCTGTCTGTGTTATGTCGACGACATTTTAGTGGTCTCAACCACGTTGTGACTGCATTTGCAACGTGTTGATTAAGTCCTTGCCTGTCTTATAAACGCTGACCTGCAGCTCAACACAAAGAAACGCAGTTTCGCCAGCAAGGCCATCAAAGTTCTTGGGCACATAGTCAATACCGGACCCTGAGACGCTTGCGGCCGTCCTCAAATTTTGCCGTTGCGCGTTCCCGGCTTATGCGAAAAATTGCTCACGTGTTTTACTGGACCTTACACGGTCATTCAGCGAACATCACCTGTCAATTACCGCGTCGCGCCCCTTAAAACGCCGTCTGACTGCTATTGTCGTGGGAAAGAGATCGTGCTTGTCTGTCGCTTAAAACCATATACTCGACGCATCTCATACTACTTCCCCACAGTCAGGCGGCCCTTCCACAGCGAGAGGGAATTAGTGTGAGGAGAACACATGCCTGGCTTTCAACTTCTTCATCTTCACATATCATCCATTGTGCATCTTCATCTGTATACATCATCAGCAGCAGAGCTTCATCCTCGTGGTAGTAGCATGAGCTTGGCTGGAATAAGCTGGTTCCTTAAAATATATATAGCACATTCTAGAGGGGCACAATCAGTACAAGTGGGAATGCAGAAAACAGCTCCACTATTTTAAAGATGAGCTGAATCAAGCAGCACTACACAGAATAAATGGTAGTCACGTTGCAGCTGCGCAAAAGCGCTGTCTACGAAGAGCAGCAGCAGTAAAAGAGCAAGATAACTGCAGCGGTAAAGCAAAACTCATGCTGGGCACGACACGTGAGGTGACACCAAACCCACACATCAGACTTAAGACTACCAAATGACACACTACTCACCAGCCGGTTACGGCAAGCTTAATGTGTTAACGGCACGGGAAGGCAAAGGTACCAGGACTTTGGCTAATTTCGAATCTTAAGGTACTAATCTTATAGATTACATATGATTGTCGCACTTCCTAGTCATAGTCTTGTGGCCTTTATTTTACCGAGAAGATTAAGAAAGTCTTAGGTGTGTTGACAATGCTACATTAGGGAGAGAAGGGGCGTGTGCCTTGTGACTGATGAAACTGAGACGGAAGCTGGCAGGACAGGGCACAATCATATTGGACATGTCAAAACAACAATTGTCTTTAATTTTTCGTCTGAAGCCTGAGGCGGTTCTGGAGGCTGGAAGGGATGTCGTCACGTGCTCATAGTTTGTGGCGTGGTTCGTTGCATGGATGGCTGCCTGAAGGAATTGGTTTCGTAGCTTTCGAAGAAGTAACCATACCGCGCAAATTTTTAATTCGCCAGTTAACCACTATAGGTGGACTATACAAATATTCTTCGGGGGAGTTCGGTTGTTGTAGTGGCCGTTTCTTTGCTGCCTCTGAGAAGCTCGCAACTCTGTCAGCCATGTATATATTATATGCTTACTAGATCCGCGTGCCAGGGCCCCAGTTTTGGTATCTAGCAGACGAATTGTGGGTTAAGCAATTGTTTCAGCATCATTCTGGTGCTTCTAAGTGCATATTTCTTTCTTTGTGCCTATAGATACTCATTTTCTTTAGTACCTGATGATTCTTTTTTGGGGGCACTCTTGTTTTGAAACACATTTGATTACTTCTTTCCAGAGGAACTGGTAGCGTTGCCAGACGCTGTTGCTACTGGCAACGCACAAGGCATTGACCTAGTAAATAAGCAATTGCGTTGTCAAGGTTAGTTTACATTTTGAGGGCTTCTCACCATCCACTTGACCCTGGTTAGCAATGCCAGCAATAAAAAAAATACTGTAACGAAAAGTCTCCTTTCATGGTAGTAGACGCAAAAAGTACACGTTAAATTGCAAGCGCGTCCTTGACGAAGAAAGGAGCAGAAATTTGTGAAAGGTGCATTGTAGCTTGGAAACATTGTTGGCGGTAGATTGCAATACTGCGCACGTGTTGCGGGGAAGCGTGCAAAACCCGCTGGAACTACTGTCGACCGTAGCCATATGGTCTCATTTTTCGGCGCTTCACAAGGTTTTGGATTTGTGCAGAAAAATCAGCCACTCGCGGCTTCTCTGATCAATGAATAACACTGCCCCCCTCCCCTGTCCGTCCTTCCCCGCAATGCTATTTTATTAGGTTCACATAGGAATACGCTCTCTTTTTCTGCTAGACGTAATAAAAGGTGAAACGCTTTGCGAAAACAGCCACAGCGATATAAAAGAGGTACTTACGGAGAGTTCTCTAAACAGTTGGCTACCGAAAGGGCGAGGTGGGGAGGGTGGTATAGCACGAGTTTATTGCTTCCCATATATATGGGAGCTGGTGTCGAAAGTGTTTATGTAAAGTTGCAGTCTAAGAAAAGATACGCAGCTTCTTCTCCCTCAAAGAAATTATGAAGTTTCCTAAAGCAAACACTCAATAATGCCAGAGTAAATAATATGATCGGATATGCAGGAATACAAAAGCGTTCCATTCGCCTGAACCGAGAGCTTGTTGAAAGCGCGTTTTCACCACGCAGACTGATGTTGAGTGAGGAGGTACAAACATGTCCCAGAACATATATATATATATATATATAATATTATATGTAACTGTTCTTCTAACTGCACGATGATTTGTGGACGTGTACTATTCAACGCTTATTTTCTTACTAAAATATTTTCTTGACTTCAGTATATCAGACACGGATTTAAGTTTCTCTTAGCAGCTTCCGTCGCATATTTGGTTTTTGTAGAATTGCCAACCTTACTTGATGCGTCAATGAAAACAGAAAAGCTTATCTATTAAATGCACACAGAACAAATGAAGCAAGCGTGTTGGCGGATTGACGAGAAGGGGCCTCTCGTGGGCACGGCAAAGCCATGCGAACGCTTGCCCATTGTGATTGCTGCCGTTGAGACCTCACAAGTGAACGCTGTCAGTTTTCTTGCCACGTGAATGACAAAAACTCAGTACAGGTCGTGGATTGCGAACGCGTTTTAGTTCCTGTTAGGGCCCCTGGTGTGCCTAAATTGTTTAGTGCCTAAAAATCTTGTCACTATTAATAGCTATGAACGAGTGGATTCTGTCTCGACTCAGGTGAACGCCCTAGGAAGGACACGCATGCTCACAGCAGGTGACTTCACTTCACCAGGCCATGACTACGTGCCTCATTGCGAGATGTTCTGTACATCGTGTGCACAGTGTTCGGTAAAAGTAAAGGTGAATCAAACTGAAACTGGCTTGAATGCGCACACTGTGCATTTTCAATGCTCGGCACAAGCAAGGTAATTCTTTCCAAACGAAGACAGGAAGAATATATTCCTTGACCATGGACCTTTGCGTCAGTGAGTTGTCGACGACGAAACGAACCATGTTCGCTTCGTCGTTATACACAATCGTGGCGCAGCGATGCACAATTCTCGTTGCTGTTGTGTATTGCTGTACACAGTTGCAATGCACAATCGTCGTGCAGCCAACGACTGTGGTCATCCACTAACATGATTGTACACAACTAATGCTAATTAAGAATGCTTCACACGTAGTTGTGTGATCGAGTAAAGGGGTGATGGCGATAGGCAAAGGCTATCCGTTGTGATTGTCGCACCACGTGGTGTTCTTATCGGCATTAGCTGCAGTAGAAAATAAGTAGTATTTTGACTTTACAGCCAATCCTGCGCACAAGTTCCGTTTCATTAAATCTTTATCACTTTTCCTTGCTTAGGTTATGCCCATGAGCCTTCTGGGCACATTGGAACAGGTAAATCTTGGAGGATTCCAAAAAGAGTTCTCAGCTGCGTACGGCGCTTTTGCTGTGAAATACAAGAAGGGGTCCGCAGACGATGCACCGGCTTCCATGAAGGTAGAAGCCAACATTGTAAAGGTAAGTGATTGCTGTGTTTCTTGCAAAGTACGACAATGAAAACCGCAAGTACTAGTGGAAGCTGGTAACGCTTTAGTATACTGTATAGTCGAAGGTAATAGGAAACATTAACAATATCAGTCCATCTATTGAGGCAGCAAAGCGTCATCCGCCAGCAAGGTTAAGGTACGGCAAATCGACACTGCTCGCTTGACAGCATAGTTGCATACATAGCTGCTGCTTTCATCCTTGTAATATGGTGTCTTCCCACTGCTGTTCGCTTCTAAAAGTGAAGCAAGGAGCTCGTGGTAACGCCGCCAGCGGGCTAAGCCATGTTCTCTGCGGCGATAAGCATAGTGAAATGGGCGAATAAAATAAATTCTGCACACTAAACGGCGGCCAACCCAGACGACTCATGTCATTATATTTGCCTGTATACTGCGGCATGTACAAGAAACCCCTACCCCCCCCCCCCTCCATCTTCCCCAATAAAGCTCCACATGTTGTTTTTCGCCGCATCAGCTTCGTTCAAATTAGCGCTCAAGGGCAATGCTTGCTTCCGTACGAAAAATTGTTTGAGGACGTCTAGTTCATTTCTTTAAGCACAAAGAAAATTCTTGTTCCAGTGCTTGTTCTAGTGCTTAGACGGTGTGAGACGCGAATGCTCTCTACGGTATCATTACAGGCACTCACTACGGTGAGGGCGCCCGTCATGATAGCATATCAACTATTTTGTCGGCGCTTAATTGAGGGGCGCCCTTTTTATTCCGACGCAGGTTATGTGCGCACACATTTGCTAGCCAGTGGCACCCACTCTCACTGAGGCGCACAGTAACAACGTAACAACGCGCCATTATTCACAGGTATGCGGCCACTAAAGCGGCATAGACATCAGGTCGCCACCCCCCTACTGGGCTACGCAATTGGTCGCTTCGCTTCCTTTGGCAGAAGCCCTCCGTGTCAGGCATGGTGGTAAAGCATAGGTCAAACGAGAAAAATAATGCCGGCAGACTCCACGCCCTGCAGGAATCGATGTTATGCGAAGAAATGTGCTAACGAAGGTAACAAAACGACCATGATAGCACCAAGACGTAGGCGGATTTTTCATATCACGGTGAAAAAGGATAGGATTTTCGTAGGACAGGCAGCTAATCTCTGCTGCGGTCATGCTAACTTTCCCAGTGCTGTCGCTGAACTGAAGGGCTGCGAGAAGGCCTGAATACCTAAATCGAACATTGGGAATATATCTTAACATTATAATAATACATGCTCTATCACTTCCCTAGCTTTACCACAATAAGCGCATGCTTCTTCTTCCCTACTATATCTGGCTTTCTAAGTGAGTGTGCGGAGGCATCATGATCTCGCTTCAAAAAGTAATGAGCTTCCCTTTGAGATATCATAGATTGTTTCCTTCATGATGTCCCTTTTTTCTCTCTTAAGTAGTTACTCGTAGTTACTCGTATCCACGAATACTTTGTTTAGCGCAAAACAACAGACACAAGAAAGACGACAGGACAAGGCGCTACTCTCAACGGACATCATTTTATTGCGTCACTCCTTTATAGAAAGCTGAAACTAGAGGCTGAAAGTGGAGCTGAAACTATTGTCCTGTCGTCTTTCTTGTGTCTATTGTTTTGAGCTAAACAAAGTATTCATTGATTCGCACCAACTAGCCCACCAACGCATTGTTCTAGTTTCTCGTAGCAGGTTTCTTTTCCATTTCTGCCACCCATGAGATTATCTCAGCCTCTCTGACTTCCGCTTGACGTTCTTTGTTGCCATGTTGCTCACCTTACCGGTCGCATACTTGCTGGTAAGCTTCCCAGTTCTTGTCCTCCACTGTGAATCAATGTTCTTTTTGTACAAATATCTGGACACTCTCCCAGCCCATTTACTTTCTTCCATATTCCTCAGTCGTTCTTCACCAATTTTACTCTGATCTTCCCTGCCCTTGCCCTCCTTACCATGTAGTACATCATAAACAGCATGGGAGATAGAAGGCACCCCCTGTGGAATGCGGATGCGCGGATGCCCTTCAGCGGATGAGAAATAACAACAGCTGAGAAATAACAAGCCAACTGATATACGTCGCCCGACATCAACTCACGCGGCGGTGTCGCTTCGTGGCCGAATAAATAGCTCAAGACGCCCACCTGCCGCTTGGCTCTATTGCGCCTAACGTTGATGCAAACATTCAGGACTCTGAAATGACAACTGCACAATATTGCCCTTGCGCACCTGTCCTTGATACGACGTCCCAGTTTCAAGTCCAAGAGCCTCCCTCCTCCTTTTGTGCTGAGCTTCTTGCTGTTCGAGAAGCGTTGTGCTCTGTGACCGCCTTTCCCATAGTCCCCACGGCCCGCATGGTCATCCGCCCTGATGCCCTCTAGGTGACGCGGCTTCTGCGACGCGTCACTCGCAGCCCTGAAATATGTCAACAGATCCATCTTCTGGAAGCACGCATCCCACAGCCAATATATGTCGAGTGGATCCCATGCCACCTTCTAAGCTCCTAAAGCCGTGCGGATTCTGCGACGCGTATAGCGACCTCTCCATCGTCACTGTCTCAGCTCTTTCACATAGGTGATGCCAGCTTGCTTTTAACAAGAAACGAGTACCTCCAGCGCCGTACACGTGCTCTCATACCTGCGTGTGCGGTAAACCTTCCCCGCGGTCTTACCCGTTCAGACGGTGTTGCGCTTCGGAGGGTCCGGGTCGGGATAGCCCTCACTCCTGCGTGACTCGGAAGTGGCAGCACTTTCGCCAGTTATATCCTCCTCCTGGGTGTCCAGTCTGCAAGTCACGAAATGCTGAAGCCGACATCCACCACCTGCTGTGGGTTTGCCGTGCATTGAAACTGACGAGGCTCCGGCACCTCGCAGCAGCTGGACTTTCGCCACGTAATCCGAGCGATTGGACTGCGTGGACGCAGGGACCACATTATCTATCCCTCTTGGACTTCATTGGATCCGCAAATCTTCTTTTCATTCATTTAATCATCCTTATTCACCCCCATCCCGTAACCCTTATTGCCTTGAGGCATTTACCCCCGCATTAAAAAAATTCTGCAGCATTAATTAGTGGGTAGCAGTAGTCGTAATCAAGCCTAATAACAGGTATAGGCTAAAGGTAGTACAAGCCTACGCTCCAATGTCCACTCATTATGATGATGAAGTAGATCAGTTTTATGAAGATGTTGAATTTGCGATGGAAAAAGTTCAAACTCAGTATACCGTAGTAATGGGCGACTTCAATGCAAATGTAGAAAAAAATCAAGCTTGAACAAGTAATTGGCAACTACCGTGTGGATTCTAGGAACGCTAGAGAAGAGATGCTGGTAGAATTTCCGGAAAGGAATAAGCTGCGAATGATATACACATTCTTCAAGAAGGGAAGCCACAGAAAGTGGACCTTAAGAAGTGCTAATGGTGAAACAAGAAATTAAATATATTTCATACTCTCTGCCGATTCCAGCATAGTGATGGATGTTGAAATGTTAAAGTGCAGTGAACATAGGTAAGTGAGGTCTAAGATTCACGTCAATTTGAAGAAAGACTATAATTGGTCAGAAAGAAACAGGCCAATTACAAGCACTGAGAGCAAAAGCAGACCAAATCAGGCTGCTACTTGAAAGAAATATGCAGCCTTAGAACAGAGAGTGAACATTACATAGTGGTACTGAATGAAACCTTAACAAGAGCGGCTTCAAAGGCAGCAATTCAAGTGGAAGGTAAGGCTCCAAGGCAACCCGTAGGCAAGCTGCCCAGAGTAACAAAGAACCTAATAAAAAATGACAAATAATGTCAGTGGGCAACTCAAAAGGGCCAACAATCATAAAATAAGGGATATTCGAAATTTTAACATGAGAAAGACTAAGGAAGCAATAAAAAATGGACGCATAATGAAATCAGTAAGAGGAAAACTTGGCATAGTACAACCCAAGATGTATGTACTGGAAGGTGAGCAGGGTAATATTGTGACGTTCGCGTATATTTCGTAAACTGATGCTACGGAACAGCCGCCACAGTGTGGCTGCACTGAGGAGAAGGAAGACGACGTGGCCACCGCTTGATAGCGTCGCCATCATTGCCACCGCTTGTCTACGTGTAAATATATTGTAGACTCGTACGTCAGCTACACGTAACATTAATTTGGTGGAGGTGGACGTTCCCCGTACCCGTCATGGAGCTTCGCAGCGGTCGCAACGGCGACAGTGCAACTTCGGCTCCTGCTGGCGGCACTTCCTCTACGCAACCGTCTCCGCCTGCAGCCCCGACCTACGTCGCCATTTCCCCACCTCGGGATCCTGGTATTTTCAACGGAGTCGGCAGTCCTGATGTTGACGACTGGCTCCGCTTATACGAACGTGTCAGCACCAGTCACAGGTGGGATTCGACTATTATGCTCGCGAACGTTGTTTTCTACCTCGACGGAGCTCCACTTGCATGGTTCCAGACTCACGAAGAGGAGATCTCGAGCTGGGATCTCTTCAAAGAGAAGCTCCGCGACCTTTTTGGCAATCCCTTCGGTCGTCAAGTCAATGCCAAGAAAGCCCTAGCCACACGTGTACAGACGTCGACCGAGTCCTACGTGTCCTACATTCTCGACGTCTTGGCCCTTTGTGCCAAGGCTGACCCGACCATGTCTGAGGACGATAAGGTAAATCACGTCCTCAAAGGGATTGCTGACGACGCCTTCCATTTACTGGTGTTTACCAACGTCACCAGCATCGATACGATCCTCAAGGAGTGCCGCCGTCTTGAGCATGCTAAAAGCCGCCGGTTATCCCAGCACATCACGCGACTTCCCAACACAGCTGCTACGTCATCCTGTGACGACCTCTTCCACCAGCCGTCGCGATGTGACAACTTGACTCGCATTATTCGTCGTGAGGTCGAAGCGGCACAACCGGCGGCCCCTTCATTTCCGTCACCTGATCATTCTCCGGTGACAATCTCCTTGATCCAGGCCATCGTCCGTCAAGAGTTATCCAACGTCGGCCTGCACTCCATTCGTTCCGCATGCTCGGAACCTCTCTCTCCACGCACGGCCCCACCGCGCCCTTCTTACTCTTATGGACAGCGCAACCCCTCCGAATGGCGAACCGTGGACGACAAGCCGATCTGTTTTAACTGCCGACACATTGGACATGTCGCTCGCCACTGCCGCAGCCGCTGGACTTCCCCCACACGCTATTCTCCTAATTACCACCCTCGCCCCTCTAGTGCGTCCTTTTCCTTCGCCCCTTCTATGCCCACCCCATCATCTGACCCTGCGACGCCTTTGACACGACCCCGCTACTCCCGCTCGCCTTCTCCCTCCCGTCGTCAATCTCGCTCGCCCCCGTCTCGCCGTGCTCCTTCTCCGACCTACTCGCCGCACCCCCGACCGGAAAACTAGACAGCGCAGCTTCTGGAGGTGAAGCTGCAAAGACGACATTGGCTCAAAATCCTCGCTTCACCTTACCGACGAACAAGAATCTTTTGGACGTTCTCGTCGACAATGTTCCTGTGTGCGCGTTGATTGACACCGGGGCGCATGTGTCCATTATGAGTGCTGCTCTTCGCCGTCGGCTCAAGAAAGTTCTGACGCCTGCCCCGAACCGATTTGTACAAGTCGCCGACGGAGGGACTGTCGCTATTGTTGGCATGTGCTCTGCCCGACTCACCATTGCTGAGAGACACACCGTCGTTCTCTTCACCGTCATCGAGCATTGCCCTCACGAACTCATTCTCGGTCTGGATTTTCTTGCCCATCATTCTGCCCTCATTGACTGTTCGGCCGGCTCACTTCACCTTGACTTGCCTCTTCTTGCCATCAGTTTACGAAAAGGCATTGGATTGAGTAGACATACCAGCAGTCATATAGGTATTACGTAAACAAGGAGCACAGACCGCTTACATAGGTATCTTGGAAAACACCTACGCAGATTCCGCAGCTGCCTTAAATCTCCAGAAGAAAAGCAGGAAGATACCTATAAAGAAAGAGGTCAAACAAGGAGACACAATATCTGCAATGCTCTTCACTGCATGCTACCAAGGAGTATTCGAGCTATTAAACTGGGAAGGCTTAGGAGGCAGGATCAACGGCGAATATCTCGGCAACCTTTGGTTTGCTGATGACATTATCCTGTTCAGCAACAGTGCAGAGGAGCTACAACAAATGCTGCCCTTAAAAGAAAGATTGTAAGAGTAGGGTTGAAGATTAATATGCAGAATACAAAGATAATGATGTATAACCAGGCTTGGGAACAAGAACTCAGTCAGGCTCTAGAGTGTGTGAAGGAATACGTTTACCTAGATCAATTACTCCCAGGGGACCCTGATGATGAGAAGGAACTTTAGAGACGAATAAAAATGGGTTAAAGCGCATACAACAGACATTATCAGATCCTGACTGGACGCTTGGCATTATCACTGAAAAGAAAAGTGTACAATCAGTGTATTTTACCAGTGCTGACATATGGGGCTGAAACTTGAATGTCACAAAGAAGCTTGAGAAAATGTAAAGGACCACGCAAAGAGCGATGGAACGAAGAATGTTAGGCATAACTTTAAGAGACATAGAGTAGTTTGAATCAGAGAGTAAACGGAGATAGCCGATATTCTAATTGACATTAAGAGAAAACAAGTGTGTCTGAGCAGGTCATGTAATGCGTAGGTTTGATAACCGGTGGACCAATAGGGTTACAGAATGGGTGCCAAGAGAAGGTAAGCGCTATCGAATACAGCAGATGACTAGTGGGGTGATGAAATCAGAAAATTCACGGATTCTAGTTGGAATTGGTCGGCGCAGGGAAGCGGTAATTGGAAATCGCAGGGTGAGGCCTTCGTTCTGCAGTGGACATAAATGCCCGCCGCAGCCGAAAGCTCGCCCAGTGGTCGCCCACCGCAACTACCCAATGAATACAGACGTCTGGCGCGTTCCTGAACACCGCCCGCTCTGCTACCACTGCGGAAAAACGGGTCACTTCTAACGTCCACGCCCATACCGGGAAGGGTTCGCCTTCAGTGCTGCGCATCCACAGCAAGGCCAACGCCTTGCTGTGGATGCGCCGTCACCAGGCCGCCACTCTGCGGCCTGGTGACGGCGAACGGCACGGTCCCTCGGCGATCGTCCCGTTCGCCGTCACCAGGCCGCTACCTGTCGCCGCAGCGCCGGCCCTAGAATGGCCCAGCCTGTTGCCCAGCGCAGCGTAGGGACCAGCAGCCACTGGGTGAGGTATCGGCGTTTCAGCAGCAGAATTTTCCCCTGGGGTGACGAGCCATTCGTTCGTAGCTGGTTGATTCCTGGGAGTCGCTCATCAGTCCTTGTGGCGGTCTCGTATGCCTTTTCTCCCTGATCCGGTCTGGTGAAACTGGGCTTGCAAACCAGTCTCACAACTTTTCGTCTCCTGGTCGGGCAAGCAATCACCCCAGAACAGTGCCGGACCCACAACCACAATGCAAGCGAGCAGAACTCCACCCCCCCCCCAACATACACCAAGTATTTACAAAAAAAAAAGAAAACCCGCTACTGCTTTCCCATCCCTCTTGCGCGACCTACCCCCCCCCCACCCCGCGCCCCCCCCCCAGCCATTTGTTGAAAGCGTGAAGACGTGGTTACTAAAATCAACTAAAAATCAACTACAACTTCGCAATAATTAAAAAATGTATGATAAAATAATAACGCAAGAATGCCACGGATTCCAGAGGGAGCATGAGGCTTTCGCTACTCTAGGGGCAACGACTCAGACCGTCGGCATTGCCGTTATATCCAAGGTGTACTATTGAAGAGCCAAGCTCCAGCGCAAAAGACGGGCGTTTTTTGTTGACGTGGACTGTAACCTTGTGAGGGAACAGTAGTCAGTCTCTATGGTGAACCTTGAATCAGCGATATAGCAAGCTAGCTTCTGCACCGCCCATACCACGCAGGCGCATTCCTTTTCTGATGCACTGTATACTGCCTCACGAACTGAAAGCTTTCTACTGGCGTACAGTATGGGGTGTTCATTTTCGTCATCTCTCATTTGACAAAGCACCACCCCTGTGCCGCGGTCGATGGCATCACACTGAAGAATGGATGGCTTAGAGTAGTCGGGCGCTTTCAACACTGGCTGACTCGTTAGTACTTTCTTCGGCATACTGAAAGCCTTTACTTTTGCAGCATCCCACATTACCGTTTGCGGTGCTGTTTTTCTGAGAGCATCTGTGAAAGAACTTGCAAGCTCGAAATACGCGAGATATATCTTTGGTAATAACCTGCCAAACTAAGGAATGACCTTATGTCCCGCTCGGTGCGTGGTTGTGGGAAGTTGTCTGTCGCGGCCAGTTTAACCTCTGAAAGCCAGCGATGGCCTTGCCATTTTACATGACCTAGATAAGCTACCTCCGCGCGCCACAGTCGGCATTCGGAAGCCTTGACAGTTAAGTTAGCCTCTCGTAGACGACACAACATGGTTCGTAAGTGTTGCATATGATGAAGAAAAGATTGCCATGTCATGGAGATACGGAAGTGCAAACTCCTCCATTCCCCGTAGCACCTGGTCCATAAGGCTAGAGAAACAATAGGGAGCATTCTTTAGTCCAAAGCTCAGGCCTTTCGGACGAAAGGTTCCCATCGGGGAAATAATCGCCGCAAGCCTGCTTGCCCTCTCGGTCAACGGAACTTGCCATTACCTTCTGACTACATCGAGCATAGAGATGAAATTAGCCTGCTCACTCTCTCAAGCCATTCTTCTTTATGCGGTATTGGTTAGGTCTGGTTCTTCATGATTAAGCTGAGCCTGCAGTAGTCGATACACGGTGGCAGCTTCTTTCCTGGAACCTCAACGAAGATAAGAGTCGAGGTATTGTCACTCTCTCCTGGCTCGATTACACCTAGCTCTAACATCTTGTTTATTTCAGCGGCCTTGACTTGACGTTCACGAGGTGAAACGCGATAAGCTTTCGAACGAACTGAGTCCGATGAGGTTAACTGGATATTGCGAACGATCGCAGTGATCCTGCCAGGTGTGTCTGAATATATGTCTTTAAATGCAAACACGAGTTCCCTCAGTTCGGCCCTTTCATTGGGATTCAACTCCGCCTACTCTACGAGCGTGTCAATGGTCTCGTGGATGTCCTTTGCCCCCGTCACTGATGTTAATTCCAGAAAGTAGACAGACATCTCCTCAGCTTGGTTTAGCGACATGTTCACAATGGCATCCCTATGCAGGTAGGGTTTACGCAGATTACTGTGGTACAATTCTGATGTCTTTCGTTTTCCCAGTACCTTGATTACGTAGTTTGTTTATGATAATTTCTGAATTATGTCAACCGATCCTTCCCATTCAACCTGTATGTTTTTTAAGGAGGGTTTCAGGATTATTACCTTTTCCTCAACTTCAAAGCGTCGCGGTCGAGCTGTCCTGACATAGTAACGCTTAGCATTTCTTCGTGCCTTGCGCATTTCCTGCCCTGCTATTTGTTGAGATGTGTGCAGTCGGTCTAACAGCTCTAGCACGTATGCCACATACAAAGGTTCATCCGCCCGGCTATCCCGGGCTTCTCGTACAATTCGAAGAGGGGACCGAAGGCAGCGACCGCAAACCAGCTCTGAAGGTGAAAAAACCTGTTGACTCGTGTGGTGCAGTTCGAAGCGCGAAAATTGATGCAGGCAAGCAAACCTCCCAATCGGCTTTGTGCTCACAACAAAGGGCTCGCAAAAGACTTTTCATAACTGAGTGGCCTTTCTCTACCACGTTTGACTGTGGCTGGTACATTGAGCTATGAATAATTTTTATACCGCATGTTGCCAGAAACGTCGAGGTCGGTGTGGTCGTAAAGACGGATCCTTGATCAGACTGGATTTCTGCGGGAAAATGTACTCGCACGATAATAGACATAAGCGGG
Organism: Dermacentor variabilis; assembly: GCF_050947875.1. Taxonomy (NCBI): domain Eukaryota; kingdom Metazoa; phylum Arthropoda; class Arachnida; order Ixodida; family Ixodidae; genus Dermacentor; species Dermacentor variabilis. The sequence continues at coordinate 119,485,867 of NC_134570.1, forward strand.
CTGACGATCTCCACCGAGCTTAGTTCTTTGAGGGGCACCGGCTCTGGGAATTTCGTTGCAGGGCATAGCATAGCGAGAATATGCCAATAGCCAGACTGCGTTGCAAGAAGTGGTCCCACTGTGTCTATTATGAGCCTGCGAAACAGCTTTGTAATAATGGAAACAAGTTTCATTGGCACTTTAGCCTTGTCTCTGGGCTTGCCTATGCGTTGACATGTGTCGCACCTTGTTACAAGTGCTTCCACTTCCCGAAAGCAGCCTGGCCAGTAAAATTCCTGCTGTAAGCGGCCTTTTGTTTTCCGAACTACCAGATGCCCTGTCCAAAAACACCCGTAAACCAGGTGCAGGAGCTGCTCACCATAGGGATGCGGCACCATGAGTTGGTCGAATGGCACTCCATTTCGAGTGGCCTACTTTCTATAGAGGATGCCTGCCCTCTTCAGGAACATTACGTTCTGTTTGGCCACACCTTCTTTCGCGTCTGGCCTTAGGTTGCGCAGCGTGTCATCTTTTCTGGTTCAGGAATCAATGTGGCAGGGCTTCATTCAATAACTTTCTTCTGCATTCTGCCTCGCGAGATATTTCAGGCTCCGATGCTTTACTGACCTCTTCATTAGATAGTGCACTTTCCGCAATATCCTCTATAGGGATGTCCTGTATCGTGCTGGTTGACGAATAGTCCGTCAAACCTGTTTCCTCCACCACTAGACATGCGTACAATACTTTGACCGCGAGCTCCCTTGCCTTGTAGTTAGAGCTTGTACTATTCCTTCACTAAACCCGATTCTCCTGCCTCGCAACAAATCCTCGTATTTGTTAGAAAACAAATATGGATACTGTGGCGGGAGACGCGCCGAGCTGGCGGCTTCAGTGCCTACTACTCGAAAAGGGCCTTCGATGCGATTCTTTGCCATAGGGAGACAAACACTGGATGCCTCTACGGTTTGCCTTATCCAAGGAACATTCTCCGATGAACTGGCCTTCGTCCGCCTACGACGGGTGCACCACTTCCATTGTGGCTGCCGAGTCGCGAAGCACCCGACACGGTTTGCCGTTGAACATGAAGTAGTGATTGTACGGTTCTAGCTGTTTCAGATCTTTCTCGTTACTATATAGTGACATTAACACTAGTTTGGGATTTCCACAATCCACAGAGATATGTTCCGTTCGCTGGCAGTTGTAGGAAACTACGGCTATCTTTGCCCCGAAAGCTTTTTTCTTTTGCCTTTCTGCTCTCTGTTCGGGGGACCCCTCCTTTCCCTTGCTCATCTCATCACTATTTTTCACCGAATCTGACCTTTCCTTTGATTTCTAGTGACTCAACTTTGACCATCGCTCTGCCTTGTCGGGTCTGTATTTATTCATCACCTTCGTAGGAGCTTGTTTGCCTTCGAACACAAGGCGAGTTACGTACTCCTCAGCGAGATCGGCTGCTCTCCTGATAGTGTCCACGCCTGGCTTATCCTGAACCTAATACTTCATATTTTCTGGCAGTCGCCGGTAGAAGTGTTCTAATGCAGTGCACTGCATTGTCTTTTCGGCATTGCCAAGTGCACCCTCTTCGCTGAGCCATTCTTTCAGGATTACATCCAAGGGGTATGCGAAATCCGAGTATCACTCACTTTTGGTCTGCTCTACCTCCCTGATTTTTCGCCTGAATGCTTCGGCTGACAATGCATACCTTTTAACCAGATTCGCTTTGACTTTATCGAAGTCCTCTGCTTCTTCGTTCCCCATGCAGGCAATGATATCAGCTACCTCACGTGGCAGCAGCGTAAGCAGTTACGGCCACGTGTTTCTCGCGAATTATGCCTTCTCACACGTGAGCTCCAACTGCACCAGAAAAAGACGTATGTCCCCTCCTACTGCGTAGGGTGCCATCAAGTCTGTCATTCCGCGCTAGCTTTCTCGTGCTTCTGAGCTAGGTCTAGTATTGTGAGCCTTCAGAAGCTCAATATCTAGGCGCCTCATTTCGAGCTCGGGTTCTTCTTTGGCTTCTAGGCGCTTACGCTTTTCCTTTTCCTCCTTATCCGCAATGCTCTCTAGGCATTCCTTCAGTTCATCGTCGTCTGCCCCGATCGCTTTGATCGCCTCAATGATCTGCGGCTTTCTTTTTGATTCGGCAACTTGGAGGCCCAACTCTCTGGCCAAGCTAAACGATTCCGGCTTCTTTACTGCCTTCAAGTCCATGGCAGTCCTTAGTGCTGCTAACTCTTCGCACTATAATAACCTCGATGTACTCAAAACTTACGTCAGCGGTTAAAGATAAATCACTGCTCTATACTTCCCCAAAAAATACGTAATGTCAAGTGATATCTTAGTGAAGAAAAGCCATGCACTCACCATATCCAGTCATGAATCCTGACACCTTCCTTCCGAACGTTGTTACCAGGACGAAGAGGAGACGATCTCTTAGATGTCGTCCAAAGTTGAGGTCTCTAGGGTTGCGTATCCCATCGCTGCCAACCAGTTGTTGCGACGCCTGATTCTTCAACTTCGACCGGCGTTACTATTGGGTAGCGTGGCGTTGTCGGCAGGCTGCAGGCGTCCGGTAGACCGTGGCAACCAGGCAGGGACGGGACGATTTCTAATGCGCAACTTGCATTGTTTATTCTATGGTTGGTGAAGGATATTGAATACAATGTATGAAATCAAAAAGTACATTGCGGGGCCGCTTAAATAGGCCCACTAACATCGTAGGCGGGGTCTTGCTCACGTCAACGTCACATGGCATACACTGTGTCTGGTCGGGGATAGCGGCGGATCCCTTCTCCCAGGTGACGCTGCAGGTGCTTGCGTCCTCTGGCGGCAACTCACGGAGTGTGGTCAGGGATGGGCGGCTAATCCATTGTCCCAGGTGACGTTTGCACGTGCTTGCCTCCTCTGGCGGCAACCCACGGAGTCAGGTCGGGGATGAGTGGCTGGTCCTTTCTTCCAGGTGACGTTTGCACGGGCTTGCCCCTTCTGGCGGCAACCCGGGGGTCCTGTCTGGTTCGCGGAAAGCGTTCTCTCCGAGAGTTGGACAGTTCGCGGAAAGGGTTCTCCCCTTCTTTGTACACACATAAAGGGGCACGAAATCGCAGCGGGGCGCCGGCAGACTGGCAAGCACTCGAGACAACCATAGCAAATTAGGAATCCATCCTCCTTTTCGGCTAGGCATGGTCTTTGAGCATCCTTTACACCCTGGGTGCTACACGCCAACCGTAACAAGTCAGTATAGAATTCTTCCGCTGCTTTCACTGTACATTTGAGATTGCTGACGATATTACCCTGCTTATCCTTCTGTCCATACATCTTGGTTTCTCCTTTGCCAAGTTTCTTGCTCACTCATTTCACGCTGCGTTCATTTTTTACGGCTTCCTCAGTGTTTCTCACGTTATAATTTCGCACATTTCTTAATTTCTCCTGGTTGATCAGTTTTGACACTTCCACAAATTCTTCTCTTGATTAGGAAACTTTCATTCTTTTCGTTTCTTTATTAGGTCCTTTGTTACTTAGGAGGTTGCCTACCAGTTGTCTTGGTGCCTTACCATCACTTCAATTACTGCCTCTGAAGCCAGCATAGTTGCAGTTCCATTCATTACCTATATGTCATCTTCGCCTCTCTTTTGAAGGCTGAATATTTGTTTGCAAGTGCTAGCCGGAATTGGTTTCCTTTTACCATTACTGCGTGTACGTTGACCTGTTTATTCGTCACCAATTTTATTCTCTTCAAGTTCAGGAGAATCCTGGGCCTTACGAACCTATGATCATTGCGCTTTACCTAACATTTCAACATCTTTCAATATGCTGGGAACGGTAGAAGGTATGAAATCTATTTCATTTCTTGTTTCACCATCGCGGATATTGCAGGTTCACTTTCTGTTGCTACGCTTCTTGAAGAACGTGTTAATTATTCGCAGCTTCTTCCTTTCCGCGAATTCTACCAGCATCTCTCCTCTAGCGTTCCTATAGTCGACGCCGTAGTTGCCAATTGCTTAGATATGTATATTTATTGGAGACTTATACGTGCATTTAAATAACTTTTTGTAAGGTTTTGTGTATGCGTGCAGTAAACTTTGTCTTCTGTGACGCTTTTTTGCCATTTGTCAGGATGTATCTTTACCTTTGTGCATTCCCTTGTATCTTCGTATTTGTAATGTACCATGGCGACTCAAATGAAAGAGAGCCAACCCACCCCGCGCAGTAATGGTTCAGTTCATTATCTGTGAGACGTGCGCGTAGCACGCATGCATCTCTCATTTACGGCGAACACTGCATTTCATTGACCACTGTGAAGCGTTGGAGAAAACGGTGCAGAGAAGGGCGTGACAGTTGTAAAGACGATCCAAAACCGGGCCAAAGCCACCACGCAATCACCCCCAACTCATTTGCAAGGACTGATGAGCTGTTTAGACAAAAACGGAGGATAAGCATCGATCAACTGGCAAAGCGTGTGAACTTCAGTCGCGGCTCGGTTCACAGCATAATTCATGAACGTCTCGATTATCGGCTCTTGCGTGCGCAATGGGTACCCATGATTTTGAACCACACCCAGGAGACGGATAGGCTCGGCGCTGCTTTGACTCATCTGATCCGGTATCACATTGAGGGTGACGACTTCTTGTCTGCAGTTGTGACTGGGGAAGAATCATAATGCCACTACTACGGGCCTGAAACACGACGGCAAAGCTTGCAGTGGAAACATTTGAATTCACCCCCACTGAAGAAATCAAAGGCTGTCATTTCCGCCAAAAACGTGTTGTTGACTTATTTTTCAATCGTCAGGGGCCATTACCGAACGAATTTGCTAAACCTTGAGATAATAGCAATCGGTTCCGATATTGTGAAACGCCAGACCGTCTGCGTGTCGCAGTCAAGAACAAACGACGTGGAAAATTGACGAATCGGACCATTTTGCTCCACGAGAATTCCCGTCCCCACGTCGCTGATGGGGTCGGCACAAAACGGGCGAAGTTCAATTGGCAAACGCCGCAACTTCCGCCATACAGCCCATAGCTGTTACCTTGCGACTTCCACATTTTGGGCAACTGAAAAAACAGCTCAAAGGAACCAGATTTGTGTCTGACGATGACTTGAAAGAGTTTGACTTGTAGAACCCAAGGAGTTTTATAAGACGGGAATCACGCGACTCGTTAGTCAGTGGGACAAATGTCTAAATGTTCATGGAGGCTACTTTTAAATAAAGTACCCCGTTAGTTATATATTCGCATTGGCTCACATTCATGTGACTCGCCCTCGTATATTTTGGAGAACTCCTACTTATTTATATGTGCTCTGTTGCGACTATTATTTCGGTGCAATTACTCACAATACACGATCGGTGACAGCTCTCCTGTCGTTGAGATTTTTTCCTGGTTGTTGCGCACGTACAAAAATGTAAACAAGGTTCTTGAATGAGAAAGTTTCAGTAAAATATTTCTCCTGAACTTGTTCATTTCATGGCCTTTACATTCTTTTATATCAGCGGCACGCGCTGCTTTGCTGGTCTCAAAGTTATGTAGCTGTAAACTTCGTGTAATATTTACTTTACTTATTAAATAGACAGAAAACATGGAAGCAGTGATATCAGTTATTTCTGGCAAACTTTTTTGACATACGAGCATATCCTTTTGTGAAAAAATACATACTGTGAGCATTAATTTACCCCTTCATCTTCATCATCTGTAAATATTCATCATAATGGCCAGCGTCATCGTTTTTAGCGCGCGACCTGCGAAATAAACCGTTGCGGCTTTACAGCTCTCTAGCAAGTGGTGGAGGTGCGGATGGAGGTGCGAGGTGCGCGGCAGGACCTCTCTCTCTAAACTTCTCGACGACGTTCTCCGTGCGTCGAATACCATCCATAAAACGACTTCTAGCTACCACCTTCAAACTAATGGTCTCACGGAGCGCTTTCATCGCACGCTGTCCGACATGATATCTATGTACATCAACCCTTAGCACACCAATTGGGATGTCATTCTACCATCCGTCACTTTCGCATACAACACCGCCGTCCAACGCACTACGGGGTACTCGCCCTTTTCCTTGTGTATGGCCGCCAACCGATCACTACCTTCGACGTTTCTTTCTTCGGTGTCACCGTGCCTTCGTACACATAAGTGTGTAAGCAGTTCGTTTCGCACATTGCCTGGTGTCGCAAACGTGCCCGCCTCAACACCGACGCCAGTCAACAAGACCGGAAAATTCGCTACGATGCATCTCACCGTGTCGTTTCCTTCCACCCTGGAGGCGAAGTGTTCTGTGGACCCCAGTTCGCGCTCCGGGATTGTGCGAAAAATTTCAGGTCCGTTTTATCGGGCCCTACATTGTTCGGGAGCAGACTTCGCCGGTTAACTATCGTATCACTCCAGTTGTTCCACCTTTGGACGGCCGCTGCCGTGACACAGATATTGTGCATGTTTCGCGTTTAAAGCCTTTCCTACGGCGTTTCCCGCCATATCCAGCGTAACAAGCGGCCAGGTTGGCCGCTTTCACGCGCGGGGGAAATAGTGTGAGCATTATTTTACCCCTTCAGCTTCTTCATCTGTATATATTCATCCTCATGGCCAGCGTCATCGTTTTTAGCGTGCGACCTGCGAAATAAATCGTTGCGGCTTAACAGCTGTCTCGCAATATTTTACTTGACAGTGCGTAGCGTTCAAGAATTATTTTGCAGCACCTTTGGCAATGACAATGCAGTTATTACTCATGTCTTTGATCCCTCGATAAATTCTATAAGGAGCAAGTAGAACTGCAACGTCAGCTCCCCTTCCCCCCGAACGAAAGTTCTGGCTACGCCATTGCCTACCGATAAGGTGAGCTGGGCAGATGCAGCCAAGGGCGCGCGAAAGTGCGAGGTCTCCGGCGTAACTGCCTCAGAACATACAGTCACCAGTAACATTTACAATGAAGTTATTGCAGAAATAAAGCGCGAGAACGCGATGCTCAGCAGCCTAGTACAACAGCTAACCCAAGAGGTGCAAAATTCAGAAAGTTCGCGCCTCCCACGCAACCCCCTCGACCCGCTCCCGTCAGCACACCTTCTCCAAGCAACAACGGCAAGGAAGAGGACAAAGCAACCCCGCCTGCGAAATAGCGAGCCGTGCGCGGTCATGAAACCAGCCGCGCGGAACAGGCGAGATCGGAAGTTAAAGCCACGCTCACCGAACTGCACAGCGCAATGGCAAATCTGCCTGCGATCATATCCGGCCTTACGATGGCAAAGCTTGTGGAATGTGCGATGTGGGCACCATCCCTGTCACTATGCCCGCAGCTGAACGCGACCACTCATTAGATAAATCCCATCATAATCCCAGAGGTTCCCATGATGAAACCGCCCCCCCCCCCTTCCCTGGTGCGCCGTTCCAGTTTCAAACAGCTCCTTATTTACGACTCCAGGATGGCCAGGCACGATAAAGAACTACTGGTCTGGCAGTGGAACTGCAGACCAATAGCCGGGGAAAACCTGTCCTACAACAATACGTAGGGAACATCCAACGCAAACTCGATTTAATAGTGTACAAGAAGCGCATCGGCGGGAGGGGGGGGGGGGGTGGAGCAACATCCCGGGCTACCACGCCCTCGTCCGAAAATTACAAAAAGATAAAGGCATCGCCTCACTAATCAAAAAGATGCTAGTACCCACAGAACATGAGATTAAAGGTCCGCAGGCCGAGCATATTATCATAGTGATTATTCCTAACAGAACGCAAAAGAATAGCATCTTTCTCAGAACATTTGCACTTACTCCTCCAAAAAAATGGCAGCGTTTCCTCTCCCTGCTCAGAAAGGCGGCCGAGTTCACCGGCCTGAACCCGTTAATCATGGGCGGGGACTTCAACGCTCCGTGCCATACCTGGGGATACGGCCACACCGCAATGAAGAACTAATAGTTATGACAGGACTCGCAAGACTTGAAATACAAGCTCATCACAGATCCGAGTCTCCCTACGCGAATGCCCAACTCGGTTGCAAGATATACCACGCCGGACTTAACAATGATCATAAACATCGAGACGGGTACCTGGAGAAACACCCCAGGAGACTTAGGTAGCGGCCACATCATCATCGAGATCATTATCCCCCGAGCGGGAACCACCCCCCAGTGAAAAGGGTCAAATATACAGACTGCGACAAGTTCCGCAAGCACCGGGACATCAGGCTAGACGACGAGCCGATCGCAGACATTGACAGATGGATCGCGGACCTGACCAGAGATGTTGGGGATGCCATGCAAACCATCCCTCCCGAAATCCTTACGGAGATGGACAGTCGCCTCGCCCACCTCCGGGAAGCCAAGAAATCTATGCAAATCTGATGGCAAGGCCAGCAGCTCAATCGGAAGTTGAGGAAGAAGATTGCCGAACCAAACAAACAAATCGAAAAGCACTGGAAAACTTTGAGCAAGCAACAGTGGAACGAAGTCTGAAACACCGCGGAGGGTCAACTGCACAACGGAAGTACGTTGCGTCTGCAAAGGCACCTGCTGGGCGAAATCCAAAGCAAATCCATGGGAAGAGCTGACATGTGGAGACTTCTGCGCAAGGAGAAAGAGATGGCGAGCGAGAAGCAAATCGTCAAGAAACTCTACAACAAGGGCGCGATCGGAGATATTTTGTTCGATACGCGTTCTGCTCAGTTGCTGCAACGTCACAAAGTTGCAGAATGCAAAATTTGTGACAGCGGGGTGGAGAGAGCAGCCAGTCAGGAAGCGGTGATCTCCCCGGAAGTGTATTTCCGTCGTTTGTCGTCTGCTTGCAGACAGTATACTACAAAACGAAATGTTTCTCGTCTTCCAAATGAATGAAATCTTTATCTAAAAAAATGTATTTCTTCTTCTCAAGCCCAAACACGTTTTCAAGTAGTAGTACCTGTGACTACTGCAATTTATAACTATTAGCTTCTTTGTGTCGTCCCTAGGTGGTATCGCGCACAGCGAGAAGAAAAAAGAAAAGAAAACGACGGGAAGAGTGGCGCACTTTTCAAGAGGCAGCGACAACATTCCAGTGGCTCGCTGGCACCGATGATGGGGTCGATTTCGCTGTACAACCAAATAATATTTGCTTCGAGAAACAAAAACGACGCCGGAATTCACTTTCTGCTTTATCTTCAAACGCGTTTCGCATCTCCAAACGCGTTTCGCACCTCCTTACTCTAGAAACGTCAGCGCAACAACCTAAGTTTTCAACGGAAGCGCCATTTTCTCGAATTAAACTAAGGATTGGATTCAAACGTGCCATGCCGCAGCCACCTGTTGGATCCAATCGAATCCACCAGACGCGCCATGCGAAGCCGTATGATCGCTCCAAACTTTCCAGCTCCCGTCGGGTTCGGCGCCTAGCAGACGAAATGCTCAGTGGGAGGATGATTCACAGGAGCGTGTCGTCATTTTGACGTCACCTAAAAACGTGGCCGCGCCCCGCGGCTGACGACGTCGGCGCGGAGTGGGCCAATCGCGCGCACCGCTAACCGAACGAACGCGCCCAACAACCATTTCCGATCCTACCCCAAGTACCTTCCGCAACGACTGACGGTCGAGCACGGCGGGTACACTGGCAGTCCCAATCTCAGGTTAGATGAAGACATCAATGAGGCGGAAATCAGAACAGCACTCCAAGGACTCAACGGCAAATTAGCCCCAGGATTGACAGGGTTAACGACAAAGCCCTCAAAAACCTGGACGTCAGATCCGTCACCGACTCACGGGCTATATCAACAAGTGCTGGAAAGAAGGCCGCATCTTGGAGCAGGGGAAGAGGTCTAAGGTAGTCCTCATACCCAAGCCGGGAAAGTCCTCGAGCTTGGAGAACGTACGGCCATCTATCAGGTAGTGCGGGAGTAAGGCCTTTGAACACGCCTTCCTGAACCGTATCAACAGTCATCTTAAGCCTCCGATCCCGCCTGCCCATGTAGGACGTCATGCTACAGCTCAAGAACTAGACCCTTGACGACAAGAAATACTAGGGCCATTGTAGGGCTAAACCTGGAGAAAGCATTCGACAACATCGCTCACGAGTGAATCCTAAAATAACTGTCTCATATGAACCTCAGAGAAAGAGTCTACAGTTACGTGAGGTACTTTCTAAGCGATCGCAAAGCCACTTTGACGGTCGGCGACCTCGAGTCCGAAGAAAGGACAGAGGGAAGCACAGGCGCTCCCAGGGCTCAGTTTCATTTCCGCTACTTTTCAACCTAGTCATACTGGGGCTCCCCAGCAAACTACGGAAATCGAAGGAATCCACCATGGTATATATCCAGGCGATATAACGATCAGGGCGGACCGCGCCAGTGACGACCAAATTTACAACGCACTACAAACGGCCATTCACAATGTCGAAGAGTATCTGCAAGGAACGAGACTCAAATGCTACCCGAGCAAGTCCAGACTACTCCTTTACCGATCCACGCATAGAGGCATGCGCCAAAGAGATATACGGGACCGCGGAAGTACGAGGAAATCGGCCTGTGCACTCAAGACGGAAACGCAATCCCCGAAGTTAACAAGATCGGAATCATCGGAATGATCATTGAGGCCGCAGGAAATAACGGCGAAACCATGAACAAGCTCGAAGGCAAAGTCACTAGTGCCATGAGACTCATAAGAGGATAACCAACGGACACCTGTGCATGAAGAAAGAAAACTCCGTTCGACTGAACCATTGCTTTGTTGTTAGCCACATTGCTTACGTAGCCGCCTACCACAACCGGTACGTCGTTGAAAAGAACAAGATAACACGCTCATCGGGAAAACCTAGGAGGTAGAACTGGGCCTTCCGGAATCGACGAGCACCGAACCCAGCTGTGCATACGCAACACACTGGAAGAAATAGCCGAAGCACAATGCAGCTCGAACGCCGCTCGACCGACATGACGGGAAGGCACATTATGAACAAGCTCGGCATAACGTACCACAACCAGCACGGCCAGAAAATGCAAATACCCGACAAAATCAGAAATCAGAGGGACACCGTTAAGGTGGTAAACATCCCAAGAACCGTGTACCCCTATTACAAAGGAGACAGAAGAAATGCAAGAACCGATGCTCTGCTACGTTCACTCGGCAGGGAGAGGAACGCATGCTTTCTCGATGCAGCCGAATATCCAAACGGCCATAAATACACGCCCATAGTCATAGACACAGACGCCAAAATTAAAATCGCATGGACGGTATACACCAAACATTCGGAAATAGGGAGGAAGTAGCAATCGCGCTGGCGCTCACAGATCAGGAATGCGAAGTCGTACTAAGCGACTGGCAAACGGCAGTAAAGAACTACGCCAAAGGTAGAATTTCCAAGGGAGCCTTGGCCATTCTGGCCAAAGCGGGCAGATCAGAAACCACGAGCTCGAGGATCGCATGGTTCCCTGCGCACGTTACCACGGGAGTCGATGCCTTGCCGAACCTAAACGAGACGGCGCACCGGATTGCGCGTGACATGACCCGCCGCACCGAAGAGGGCAACGCCTTTCGCACGATGGCGAATGCTCCTCGCGCAGATCGGAACAGACTCGCTAGGTACGGTGACATGACCAATACATATACCCACCGCCGAGTCCGAAATACCCACCGATCCCACCGCCGAGTCCCAAATTTACCACCGCATATAACCGCGGCCGAGTCCCAAATTGAACAGGTGCGGCTACCATCAGCAACCCATCAGCAGCGGCTACGACTCGTGAGACCCTAAACTTATAATGCTTGCCCCCTTTCACAATCCTGATTTGGTCCGTGGCCTGGACGCGGCCGACGTTGGCGAATAGGTGAACGCCCGTCAGCACTAAAAGGTATGAACCAACGAATATGCTCACCAAGGTCATCATCTAGCTCGGCGGCACCACACGCGTGTGGTACCTAAGGCATGAGGGGTATTAGCTAGCTGGACCATCTTAAATAAAAGTTGCGTCAAACGGAGAATGCGTTGGTCTCAAGGTCACTGCGAAACCAGGCACTTGCAGCACGTGTTCAGGAATGTACTCAGACCGACGTTTCATACATATGAGACGTCTTGGATCTTTGCTGCAAAGCTGGTGATAAATCTACCAAACAGTCCAGGCGGCTAGCATACTGAAAAGAATGACTGACGGTGTTTTGATCTTGTTCTCCACAACGTCTCCAATTGCCCGTTTTAAATAGTTGTCATCTTTAATTGGCTAGGAGCAGCCATGCCACGCGCCGTATTGTGCCTTTGTCCAATACAACTGCGACGTCGACTTGTGAGGATCAGCCCGCAGCCAACCATCACTGAAACCGTAGCTCACGTCGTTCGCCGCGAGTTTGAGACCGCCTGTTTGCCAGCTATTCCCGTGACCCTTGCCAATCCATCACTGGCAACCAGTGCTATAAACCGGGCCGTTTTCCGACAGGAATTTTAGAAAATGTGTCGCAACTCCGTGCGCTCGTTGACGCATCCGAGCATGCACCACGTTTCGCGTGCCCCGCTTCCTCGGCCCCGCAGTTCTTTTCCGACACTTTTCGCAACCTGGGGCGCTATAACGTATAATCTTTGTTTTGAAACTCTTCTGCCACTCCGCGGGCGCTATAACGTAAAACTACCATATTTTTATTGCAATTCTGCAACCAGCCCTCCGCGATTGGTCAAAATCTTTCTTGAACCATCCCAAGTTACCCTGTCTGTAACGCGATGTCACGAAAACCGCGATAGCTCCCGATCTGATATGACTCGTACACACTGATTATGCATGATCGGACTGTACAGAAAAAAATGTATTTCTGATTCACTGCCATTTCGCCTATAACCCACGGCTATTGGTCAAATGTTTTCGGGCTGCACCCACTCCACCTGCCTGTCACGCGACGTCACAAAACCGCGATAACTCAACTCGTCAAAGTGACGTGTGCGCGTATAAGATGCATTAATATGCCAAACAAAACTGAGTTTTTTTTTTCTGAATGGCCGCAGACTGCCCCGTTCCAAAAGGAACAAAAGATGGCTGCCGTCGAATGCTCAGGCACGGGTTACTCGCACCTGCCGGAGAGCATGGGTTTATTTGCGTACAATAAAGCTTTTTGCATGGCCGTGTAACGTTATCGAGCAATTCCGGCACGTTTATGACCTCGCTCGGCCAACTCGTCTTTGCTGAGGATCCGTTTTAGCGTCATTCTTAACTTTTCGTTGCATGCCGGCGCGATTTTTCATCAGCTAAGTAAGGAAAAGCGGACCAATCAGATGCTGGCACCACCTCTTCATGCGGTTATCGATTTTTCAGTGCACTGGCTCGGCCCCATCGAATCCCTCTCAATTGAACGTGCTCCTCGAATCTTGTCAGCCGATCAGATAAGACAAGCCGCTCACTGTAGTCAATGATATTCGTTTTAGAGCAAACAAAAGTGACTTCCTATATATCAGGGGAGCGTTTGATTGGTCTGTTTAGACAACACTGCGGGTCACCGCCCGATGCTTGCGTCGGCGGTTAAGCAGATTTGATGTCAGGAGATTGGAATAAAAACATATTGGAATAGCTTTACGTTACAGGGCCCCTGATGAAATGACATCCGCTTAATGAAAGAACTATAAGTGGGCCCACCTAACTTGTTGCAGCACCATAGGTGCTACAGGCGAACTACGAACTCGCAAAGCGCATCCGGATAACTACTTGCACAGTTATAAGGTAAGACCGACAGCGTCTATCTTGCTTTATTCATTAATCAACGCTGACCAAACAAGAGATGCCCGGAGAGTACGTTGCTAAAAAAGCTGCCTTATATTCATCACGTTAACACGCGCTTTCGTTTACAGGGCTTATAAAGACCATTCTAGTTCAAAGACACCGCGCGCGTAATTGCAACCAGAAATTTCGGGGAAGCCGAGTGGAGGCGAGCATCCATAGACCAATTAGCACAACTAAGATAATTTTCTATGGTATTTCCTAATTCTTTTGTAGTGGCTGTTTTGTAATTTCCCAGAACGCCATCTTTTACTGTAGCAGTTGACTTTGTACTCGCATCACTATTGCCGCACGTCTGATTTCCTCTGCTTATCTCCCTCTATCTCTTCCAAATCACTTTCGTAGACTTTAGCTACAGCTGTTTAAAGCGGACGTTTCGGAGCTTCATTATCCAGTTGCAATAGCTGGTACGCTGTACAAAAATTTTGGCTATGAGATCGATGAATTTATGCTTCAGTAGCTAGTCTTTACATCCAGCCGCAAAGAGGAAGGGACCACAACGCTTATTAAAGCATAAAAGCCAACTACTTTGGCTGGTATAAATGAACTCCATATCCTGGCCCGAGCTGTTTAATAAGCCGACGTAAATGGTCTTTCCGTCCAGAAACCGCCTTTTCGGTCAAGCAGACAATACCGTTGACATTTGCGTGAATTAGATTTTGTTACGAGTAATATGGATGACATTGTCTACTTACAATACGTTACACTGCTCACAAGCGATATCAACGTGAATTGTTATCAGTGTGGTATTAACAGAACCCGACCAATGCATGTTTTTGGATCACGCACGCACAAGGTGAGGTGACTATACCTGCTCCCTGTGACATACACAACTTCTTGAAATGGTTACAGCTTTTCAAATAGAACATATCATGAAGCTACGTAACTGCAAGAACGGAAGAACGTTGACAGTGAAAGCTGTCGTGAAGAAGTTGCGAAATTCTTGTTTACGTTCTCTTGCTGTATAGCGGGTTTTTTGAACACTATCCATATATGAACTATTGCTGACTTACAGGAAATGGAGTTCGGGTCCCTAGAAGGAGACTACCCAGGCAATCACGTAATCGGCGTAAAGACACAACACGTAAGTCTTACGTGAAATTGCGCGCAATATTGTTTCAATAATGTAATATTGTCCCCCGTGCGTTTTTTAGTTTCTTTTGCGGGTTACCACTGTCAGCAGTATCTTCAACTATCGCTGTAACGCTCGTCGCGCTTTTTACGTTGAGATCTTCTCATACGTTGTCGTCACTTTACTATAAACCAGAATGGGCGCATCGTTCTTGTGCTGGGAGCTTCAAGAACAGGTGAACAAGTGAGAGGGATACCGCTCTGCATTTTCTTGCAAGCTCGGCATGCTTTTTGCTCCGCATGCTCAGCATGTTCTTAGTATGCGCCAAGAACCTTTTAAACAGAATTCCTCTCGCTCATTCACCTGTTCCCTCAGTCCCCGGAACAACATGGCTGCCCCCTACAAGCGCTGCAAAATTCAGGCCTATAGCTATTCGGGGTTCATGATCACATTTACGCACATTGTGAAAAACACCGCAGTATGCAGTATATCCTGTATCCCACGGGAGCATCGCCAGCTCCAGAGGTTGGAAGACTTGGAATGCATTGCCAATGGCGCCATCGCCACTTCCATCGGTGGGTATTTCGCTAAAAATAAATTACAGCCAAAACCATGTCATCATGACGTCACTGGTGTCTTGTGCATCAGGTGGAGAGAGGGAGGCTAGCCGTTCAAGCCAGCTTTTCTCGCGCCAACTGCGAACGTTATTTGTTCATATATATATTGTTACGCGAACAAAGGCTTAAACACTGAAGACTATTTACAGTTTATATTTATGAAGGCAACTTAAGCGCTGACCAGGTCACTGGACAGCTCGAAAAGTCGGGAACTGTTCGTGGTCTTGTCGAGGCGCCCGCGCGCATCGCCTAAAAGAAGCAAGCACTATGCCCATGTAGCATTACCGCCAGTGGCAGAAGCACCGTCTCGGTGCGTCTAAATATCTATGTTCACGCATCTCCAGATCGAGCGGGCAAGGCTTGGCCAAAAAAGCATCGGCGAACCTGGTCGTAAGTGCAAGACATGCCGAGGTGGCCGGTGGTTTCTAAGTCGTGAGGTTCATAAATACGAGATGAGTGGAGGTGCTTAAGAATGACGAGGATTAGGTCATCACCGTCGGGGAGAACGTTGTGGCGGTATAATACGTAATCCCGGAGGACAACTAAGGGAAAGGATGAATCTGATGGCGAAGATTCCAAGCGATCAATGATGGCGCGCAAGCTGACATCACGGCGTTGCTCGTCGGCGACGGGGAACAGTTGAGACACGGAGAAAACGCAAGTCTCGGCTTCTATGCCGCGGACGCTGTGTCATTCATCCAGTGGACAGCATGATAAACAGTCTGCTTCTTTCAATATGTATAGGCTGCCCGACTTGTACACTATGGCATAAGAATATTCTTGTAGCTGCGGAGCCCAGCGGTTAAGCTGGCAGGTAGGATCCCTGAGTGTGAAAGTCAGCAGAGTTTGGGATGGTTCGTGGTTACAGACAAGTGCGTGCCATAGAAATATGGGCGGAATATGGAAACCGCCCCGATGAGAGCGAGGTATTCACGCTCTCTTATAGAATCGTCGCGTGCTGGTTTGAGGAGGCTGCTAGAGTAGGTGATAGCACAGTGTTGTCCCCGTTGGCGTTGGGCTAAAACAGCTCCCATTCTATGACCATTGACATCAGTACGTACCTCTGTAGAAGAGGACGGCTCAAAGTGGACCAGTATGAGGTGATGTGGTGGTGGTGGAATTGTGGTGTGGTGATCTAAAGGTGGCAGCTTCAGCAGGACTCCACCTAAATGGTACATCCTTCTTTACAATATGAGTGGTCGGGAAATCGCTGCGAAAATTTTTACGAACCATCAGATCCGGGAGCATAGTCCTACACATCTTCGGGCAGCTTTGACAGACTTAGTTGCAGGAAAAGACATGAAAGCACAAATTTTCTCCGGGTCTGGTTGAATACCGAAGTGTCGACGAGATGGCCTACCACTATAATCTGCCGGCGACCGAACTGATATTTCCATGAATTCAGTTGGAGCCCAGCCTTCCTAAATATCTGAAGGATAGCAGATAAGCGCTCAATGTGTGTCCCAAATGTAGCAGAAAATAACATAACTATGTCTAGGTAGCAGAAGCACATGGACCCTTTTCAATCCTTGAAGCAAAGAGTCCGTCATACGTTGGAACGTTGCTGGAGCATTGCATAGACCGAATGGCATAACTTATCAGGGGTGACGAACACGGCCTTCTCTTAATAATTTTCATCTACAGAAATCTGTAAATAATCATACTGAAGCTCTATTGATGAAAAGTAGTTAACACCATGGAGACAATCGAAGGCGTCGTCAAGGCGAGGCAAGGGTTAGACGTCCTTTTTGGTAATTCGGCTGAGATGACGATAACCTACGCAAAAACGCCACGTTCCATCATTCCGTTTAACAAACACAGCGGGGGACGACTAAGGGCTCAACGAGGGTTGAATGATGCCTTTGCCAAGTATCTTGTTCACTTCATCTTGGAGAACGTCACGCTCGGATGCAGAAACTCGATATGGCTGGCAATGAATGGGTCTAGCCTCGTAAGTACTTATGTGATGCTTAACAAGAGATGTTTGGTCCTGTTGTCTATTGCTGAGGTCGAGCATGTCATAGTAGGGGAGCAGAGGCGTCGTAGAGCTTCCGCTTGTTCAGGCCATAGGTCCGCAGCAACCACTGGACTAAATCTTGCGTCTAGGCAAATTGCATCGTGTGGGGATGAAGGATCGGAGAAGACATCTATTGAAAAAGTCGTGACAAATTCATCTGCTACTACAGTAGGCAGCGTAGCAACCGATATGCCTCAGGATAGAACTTGCTCTGTCAGGCCAAAATTGACAACGTGGGAGGAATGTCCGGTTATCCGCAGTGGCTACGACGAAGGGGATCACAGTGATATTGCGCCTCAAAAGGACATCAGGAACAGGTGTGAAGACGTAATCACCATGGGGCACAAGATAAAAATGATAGTAAATCAACGAAAGTCAAGGCTTTAGGCTGCAGGCGGACGAAGATGGTCCTATTAAAATTTTTCAGCAGTTCGGCACGAGTAGGCGGGTGAAGACGGAGTTCGAAGCAAAATGGTACCGGCAGAACATTCGACCAGAGCGGAATGCGCAATAAGAAAGTCTAGTCGTAGGGTGAGGGCCTGGCGACATTTGGTCAGCACTGTGAAAAGAACTGGAATATGGCGGCCGACGCTGCTTATACGGGCAGGACACATTCCAATGACGGTGGCAGTGCTGCCATTTCAACGCGCATGGCTCTGCAGAAGCAAGTCTAAATACCTCCTTCAGTCTACGACTAAAATTAGTTCTCATTATGAATGCCTGGACTCCAGTGTCAATTATAGCCGTCAAAGGGACACCGTCGACTTGGACATCAAGTAACTTCTGGTTCGTTCGGAGCGTCAATGAAAGATTTCATCACAATGAAAATAATTCAGCCCTACCCCAGGAATTTCATTATCTAGTTTGGCCCCCGTGGGGGGAGGGGGGTATTCCAGAATAGGTCGGCGATGAATAGCAGCGCGGCTAACGCAACGGGGACCTGGGGCGCTGAGGTGACGGCGTGCGAGCGGGACGTGTGTTATCTATAGGAACGTCAGAGGTGGAAAGCATACGGTGGAGCATGTAGCGCCGAGGATCAGCTAATGAGCGAGGAAAGGGAGGAAAGTTGCTCCATTACAAGGACCTCCAAGTGATAGAGAAGTGGCGACCTGCATAACCGATTTGGTGGCAACGGAAGCAGATTACCTTGTCCGGAGTTCTCAACTCAGTAAGTTTGCCGAATCTAGGAAGAGAATACAGTTCGCTGCGAGGCACAGCTATCGGCAGAGGTCTGGTGTCAGCTTGAGAGACAGAACAGGCAGCAGGAAAACCGAAGCTGACGTATTCTTGCTGCACAGATGCCTGAATGAGGGAGATCGATAGTGCCGTTTTCTCAGTGGTGTGGTCAAGTGAGTGTGGATAGAATGGGGCTGGACTTACAGCCCCGAGCTAGCGGCCAACGATGCACATAACATTCTTATTGGAGAGGGGTGCACTGGTAAGGTTGACGCGAGATGACGTCGCAGCCATGTTATGGAGACGGGAGAACTTAGGAATGACGCGGCGGCCTTCAACCAGCTCGAAGCGGCGACATTCTTTGGCAGTGATGTTAAAGGTGGACACGCTGTAAGTCAACGAGTTGAACACGCTGTAGTGTACATTTTCACCCTCGATCATTTTATCGCCAATTTTCCGACAGTGAGCTAGTACGATTTGTGCATACGATTCGCTGGCACACTGCACCCTGAAAACAAGCTCATCCTGTCGGTTGGCGATTGGTCGGGTTTCCAAACAAGTTGCGGAGATTCTCTTTGAAGCCATCCAAGTTTGACCCCTACTCCTTTTGTATCCGGAAACAGGCACGCGATGTTCCGCCCAAGTAGGCTATATCTGGTAGTATTTTGGTAGTGTCCCAGCGGTTGTTCTGGCTAAAACGCTCGCACATGCTGAGCCATTCCTCACCGTCGAAAACATCTTGGCCAGGGAATATGCCACGATTGAGGAGACTAATAACCGTGACGTGCATTGTTTTTGGAGTCGCAAGTGTAGATGCAGATGAGGTGTCGTCACCGGGAGTCAGGGAAGAAACCTGGACGGTGCGGCCGCAGTGAGGCTGAGTGGGGAAGACGGGAAATGCCAGCCCCCATCACAATGTTGCAGATGATTGCTGGCGGAAGGCTGTTTACAATGTTTATTTAGAAAAACAACTGCAGCGGTGGCCAGTTCAGCCAACAACTCCAGAGCCAGGAACAGTTCGTCTTCATCCTCGAGGCGCCCGCGCGCATTGCCCCCCCCCCCCAAAAAAAAACAGTATGCACCTAGCAATATATAATATATAGTTCTCGTCGGAGCGCTGGCCACATGGGAAGTCGTGGTGCAAAATCCGCTGACATAATGGAAAGCCTTTTAGAGGACGATGCTGTGGCTAGCGTCCGCGTCGTCCCTTGGCGTTCTTTCTAACCGAGCCAAGGAGCACACCGAAGGATAGAAGAACGAACGCAGAGCGCGAATGAAACACGGGGATAGCCAAGAGAGCGTCAGGAGGAAAGCGGAGGAGGACGGGTGCAGCGTAACCGTGAGGCTGAAGGCTGAGGAGGAGGATATGGCGAAAGCGTGAGAACAAACACTTACTGCCGCAACAGACGGGCGCTGAGGCAACGATGGATATGAAGTGGCGCCAGAGTAGCGTGCATCGTCTGTTCACCGATGACGCCACCGATGTCGTCCTGAAACACGATTCCTTGAAAAAGCCTACACCGATGCAACCAATCTGCAACCAATCGATGCCGAGGTTCTTGAACCCCTTCCTAAAATTGCAAGAACAACAAAGCCTCATCTTACTACTAAATTCTCAAAGGCAGTATCCAGCAACTTCAGTGAACACGGCCATAGATACGAAGAAGCCGTAAGGTTTTATATATACCTTTTCTTTCAAAGGGCGCCACCATATTGCTTACTGTTGTGATCGGCCGTTTACCCCGCGACAACCGTCGGTTACGGATAACGCCAGAATAGGGAAAGGGCCGGCGGCCTCGTCATAGCTGTCCTCAGCAGGTGTGATTTATGGCCAGCAATGGAATACCTCTGTCAGGAGCGAGCCTGAAAAGACGGAAGGATCTGTCTGCCAAGACAGGTCCTTCCAGGAGTACCTCTGTCAGGAGGCGACATCATTTACATCCCAAGTCCTCTGCCCAGACTGCTCTGCGTCCGCGCCAGAGAAAGGCTCAGTTCCTCCTCCCCTCGACTTTTCGTGTAAATTAATGTGGGTGGCTCACTTCAGAGGAATCGGGCAACCATCCTCCGGATTAGCGTGACCCGATGTCACCCGTCTCTAACGGCGGATTGGGGGAAGGCGACTGGACAATGACAACGCAGGCATTAAATGAGGAGAGACGGACGCTTCTAGTTATCGGCTGCTGGAACTTGATCATGAACTTATTTTCCAGTACTCTTTGAAAACTCTTTTACATAATGTAAG
The DNA here is from genome assembly GCF_050947875.1 of Dermacentor variabilis. Lineage (NCBI taxonomy): Eukaryota > Metazoa > Arthropoda > Arachnida > Ixodida > Ixodidae > Dermacentor > Dermacentor variabilis. The sequence goes on from NC_134570.1 coordinate 119,506,662, forward strand.
TTAAACGTGTTTAAACGCCATGGATATCGGTCGCAGCCCCATGTTCCCTTCCTCCTCCTTGCTGAATGGATTGCACAAATCTTCACACCACCAGTCGCGACAGTAGGCAGTATACCTGACATACAACACGGGAGTGTTCGCCCATGCCAGCAAGCCGACAGCTCGTAGATGGCCTGTGAGCTGTCGGCTTGCTGGCATGGGCGAACACTCCGTGTTGTGTGCCAGGTATACTCTCGGCGGCAATTGCTATTCTATTGGTTGTTGCCTACATTGGAAAAGGTTCCATAGGACATATTGCAGTCATTTAACTTGGCCAAAGTTTCGGCTACCAGTGAGGCGGGTGGAGCAGCCAGCACGATTGCTGTGTATTTTTTGTTTAGTATTCTTTCAAGACTGTGCCCTTACTGCAACATTCTCTCGCCAATTACATGTTGTGGTATAGCAGCAAGTAGTAGTTAAGAAACATACGCGACGATCGCAACAGCGTGGTTACCAGGCTGCTTCGAAAATTTGTTTGTTGTTGTTTAATGGATTCTCTGCGTGTAGGGGGCAGCGGTAAAGGCAAATTGCCTGACAGCCTCTGCGCCCCTGCCGTTCAAGGAAGCATGACATATCATTCACATACATATCTGCCAAACATATCGTTAAATAAGTTCTACTGTTTGCTTTGACAAGCGTTCAAATTTTATCTGCATATATAGTGACCTACTGCCTCTTTTCCTGGACACGGTGGCCACAACCGAATAAAAAGATTGTTGGTTAGTAATAGCGGCATACCGTACAGTGTGAAGCATACATTTTGAAGGGGCCGAACGATCGCCTGCGTACGAAGCGAGCGTCCGAATCAGTGGTTATATATGTTTGTTCTATGCAGCATAAACATAAGCGGACTTCTTTCAGTGTTATCCCGTTTTTTTTTTCTTGTGTGTATGATTAATGGCGACCAAATTGACTACTCTTGGCAAGCTCGATCTCAACTCTGCACGCAGCAAAGGGATAAAAAGCAAACTCTTTTTTTCGTTCTTGTTGGGTCCAACCTCTGCGATGCACTCACAAAATTTACGGAAATTGTGCTCTTACAAATAGCCGTCGCATTCTTTCTGTGCAATCCCCTTTAAATATTACTGCTTTACAGAGCAAAGAGCCAATGACAAAGCAGAAGCCTATATGTATTGAGCAACAGAAAGCTTTACATCTAATTACAATACTGCAGAAGTTGATTAATTAGACTGAATGTGTAATTAGACGGAATGAAAAAATAATGTAATTACCTCCAAGAGACGGCAAACTACATTAACTTGATTCTGCCCAGCTACGAGGCATTTGCATTTTTTTTAAAGTTTGGCTGAAATTTTGACGCGCTATTTAGGCGTAGAAGCGTGGAGAGACCTAATACTAATAAATTGAGTGGAGGAATATGTGAGCTTAAGAATCGATGATAGCCGATGGTATGGCGCGTTTTGTGTCTTTCTTAATGATGTGCGAATTTCGTAGTTAAGTCGCAGCGTTTATTTTAGTCACAACGTGCAGCGACAGTACATATATTCCTCAACTCTACGCTTCTCTGCCATGTCGCATATCGACACAGACAAGGGCCCTTTCGCCGGATCTTACGTATATTATTCCGTCGAGAGTATATGGCGAGACAATAACGGCGTGCCCTCCGAACCCGGCACTAAGCTGTCTGACCCCGGCTGAAATAATTTTTGAAGTAAAACGATCCCCGGCCTCTGATTTCCGTGAAGTAGCGATGGGGGTCAGCTTCAAGCCCGAAGCCTCGCCACACTTGCCACGCCTGACCGTATATGCGTGTTTGTGCTTCCAAGATATGGCAAAAATAGATACCTGCAAACACAAAAACAATCACGGACCTTGAGGCCTTCGCGCCCCTTGAGAATCGGTAACGTGAATTATTATGTAGTTTGTTGCATTTTAGAGCAGCGTAGGCTTCGTAGGACAAACATTTAGGCTTCATGCGGCAAATATTGAGCGCACGTCAATGCACTGAAGAAAAAAAATTGAATGAGAATGAATTCCTCCTCCCACCTCACCCGTTACTTCTTTACCGTCCACGTATTTTCTCTTTGACCTGCAGCTGAACATTCCGGAAATCATCCAAAAAGTGTACGGCGTAACCGTCACCGGCAAAATCTTCGGCCGACATCCATCACAGCCGAAGGCATTATTAGCGTACGACAGCGGGTAAGCACGAGTGCGACGCACAAGCTAGGTGGTGGCAGGGCAAGTCTTGTCAACGGCTCTCCACTCTTGCACCCGTGTTCGTAAACTATCCTCGACCGATCATTCTTCCGTTCCACCGAGTTGAGTACAGCGCCACCCCTCGACTGGAGAGGTCGCTACGCTTCTCATGGACCACTGCGGTGCGTTGTTGAAACGCAGTGACCACTTCTGTGGCGGGATGGCGCTGCCAACCTGTTTCTCGAGTTTAGGTGCAGTACAGAGTCGAGGGTCATATGAAAATACGGGGGTGACTCTTATGCGCCGGTGGATGTTCGGAGCCAACGGCAAAAAGTGATTTTTTTCCATATAGTAAGAAATGTAGTTCGAAGCAAGATCGCGAGCGACAATTAGAAGATATCTTTAGTGAAACATCGTGAAGCTCTGAAAGAAAGAGTATATACTAAGCACCGTACCCATGCACAACTAAGCTTTTCGATGCGACTTTTCGTAATTCACCCTTTGATTGAATTTTGGGGGGGGCTAGTATCTATCTAACGGTTGTTGTGGGCTTATTCAGATCATAGCGCAGCTTCAAAATAAGGACCAATCAATCCAGTACACTCTAAGTGTATGGGCCATTCCAAAAGATCTAAGGGGGGCCTAATTTAAATCGAAGGGGGCGTGATTTCATTTACAGCACCCCTCAATAAGAAAAAAAGTTCTTGAAAATTTATGCGAAATAATTTGTTTCAAAGTGGCTTTTTTTCTTACTAGGACAGTCCTCGTGCAGCCCGATATTTTTCAAAAGGTATTCAAATAACGTTTGCATTGAAAAGTCCTAACGCAATTTTACTTTCAGTAGCAAGCGAACATTTCATTAAGCGTTTCATGGCCCAGAATCAAGTTGCTATACGGCCCCTCAAAGGTAAAAGAAGTCGCAAAGAAAAAGTCGAAGCTTATTTAAGTGTACAACAATATATTTTTATCCTGCAGAATGGTCCATCGGTGAATGAAATATAACGAACGTGCTATCAATCTGAATACATCCTGCGTATCAGTTTCGTATTTTTTTCGTCGCATGTGCCTGAATGTATTGCGGAATATTTTTGGATAAATCGAGAAAAATGTTTTCCTGGTGCAATCAATGATGTTAACTGGTCATTCCTAGCACTTATTTCTTAGCTCAATCTTCTTCTTATAGTCTGTGCCCTCCGGGCAATACATGCGCTTGATATGTGCGGACACACCTGTACGGATTTAGATGTTAAGAATTTATTTCAACGGTAGACAATAAAGCAACATGTGTTTTGGTGGCCAGACCATGATAAGCATTTTGATGCCAGTAGATGTAAATTGACGCATTAAACAAAGATTGTGAGGTTATTACGTGCCAAAACGGTGGTGACTCCGGAATAATATTGAAAACCGGGGCTTCTTTAGCGTGCACCTAAATCCAAGTACAGTTGCTTTTTCGCCCCCGTTGAAATGCGGCCGCCGTAACATGGGATGCGATTCCGCCACCTCGCGCTTAGCAGCCCAACACCATAGCCACTAAGCAATTAAGCACGGCGGGTGTGGCGCATTTTAGTGCTTTACGCTGTGTCCCCGAACGTGTCTCAATTTCTTACCATTTATGTCAAAATTGTTGTCCTTCTTTTTGAGGCTCACCCAACTCGCATCAAGTCCCCACCACGAGCTCCACGTAGTCCGCGCGCGAAGATGTGCAAACGGGCTAACCAAACCCAGCGTGGCGCTGACATCAAAACTGCCTACCGGTCGGAAGTAGCAGACTGTTGCTGCCTTCAGCCTGAGATGATTGGAGATTGTTGGATATCGCTATTAACATTATGAATCTGGAGTGCACGCCATGCTCCGCTATTTATGCTGCACTCACTTTTAGCGTATTGAGTTAAAGCGACACTAAAGCGAAACAATAACTCAGTCTAGACTAATAAAGCATTGTTTTAGAACCCTGCAGGCAGTCATTTCAAGAAAATAGTTTATTAGATGAGAAAATGAAAGTCGAAGTATCAGTATTTGAATTTCGCGCCGAAACCCCGAAGCTCTACGTCAGTGTGAAGTCAGAGATTCCAAAGTATGTTTTCGCATTTGGGCCGCGTTGGCTGAGTAGAGGTTCCCGAAACTTGCTATGTTTAATATTTGGTGTCTTTAGAATACAATGTAGTCAATCTGTAGCGCTATATAAGTAAGTAAGCCCTAGAAGATGCAATCAAAATCCATGACGTCCCAGCGATCCGGTGCGGGAACTTCAAGGCGGCGTCGCACCCATCTTTCGTTCTTGCGCTTTTTCTGGCTTGCCAAGCGACTTATCGTGCTAAGAGCGGCGTTTTTAGTGTTGTATAAAGGTAATTTACTGATGCAGAAGAAATCATTTTTTACTGTAGTGTCCCTTTAAGCTTTAGATGTGGCGCAGCTGCATAGTCCATCGGAACCTTCACAGATTAACAAGTCGACACCTAATGCAAGGGAAACGGGTACACAGGAATGCACTTGTCTCGTCCTGAACAAAGCGGGGATATGCAGACCCGGAAAGATTTCGGGAAGAGTAATATTTTGCCGTGATCCATTTGTGTAATCTTCGTAAAATGGAATGACCTTACCAAGATTCTATCAACTGCCTGTTCCAGAGGCCATGGATCGATGAACCTGGCCATGTTCAAGTTTTTGCTGAAACTTTCGCTGTACATGGACGAAGACGACCCCGACCTTGCCCCGTTCTTCGCATTCGCCAACAAGTACGAGTGGGGATCGAAGGTTCTGCCCGTGAAGGCGTACCGTTGCGGCACATTCCTCGAGAACTACTTGAAGCCCGCGATGATGCAGTTTCTCTTCCATTACGACAAGGAGCGGTTAGACGCCATCAGTGGCGAGGCAAGTATCAGGTATTTTGCGACACTCTTTCGTTGATCTGTTTGTCGCATCGAAGAAAGGCGGAAATAAACAGACAAGACACACCAATGATTCCTTCAGCACGCATCTCCCTTGTGTAAGTGTGCTACGCTGCCATATTGACGTGTTTGAACAACTCGCCCGTAGTTTATTCGGACGCCGTTCACACAGGTGTTGCAGGAACTGCGCTCTGATTATGGTCCACGTAATAACCTCACTCGAGCAACGAGTCGCACGACTTGTGCGACTTGTCGTCGAGTTCCCAAGATCGTTTTATTATATTCGTGTACATTACGGTTAAATGAATACAGCCACAACGGCTCGTCCACAAGCTCCCTTCTGCAAGGTTCAACAGGTAATCCACGCTCGATAGCTCCATTTGCTACAGTTGCGCGCAACGATGGCTTTGGTTCGGACAAAACGGACATACTGCGCCTTAAATGGCAGAGAGCGGGGCTTACGAATTCCGCACACATCGCTCTCGTTCTTTGGGGGCTCCCTACATTTCTCAATAGGAAGACGCTTTTGGAGTGCTCACGCTACTGCGTTTCATAACTTGAGTTCATTACCGAGATTCCACTCATTACCCGGGGCCGCCGGGTGCCCAGGCACCCAGGCAAACAGAAAAGTTTGCGAGGTGGATTGTAGGAAGGAGATGGTGGTATACGGAGGGAGAGAGCAAGCGAAAAGACTGGCCTAGCGATTACGCGTTTTTCCGGGACAGAAACATTGGTTAATCCATGTTTCGAGGCTGCAAATACGGTCACGAGATCAGACTTCACTACTAGTCGCCTGCATTCATCCCCTGGGCCGGCTGTCGCGAAGAGCGCATAAAGAGCGCTGCTGCCCGCGGGATACTCGTGACGCTAGTAACACGACCGATGGTCTGGCAGTGTACGGCGAGTACATGGCGCGGAATACCGCGTGTTAGGCCCACGCTGCAACAAAAAGGTGATTGATGAAAGGATAGCGGTATTAGGTGGTTAGCCAAGCGAACTTAGATTATTCCGTCCCGGTGCTGTGGAACGCAAGCGACTCAGCTGGGCGGCCTGATGGGCTTAAGTTCCTCCAGGGTGTTAGTCGTCCTGAGTCACTTTAGGATAAGGGTAGCCATGTGCATAAGAAGGCCAAGGGGAAGTTTCTGCGCTTTCTTGAGTAGAGTACACACACGTGTGTGTCCAGTGCGAGTTAGGTTCTCATAAAGGAGGTGGTTTAGTAGGCGTCAGTGTATAAAGGCCTGCACAACGTATAAGTCAACTCTTTCAGGCCATGTCAGCGGTTAGAGACCCGCCGAGGCATATGCATGGTTTGGTTACACTGGGTGGTGAGTTGGCGAAGGGCATGCGTTGCTTTTGCCTCGGCTTCTGAAGTGAAACCAAGCGCCCGGATGAGTGATTTAGAGGGAACGCATTTGGCATCTGATGCTGTGTTAAGAGAAAAGTCTGTTGGTTCACGAGCGTGCTTTTCGACGACGAGTAGCTCTGTCTTTGCAGAGGAACATGTGAGCTCTCCACGCCGTAGGCATTGCTCAATGGTGGTAGCTGCTCCCTGCAACTACGTTTTGATGTGCCAGGGGGAGCCTGTCGCTATCCACAGGGACAACGTCTACGTAAAGAGTGCGACCAACATCCTAGATCTGATTGAAGAAAGATACGAAAGAGCGTATGGCAAGGCTGAATAGGAGTGCCATGGCTGTCTACTGCTTTTGAAGGAGAGAGAAGATAACCAATGACAACCAATAGCAATGGTAAGGATAACCAATGGCAACCGACTGCAGCCAGTAGCTGCTAACAATTCAAGAACCAAATCGTGGTCGAGTTTACCGAATAGGGTCTTCAGCTCCATTGCTAGAACGGCGCTGTATTGTGCAGAAATTGGTAAATCTAACATCGTTTTTCAGGCAGGGCGCTATGTGCTGAGTATACATGCCGACCGGACGTTATACTCTCCGTCGGTATCCGATATACAGCGAGGGACCACCCCCGCAAGATGTTACGCAGAGGTAACGGCGAGAAGCAAACACTGCCAAACATCTGAATCTTGAGTCACGAATATCTCTTCGTTGGCCGAATTTGCACCACATAGCAAGTGGCATAGAAAGTAGCTAAGCTTAGCACAGTCGCCAGTCGTCGAGCCCGAATCACGTACGTCATGTGCATCCTGTTTTTATACGTGACTCGCAGTAAATTCCAGCATACTGCGTACGTGATGCTCGCGTACGTTCGAATATATATGTACAACGCCATTCGAGTTGCACGCGCAATCTTTTAGACAATAGTCCTTTAAAATTTATTGACACTCACTATAGATCAAAATTCAGGAAATTCAAGCAATAACTATATAATTGCAGTGGCAAGCTGGTGGAAAACTTTCACCGGCAGAAATCTAGACAATATACGCGTTTTAATGCAATGCTTTGCGCAATGCATTTATTCTGTTCATTGTATTCACTGTGGGTGGACAATGCTTTCTTGTGCGTAATGTATTGTTTAATCAGCTCTTCGATGATCGCGACTCTTTCAGATTCAAGCCCGCATGACGGAGTTCACGGCGCCTGGTCCAGACAAGAAGACCCTTTCTTTCATCCTTAGGCCCCTGAAGCTTGCAAAAGGAAAAATTGCTGATGTAAGAGAGCGTCTTATATGGTCTCATTTAGCGATTTCGTCATCTGCAATGGTGTCATGCTATTTCCATGCGGCTCTGAACTGGGAGGAATCGCCAAAGCTTGCTACACAGACAGCGTAGCATCGAAGCTGGGGACTGCACCTCTGGTACCCTTCTTCTTGCGCATGCGCAGTCATGTATTCTGCTAGAGTGGCTGCAGGCGCATACGTAACCTGACAATAATACTCGCATTATGTTCTTTGATGTCTTTCTGTGTAATAATTGTGTCAGTTAGCAATGACTATGTCGCCAGAATTATCGACTGCGACATGAACTAGAAGCATAGACAATCGCCGTTGCGTTATAACCCGTTCGCGTGGAGAAAAGCAATAAACGAAAACGCCTGATGTTGCGCCTACGTCGTACTTTGACCTAATGATGCAAGCCCGTGCGCCTAATAAAATGTCCTTCAAAAGGTAATTAGGAATTCTTCTGAAATGGTTGTTGAATTGACTCCGCGGGAGGAGCTCCTTATTTTCCTCGACGTGTTTTTCTGACGAAGATGGCTATCAAAGACGTCGCCAAGCGTAGAGAGCTTCATCGAATATGGAAGAATATATGGTCTAAGGATACTATACTTGTTTCTGTCGTAATTCTTGTGACGCAGGAATAACATACAGCCTGAACATATACGCTTACACAATGTTTTACATTGCAAAATCCTACTTCGAGCAATCCATTCACCGAGAATCTAATTTCTACATCGCATCTAGTGTAAGCAACGCAAATCTGGCCCAGAACTAAGCCAATAGCGTGTAATCTAAGGAAAGGCAAATTGTTCTCGTTTGCAAAGAAATGCGCGGTAGTGAATTGGAGAAATTGCGCTCGATTTTTTGGAAAATCGCAATTTAGAGACAAGCCTATGCTTATATCGGGGTGACTGTTGGCGCGTTAGTTAAGAGGCTTTGTAGCATACGGCTAAGAACATTTCAAAAATGTGGAGTGAAATTGAGGGGTACGGGAATATATAAATGTGTGATAGGAATTGGCTACTACATATAAAATAATCGTATTTAGTATTTTCTAATGATCAAAACTAACCAAATGTTTCCCAACCACTCAATGCTAGTCTTGTTACTGTTCGTTGTCAGCTAAACGAATTATCGCAAGTCATCATAAATGAGACGACAAAAGCTTTCGACACCGTGCAGAAAGAAATTGGGTAATGCAGGCTTTGTTTCCCCTTCCCAGCAAGAACTTGGATGAAAACCTGTGATTTTTGCCTATAGTCTGTCTATAGTTTTCTGTAGCAGTCTACGGATGTATGAGCATTAACTTTTTCCTGTTCAGGCTCTGATGCTTTTCTTGCAAAGGGCACTGTTAGATGCGGCGAACCAATCTTTCAGCAGCTTTTCTGTTTTCTTTTCCACATCTTTGTTTTTCGGCTTCTACTTACCGTTCTTGGAAAGCTAGTCACAGAGCAGCATTTTCCTTTCTGGAAAAGCCTGCTTGCCACCAGGATCTAAAGTTGCTGAGAGTTTATTCGTGCTCAAACCTGATCCTTTCTTTGCACTAGTCAGTAAAAATAATGCCAAGCAATACCAACACTGAATAATCCTGCTGTATAAATTTATGTGCGTGGCGTCTGAATATTCCGCATTCGATTCTCCCGCCGGGGTGTCTTCGCAGCTATGCTGTGTCGCTGCTAAGAACGAGCTCGTGGGATCGAATACCAGCCACGGCAGCTGCATTTCGGTGGAGGCACGTATGCAAATACGCCCCTGTCCGTGCGTTGGGGGCACGATAAATATCCCCTGGTGGTCAAAATTAATCAGGAGCGCCCCCCCCCCTCCCTCGACGTGTCTCGCAATGAAATTGTGGTTATGGCACGTAAATACCAAGAATTCAATTCACATTCCGTTCGACATTCGGTACTTAAGTTTTCGTATTCAATGCGACTTCGAAAATGTTGATGATGTTTGACAGTCTCTAGTACGAATGCGAAAGCCCGTAATATTCAAAAGCAATCTCGGTAGGGTGTGCGGGCGCCATGGCAGCCATCAAACATGGTTCTCAAGATCAAGTTGGAATTGCGATGTGAGGGCTCTCGTCGCACTATGCGCGGCAATCAGCGCAGTGTTGTTTTTGACGATCCCAAGCGCGGTAATAAACTGTCAGTTTATGAAGAGGTGAGACTTCCCTGACTCAGTGAATTTAACCAGGACAGAACTAGAGAGTCATCCCTGACCTCATCCTTCCTCCCCCCTCCTCCCCCCCCCCCTCCGTGAGCGTGCGAGTGCACGAAATGCCAATTCTGAAGCCATGCGGATGTTCATAAACGTTCATTGTTGGCACCCCGTTTTCTGAGAAAAAAAGCAGGGGGCTGTATATTCTAAAGATGCGTTTCATTTTCCATCCTTGCCGCCCTCCGATATCGACTCACAGTGACGCAAACAAAAAAAAGAAAAAAGAAGGAAAAACGTTCCCAAATCCAAGCTTCATTCGCAAACGTTCAAACCGTGAAGGAAGCTAGTACTGCGGTAAGGATGGTACGGAACATAATGTTGTGAACGATATGCAAGCTTCCACAAGAAGGCTTTTTAAATTTTTTAACACATGATATTTAGGGGATGTTGGCGGCTTTTAGACGCGCCGGATACTAGCATTCAAGTAGATTAAATATACACTAAATTTGAAATAAAAGAAAGAAAGAAAGAAAAAGTCACCCAGGCAGACTTTGCACACACCAAGCTCACCTGCGGTAACCGCAATTACTTCTGCACTCCAGCTAGTAGAAACTGTTGAGCGGAGCTTTAGAAGGCCTATTCAAATACATGTAAAACGCAAAAACGCTTTTCTGAGATAACAGATGGACCGACTCTAATGAAATTTGTTACATCTGAGAGGGAAAGCGAAATTCTAGTGACTGTTGGAAGCGGAATTTCGCTTTAGTGCTTGAAATATGGTAAATTTCAAAAATTTGAAAGTTCACAAAAAGTAGAAGCACAAGCGCTGCTTCAAAAACAGATATCACGATTCTGTAAACGGCAAGCATTAGGCCTTTCAGAGCGGACAAATTTGATACGTCAATATATGAATTTGTAAGGTTGTGTACGAGGGTTCTGCAAAAGCTGAATTTCCATATTACAAATTTTTTTAGGCTGTATGTGTAAAATATCAATTTTGCCCGCTTTAGATGTACTCTTACATGGAACTCACAAAATCGTGATACTATTATTCATTGCATAGTTCCAGCGCTGTAAACTTGATATTGTAATTTTATTAAAATTTTCAATTTTTGCCAATTTTATATTAAAAGATTGACGGCCTAAATGAGGAATTCGAAACAGTCACTAGACTAAGTTTTGCTTTTTAGTGCAACAAACCTAGTCAAATTTGGTGCAGTGGTTGCCGAGGAAAGCCAATTCTCCTTTTACACGTATTTAGATTGGAACACTCGAGCTAAAGCTTCCTCTTAGGCTGAGGCGGGTGCTCTGAATTCGATTCATGGGTGGTGCTGGTATGGACGGCGGGAATGGCGAGATGAGCTCGAATCGCTGGCAGTTTTGTCTCGATTCTAGCCCCAGGTGCTCCATCTTATTTAGGTCCAACCATGTGTACAAGCACCTTTGCAGGTTTTGTATATCGTCCTAACCTGTTTAGGTACCGTCGCCGGTGCCAGACTTGAATCACTATACAAAGCGAAGAAAGAAAATGTGCGTTGCAGATTATTGTTTGACGTAAGCGCTTTTGAGTTGTCCGGTTACCTGTGATGTTTCCTTTATTTCGCACACCTTTCTTCAATTACGGGGTTTTACGTGCCAAGCCACTTCATGAGGCACGCCGTAACGGGGGACTTCGTAAATGTACACCACCTGGGGTACTTTAACGTGCACCTAGATACACGGTTGCTTTCGCCACCATCGAGATGCGGCCGCCGTGGCCGGGATACGATCGCGGGACCTCCTGCCTAGCAGCCCGACACCATAGCCACTAAGCAACCATGGCGAGTCGCGCACCTTACTTAAAGAGGCCTACAAAAGTTGCTCGTGTCAGCGGCAATATAAACATGGCCAATGAAGGCCCAGCAGAGGGCCATCATTTGCGTGAAAAGATAAATCATGTCGTGCCTTCATTAAACTAATTACAATTATTCCCTTCTTAGTTGCCGACTTTGCGGCACACGTTTATACTTGCATGTTGAAGGGAATCGTCGAAGAAGTTACGCGTCCTTACATTTAGAAACGGCCATGCCAACCGAAGCAAGTCTCGTCGTTCTACACTTTCAATTTACCCGACTTTAACCACGCGTCGCAGCGCCACGCGGCTTGCCGCCCAACCCTTCTTGTGACGTATAGATGGGCGCATAAGGCAACATGAAGCTACACCGATGCGCTTAGCTCTCGCCCCGAGCGAAAGCCCATTGTTGCCTTGCGCAGCTCCCGATGTGATGCGACATGGCATCACCAGCGGGGGGTGATGCGGGCGTGATGCCATATTAACGAGCCCGGTAGCCAAGCTTCATTTCTTTTTTAACGCTTTTCTATTACGTCACTGGAGGGCTGCACTGGGAAGCGAGTTTCGCAAGTGCCGCGTGCGCAATCAGGTGAATTGAACGAATAATTTGGTGCCAGGGGTGTTTGGGTTTGCGTGGCCGTCTGGAAATGCAGAAACGCGCAACTAGACTTTTATGGCGGCTACCTTCGACTTTCCAATTGAGACTCATGCCGTAATGTTTTAGGCAGTTAATCATTGTGAGTAGTTTGTCTAGCTGATGGATTGATTTCGTTGAGCTGCAAATTATGTCCGCCTTAGCAGAAATTTGTATAGCAACTTGATTTCCAGTGACGTGTGAGGGCTAGTTAAAAGAAGTGTTCGAAGTCAGAAAAAAAAAGAAATTTCTGCAGAAACACTAAAGAGTGTATACGTTTGGGAATGCGAAAGCATTACAGTCCTTTTGCTGAAATGTTTTTTTTTTTCGGTCCGTTCCTTCTGCGCGTCAGCTCTCGCCTGCGTACTAACGCCGCCTCGCTAAGGCCAAATGAACACGTGCCAATCGTCTCAACGCGTTCGCTTGCCCGCGAGGAGCTCATTACTCGAAGGACGGCTCAGCGCCGGTCAAGTGGTCAGTAGCGCCTTTCATGCCATACACGCATGACGTGGCGCCACCTCCGCCCCACTGGCTGCGCCGTCACGTCTGCGACGACACACGCAACCGGCACACCCTTAGTCAATGTGAACCGTAGAGGTGCCATGCCGTCGGGGAGGCGTGCTTGTGTCGAGCCCCCGGAGGCCCGGGTTCGATTCCCACCCTGACCAAATTAAGCGAATTTGATTTTGAAAAGCGTCTCATTTGTTTACAGGAACCTCCCTCAAAACTCTGACGTCAATCCGACCATCTTGTGATCTGCTTTACTCAGTGAGCCTTCGACCCTTTTGGTGCCATCTTTCAGTCACGCCGACTACGCCGGCGGATTTTTGCGTAATGTGGCATAAATTGCTTTGAGAAAAAAAAAAAAAACTAACGCCGTCTATTTATCATGAGGAAATCACAAAATTGCTCTCCCACAAACAATTATAGCTTAAGAGCGTATTGGTGAATTCGGCTGATGGTGTTGGATTTAAATCAGAAGAAATGCGCAACACCATGGTGTCCCTCCTGCATTTTGATAAGGGTGTATATTTGTGGATCCGAAAACAGATGCTCCTGTTGATGACACCAAGTGCCTTATTTCGTTCACTGAAAACGCCTTTGTTGTTATTTGGCTAAAATTTACCTTAACATTAATTATTTCTTGCTATTGACTCAAAACTCGTATACGAAGCCGACAGCTATTTTTCTCAAAGCCGTAACGTGAGCGGCTCTAGATGTGCGCCATAATTTAAGAGTCTAGCATCAGCTAAAAACATTGTGCCGCTTGCTCATCTCCACGCAGCCCGGTGTGATTGTCAATGTTATGGAACTTAATCCGACCAGTATGAACCCTTCTAAGCCCTAATCCGTCGTTATCTACCTTATCGAACGTTCGCTTATCATGGTCAATAGTGAACATGATTAGGCAGGTTTAATCAAGATGAAGCTCATTACGCCACTGCAGCCCATGATCAGTGATATTAAGGTGAAGTAGCCACCGTTAATTAAGATAGAGCTAAGGCACCCAAACCCTCGGCTTTTGGTGGGAGTCAAACCCACGACCTTGGTGTCAAGGTGAATTAAGGTTAGTTTAGCGAAGCTGTTGTAAAAGCACCGTTACATTTGCCGAGGGGGTTATGCTGTGCTTAATTATGGTTGATATGCGTGTTTTGAGCTTGTTCTTTATTGAAACGTACGCTGTCCTGTGCGTTGTACATATGATTTCAATGAATGTCTGCACCGTTCGCTTCGCTTTGCTGAGCGCTTGCAGCCTCGGCCTTACGTGGGCTCCAGCCATTGTTTACAGGGATATGAGGTATTCATCGTCTTGCGTGACGGACAACTTTTTCGCATGGTAGGCATATAAATGCTTACCCACCCACCGTGGTTGCTCAGTGGCTATGGTGTTAGGCTACTGAGCACGAGGTCGCGGGATCGAATCCCGGCCACGGCGGCCGCATTTCGATGGGGGTGAAATGCGAAAACACCCGTGTACTTAGATTTAGGTGCACCTTAAAGAACCCCAGGTGGTCGAAATCTCCGGAGTCCTCCACTACGGCGTGCCTCATCATCAGAAAGGGGTTTTGGCATGTAAAACCCCATAATCTAAATGCTTACGCACTTAAGAATCCATTTTGAAAGCAATCCGTTGCTGTAGAGGATAGCTCATTGCTGACACTGTTCTTGGCGTGCCTTGGTGAAGTCTCATAAATGTAATAAAGCAGCTGGCATCAACTAGTGAGCCCGGATATTTAGTTCTATATTCGAGCTACTTATGACGTAGACTGCCTGTATATATTTTCTGTTCAATATCACGCAGCATTTAGCCGTGTTTCGCCGCTAGGCACATGGGTCCGACTTCATAAACCTTTCCGTTCGTAGATGGTGATTTCCGTCGTCCGGCTGCCTTCGCCACATGTCCAGCGTCAAGTTTGTCGCGCATGTGATCTAACGAGCAGTTTTTAAATGTCCTTTTGCGTGAATGGCAACCCCTGTGTTAGTTTCGGTAAATTATCGAAAGATATAGAGGACACCCCCACCGCTACGGCCGCATTTCGATGGAGGTGAAAAAAAGAGGACGGCCGTGTGCCGCACATTGGGTGCGCGTTAAAAGAAGCCGAGGTAACCGAAATCTAATCCGGAGCACTATGGCATGCCTCATAATCATATGATGATTTTGGCACGCAACGCCTCACGATATAACATAACTTTTTTTTAAATATTCTCGTTCGTCGTGTGCGCCTACTCGCGCTCTGCTAAGGCACATATATACCGCGCCGCTTCGAGAAAGAGGGCTTCAAAAGTGACTTCGAGCTATAGGGGACTACTTGCGCGCACTCGTAATAGTGTGCTACCTCCGCCCTCGCCGTTTTCCCGCAACATTTTCCGAATGTTGTGCGCGAGTGCAGGAAGGATGAGTTGAAAGAAAGCGTTTGCATATGGCGCAGATTGCACGAGCAGCTGTAGTTCATATAAAGTACGCAGAAAACACTTACATTTATTTATTTCCAGAATGCATTTTCCTATTGACTGGTGGCAGCCTACGTGCTCGCGGACAAATAAAATGTTGATGAACGATTCGTGCTTGATTATCCATACTCTGCAGTTGAGCCTAACGTGCGCTATGCAAGATTTTAAGGCGTTTGCGAGAAATAGGTTGAAAATCTGTCTACCGAGAATTGGAGGCACGCGTACGCAAGCGAGTCTCGTGCGAAACTCCTGGTAAACGAGAGCGTACGTGTGCTGGTTGAACTATCCTATCGATAAACATGGTGTTGTTTACCTTTTCCGCACCTTCGACCTCTTATTTATTCCTTTGTTACAGTGGGGTGGCAACTTAACAGCGCTGGAGTTCTTCTTCACGAACAAGACAGACGAGGATGTGAAGGCTTACTTCGTAAGCATAGCCAGTCTTTCTTTGTTTACTTTATTTCACGCGCCTGTGTTCTCGCCTGCGCTGGGCAACCGCGGCCCTACATCTTCTGCAGTAATGTGACGTCGGTGTGTGCACCTTCGACGGCTATGAGCATGAAGTACTGCTGGGGAAATTCATGTCAGAGCATGTCGCCTGGTTTCACCTGGTTCCGCCACATCGTGGCTCCGCCAAAGGCCCAACTCGTCTATCTCGTTTCGAATTTCCTACAGACAAGTCCCCAACTATATAATGTTCAATACAACTGACTCAGGTGGAACATTTAACCGTCCGCGGACGAAGCTCGTAAACAGCATAGTCGTCATTAGAAATTAGGAGGTTAACACAGGTGAGGACGTAAATGAGGTGAAAGCAACACGGCCTGCGCACTTTAGCGCGACAAGTGACCCTGCACACTTCCTATGACCCAGATGACCTTCCGCACTCCCAGCGTGGAGGGTCGTAGCACGAAGTGAAGGCAGACACAGACCCCGGCGACGACGCTGCCTGAACGGGCTACATGTGGTCGGAAGCGGCCGTTGCGGTCGTGCGTGACATGTTGTTAGCTCGGTAACCCAGTAATCATTGAATGTGGCACATTGTTGAATGGCGACTACAGCACCTATATACAAATCTCCATTATCACTCTTTTATTTATTTATTTATTTATTTATTTATTTATTTATTTATTTATTCATTTATTTATTTATTTATTTATTTATTTATTTATACAGCAGCCCAATATAGCGCTATCGCAGGAGTGAGGATATTATTCATTAAAAACACACACATACGCAAAACGATGAATAATCAAAAAGAAGTGCTTTGCATGTTAGCGAATTGCTTACCAGTGGTAGCTATAAAATTGCTTGATAGCGAGCGAATGTTTCCGGGTAGAGAATTCAAAAGCTCTGTTGAACGTGGAAAAAGAAAAGAACTATTTTAATGTGGCGATACGAGCATAAATAGGTGTTACATTCAAGGCGTGGGAGCTACGAGTACAACTTGCGTTAGTAAACTTGTGGCAGTTACAGTCACAAAGACCAGAGGTGTAGTTATTAATTGCATATAGAAGTTCAAAGGCCTCAATGTGATGAGGTTAAAATAACTGCTCTATGTGCAAAGATTGCTGAGCCATTGTAGGTGAGAAACAGCGGCTGGAATTTTGGTAAATGAAAAGGATACATTTTCGTTGAACGTTATTGAGCGAGCTTATTCCACATTGTTTGTAGGGGAGCCACGCGACAGATGCGTATTCAGAACAGGGCGAATTAACGTTTCATAGAATAGCAATTTCGTATCGCGGGTGTTCTTACCTAAAGGTCGGCGAAAATAATCGAAATTTTTAGGGATTTACCGTTCACGTATTCGATACGTTTAGACCAAAAAAGATGTTCTGTTAGAATGAGTCCTAAGTATCTATATTGGTTCACTCTTTTAGGTTGGATGTCATCCAGGGAATAATCGAACGAGAGGGGGCTCTGTCTATTGGGGAATGGCATAACGACTGTTTTACAACAATTGATGTTCATTTGCCACATTTTCCACCAAGCGCGAAACGACATAAGGGATTGGCGAAGACGGTGATGGTCATCAATGGAGTTAATAGATTAGTATAACACACTCACTTGCATAAAGGCTGATTTTAGTTGCTGTACTACAAACTTTTATTATATATTAGAAAAAATAAAGGGCCTAATATTGATCCTTGAGGAACGCCTGACGTAACGTCGGCAAGAGTGGATTCTACGGAGTTAAATGGAACAAATTGTGTTCGACATTGAAGAAAACTGCCCATCGAAGAAACAAAACAAGGTTAATTGAATGTGGCTTTTAATTTACTAGTAGTTTAGAATAAATCACAGAGTCAAAGCTTTACAGAAGTCAATAAAGATGGCATCTATTTGATTACCTATGTCTAGGTTAGAAGCGGTATCATGAACGAAATCGACTAATGGTGCTACAGTGCTATAACCATGACAGAAGCTATGCTGGGCAGATGTCAGAATGTCATATATATGGTTAAAAAATTCGATTATATGTCGGTGAATAATGTTCTCTAACATATTTTATGATTGGGGGGTGAGAGATATCAGCCTGTAGTTAGCGAGAAGGTGTTTATGACCTGATTTGCACAAATGTATGACTTCGGCTATTTTCCATCTTTTTCCATGGTCAACCTCACTAGCCAAATTTCGAGGACTCCTAACTTTAAACCCATTGCATTCACGTCCATTTTGTTTCAAATGTCCTACAGACAAGTCTCTTCAAGAAGCTTAAGTATATATTTTATAACGAGTCTGGCTTTCTTCGCATGGTATGCTACAGCGTACATATTTAGTGGCCTTCATTGTACAGACAATTGATCATCAAGTAAACAGGAGACAACTAGTGGCGCGCGCCGACTCGCTTTGTCTCGTTTCACGCAGAGCTGTGGCGGCAACACATTGGAAGACTGGAACGACGGCTTGGAAGGAGGCTTCTTAGCGCACTTGTCGAAGCTCGGCGAACTGTACGCCTGCAACCTGAGGGAACACAAAAAGAAGGAGTAAGTCATTCCTGATGCAACTTCGTAAGAACAGCACGCATAACCAGCGTGCTGCATCGCGTCGCAGTGGAATGCACGTGGATGCAATGCCCCACTTTCGTGTGTTCTTCTTCTGGCCACTGACGATTGCCATCTGCATCGGAGGGAAAGCGTGTGAGCTAGCCTTCGGAAACCAAAGAAAGATATTTCGCAACATATTTGCTGCTCACGTTATGCATGAGTTTTGCCACGGGCAACCGTTATCACCGAAGCGATCGCTCTGGTTGAGGCTTACGCATTCATTTTTACGTGGATAACTGGTTTCCCTTCTATAGTATATGTCTTCAGCCCGAGACACTTCTCGCAAGACAGGAACAGGTTCAACAGCATGCGCTGTTATTCACTCTTGTCACCGGAGCAACTACTGAATGTCTTCAATATATCAGAAAGTAAATCTTCTCCTGACCGACAAAAGGCAGCAAAAAAAAAGTCAGCGAATAATAGACATCCATGAGTTAAAAAATAATAATGCCGATGACCAAACGAAGCAGCATTGCGGGTTACACGAAACAAGCATAGTTGATATACACTAACAGCTGTTCATGACAGACTGCCTTCGGTATCTGTTTTTAATGGGGCATGACTGGAAGCAGCTTCCATCGAATGTTGTCAATATCGGAGATAATGAGTCTTTTTCCTCGTTTCCGGTTGTTATACTATAGCACCTGGTATTTGTGTTAGACCACATACATTTTTAATTTTGTAAGATCTGTGTGTGCTGCAGTTTTTATTTTGTAACAAAATTAATGAGGACGTCCCATTAAAGTACACCGTCGAATTTTTTATTAGGATGCGCTTGCTTTGTGTGCACGCTGAGACCAACCTAGCGAACGTATTTCCTTGATTGTCTTTCCAGGATGTTTGCTTTTCCAGTCCTGGGCTCTGAACCTTACTACGACTTCATTTCCGACAAAACGTGTATGAGAAATACTTCCTATCACTTTCGCTAATTCTTTGAGTGCACGCTAATTCTTTGAGTGCACGCGTAATCATAGTTGCCCTTTAGAACAGCGATCAAAAAGACCCTGTGAAGTTGCATTTAGAACAGATATAATAGCCAAAATTTTATTTCCGGAAGGTGTTATTATAGCATACTTATATAAATTCTTTCACTGACATTCCTCATTGGTGGTCGAAGGAATGAAAAGTATTTGTTCGAACAGAATACCACGGCACTCGAATACGACGCGGTGTTTTAATGAAGGAGTGCCGGAAGAGATCCGCAAGGGAGCTTCTTTATTGTATCGCATAGGTGAGTTGTGAGAGGGAAATCTGGGGACCTTTCGACCTCGAAATCTGCCTTTTCTTTGTTACTAGGGAGGAAGCCGCGTTTTGCTCCGCTCCCTACCCATCGTGCATTGCGCGACGGCGGGTAAATACTCGCTAATCGACTCGTTCGACGTTCATGGTTTCCTGGCGCCGCTCGAAAACACTGCACTCATGATTGCGACGTCCTCGGTTCAACTCGCGTCTTTGATTGACCTTCTCTATAACTAGATTTGCGCCACACTTTGCACCTTTTAGTTCTGTTTCCAAGCACGTAAATGTCGCTGACGGGGGCGTCGCCGACGACCCTATCATTGGCAGCAGTTACGCTGACAAAATGGAGCGCCGGAGGTTCACCTTGAAATGGCAAACCTTATGTCACGTGCGCCCCAGTGACACGCGCCGACCACTGACGACAAAAAATGGTCACTTTGCCGTTACAGACTCCGTATTGAGCGATGGGAGTGTAAGAGATGGTTAACCGGGGCGAACAAACCGCGTTGTCCTCTGTCAAATGCAAATTGTAAGAGGTTCCAAGAATGAGTTCCCCGATTTCTCTCCAGCAACTCACACGTGCGAAAAGCGCAGGTCAAACATGACAAAGAAGCTCTCGTGTAGCCTGTGCTCTGTTTTGTTCTCGCTGTCGCTGCCTCGCCGTGGGCGCCGCGGGAACCACAGGATATTACGTGTGCAATGCGCGGTTGAGCTCGGGTTTTCGGGTTCAATCTACCACGTGGCGGCCGCATTTTTCATCATGGCGAAATGCGAAGTATTTACGCAGGAACTCCTCTGGGAGTTGCCTAAGTGTGCGTAAGCATTGTGCGACTTGCTCATCTCCACGTAGCCCGGCTTCATTATCAATGTTATCAAATTTTATCCGGCCAGTACAAACAAGAGCGCTGCGGCGACGCGAATTGGTGCGGACGGCAGCGCAAAGTGCTTCGATAACGCAAGCAAACTACGGCGGGTGGCGGCGCCAGCTGCGCTGATGACGTTCCGATCATTATACGCCGTTATCGCTTTTTAGCGCGCCTTATCCATCCGCGTCGAACCATTGTGGACCGTGACCAAACGTACTCCGGCGTCGGCTTGGTATGGCACCGCCGCGCGGAGCGTATCTTGAAAGCCATTAGCAGTGCCGACAGAGTGCCAACTGCTGATAGCTTCGCATGCTGTGTCCTCGGCGCTTAGGGTTGAAGAGAGACGTGCGGTACTGTACCTTGAAAGCGATCCGCGAGATGGGCAGACAGCGGGGTGTGATGAGAGCTGCCTGAGAGCTGTGCCCTCGCGGCTTCGCTG
Source organism: Dermacentor variabilis (assembly GCF_050947875.1). NCBI lineage: Eukaryota > Metazoa > Arthropoda > Arachnida > Ixodida > Ixodidae > Dermacentor > Dermacentor variabilis. Next base: position 119,527,554 of record NC_134570.1, read on the forward strand.
GCGTTGCAGCGAGATGCAGCACGAAGGTGAATTCACTCGCTGCGGCGGCCGCTATCTTGAGACAACGGTCGTCGTACAGGACGGACGGAAGGGCGGACGATTAATCTCTTTCGAAAAGCATTGAAATGCTTGCGCATTTAAAAACTCTCGTGTACCTAAATTTAGGTGCACATTCAAGATCACCAAGGGATAAAAGTTATTCCGGATTCTCACACTGCAGCGGGATTCGCGCTCGGATCATGGGTTTTGCACGTAAACACGAAACTTTAGGTGCCTATGCGTGGCTTACGGATGCTTCATTTGCAAAAGAGATACTGAACAGAAACACAGTCAGTATTCCTACGAAACTTGGTTAAAACTAATTGCGCAGAAAAAGTTTGATTTGCAAAGCAGGAAATTAAAATCAAAGCTAACACTTTTCTGGCCTTCATTGTCATTTAATGCTGAAACATCAGCGTCGTTACGTCATGTGATCTCACGGATCCAACAATTTTTCGTCCCATGTTGAGCTGCTGTCGCTCAGTAAACGTCCATCGAAATGGGTAACGCCATGGTTGGCGTTGCCGTCCGTCATTGAATTCTGCATCTTTCCTGGCTTACGAAGCCTCCTTTCGTTGTGTAGTACATTTTCTTGATTTCATATTTTGGTACGGTAGTTAAGGTTGCCAATCGGCTAGAATTTTGCGGGGCAGTTCCAACTTTCCGAGTTATTGTCCCGCGTCTTTACTTGACTCAATCGGATGATTAAATATACTGACTTTTCCTTTTTTTTTCTACTCAATGACAATAAATAGGCCGCATTTGCTTTCTGTAATGCCTGAAAGCTCTTTTCCACAGTTCTATTTCTTGCCAGCTATTGCATTGACATAAAGGCAGTTTCGTTTTTGTCCAGGGTCTAGTTCTGTTTAGGCCCTAACTTTTCACAGTACTTTTATCGGTATAGATAACCGAGTTAGCCAGGTAGCTATATTACACCGTTCTTGTAAACGCGACATTTAGAAAAAAATGATTCCTGAACTTTGTCGCACGAACAGACTGGCAGCTCTGGCACTGACAGGGTCGTTCGTCTTCAGCCAACGCCTCCTAGACAGCACAAGGTTTGTGCACTTCGATCCATAACGTCATATTGCTTTGCCCGACTGCCATCGAGCTAATGCGCATGCGCCCGAGATAGCCGCGGTGATTTGGACGTCAACGCTGTCGTCACACCGGGATTGGCAATAGAAATTTTCATCCAAGTCGCATGACGTCATAACGCGTAGCGCACAGGCCTGCTTCGGCCGCCTTTCTCCTCCCACTTGTAACTTCCCTCCGCCATCCCGACTTTGTCCACTTGAGAGTTTGCAACATTCAAGGGCCCCTCACCAGGCCCTATAGCCAATTTCGGTTATGCAGTGGAAGTTGTCACGTGTCATCTAGGTAGTGTTCTGTTGCAAAAAAATTCAAATAGGTTCATTATTAGCCGAGGTAGACATATCTCAGTACCGCGAACCCATGATTTCATGAGGCGAGCTCCACTGCCAAGCACTACACTCTCTCCACTCGGCCCATCTAGCCTCTGCAAGCGAAATTCCTTACCTCCGTTCTCCTGTAGCGGACCTAGAGGATCGCGTGACGCATGTGTCACGGGCGTCGCCTTCGTTTTTTTCTCCTTTCTCCTTCTTTTTTTTCCTCGGTGCTGCGCGCTTTTGCTGACGGCGTTGCGCGCGAGCTGATGTGACTGTCCTGTTTTGCGCAGCGCACGATTTTGCGCGCTGTGCACAATGACACATTACTAGCGGTAGAATTCAGTGCCACACAAATACTGAGGCAGAACAAGCGGACCACAGAGCATGATCACGGCGCTGGAATACGGGAGAAAATGGCATAGCTTCGGCACCTGCGCACGTGACTGCCCGGCCGTGGGAAGAAGCACACGAAGTAGAAGCACATCTCTCTTGCTGCTATGCGAAGTAAAACAAAAAAAAAACACGCAGACATTCCGTTTGTGCGTTTTATTACGTCTGTAAAGTTCAATTCGTCAATTCGAGCAACAGATAACACAAATAGACATTGCCTTGAATAATTCTCAAAGTCAGATTTCACAACGAGCAACTTCACACTGCGGACACGAGTACGTAGGCGCAGGGACATGAGTACGTCACCGTCCGACTTGGAGCGCAGTCGCCGCGAGGGAAGGGGGAAAAGGGCGTTCGATAGAGATTTCAGCTCTTACCGCAGCGCGTGGCGATGTAATTCTTTGGAAACACGATCGTTAGCGCGCATTGTATGTTCAGCGCTTCTGTATGTTCTGGCAACTCCGGCGTTTTTTTTTATCAAACTATGATATTTTCATTTTCAAATGGCATTGTCTTTTCGCCGCTTATCGGGGCGAAATGCGAAAACACCCGTGTGCTTAGATTTAGGTGCACGTTAAAGAACCCCAGGTGGTCAAAATTTCCAGAGTCCTCCACTACGGCGTGCCTCATAATCAGAAAGTGGTTTTGGCACGTAAAACCCCAAATATTATTATTATAGTCTTTTCGCCGCTAAGGTGGCTGCTTGCTTAGAGACTCAACAATACTTATAAATAACCAATAAACGAAGTACCGAAAGCAAAACGAGTAGCTGCTTTTTGTGACGTCACGATGAGTCGATGACGTCAGATCTTACACTACCATAATGTAAACACGCTGACGCAGGACGCGTGCTAAACACGGAGTACACGTGGCGCTAACGCCATGGAAGTGAAGCTCATAGTGTCAGCTGACGACGCGGAAGTTTTCCCAGCTCTTTTGAAATAGACAGCGGCGATTGATCACCGTTTGATTTTGACCCGCCGCATCCCCACGAGGCAGTTGATGTGCCCAAGCTCTACGCGTTGTGCGGCGGCAAGATGAAGAGAAACACCGGTTGCCAGGTCTGTCAAAACGGTGTGTGCCGGCCGTCGTCTCGTGGAAACAGGAGCCAGCTTCGTCGTTTCAGGGCGAAATGGTGGTGTAGTTTCTGGTGTGACAAACACAGGGCGGCCAGTAAAAAGTCATACATTCGTGGGCATAGTCGAGAAGACGCAAGCAAATCTTAAAATTCGTTTTTAGGAAAACTACACCACTTCCAGCCATATCGCCTGGCACAGATAATCAGTGTGCGAAAAAGAACGTATGTTGAAAATTCTATTGAGATCAGTGGAGATCCAAAAATCGCCCGAGTGACCTTATAATTGCAGAAGGGTAGTTTTTTAATTGAGCTGAAACTTTTATTTATTACTCAGTGTTCCCTAAAAATAAATAATGCACACGGGTGACAGCGCACGTTACCTGGTTTTTGCTATCGATCTCTCAATTTCTCAGTTCGAACCGCGGCCAATGGAGAGCTGGTTGAATAAGTGCGTGGTCTGCACACATTATCACTCTTCGTTGTTGTGCTGCGGTGGAGCACGTATTTGTCTGCCGGTATGTCTGTGTTCCGCATGCGTTTTAATGCCAAACGGAACAGCTGTAGTAAAATTTGAAAGCTAATAGAAGGCGCTGTTGCAACAGTGCCTTCTAGATTTTGAAGGGCTGTGGTGTGTTGTGTACTCTCAATTTGGCCTTCCGTTTACTTTCAGACGTCCCCTACGGATTCACAATGCCACCAAACTTCCATCCCTACGTCCCGGGTATCTTGTAAGTCTCATTTACCCTTACTGTAAATGGTATGGTGTTCCGCATATGGAGCTCAATATCATTGAAACAACACAAAGATGCACCGGAACATATTCAGCTCCGGCCGAACAATGGACGTCTCAGGGTAGAGCCAGCGTTTCAACAAATGGACTAGTCAGCGACTCTGACAAAGACAGGACTTTTCGTCGATCAATTGATTACATAGCGGGTGTTTAAGCAGATACCACAATGCTAGTTCATGAGTTGGTCTACTTGAAGAGAGGGACATTAGTTGCTCGCACAAAAAAATGTTAATGCTTAATCGACTAATTAGGAACCATCCATCAATTATTTTACCTAATTACCTCATGGTCTATGTTGCAATTAACAAATTCTAGCCATGCAGTTCGCAAGGCGGATCCACTTGGAACGAATTCTCAAGATGGCACTATAGTTTCGAGATAAGTTCGTGCGGAGAAATGCGGAGAAAACTAGTTACTTTCTCAACAAAATGTCATTTATGCTTCGAAGCCCAAAAGTTGCTAGAACGCCAGTGCATTTCTGCACAAAGTTCGGGAAATAATACCTCGAAACTGGCGCCATACTGAGCCGCACTTAGGAGGAAGCTTCATATTGTGGCCAAGTCCGATTCTCCTATTTAAATACTCGTAAAACTTTTCAGGCGACCGCTGCACCGATTTCAATGAAATTTGCTGGACTTGAGGAAGTAGGCGATTCTGGCAAACAAAATTCTGTTAACTTCTCAATTTTTCCAGCGAGCTGTATATGCTTAGGATCTGCCGAATCGCGTCCACGCGTAGACCAACAATTTTTTCATACGTGGGCCGATCCCGAAGATAAGACAATATCTGGACCGTCCGCGGTGGAGTTGAAGCAGGGAATACGCACTCCTCATGCGTGGGACCGATCCCGAAGATAGTGCAATACCGGGCCGACCCAGAACGGAGGTGAAGTAAGCATTAAACCCTCCCCATACGTGGGACCGATACCGTAGATAATGCAATAATGGGTCGACCCTCAGCGGAGGTGAAGCAGGCGTTAAGCACTCCCCATACGTTGGACCGATCCCGAAGCTGGCGGAATAACGGGCCGACCCGCAGCGGAGGTGAAGCAGGCCTTAAGCATTATGGGACCGATCCCGAAGACAGTGCAATACCGCGCCTACCAGCAGCGGAGGTGAAGCAGGCGTTAAGCACTCCCCATACGTGGGGCCAATCCCGAAGATAGTCTAATAACGGGTCGACACGCAGCGGAGGTCAAGCAGGCGTTAAGCACTCCTCATACGTGGGACTGATCCCGAAGATAGTGCAATCCCTCGCGGATCCACAGCGGAGGGGAAGCAGGGGTTAAGCCCTCCCCATACATGGGACCGATTCCGAAGATAGTGGAATAACGAGTCGACCGCAGCCGAGATGAAGCAGGCGTTAAGCCCTCCGTATACGTGGGACCGATCCCGAAGATAGTGGAATAACGGGTCGACCCGCAGCGGCGGTAAAGCAGGCGTTAAGCACTACCCATACGTGGGACCCATCCCGTAGATAGTGCAATAACGGGTCGACCCTCAGCGGAGGTGAAGCAGGTGTGAAGCACTCCTCATACGTGGGACCGATCCCGAAGATAGCGCGATACCGCGCCGACCCGCAGCGGAGGTGAAGCAGGCGTTAAGGGGGACCAATCCCGAAGATAGTGCACTAACGTGCCGACCCGTGGCGTACGTGAAGCAGGTGTTAACCACTCTCCATACGTGTGCTGATTCCGAAAACAGTGCAATATATGGACAACCCGTCGCGGAGGTGCAGTTAGCCGTTAAGGGGTCCACACACAGAGCTTCACCGGTTATCCTTCCTCACAGAGTAAAAGGGCACTTAGTTTTTTTAAGAAAAATTCCCGAAAGGCCAAAAGTGAGAGAAAAGATTCACGCAGAAACTCCTCTGGGAGTTGCCCAAGTGCGCATAAGCATTCTGCCACTTGTTCACTCCACGCAGCTGTGCCATTATCAATGTTATGTAACTTGATCTGGCCAGTACAAATGACAACGCTACGGCGACATGAACCGGTGCGCACGGCGTCGCAAGATGCCTTGATAAGGCAAGCAAAGTATACTGCAAATGGCCGCGCCAGCGGCGCTTTTGATGTTCCGATCATTGTATGCCATTACAGCTTTTTAGCGCCTTGTCCATGACCGTCGAACCATTATGAACCGCTATCAAACATATTTTGGCGGCGACTGGCCGCTCGGACCGTATTTCGAAAGCGATCTGCGATGCGTAATGAGGCGCCGACTGCTGATAGCTCCACGCGCTGTGTTTTCGCCGCTTCGGTTTGAAAAGAGACGCGTAGGCCCATATCTTGGAAGCAATCTTGGAAAGGGGCAGAGTGCGGCGTGTGCTGAGAGCTTCGCGAATGTGTTCTCGCCGCTTCTTTCGAGTTGAAGCGACAGGCAGCACAAAGGCAGAGTCGCTCGCTGCTGCGGGCTCTATTTTGAAAGCGATCGTCTTACATGACGGATGGGCGGTCTTTCTCGTTGGATTTGCATGGCATTCCTGAGTTTTACGTGCCGAAACCACGATTTATGAGGCACGCCGTAGAGGAGGACTCAGGAATAATTTTAACCGCCAGGGCATCTTTAACGTTCTCCAATGCACGGTACACGGGCCTTCTTGCATTTCACCCCATCAATATGCGGCCGCCGGGGACGGGATTTTATCCCCGGACCTCGTGCTTAGCAGCGCAACAGCACAGCCCCTAAGCCACCATGGCGGGTTTTTATCGTTGGGATAAGCATAGAAATGCTAACACATTTGAAATTTAGGCACCAACTTTGCAAATACTTAGCTCTGTGCTAACAACCGATGGTTATTGCACTTTCGTAAACGGTATCTGCTAGAGTGTCAAAACAAATTTTATACACAATTTCACAGTGTAAGTGAAGTTGTTAATGTAATTACGATAACATTGAAAAAAGTGGAAGTAATAAGTTCGTGGTATATTACAATGCGTTTGCAATAGTCCAACTTTGTCCAATTTAGATATCTCAATAGTTGTAGTTTACATAAATGCGGTTTCGTTAATGTGCTTGCAATAGTCCAACTTTGTCCACTTTAGATATCCGAATAGTTGTGGTTTATATAATGCGGTTTCTTTCTTTCTATTGCTGATGAAGTGCAGAAATAGATCTGACACAGGGTCCTGAGTGTTTCTTTTGGCACTTTAGAACGTAGAAATAAATAAACTATGCCTTGTGGTCGAGGCCCCCCGCGGTATTGAAGCGTAGGTAAACCTATCAAAAGGTTCTTGCAAGCTTCCAAGACATGCGTACTAAAGCGCTTCAGGCAATTTTTCAAAACATTCATGATTCATCCTGTCAATATATTGCAAGCAAAGTAGCTAGCAGTCCTTACGCGGTTATAGCGCACTGCTCAGAACAATTAGTATTTGCAGATACATGGCTGTTTCTTATATTTCTTTTTTGCAGCCACCACAATGCTCCAGGCATGTACTTCAAGCTAATTGGGGAAGTGTTCAAGATGACACTTGCCAGAGGTGAGTACTTTCTTATATGTGCACTCTTTTATAGTGCGAGTAGCTTTTTTTTGGGGGGGGGGCAACTACACCCAATTTGCTGTATGTTTGTCTGTCTGTGTTCGTGCGTATATAACCTCTTTTACGCCAAATTGGGTAACATGTTATACGCCATGGTATAATGGATCGAGCATAGGGTTTCTATGATGACGGAACCAGATTTGAAACCAGTCGTTGGTCGAACTTTGGCTACTGGCTAAGCGACACTGGGCCTATGCGGCTCTTCAGTTAACCCCATGGACGCCGGCTTGGGACAAGCGCTCAATTTTCGGCGGCGGCGTTCGGTGACGCATTTTGACCAGAGGGGAACGCGAGAGAGGCGCGGGACTGCAGTAAACGCCTCACGCATTGCGCGTTTCGGCGGTGGCAGTACGGCGTATTCCTTCATCGCTTCAATGCTGACTGCACTAACGTATGCAGTTATCCTCATTTGGCTTCTTTCGGAATTTTTTCATGCAAAGGCAACATTACGCGGCTCTGACTCCTAACGCTGCGTCACCGTGAGGAAAATGCCAGCAGTCATTCAGGTATCCGCACGGAAGCCAGAACTAATACTTGGCGTGATGTTTCTTTTTTTTTTCTAATAAGGAAGCTTTTCAATGTTAAAGTGCCCATGAAAGTAAGAACGCGTCTCTCAACTAAAAGTAGACGTTTCGAAACAAACCAATTTGATACATTCTGCAATGCTAGGCTGAGATTTGTATGCAAATTATTTCGGCCTCGTGCGCCTCCCAATTACTTCAGCAACCGTCAACGAAATGCAATAGCTCCGAGCTTGGAGAAACTTTCGCCAGGTAGGTTTTTGAAGATTTTGTTTCCTCCATTGCCCTATACGTATATGCTTTGTTTTCCCTGTGTCGCAGGCGAAATGAGGGCGGCAAAAAGGTTGTCTTTCTTTAGCGGCACACACAGCTTTCGGCGAACAGGGTCTTTGTGGGATCTGCGACCGCTGCACCAGGCTTAATTTGGGGCGCGTAAGCGCTGCGTGATATCACTCTGCCGTCACCTCCAATATCCGGGATGTAACTTCCTGCCCACCTGTATGTATATCCTTAAGCCACACGGCATATATGGTACGTCTTGAACTTGCTTAAGAGGTGATGTAGTTAGGAACTGTAGTGCGCCGGTGGTGTTTTAGTTTTGTGTCGTGCGTACTCGAGCCTGCTACCGCGTAAAACAATAAAAAATCCGGCAGCGACACTTAAGACTGGGAACGTGGTAATGCGAGAACAGTACAGTCCCTTTGGTGAAATGTTTTTCTTTTCCGCGCGTTCCCTGTCCGCGCAAGCTCTCACTTGAGTTCTAACTGCACCTCACTTTCTATTATGTAACCACCCGATGTGTTAGCCCAGTGGATGTGGTGTTGCGGTATCTGCCAAATTCGTCGTAGCTGGTTCAACCCTATAGCCGCATTTCAATGGGGGTGAAATGCAAAGACGCTCGTGTATAGTAGGAGTCATAGGCCCGTTAAAGAGACCCAGGTGGCTAAATTATTCCACAGTTAACTGCTATACGGTACAGCTCCTTGTCATATCATGGGTATGGCGCGTGGAACCCCAGAATCTAATTTTTTAATGTAAAGAAATTTCTTTTCATGTTCCCACAGCCATCGTGGCCAAGAAATGTAATCTAAAAAAATGTAAATGTGACTCGTGACTTCGTGATAAAACATCGCGCTGAGAGAGTAAATGAGTCTCCGCACATTTGGAAATGAAGCACGATCCCCGGGCTCATTCGCAAAAGTTCGTATCGACTAAGCGGCATTGCAGTTGAACACAAATTTTATATTTCGCACATGATTATAGTCACATGGTGTTGCATATGCCAAACTATTTCTACACAAGAAAAATATCATAATTTTACTGGCAAGCGGTTTATCTCTTAAGTTTATTTTACGTTAGCTTAGGACTATTTCTGTTCAACACGCTTTCAGGGTACCGGAAATGACTCTGAAAACATCACTTTATCAGCGTTATAAGAATATGTTATAACAGAAAGAAAACGCCAGAAAGGCAGTGAGCATTCTGTTGTGCCTTCGTGCGTGTTCAGTGTGTGTTCAGTGCTCCAGCTGCTTGTTAGGTCAAGTACCAGCAAACCTGTGCTTCGGTTTTCCTGTTTGTGTTCTAATCATTTATGAGGCGTTTACAGAAAAACCTATTTTGGTAGCGGGGTCCAAGCAAACGTTGCTTCTTGTTTTTGTTACGCGATAGCGCCAATTACCATCGAGTGACAAACCTCGCCCGTGCAATGCGTTCGCGAACTATGACAGAAGCAAAGAAAGAAAGGGTTAAGCCGAGCCGACTAAGATGCAGCCACGAGCTGTGTCACAGGGAAAGTAATTACGCTTAAATCAAATTTCTTGCCAAGGTCAGCAGAGCAGCACAAGACGACATTGTCTTGCCCACTACTCATGCCCGCCAGTGTATGAAACGTTCCAGACCGCATTTTGCTTCAATGGTGCTAAAGCAGTGCATTCATTAACACGCAACAGCGATCACGTAGTTTACTGAGAATTGCATCAAACGTCTTTCATGATGTGCTGAACGTGCTGGGCAGAAACAAAATGGGAATTCCTGCCGCCAATGGAGCCGGTGAACGAACGCTGAGCACGCTGTTGGGGCCTAGGGTGGCATTAGGGCAAGGAATCCACCACGCTCATCAACTGCTACGTCAAGTTGTAGGAATGAAGGAAAAGGGGTTTATTGGCTCAGTTACACGGGTCCAGTAACGGAAGCCCACTCCATGCAGGAGCAAGTTAAACGTCCGAGTTAGCATCAGGACACGTCGGTCCCACTGCTCGAAAAGTATCCGCTTTTAATATCATCGTCTTCCCTAGGCGAGTCGTATAGGGAAACTGAAGACTATCCTGCAGCGAATCACAATTCGAATCCGTTGCAATACAACGCCCGTGCTCGCAGCACTCTGCAGTAAACCCGCCTCCGAAACCCGATAGTATAGAATAAGCGGCAGGATATCAACGTGCGAATCCAAGGTCGCCGTCGTTTTTCGGTAGCATTGGATAACCCCCCCCCCCCCCCCCCGCATTCATCCTTAGTTCATGCTCTCAGGTAATGGTGGGGCTTTGGCCTGTTGTGGTGTTGAGACGTAACAACGCGCTGCCCAGCGGAGGACAGTATTACAGCGCAGACACAGTAGGTGGCAAACTACTCCAATTCATTGTCATAAAGGAGAAGACAAATCATTATAAGCGTGCCACGACAAGGGAACTGCAATGACGAGAAACCACCGCCATACATGCACGTGCACACACCGATGACTTGCAGACGATGCCGGGAGCAATACACCCTAAGCATGGCGATGGCTGTGACTGCAAACGATTTCGCAGGGAGTAGTGTCCTGAAACGTACCCTACATACTGTTCTGCGTAGCTGACGGCTCACATTTCAAATACTCGGAGCAGAGCACATCGGCTGACAGCTTCAAGTTGCCGTCACCTAGCGAGCACATGCGCGGCGCAGCAGCGAAGTCTTCCCATGACGTCACAGGCCAGAGGGCGCCACTCAAACATATCGCATAGTGTTCCTGTATATGCTCCCGCAGGAAGCAGAGTTGCGCATAGGTCCGCCGTCGTGATCCAGCTCTGCAGCGAAGCCACTCCTCGTGCGCGCAGGAGACAAATGCCGCGCGGTGTTCCGCCTTCTTCTCTAGTGGTCGCGAGCTACAAGCGCCAATTGTTCGCAGGCGCTTAGCAAAGGGCACTTCTTAATACAGGCTACGCTCGAACGAGTCATTCGTGCAGTCGTAGGGGGTGGGCTTCCAACCAACCGAAACTTTGTATGTACCTATGTAAACACGCATATACAAACACACACATGAACGTACAAATAGGGGGTATGACCGCCTTCCATTCCCCAAAATAAAATACTCCCGTGGCTCGAACAGCTCCAAAGTTCGCTCGCAAACGCGCAGTACGTTGCCACAAAAAGCGGTGCAATGATTTTCAGCATGCATATGAAGTTGTCTTATCACTGTCAGAAAGCAAGAAATGTTTTAAAGAGTGTTTAAAACTTCACACACGTAAGGTGGACACTTAGCGCATTTTGGCTGCCGAAACCAGCCGATTAATGACCGCCGCCAAGAGAGCTATCGTGCCTGCAGTTATGTCAGTGACCGTTAACAGAGCGTCATTTATCACTAACCATCGTTCACAACAGCTGCACGTTTTCGATACATGCGGTGCAGACACAGATTTAAGCGCATTTCAAATGTTCACACGCGCACATTTTAAGCAGAGCTTGCTTTTACGATTCATTCATACCGCAGACTAATCAGCTATATAGTAGCAGCAAATCTGCAAGTAGAAAAAGATTCAAGATGCAAGAGCTTCTAGATCAAATTTATTTCATACAAGGGAATGCATGAACGGCTGCTGGCAGCAGGCCAAGTGTGCTGGTTCTTGGAACCTTGGGGGCAGAATTCAAAGAAACTGGAAAGGCAACAAGCTATTAAGAGTAGGTTATTTTTATTGCACTAATCACATCAAGATGGCAAACTTGCAGAGTAATTATTCACACAGTGCAGACTGTAATCTGACAACACATTTTTCTTGATCTCTTACCACTCGGAAAAAAGCCAGTAGTTGAAGACACTGTATCAAATCAATGAAATCACTGAAGCAGCTTTTGGCCAAAAAGCCAGGTTACAAAGCTTTGTGACCTATCGCATCAGAGGCAAGGAAATTTTACGTCATTGAACAGTGCATTCACTCCACTCCCGCCCACAGGAAACAGCATTCACGAAAGCACAACGTAGATTTCTAGCGTGTTTAAATGAACAAGTTTTTGTTCCACTGGCCGATACATGATGCTCACAAGCTAGCACACATACAGTTGCGGCTTAGCTTCTATGGCAGCAATTAGTTAACAAAATAAATAAGCCTGTGTACTTCAAGACAATAAATTGACTAGAATCAATTTTACGGTTCTCGAAACTTCACACGGAGAAGGAATATATTACAATTATCACAGCTCGAGAGCTAAATATGCATATGCCAACTTAGCACCCGTTTTATCCTTGTTCCCTTGTGTGCTTTCTGCAACGATCTCCTAGCTCTTCAGAAATTGCAGTTCACGAGACAGGTACATATTATTCATTTCAATTTTAAACTCTGAAGGATGCATTCAAACTCAAGAAGCCCAGACTTGTTAGCAACAACACTCTGACTATAGTATCAGTGTGTCTCCAGCTAGTTTGCTTGGCTGAAGCATTTACTCCTATGGCTGACTTCCGTGCGGTTTGTGCAGTGTGGTGCGCCGCACCCCGTCATACTGGAATACAAGTGCCAGTACGATGTGTTTCGTATCACTTCACCAAGGTCCTTGACTTCACATAGTCGAATACCGTACCTGAAACCCGCAGCTGCTCCTCTCAAAGCACGATCGACGGTCCGCTGATTGCAATGGCGATGGCACTGACGGAAACGACAAATTCGCATGAGTTGGCGATGCGCCCGTAAAGTTGGCTTCGCAGTGGCGCGGATAATTTGACGTCATTTTTCGCGCTCGGCCAATAGCGGTGCGAGCGGCGCCGGAAAAGGTATGCGCAACTCTGCTCCCTGCGGGAGCATATACAGGAACACTAATATCGCACAGGGTGCCTAGATGCCACGCTTCTCCGTACAGGGTGGCGATACGTATGGATGCGTCGCCATATTGTATCGGAACACATAAAAGCGCGCTATCACCGATAGCGGGAATTTAGGTTCTGTGCTCGCGGACAACGAAAAAAAATACAGTAATTTTCGCAGTTTGTACGATTACGTGCATATAAATGTTCACACCTCACCTTAGAAATGGAAACAGAACGCTTACAGTAAAGCACTACTAGAATGAGTTCCGATCCCAGCAGATAACAACTCGTTTTTGCCGTGGTTTCGCTTACGCTAACAAATTTGTTTCAAACATAAAGTTGACGCGTGTGAGGTGCAATAAAGCTTGTAGAGGTTGTCATTCAAAAAGACTGACGGAACTCTGGACCTTAAAAGCATAGCTGCGTCATGCCGTGAAAATAGGACAAAACGTGAATAAATACTGCAGCGTTACCGATAGCTGAAAGTACTGTACTCATCGAGATGCAAATCGCGCATGTGAAAGGTCAGAATGATTAAAAGCACGTGGTCGGAAACAGACTTATATTAGCAAAGACACATCATGCGAGTGTCGACAGGCAAGCTCGAGGTCGTGGTTTTGGTCACGGCTGTGTCTTCCGAATTTCGAACGAGGAAAAATGCAAAAAATGCTTGTGGCACTAGATTTAGGCGGGCGTTAAGAATCCCCAGATGGTCAAAATTATTTCGAAGCCCTTCACTACGCATAATAGTCCAATCGTGGTTTTGGCTCGTAAAGTGAGAGAACGTATCCTTTTTATTATGTAAAAAGGAAAAAGCACTGTAATTATACTACCTCAATATATTGCTGAAAATACATATCTGCCTTATTTCGGCATGCAAGAACCCATAATGAGCACATCACTTTGAGAACGAGAATTATAGTAACACATCTCGCTAAAAGAAAGTGAATGTTTATTGCCAGAATACACGACGTGAGCATTTCTATGTCTACAGGAATTTTTACAAACTGCCTGTCGCAGATAACATAATTCTACTCACTGAGATGCATTACTCACATACGCGGACAATACTTGCACAACAAATCAAAACACACATTCAACAAATTGAAAATGAATATTTAAATTACTAATTGGTTGACGGCACATATTGCACTTTACGAATTCTAGCTGGTGAGATTGCAAGGCGCACCCATTCGAGCGAATTTCCAAAGTGACCTGATTGAATAGTTCGTCATGAAACTCGCCGTAAAAATGCACTGTTGTTCCTCGTACTTAACCAAATTCTCTTTTATGCATTGGGTCACAAAAGTAACTGGAACGCCCACGTATTTTGTCCTACACTTCAGCAAATACCTCGAAACTGGTGTCATCCAGGAGATTCATTACAAGTGGATACGTTTTGCAATCGCACCGGCGACAATTCGTAAATTGCCATATGCGCCGAAAAATGATTATATTAGAACTTAATTAGCGAATTTTACCTTTTGAATACGTGTTTTGATTTCCCCTGCTCTGTTTGTCAGCCTCTTCGAATATACAAGCTCAAGGACAGGAAGTATGCTATAGGTCTCAAGTGACCTGCATATATCCCGGAAAACTTGCACTCTTGATATAGCTGTCACATGAGTAAAAGCTAAGGAAGACAACCCGAAAGTCGAAATGTAGTTCACGGCGGTTCACCAACATATTCACGCTTTCTGAAGCCGCAGGAGACCATTCACACAAACTCAATAGCATTGTCAAAGCAAACGTCAAGTTTGTGTACTTATTATAAACATGAGAATATACCAGTTCAAGTTTACAACTGCGGCGGTTTTACTTCCAAATTTCATCTCCCTCATAACATCTCTCTAATACAACAAGTACAAATGCTGAGCCGCAATAAGACAAAACTCCCCAAGAATATTTTCTTAACATTTGGATGCTCAGTGCATGGACTTGTTGGTAACAACACAGTCACTTCGAGCAGGCTTCTCCTCAGCTTGAATTAATTCAACCACGAATTAATGAATTAAACAACGATCTGATCATTAGACGTTGGGAGGGACTTCAAATTAATTTTGATTATCAGGGGTTCGTGCACTTAAATGCAATTACACGATTACCGAGCGCTTTTCTTATTTTGAATTTTGCCCACTTTAAATACCGGCAGCCGCGGCCGTCAACAATACTGCGACCTCGGCGTTGCCTTTTGGCATTTGCAAAATGTGTGTCTGCAGATGTAATATTGTTTTCTGCCACGTGCTTTTTATCATTCTTTCATTTCGTGCCCACAATTTGTACCTTGACGACTACTGCACCTTCGGTTGGTGATGACACTGCCGTATATATTCACCTCGTTTTGATGTGATCGCGGCATTACACAGGTATTATTTTACTGTCAAAAGTTGCATCAGCCTTTTTTGAAGGACAACCTCAAAAATATTAAGTAAACAGCATATGTGTCACGTTTCTTGCAACAAGTTTGTGCGCGTAAGCAAATGTGCCGCAAAGACGACAAGCTATCTGCTGCGCTCTAAACTTATTCTAGTACTGCTTTACGGTAAGCCTTGCACCTTCGTTCTTAAGGTGAGATGTAAATACTTCAATGCACGTAATCGCACAAACTGCGGAAATTTTCGCACTGTCGCGGAGCGCAGAACTTAAATTCCCCCTGTCTGTCATAGTGCGCATTTATGTATCCCGACACAATATGGCGGCGCAAGGGAGCTTGTCACGACCCTGAACAGAGAAGCGTAGGGAGTTCGAGAAAAACCTAAACCTTGCTGTTACTACCAATGAATCGGCCTTCGCGCGAAGCGGCCCCGTTTTCATGTTCACGGACAGGAATTTCTCCCCGATACAATATGGCGACGCAAGGGAGCTTGTCACCACCCTGTACAGAGAAGCGTAGGATGTTCGAGAAAAACCTAAACCTTGCTGTTACTACCTATGAATCGGCCTTCACGCGAAGCGGCCCCGTTTACATGTTCACCGACAGGAATTTCTCCCCGATACAGTGAAAGTATAGCGCCGCAGGGAAGAGAAGCCTGCCGTGGAGGCGGAGTCCGGGGACAGAAAGTAGGTCATCGCAGACAGGGAAAGGTCCCGACGTGTTCGGACCTCGCTAATTGGTCCGAGAAGCGCTGACGTACACCCGAGGTTGGTGAACTGTTTGGCGGATCGGCGAAGCGGCGACCGATCGTGCTGCAGCGAAAACTCGGCGGCCGAAAAGAAACGGAACCTGGAAAAGCGACGAGAGGCTCTGCATCAAAGAACGCGACCTTACCCACCAAGTGACGATATGGAACAATATGCGGGAATGGGCTAGCTCGTAATTCATTATAAATACAGCGCAACAGCTGACGGAGGACAAAAAGAACGAGTGAACGAATATTGCGCCAACTACTTCCGCAGATAATTCTGGACATTCAGAACGCTATTTGCTTAGTTTTTCGTTTTCTGTAATTTCCGCATGTGTTTTCTTTTTCACAGTGTAATTCCCCTGTCGTACATAGCGTTAACATATGGTGATGATATCAGGGACTTGTCCGGAAACACTTATGGGGACGTCTTTTGCTCGAGGGTACTACTGTAGACATTGTCAAGTTCCGTCATGTTTTAGAGTTTGGTAACAGCGGCATATTGAGCCTATGAGAGAGGATCACGTACGGCAGACTCTGGTTAGCAAAATGCCGCCATTCCTAAGTTCCACAGCATGGCGTAATTCTACAATGTCCAAAATAGTACCAAATGTATTCAACGAAATCCTGTGCAGCTCTCGTTTCTCTAACCGTTGTTCATTGCACGCACCTGCTGCTTATACGGCAGCACTGCGTCAAAAAGACAGGCGCCGCCGTTTTCGTGAGATGGCCGAACTGTGGCTCATGAGTCATATTCGTGGCTATGTACAATGTTCCATAGAACAAGGATAACTTATGATGTTAACTGTATTTTTACCACCAGAAACTTGGAAGTGAATTTCACCGTATTATTTTGACCACCTGGTGCTTTTTTTTTAAACGTGCACGAAAAGCCGGGTGCAGCCGGAGATCCAACTGTGGATCTTGTGCGCAGTATATTAACGCCAAAGAAAGAGCCATCGTGCGATTATCATAGGCATAACCCAAGGAAGAAAATTCATTAGATCAAATAAATAAGCGTAAACTTATTGGATGTCCCGCCCGGGTCACTTTGCCGTTTTGGCTTAAGCATCCTAGGTCCTTTTCCGGTTTCAACACCGAGAATAAAGTGGCTGCGGCCGCTGTGGACTGCGTGACGGGATACGCCATTAGGCGAGCATTCCCAACCAGTTGGACCACAGATGTCAAATATCCTGCTACACGCCGTCATCTTGGTGCATGGGGCTCCAGGTCAAGCGCTCACAGACCGTGGCTATACCTTTTTGTCCATGCTCATTGCAGATATGCTTGCGAAGTGCCTTTCAGCCGAACTCCGTTATTGAGACCATTGCTCTCTCTTATGTTACCTTCGCATACAACTCTTCGCACAACACTGTCGAAGGCTATTCTGCGTTCTGCTTCCCGTACAGCCGACATCCCGCGCTATCAGTAGACATCTTGTTTCCGTGGATTGTGACCTCGAATAGCGAACACGCCAGTTGTGCCATTGCCCGCGCTGACCGCGCTCATTAACTGGCACGTGCTCGCCTGCCAGTTTCAGAAGAAAAACTTAAGGGCATGTGCGACCGCTGTCACCAAGAGGTACATTTGGTTTCTCGTCGGGATCTATCGTGCAGTGTGTCGAAGATGAGAACTACAAAAGACACATCGCTTGACTTCGTTATCACCACTTATACATGGAGCAGTGGTGGGCTACAATAAACAAAAACACGCGTATGTGCATAGTAAGATACATTCGCAATATTTACAAACAGCACAGCTGAAAGGAATTGAGGTTTATAGGCGGCAGGACATCGAATACTCATCTAAATACAGAGGCATGTAATGGCAAAACCACAAGAGTATTGCTTATCAGAAATGGAGAGCATGAAAAAAAATCCATTAAAATTTAGGCGGTTGATACACCATAGAAAATTCTTTTACCAAAGCAGCAAACAAATTTTCTGTGGTGTATCGACCTTGTTTATTGCCATCATGACGCCAGGACGTTTTCTATTTATGTACTCGTACTGTTGGCTTGTCGGCCGTTACAGGGTGGGTCAAAGCAGCACTTCAACAATTAGTACAATACATGGTATTACAATAATATATATAGCACAAAACTAAAACATGTCAATAGCAATACTTCGGCAATTAGTAGTGTGCATGAAGGCAGTACTTGAATAGTGTTTTAATAGGTGAACATAAGCGAACAAAGAAGATACATAAACGAAATATTCTACAGATACTCCGATCTAGATGACTATAAATGCAGTGTTAATAAACGAGGTCCCCCCCATACACCGCCCCCCCCCCCTAAAAAAAGCACTGAAAGCAATGTTGCTTTCAGTTTGTATCAAATTCTTCGGCACTGGTGCTTTCTCGCGTTAACACCGGTAATTCATTCCATTTTTTAATGGTTCTTGGGAAGAAGGAAAATGCGTAAGCGTTAATGTGCATCTCAGGTATTTGAAAAGTATTATATTTGCTTTTCCGTAGTGTTCTACCTTGTCGTGCTATCAGATACTGTTCGCTATTGCTGTTGAATGTGTTCTTAGTGAGAAGAAAGAAGGGCTTTAACCTAGGTGTGCGCCGGCGTTCAGCGAGCGTAGGCAAGTTCAGCAAACCGAGCATTTCGGAGACTGAATCTGTGCGAGAATAACGCGATAGAATAAACCTTGCTGCTCGACGTTGAACTCTTTCCAGTCTCTCAATTAACCCTGACTGATAAGGGTCCCAGATTATGCTGGCATATTCTAACGTGGGTCCAAACTTACGTTAAATAAGCTGTTAGTTTTACTGACTGTGAGGCTAACTGCAATTTCAGTCGCAAGAACCAAAGCTTCTTTTCTGCAGTTTGGCATATTTTTGTAACATGGTTCGACAAGCTTAAATTCGCTCATATATGTATGCCTAAGTATTTCAGCACGTCAACCGTGGAAAGCACCAAATAATTCACTGTGTAATTAAAATAAAAAATATGATTTATTTTATTCGTTATGCGCAATACAACAGTTTTACTCTCATTTATTTTCGTTTTCCATTTGTCACACCATTTTTCTACAGCCCTAAGAGCGTCACTGAATAATTTCTGATCTTCTGTGCTATTAATTTCTTTGTATAGCAAGCAATAATCGGCGAAAAGTCGCGCCGTGATACCTTCGTCAATTGCAGAGGAAATGTTATTAATATATACTAAAAATAGCACAGGACCTAACACAGACCCCTGTGGGACACCAGACGTTACGTTCAACGGCTTTGATTTATAGTGTTCCACTTCTGCGTAGTGGGTTTTGCCCCGGAGGTACGCGGTTATCCATTTTACCATCGTCGCGTTTATTCCCATATTAGTCAGTTTCACAATCAATTCTGCATGTACCACTCTGTCGAATGCTTTGGACAGATCAAGACAGATGGCATCTATCTGTTTCTTATTGGTTAATGCGCTGGCAAAGTCATGGATTGTTCCAAGAAGCTGTATTGTTGTGGAAAGGCGCTGTCGGGATCCGCGTTGGTTTGGAAAGAATGAGTTCACATTTTCGATGTACGTCTAAATTGACTTGGCTACAACATGTTCTAAGAGCTTGCAGCAAACGCAGGTCACCGATATTGGACGATAATTTTCAATTATCTGTCTATCTTCAGATTTGTGCACAGGTATAACCTTTGCCGTAAGCCAGTCATCAGGGACTCGGCCTTCCGCAAGTGACGCGTCAAACATAATTTTTAAGCTATACGCAACCCATTCCGCATACCTGCGCAGAAATGCGTTGGGTATGTCATCGGGGCCTACCGATTTTTTGACGTCAATGTTCAGTAGAAGAACTAGAATTCCCTAATATGAGACTTCAACGTCTGGCATCTCTTCCGAGCGAAGCGATGGGGAGAGTATGGATTCAGTACTGGATTCTGATGGAGCAGAAAACAGACTGGAAGAACTCGTTGTAAGAAGAAGCAATCACTGCAGGATCAGTAACTACAGTGTTTTCAACTACAATGCTATACGACTCGTTGTCCTTTATCGACATGTGACACCAAAATTTATCTGGAGACGACCTCAAGAAATCTGTCAATGTTTCTTTGTAATATTTGCTTTTGGGCTTCAGTGATCACAGAACGCAGTTGTGCAGACAACTCAGTTATTTTTGCGTGGTCTTTTGTTACTTTCCGTCTCAGGTGGCTTATACGACGTTTTAGTTGGATGATTTCCCTTTTGATCCAAGGGTTCCGTTTAGTTTTCTTTCTTTTACGAACCGGCACAAATTTGCTGATACAATAGAAAATAATATGCTTCAACGATTGCCACATGGTATTGATATCACTTTGACAATCAAAATTGTCCAGTGCAACTGACAAGTAGTCAATGATACTTGTGTCGTCAACTTCCAAAAAATTTGGAACATATGTAACCGCCTCTTTTGACTTTGTGTCGTTATGTGCTATCTGAACGAAGACAACTTCATGGTCTGAGATACCCTCCTCAACCGACATTTCAAACTGGTCAAAGCACCCGTCAAGGAATGCCAGATCCAGGATAGATGGACTTTCCCCTGAATTTCGCGTACTTTGACGAACAATTTGTGAAAGGTCATGAGTGAATGCAATGTCAAGGAGCAAATCGCAGTGTGCCTGTTCCCGCGATTCTGTGGCGAACGTGTCCCAGTTAATTGCTGGTAAATTGAAGTAACCGGTTAGGAGTAGTCGGCAGTGGCGCTTTTTGTTTGCTTCTAAGTAACTCTGTATCGACTGTACTCGACTCTATCGACTGTATCGATTGTACCGAGAAGTACTCGTGACGTTCCAATATTTATTTCACACCAAAGACTTTCGTGTCCTGGGATACCGTTTAGTGTTTTGAATTCAATATTTTCTTTCATTATTTTTCATTTCATTTCATTTTTTTTCATTATTATTGCGACGCCGCCTCCTCGAGACTGCCGATCCCGACGTACTATCTTGTATCCGGGAGGTATTATCTCATCATCTTGAATCTCTGAACGCAACCCTGTCTGTGTGATTGTAACAAAGTCCGGATCATAATTCACTAAAATGTACTCTAAGCCTGCAGTCTTATTCACGATACTTCTAGCATTAAAGTTAACTAGAAGAAATTAATGATGCCCTCTCTGTTTCGGTCAGTCCTCCCTTACAGCTGATAGAGTGCTCTTATTACTCCTGAGCTTGACTCGACGGTTTTTTTCGTCGTGGCAACTGTATATATCACCATCGATGAACATTTTATTATAGTCAAGACGCACGCGCTGTTCTTGTTTTCGTTCACCCTGCGCAGAATTCCAAAGAAGCGTGCGTTTGGTAACCGTTTCCTTGCTGTAGTTATCAGCAATGGATATGCCAGTTCCCTTTAGTTTTTTACAGTTCTTGCATACTTTTGATTTTTCTCTGGAATCGTAAAGCTTTAGAATTTAAAGCTTAGAATTAATGTAAAGCTTTAAAATTTAGGTTGCGGCTGTTTGCTCTTCACATTCCCGATCCTATGTATTCGTTCAACTGTGTGCAGGGTTACGTTCAGCTGTTTGTCAAATAAATCGGTAAGCACTTTTGTAGATAGTTCTTCTGTTGTTTCTTTTTCGCCCTCCGGAATTCTGAAAACCATGAGGTTATTTCGTCTGCTTCTGTCTTCCAATGACGCAAGCCTATCCTGCAGCGTTTTTACAGACGCGTTCAGGGTTTTGATTGTCTTAGTCAACACAGCTGTCACTTTGGCTTGGTCCCTGACAGCCTGCACCGTCTTCTCAACTGGTTTTATTCTCTCGCTCAAGGCGGCTAAATCCGTTTTGATGGCTTGTTGCCCGTCAAGCAGTTCTTTCAAGAGCTTTGTTGTGTTAGGACCTGGATTCGTCTCAATGTCACCAGATAACAGACACAGAGAAGCGAATGACAAATCAAGCACTTTTGGACACGGCAGCACTACAATGAAGCGATTATCATTCTTGTAACCATAATACGAATAGAAACCAACCTGTTCAAGGAACAGAAGACGAGTTACAGGTGGCATGGCTTCTGCGGTGCCACCATGCCCACTGATGCAGGGCGCTGAATCCGCTGCCTTTATAGGACAGGACGAAGTTCCCGTGATGCTTCCATAGTATCTGGTGCCGAGGGTGTCGCTGACAGGCACTTGCCAGTCGAAAACGTCCATATCAGGAACGGATCCAACGATGCACTTGTTGTATGCGTTCTCATGGCAAGATGCGCAGATCAACAGCACCTGTTCAAGGAACAGAAGACGAGTTACAGGTGGGCATGGCTTCTGCGGTGCCACCATGCCCACTCCCGTGCCCACGTCCACTATTCAACGCAGTTACCCACGTATACGTAATATAGTTGGGTAGTTATACCGCTTCTCTATTTCGCTCAGAGGTTTGAGTGATACCACGGTTCATGCGACTTACTTTAACACGAAGGTGTTTTATGCCGGGATCCACGGTCAACTTCCTGTAGCGGATGTGACGTAGGAGCAACGTGTTAAATATGCTTTCTTGACAGGGATTGTGCAGCCATCTAGGAGCGGTGAAGCGAAGTACTGCAGTATGACATTAACGAGCACCGACAGTGAGCAGTTCACTAGTTTCAGCGCAGTGGAGGCTCCCTCCCAGTGGCGTACCAACAATCTCTGGAGTTGGGTGGAGCTTTTCTCCTAGCCACTGGGCTGGACGCACGGCTTTTGAAAGGCCACAACTCTGTGAATATGTATATACGCATCTCTTCCGTATACGTACATCATTCACCAGCCCTTTCCCTCCCCGTCCTTTTCCCCAGTGTAGAGTAGCAGGACAGAGCAAGTTATAGCTCAGGCCGACCTCTCTTCCTTTCTGTAAATAAATTTCTCTCTCTCTCTCTGGAGGGGGGGGAGCTGGCAAACCGCAAACGACCTGACCTCTCTCTTTCTTTCTCCCTCTCACACCCCCCCACACACACACATATATATTGTGGGGTTCTCACCCGTACTCTTGGGACAAAGGAAGGACGACACAGTAGTGCAAACAATCACAAGGACATTCATTGCACCTTTCATAGATCAATGCCTGCTAGCCGAGTTGCTATCCACAAAACTTGCCGATGGGCGCGCGACAAATCGCAGAAGTCCGACTCAACGCGACCCGATAGCGAGCGAATATGTTCGCCCCTTGCTGGATCCCAACGCCTGGTCGTTCACGCGTACGGTCACGCGAACGGTGGCTCTCTCGCACGAGGCCTCACGAGACGGTCTCGCAGAAGCATGGATCGGTGCACGCGCGGCACGGCACGCTGCTCACCGTCCCGAACCAAAGAGGCAGCGCCTTCTCCTTTTAGCGCCCAAGTAACCCCGCCTGTAGGCGGCGTTAGCAGCGCAACACTCGCGCCATCTCTCGTACTGCGCTTCAACCACTCCGGCCGCCGCGGGCGCCAGGCCACGCCGCGAAGCCGCACTGCAGGAGACGGCAGCTATGCGGGAAAACAAGATATCAGGGGACGCGTGAAAGTCACGCATCCCCACAATATATATATATATATATATATATATATATATATATATATATATATATATATATATATATATATATATATATATATATATATGTTCTGTTTTCTCTCCTGCTGGGAAACAAATAGCGTAGCGCTTATTTAGGAAAAGCCTGAAAATGAAATCATCAGTTAGAAGTGACACACCTCTTTAGAAAGAATTTTTGTCGGTGTTCTATTGTTATTTAAATGGCTCTGCTAGTTCGACCCAGGTAATTTCGAGGAGCATATCTGGGATAAGTTTCCATTACACAAATGAATTCGGCAGTTACGTCTGTAAGAAGCTTCATTAGATTTCTGATGGTGATAAGATACTGAGACTACAACGCTGCAACGTACAGGGATTAAATAGTTCCAGCACTTGATAATCCAATGATTTAAAGCTGTGAGGCACATAAGTCGTTGGGCACGACTGAATATGATACTTGATCCGGACCTCCCCATCAACCATAGATTAAATATAACCAGCCGATTGTGTATTAGAACACGGATATAGCTGTCCCAAAAAGTAGGGCATGATGCAGTCAGCAAGCTGACAGTTTGTTAGGGCGGGAACTGTCCAGCGCCAGGCGTTATCCGCGAAGCGAGCGTGTATGTCGAATCCAGCGCGTCGTGTGCGGCGTCCCGGGAGGGCACAAAGAACAACCGTCATTGTCCAAGCAGGGATATCTGTAGTAAATAAAAGCATTACGTATGTGGTGGGCCCCCTTCTAAGAAACAAAATTTGGGTTCGGCTGTAGTTTTATTGGTTTTTCCAACGTTCAGCCGAAAGAGCCAGTGCCCGCTTTCAAAAGTGGGCCGGGAGGCAAACGACATTCTTTGACCCCTCTCCCACTTTTGACAACCGCGGGGCGCAAGGGCGCAGAACGTGCTAGCAGTAGAAGCTGCTGCCGACGAGTGGCAGCCTGGGAGGGAAGGGGAGGAAGGTCCGTGGGATTGGACGTAGTGAGGAGATAGCTGCGCCGGTGGCGCTTGGCTTCGGCTATTGCTTCCATGGAATCGTGCGACTAACGGTGTATTTCCGCGTCTTGAGGTACGTTGTTCAGTAACTGTTCAGGTGGTTTCGACTGCGTGGATAGTACCGTGGCACGCGGTAGTCAATGGGCTCGTTCATTTCCTGGTATACCCATGTGCCCCAAGAACCAGTGTATAACTCAAAATCATGGCCTTAGTCACGCAGACGACGCACATGGAGGCGGAGTTGTTGGACCACAGCAGTGGTTGTACGAGTGACCTTACAAGCTCTAAAGGCATTTTGAGAGTCCGTAAACACTCTGTATTGGCGCTTAGCGTCCCTTGGAAATTTGTTAGCAGTGTGTTGAGCATGCTCCGGCGAGATGACGCACCAGCGTGAAGCAGAAGGCCTTCACGCGTTCGCGGCACACGCTGAGAACTGTGCCACTCGCATTCCGGAAGCCGATTGCAACTGACATGGCTGCCCAACACACTGCGGAGCCGGACCGAAGTGCTTGTGCCTTCGCCGAAGCGACTCGGCAGCAGAACGCCGCTCGCCAAGCAAACCTGAAACGCGCTAGCCGACCCCAAAATCGTGCGCCTTTCACTGCACCGGACTGTGAGTTGACGCAGCAACAAAAACCCGTTTAGTTTAGCTTGTACGGTGTGCGAACGCCTGTGGCTTATGGCGGTTAATTTGACGCAGTGTACGGCACGTGCAATAGATGTCTCGCGGTCGCGAGTCGTTCGACAACTTTGCCTTGTGTGGCGATTTCCGAGGATCCCTGTGGATTGGTGGAGTGCTTGCACTGGCTACTTGCGACTTAATTCTTCGCGTACTATAAGAATGCGACATATTCTGTTAAGACGCGTTTCGCATTCGTGTTCTACCGATTGCTTTGAAAGAGGGTCAACCATCTCTCTTTCCGCACGCAGTAATTAGGACCAAGACACGAAATGGCATCAGTCACAGCAGCAACATCGTTGCTGCGAGAAGACATCAAGAAAATTACAGGATAACCCACCAATATTCAGCAAATGCTCATTTTCTCTTCTTATCTCGTTGTATCATGTCTTGATATTGCAGACACTTTCACGCCCAAGTTGTGAGTGTGGGTATTTTTTTATATCACGCGACTCCAGATAGAATTTCCGTCTGCCACTGCTGATTGTCGATATACTTGTTCGTTTTTGTCAGTCTTCTCGGCCACCAAGAAGGATCCAGAAGGGAAAGTTGTGTTCGATGCCATCAACTGCTACCGCAAGCTTGTTAACCCCGTAAGTGTTCCTGCTTGCCATTGCTTTCACTCCCAACAGATTGTAATGCCGCATTACCCCGATTTATAGTAACTGCTGTGCAGAGAGAAAAAGGGCGC
The DNA here is from genome assembly GCF_050947875.1 of Dermacentor variabilis. Lineage (NCBI taxonomy): Eukaryota > Metazoa > Arthropoda > Arachnida > Ixodida > Ixodidae > Dermacentor > Dermacentor variabilis. The sequence goes on from NC_134570.1 coordinate 119,553,324, forward strand.
CGCCGCAGTGCCGCGACCTTTCTCCGTCTTTACTGCCATCTGCAAATGGAAGCCTGATTATACTACAGGATGTTTTCTTTCTTTATTTATTTATGAAGTAGCACGCCGCCGCAGTGCCACGACCTTTCTCCGTCTTTACTGCCATCTGTAAATGGAAGCCTGATTATACTACAGGATGTTTTCTTTCTTTATTTATTTATGAAGTAGCAAAGTGTGAAAAAGTATGAATGACAAGGTGGTCTCGTGGTAGAGGTAAAGAGGGAATGGAAAACCTTAGACTACCATGCCTATAATATATATAGTGCAGCTGACGGTGGTCATCTCAGTACCACCATCAGTCGCACTTCGCTCTTCGAAGAGCAAGGACGTGCCCAGATTGAGCTCCGAGTTCCTCTCCAATTTACCCCTAAGTCCTTGCAAAATTTTTCTCATACACAATTTTTTTTAAAAGTCGCCTGCGGCAGATGGAGAACTCAGAGGTGGACATTACTTGAACAAGAAAGTGAAATAGCATAAATAAAAGCATAATCAACTAATTATTTTTTTCAATTATTAATGTTACATGTTGCAATTTACGAATTGCAGCCGGTGAAGTTGGGAGCCCTGTCCAGGTGAAAAATTAGGCTGACACCAGTTTTGATATAATCATTTCCAATGTGTGCGACAAAATACAGTCGTGTTTCAGTAACTTTCGTGCATCAATGTGGGCGGATACAATGTCGCCACGACTGCATGCATAGCTCTACAGAACGCTTTGCAACGTCATCGCCTCGTCCGGCAAGGCACACCTTCCGCGCCTACGCACATAACTGGCTTTGATAACAGCAACAGCTTTAAGTAGGCTGGCTGTAATGGAAAAAGCCACTGCTCGCCATACGAACCACTCCACCAGACTTGCTGTGCGGTTCGCGGATCTGCGAACCACAGCTGCGGCGGCGGCTCGCCTCAGACGTCTATGTGATTTATTTTATGTTCATTATATTGTAGAAGAATTTTCTTTAACAATTGTGTAATTTTAGGTGCCAAACAAAGATCTGATAATGAGGCATCCCGTAGGGGGGTACTCCAGGAATTTGGACCCCTTGCGGTTCTTTAACGCGCACCTAAACCTAAGTACACGGGTGTTTTTGCATTTCGCCCCCATCAAAACACGACCGCCGTGGCCGGGATTCGATCCCGCGACCTCGTGCTTAGCATGCCGACATCCTAGCGTAGTCACTAAACAACTGTGGTAGGTTTTCCAAAGCGATGAGCCAGCGAATGCTGGTATATTGTGTTGGGGTACGTCACTCAGCAATGCCACAAATACATTAAACAGCGCTTTGTTAGAAAAGAAAGTTGACGAATGGTGCATTTTTATCGCAAGGCGCATTTACCTCAACTCGGGTGTTTCGAGATATGCCTCGAAACCCCGAGTTCCTTACTTTTAATTCCGGGAAAATAACCCTCTCAACCTCACCAGCTTTAATTCGTAAATTGCAATACTAATTTATTAAAGTAGGTATTGAAACCTTAATTAGTAAATACATGTTTATTAATCTATTGTGCATTTTGATTCTTTCATGCGTCTAATGCACGCCGCTATAGTAATCCAGCTGAAGAATTCTAATTACGCTACCGGCCACATATGATATTAGAAAATTCTGAATGATCTAAAAAATTAAACACCGCGTAATAGGAGTGACACTAGCGATTTCCGGGGTGCAAAGTATTATTTCAAAACTGTTTACACATACGTACGTATATGGCAGATATTTGTTTATTTCTCGCGAAGAAATTAATGGCCGGCAGTTCCATTTTTGAGTTTGGGCTGTAGACATGGTGCCACATGTCAGTGTGACGTCATGAATATCAAGGTACTTTGGCATGTTCTGTAATGATCTTTGGCGAATTTGGTGGCAGACTTTATTTTAGAAATAAACAAATTTAACAATAATAAAAATTCACGTAGCTGGACAGAATCGGTGTAATCGTGTTTGCCGTCGCTTGGACATACTCAGAAAATTTCTTGCATACCGCTTAATTAAAGAATTAGTCCTAATAATTAATTAAGTTCTCATAAATTATAATTCGATTATAAGTGTCAGTGAGAAAATTCTTGAGCAAGATGAAAGGACTCCCGATACAACATTCCGTTGCTCATATGTGCTACATAACTGTGTTCTTCCTAGCATGAATGAAGCCCGCGATTAGACGCAAAATAACACTTGTGTAGCACGTTTTGAGCAACAAATGTTGTATCGGGAGTTTTTCGTGTTGCCTTACAACTTTCTCTGACACTTTTCATCCAATTATAGTATTTGAGAAGTTGATAATTTAGGATGAATTATTTATTCATTAGTATTCACGTGGTTTTATTTAATATCTTGTGAGTTTTAAGAGCCGAAAAAAGTCACAATGCAGCGTGTACAAAAAATTGAACCACACATTTCTGAATCCCCTCTACAACGCAATGAAACGCGCTTGGCCCTCAAGTGTATATTAAACATTTTGCATACTTCATCTTGCTAAACACCTAATTAGCCGAAATACTTAAAAAATGCTCTTGGGAGCACCACACGACGGTAAACCATATGACGTTGCTCTCATTCATCTGCGGCTAACCACTTTGTTTTGAAATGATTGTTCAAGTTGCGTGATAGACCCTGAATATTGCGTTAAGACGAAGCTTTTGATTGGGCCCAACTCCTATGCATACCTATTCAAATACATGTAAAACGCAGAAACACTTTTCTTAGATGAGAACATCGCCGATTTAATTAAATCTGTTGCAGTTAAGAGAGAAAGCTAAAGTTTAGTGACTGTCAGAAGCGGAATCTGGATTTAGGGCATGGATGTTTTGAAACGAATTCTCACCGACAAATATAGAAGCACGAAGTTTGCAATTTCATAGCTCTGCAACAAGAACAGATGTCGCAGTTGCATCAACTGAATCCGTTACAGCATTCCAAGTGGACAAATTTTATGTATCAGTTGATATCTTTTATTTATATCTGTCTGACAGCGAGTTTGCGGCATACGTAGGCAAAAAAACTTAAAAAAACAGACACATCAAAGATAATCTTGGGTCTAAGCGCCGCGATGCTTCTTTGGGTTACTGAGGTTGCGGAAGCCACAAGCACAACCTTGCGGCCTGCAGCCGTTAGCCGACGGTCAGGATTGTGAATGTAATATGTTATGATGCCTGTCGAGGAAAGAAGGATAAGGAGGTATTAAGATAAAGAGGTATTAAAGACACAGCGGTACTTAACCATACACATTCACCGCATGGGTCAAGAACAGGGATACAACTATCGGCACGAACGCAGCGTTCCAGGAATGGGGCAGACAAAATATAACAAGGCCAAAGAAATCGTCTAGTACCCTGTGCTATTTTGATGAGAGGTGTCATGTATTCCTTATTACGCAGCACAGAAGTGCGCTCACTGGCCCTACATTGTGTATAGATATTCCATTATTTATGAGGGCGAATCATTACAATACCCGGTTGATCAAGGAACCAGCAGCCCTAATGCAGATAAATCAAATAAGGGGCTCTATAACGTAAAACTATTCCGAACTTTTCTATTCCAATTCTGCAATCAGTCCTCCGCGATTGGTCACAGACTTTTTTGTACCACCCCCACTTCACCTGTTTCTCACGCGACGTCCCAAAAACCGCAATAGCTCCCAATCTGATATGACGTGTTCGCACTGATTATGCATGATTTCGCCGAACAAAAGAAAAATAGTTATTTCTGATTCGAGGCCTTTTCGCCATCAGCCCTCGGCTATTGGTCAAAAGTTTTCGGGCTGCACCCACTTCACCTGCCTGTCACGCGAAGCCACAAAACCGCAAGAACTCACCACGTCTAAGTGACGTGCACGCCTTAAAGATGCATTAATATACCGAACAAAACTGAATTTCCCTTTGAATAGCCGCAGGCTGCCCCGTTCCGAAAGCAATAAAAGATGGCTGCGGCCGATCGCTCAGGCGCTGCCTATTCGCACCTGCCGGAGAGCATGGGTTTATTTGCGCGTAATAAATCTGGTTGCGTGGCGGTGTAACGTTTTCGAGCACTTTCGGCACACTTACGGCCTTCGTCTGCCAACTATTTGCTGAGGATTGGTTTTAGCGCCATTCTTAAGCTTTCGTTGCTTGCCGCCGCGATTTTGGACGAGCCACCGTAAGCTAAGTAAAGGACAGCGGACCAATCACAGACGCCGGCACCGCTCTCTTCATCCGGTTATTGATTTTCAGTTGAGTGGCTCGGCCTCGTCGAATCCCTCTCCACTTGAGCGTGCTCCTCACCTCTTGTGAACCGATTATATAAGACAAGCCGCCCAGTGCAGGCAACGTTATTCCTTCCTCAAGAAAACAAAAGTGACCCCCTACGAACGAGGACAGAGGTTGATTGCTTTGTTGAGTTGTTCAGACAACCCTGCGGGTGACCGCCCGATGTTTGCGTCGGTGGTTATGCAAATTTGACGTCAGGAGATTCGAATGAAAACATATTGTAATAGTTTTACGTTATAGGGCGCAAGCTCTCGGATGTTGCGCGACATTCCATAAATATCTGTGTCCTTGAGAGATCATGCATTATATGCACAGGCTTTGCGTGTTTAGAGTTTTATTACGCACAAGACGGACGCGCTGGCTAGCATCACTATGCTGGTCTGCAGTCAGGGCTATGTAATCTTATTTGATGAGAAACGTTGCTCGCTCGCACTTAAGTGCGTAAAACTTCGGTAGGTTTGGCGGGAACAAAGCTTCGCTTTAAATCTGCAGGCATCTGTGAGCTCGCGGAACCACAACCGAATAACAAGTGAAGCAGTTGGTGCAACTCACCTTCCATAGCCATATTTTCCTCGAGGTCACCAGAATAGCGCCGCGTTTTGTGTGTTGCGCCTGTACTGTAATGCGACCTACGCGGCCTGGAATCGATCCCATGACCTCGTGAAGAGTGGCAGAACGTCATGGCCACTGAGTAGCTGCTGTGGCAATGTAAAGGCGTTCATGTGCGCTATATAGTCTGATCACATGAGATAGGGCAGCTTCACTTTGCAGCATCAAAGCCTTCCTCTACTATACTGCATCGCGTGAGACTTGTCGCAGCATCCTGCTTCATCGACAGGAATCATTAGAGCACGTGTACTATTTGGAACCAACACACCACTGGATAGAGATAGAACAGCTACATACCCCTGGTATTTATTCGATACGATCCCGAAAACGATGCTGACCAGGATGGTTTGTAAATCATGATAATTGAAAAGCTCAAGCAGCACAAAATACAGAAAGACGGGAGGGGGCACAGCGCCGTCTCGCTTATTCTTTCTGTTCGCGTGTTTTCGCAGTGCCAACACGAAACCAATTATTACATGACCAACCTGCACCGTTTTGTCGATAAGTGCTTGCCAGGGTTTTTCGTGTGCTCAATGTAACACGATGGCTTTCATGAATAAACCGAAGCTCTTGCACTGCTCCTTACAGGCAAGCAAGAACAAGACCGGCGCCACGCAAATCTTCATCGACAGCGTCGCCGTGCCAATGTCCTACATGGTAAGATGTTGGGAGTCAAAAGGCGTGCATGCGAGCTTGTGTTACAAACCGGCTGAATGGCTCCGACGATCGGGCAAAAGATAGTAATAGAAATAGTTCGTTCGCTATCAACCAATTTGGTGCGGTGACACAGTGCTGCCGTACAAGTTGCGTTGAAATAACATTCTATGCCCTGGATAAATGTATAGGTGCAAGAGCAACGGGATCTGAACAGGCATTGCCTCTGTTGGATGCTTGGACGTCCTGCAAGAGTTGTGCGCAAATTGCACTTCATACAAGGCACGTGGAAAGCGTACAAGGTGTTCCAGCAACGTTAGCCAAGCTCTTATAAATAATACACTAAATGTGCGAGAAAACAACCAATTGCATTCTGTGAGCAGTGACGTACAGCACCAGGAATATTTTTTTCGTGATTGAATTATCCATATTTAGATGATTAACGATTTTTTTTATTTACTGAATTGAGGGGACGGATTTTGACGGAAAATTTGCTGTTTTTTTAACCTGGTGTCCTGGTCCTTTTAATGAAGTAATGCTAACGTGATATTTTCATTAATACCTCTAGCTGTGCTGTCGATACGTGCGAAATTTTGAGTGAAATATGTATCTCTAAGCTTATGCAGCACCAAACAAAATACAGAATGGGCAAATCTGGACGCAACCGGACACGTACCTGGTGCTGAGAGAACTCTCGTGACTGGCTTGTGAATACTAATATTTATCGAGAATAGCCCATATTCATGACAACCAGTGGTCATTCGTCTGGGCGATATTTTTTGGGGAGAGGGGGCAAACGCCTATATTCGCGCATGTGCCTGCTTCACTGGAAATAACGTGTAAACACGTAAGTGCGGTGGTGCTACGACAGTACACGGCATCCAAAAAAGATTTAGTTACTTTTAAGGCGAAAGCCTTAAGTGAGGCATAGTGAACTCGCGAGGAACGCGTCGTCGGGTCCAATGGTACAAAAATTATCATCATTAGCAGTGACTCGAACCTCCCTAAGCAAGCAAAAAATGCAGTGGCTCATACCTCTTGTAATTCAGAGGCTACAAGCACTCTTCAAGGTGAAGCGTACAGTGCCTACACTCAATGGAATCAGGCATACAACGTACAGAAACGCGCAGCCTAGTCGAGTGGAACAAGGAAAAAAAAAACACACGTGACCTTCACAACGGCTCATACCGCGTAAGCAATGGCTCACACTCCCAAAAGCAAGCAAAACATGCCATTACTCATACCGCCGTAAGGCCGAGGCCACAAGCGCTCAGCAAAGTGAAGTGAACAGTGCATACACTTATTCAAATCACCCATACGACACACAGAACAGCATACGTTTGAATCCCATGTTGGGAGGATGCAACCCAAAGTCGAAGAGAGAAACGTCGTTACCGCGTGTCGGACCCCGCTACAGGAGCACACGAAGCCGCAGCTAAGCGTCGAAACCGATCTGAAGAAGCCGAACTGGGAAAGCAGCAACGTGACGATGCGTGACGGCGCGCTGCCAAGTGTGCAGGAGGATTTCGCCTTCACGTTTTTCAGGGGTGTAACATGCTGCAGAATTTCTTACATTGGCGTCGTGAAGCGCCACGTTGTTAGTCCTGTAAGAGCGGTCCGGCACCCAACGCCCAAATTGGAATTGCAATTGGAATAAAGTTTCGTGTTATCTAGGCACCTTGCTCTATTTGCAAATGAATTTTGGACAACAGTAAATAAATGTGCTTACATCTTTCTGTGCATATGGACTTCAAGCAGCAGGCATTCCTGTTAGCATAACTTGCACGTTGACATCATTTCATCGACTGCAGTCACATTGTTATATAAACATTTTAAAACGAGCTTGGAAAGAAACCTACACTACCAAATGCGCGGCCTATTTTCTTAATGCAAAAGAAAATGTATATTTGCGGAAATCACATTGACAAGGAGATTAACAACCAGATTTCGCAGGTAACTGAAACAATATGGGGAAATGTTTCCAAGTTAGTGGAAAACTGGCTTCGAAGGTTGGTGGGCACTGACTAGCTGACACGATCCTCTGCTTAAAAATTTTCCACCATATTCCCACTTCATCTTCGACTGCGCTTCACATAATTTGAAAACCGCTTTGAAACTCGTAGACGACTGCTTATCCACCATACACATCATATGGCCTGTCCAACTCGGTGTCTTCCTCATGATCTCAACTGTACTTTCGGCTACTCCCATTCACTCTTTAGTCCGCACCGCTTTCTTTTTTTTCCCTATTTTTAGCGTTGTCCTACCTTTTCATCCCATTGTCCTTTGTAGTTCTGCATCTTGCTTGCTACCACAAATATTTATTTATTTATTTATTTACTTATTTATTTATTTATTTATTTATTTATTTCTACATACTGCAGCCCGATGGGGCTATTGCAGGAGTGGGTGTGAATGGCAGAGCAATGACAAATAATAAATAATAGAGGCAATACGAACAATACAAACCAATAGAAACAAAAAAGATATTCAATGGCCGCCAAGAATAAGTTTAAAGGAAGAGAACGAGTAGGACCGGGCAAGTTATTCCAGTATTCGATTACACAGGGCAATAAACTGTATTTGAAAGTGTCCGTACGGGCAAAATAAGGTGCGGTGTTTAGGTGATGGTGACTTCTAGTATTAGATGGTTTTGCAGGAGTTAGGTAGTCGTCTGAAGAAATACGGCAAGGGGAGTTAATTGTGCAATGCAAAGAGCTCATTTTCAGCCTACAACCTTATTCTGAGTGTTCTTGAACCCCGCATATGTACGAAAATAGATGAAAATTCAAGAATTATATCATATTGACGGAGTATGTATTGCCCTAATCCATTTTAATCATTATAGAGAGGCTAAAATAAGTGCTTTTAACACAGGCTATCATCTCACATGTAAAATACTCCAAATATATTAAAGTAAAAGGCAAGTAAACAGCAAAGAACTAAAGCCTTTCTACTGAATGCATGAAGCTTTGAGCGACTTTCTTTTTCAGCAGTGCAAAATCACTAGCCATAAATGTTACGTGTTACAAGGAGGTGAAAAAGACTGCTAGTTCAATTTATTTTGCTTCTATATGCTATCGTAAAAAATATTTAAAACAATGAATATATATGACTTTTCTTAAAATTGTTTAACTTGGTTAATATGATTCTGGAGGTGATATGTAATGCCCTTTTCTTGAGGCGAATAATTATTTCGGTTAAGTGCGTACTGTAATAGTGCACAATTTACAACATTATGTTATAAGGCAGTGAAATGCGGAGTGGTCAAAAGATTTCAAAGCGATGATTTTGAAGAGTCTTGTACATCTTATTTTTAAGGTCGCGTAACGAACATGCAGGGGGCTATGTAATAAACATTTTGCGTTCGGCTGTTTCTGGTTCAGTAAGATGAGCGTAATAAGTCACTATGTGTAATGAAACCTATGTTGTTGTTGTTTTTTTTTACTTTGCCCCGTGAAATAAGGTAATTGAAGAATTCTGAAACGCTGCCAGGTCGTTGGTGTATAGTGAAAAATCGACTCGTTTATTTAAAGACAACTGCAGTGCTGAATAGATTGAGAGCTGATTTATAGGCAAATGCCCATTTCTTCCCGCGCATCAGGGCCATACCTTCCGGGTGTCAGCACACCAATTATAGGATAGGTAGTAGTTTAGCACTACCTTCACAGCGCGGAAAAATGCATGTTTCTGTTTCGTTGCTTTGTACCTATACAAGGCTATTTTTCCTTCTTGTACATGAAAAAAACCTTTCTGTAGCCACCATTTATGCTTCTAAGGTATATTTGTTTCCTTCTTTCCAGCATAGCTTCAAGCACTGCCTTATGATACTAATGGCAACGCATGCGACAGTGTGACCTAACTAATAGGCACTCGTGTTGTCAACGTTACTCGAGCTTTTGATTGCCTCTCACCACTGGCCCAACACTGCGGCCAATAAGCAATGCCAGTGCAAAACATCATAAAGATAACTTTTTTGCCAGTGGCCATGTAACTTCTTTTTACACTGCAGGCGAGGGTTTGAGGTAGAAAGGCGCAGCGTTTAAGATACCTGCATTGTTATCCGTAGCTTGGAAATACATTTAAATACACACCGCGCTATGGATGTGTTACGCTGAATCATGCGTAGTCCCCTAAAAGCACTGTTCGTTGTATTCACGCGTTCTTCATTTTCTGTGCCTCCGCTCCTTTGCTTTGTACAGAGAGAAACAACCAATGACAACTCATCCTAATAAATACCGCGACCCTCACATTGCCCTTGCCCTCACAAAGGCGGTGGTGCCATAGTCACCTAGTCAGCTTCGTATGACAAGTGGCTCGATACGATGCTAATCGTGGTCATGATGATTCAATGGCGCCTAGCCAGCTTGATTTAATCAGGCTTTTTTTTTTCTGGCAATTTTGTATAAATCTCTTCTCATCTTTTCCTCAGACCTTCTCTATCTGCCTTTTACCTCTACCGGTGCATCTACTACATGGCAGTCTATCTGGTGCGATCATATGCAACTGCAATGCGAAATTTGCACGCATCGGCGCTACGCGGTGCGCATGTCACGTCGGGTGTAAAGCCTCTCCATTCTAGAAAATTGCGACACTCTCCTCCTCGGGCCTGCTTTACTCCTTAATTCTCTACGGATGCCACTCTCCCACGGTCCGTTGCGCACGGCATGCTATTCGGGCCAGCGCCCGCCGGGCGCGGTGGTAGAATGAATGCGCGCGATTGTTGTTTCCCTCGTTTGGAGCGATATTGGGAAATTTAGGGCATTATGACACTGATACCACCGTGGTGAACCTCCGATAGGCCGTGCTGGCGAATTTTTCGAAAATAGGCTCCGAGATTAAGTAGCAGAAGTGCTCTGAAAATGGCTATCGTTCAGCGGCTTGCTTTCCATGAACACGCCGCTTTCGCAATCTATGACTCGGATGAGTACAGTAGACGGAAAATTTAAGCAGTGCAGGCAGTTCATGGGCTAATTTTATATGTGTCGCTTTAAAAAGACACTTAAAAAAATAAGCAAGAGTATACATGATAGTTTTTTAGTTTTTATTGTATATATTTTAAAATACTCTAGTGATCTGCTGTGTAACCTCATAGTATGGTTCATGTCTTGCACAGCTAAATAATACTGGTATAAAAATTCGCGGGCGGGAAGCGCCGGCGCGGAGACAGCGAGGAGAAAGAAAAAACAGGACAGTGGCGTGGTCGAAGGAGTGGCGGCAAAGATCAAAGGGTGGCGCTACTGATCAGAATAGAGAGGTTTTAATCGGGTGTCCCGTCGAGCGCTAAGACGCGTTTGTACGGCATTTTGGCGCAGCATACTAGCAAGCGTTGGCGTGGCTCAGTGGTAGAGTAGCTCACTGCCACGCAAGCGGGCCCTGGTTCGATGCCGGCGGTAACTGGGCATTTTTTTCTCATTCTTGGCGGCAGCTGCTACGGACACCGGACACCGGCGGGGGACACAATCACCAACCGAAACGGCTGTTGGAATGAGCCCATGACAGCTTGCGCTGTAAATGTTTGCGACGAATGACAGAGGGCTGGAATAGTTCGGAGTTCAAAATATATTTGATGCATGTTTAGTGGTTACAGACACGCTAAAGGAAGTACTAGGTTCAACCACCTTGAAAGATTAGGCTTTATGTAATAACGTGCCCTTCGTTCGTAGCGGGAACTGAGCTTGTGTCGGCGAGAAAATGTCGAAAGTGGAAATCTGCGTACGGCCACCTGTTGTGGACTACGGTACCTTTATATTACATCAGCATTGGCCGATTCACATAGAGCGATGTTACTTGGGACTCGTCCGTTATGACTCGTCCGTGTGGCTCAAATTAAGGAGCAGCAGCGGTACTATCGGCGGCAGTATTCCACGCAACAAAATATATTGCCATACAGAAACCATGATATAATTCTAGATCGTTATCCTGGTGATCAATGAGGAGGGCCCAATTTTCTTTATCGTTCCTTTATTGAGGAACAAAAAATGTTCAGAAAAGAAGACAAGACAGTTGTCCTGCTCTCTTTCTGTATTTGCTTTTCTTGGTATTTTTCGGTTTCCACTAAAGCGCTGTAAATGCATCAAATGTTTAAAATATGAGGCAATCAATATTTCTAGGTGGTGTCATGCTTACGTCATCACTACCCAGTACTTCACGTATGGCGATAGTGACGACTACATCGGCAATTTCCTCATTATCATCGCATAATCGCATAATTTTCCATAATCTGTAAAATCTTCACTTGCCTGGATACCTAAACCACGAATGACCAAAAGCAACTGGATCGCCGTTACTCTACGCTTGGCGAATATATAAATTCTTCTATCGTACTACAGTAAATTATGTCAAGAGTAGTGCGCTGTAAGTAATGTGAATGTTTTTCTCATGACGCTGTGAATTGCGCCCCACTTTTTGAGTCGTTGAACTCTTTTTTTTTGTTTCACAGCAGAACCAGGGGCACTATAACGTAAAACTATTCCAAACTTTTCTATTCCAATGCTGCAATCAGCCCTCCGCGATTGGTGAAAAACATGTTTGGACCACCCCCACTTCACCTGTCTGTCACGCGACGTCACGAAAACCGCGATAGCCCCCCATCTGATATGACATGTGCACACTGATTATGCATGATTTGGCTGAACAAAAAAAAATGGTTATTTCTGATTCGACTGCCTTTTCGCAATTAGCCCTCGGCTATTGGTCAAAAGTTTTCGGGCTGCACCTACTTCATCTGCCTGTCACGCGACGTCACAAAACCACAAAAACTCTCTGGGTCAAAGTTACGTGTACGCATTGAAGATGCATTAATATGCCGAACAAAACTGAATTTTCTTCTGAATAGCCGCAGGCTACACCGTTCCGAAAGAAATAAAAAATGACTGCCGCCGATCCCTTAGGCACTGGCTACTCGCACCTGCCGGAGAACATGGGTTTATTTGCATCTAATAAAGCTTGTTGCGTGGCCGTGTAATGTTTTCGAACACTTTAGGCACGTTTACGACATTGTTATGCCAACTCTTCTTTGCTAAGGATCCGTTTTAGTGTAATTTTTAAGCTTCTATTCGATGGCGCCGCGATTCTCAACGAACCACCGTAATAAGCAAGGGAAAGCGGACGAATCGCAGAGGCCGGCACCACCCTCTTCAACCGGTTATCGAATTTCAGTGCAGTGGCTCGGCCCCATGGAATTCCTCTCCACTTGAGCGTGCTCGTCGCCTCTTGTGAGCCAATTAGATATGGCAAGCTGCTCAATGTAGACAATGTTATTCGTTTTTCAAGTAAAGAAAAGTGACCTCCTATGAACGAGGAGAGCGTTTGATTGGTCTGTTGAGACAACCCTGTGGGTGACCGCCTGCTGCTTGCGTCGGTGGTTACGCAAATTTGACGTCAGGAGATTAGAATAAAAACATATTGGAATAATTTTGCGTTAGAGGGACCCAGTTTTTTTTTCTTGATATGACCCACAGACTATCGTTGCAACAAAGCTATTCACCCGCGTCGAACCATTATAAGCACCGACCAAACCTACCCCGGCGACAGCTGCGCATAATGCGGCCGCGCCGACCGTATATTGAAAATGATCTGCGAATCGGCAAGAGTGCGGCGCATTCTGAGAGCTTCGTGAGTGCTGGGTTCTCGCCGCTTCGTTGATGTTGAAGTAACGGGCAGCACGAAGGGGGTGAATTCGCTCGCTGCTCCGGCGCTATCTTGAAAGCCTTCGTCTTACGGGGCGGACGGAAGGACGGTTTTACTCGTTGGGTAAGCATAGGAATGCTAACGCATTTAAAATAACATCATCGCCTACCTGGCTCGTCTAAGTCTGCCCGCTTTAGTGGGAACGCGAAGCCATATCTAACCTGTTCGACTCTTCACTGGAAGTGAATGGTGTTGCGGACTTTCGCTAACGCTTCATCTTACTTCTGCAGCAAAGTTCCGGGCATTCATCATCATCAGCAGCAGCCTGGTTACGCCCACTGCAGGGCAAAGGCCTCTCCCATACTTCTCCAACTACCCCGTCTACCATTGCCACTATCTCCATTATCTCATTAACTACCATTATCTCAACGCAAAAGTAAGGACGGCTGGGCGACCTTGTGTGATAACAAAATTATAAGACAGTGCCGGGGATGCAGGCAAAGGAAATTAAAAATACAGGACGGTGTCAAATTCAATATGATTGTATGAGCCAACCGTCGATATCTCTACCACGTGAAGTCGAATATTCTCGCGCCTCCTAACCTGGTTGTGCATGGGACCGTATGAGTGGGGGGCAAGACAAACGGGAATTCATGTATAAATTCCTGCTTGTATTCCCCCACTCATGCCTTTTTCATTTCAATTTTTTATGCTATGCGTTCTCTTATCTGTTCACCACGTGGCATTTTTCAAATGTTTATATTCCTCGTTTCTTGAATAAATTGCCATTGAGAGGCAGCGCACTGTCCTATTGTTGCTTTTTTTCCTCACTGTGCCCGTCCTGGGCGCTGTTTTGTGTTATTTCAACGGTTGTCGTGATAAACCTTCTGGTTTAAGGACACCCCGAGATGCCTCAGCTGAAAGACAATTTGGTATTATTAGGAGACTATCACAGACCCTCCGCATTACCTGTGCAGTGCCGCTGTTAGTTTGATGCACGCCAAATAAATCAACAAAGCTTTTTTTTTATTCTGCTTGTAGGATGCTTCGGTGCGTCTTTAAGGGAGCAGGAAAGTTCAGACATGGCGTTTCACGCAATGAGGATGCTTCCTCAATTCTCAAAGCTTGCCGCATGCTTTTGCGCAGCTCGCACCGGAAGTACGCCATGCATCTTCGCGTGAGCACGAATCTGAGACGATTATTTTGACAATGAGTTTGTGGAACGAACCGCGTTGCCTAAAGCTACTTGGCCGTTCCATCTCGGGAGTAGTGATTGGGACAGCGATGCGACGCGTGTGCCATGGTCAAACATTGTAGGGATTACATTTATCGAGTTTCGCAGGAGAAACAAAAAGTATAAAACTCCTTTGTTATCAAGATTATGCAAATATGCAGGTGACCCATATGGACACTTTCGAGGAGCAGTGCTCTAAAATTTGTGAAATTGATCTGTTTGTGTCTCTATGAAACTGCAGCCTAATCTGGGCGTTCAGTCGCTTGCTCAAACATGTCATTCGTAATCTGGAGAGCAGGAGTGAGAGGCTTAAATAGCCGAAAGCCGCTGTTGGGCAGCGTACGACTATTCTGTGCAATAATACGAAGCATCAAATTGTAGATCCAGTGAATTATTCAAGTAACATTTTTTTCTTTTTTTTTCTTTCAGATGTACAGGAGTGTCTTGAATCACGCCAAGTGGGATGTCAGCAAACAGGCCAGAGTATCCTTGATCCCGTTCTTCACTGAAGGACAGTACTTCTTCATCCAAGCGGCACAGGTAGGTAACTGGGCAGTGAGAAATGCTCTGACCAGTGCCTCGTCATTCCACAAGTTTTTTTTTTACCCGACCGATTTCGTCCACTCTGAACACACAAAGTACAAATTTGTCCTTATTTGGAAACCTCTGATCCAATTAAAACAATAAGTACTTTTGTGTTCTAGTAACTCATTGACTCAGCAGCTTCAGTCAGAGCCTGGACTACTTTTTATGTAGAAATGACGAAACGCGAAAAATATAGCGTACATTCAGATGGCAAGTTGACACCACATGTGCACAGGAATGAACCCCAGGAAACCAGACATGGCTGTTCTGTGAACCGAAGCCGAATCAGCCCGTTTGAATATTTCTATCGACTACGAATATTTATTTTACTTGTAGCCGAGTGAGCATTTAAAGCAGAATGGTTTCACAAATAACACGTGGTCCTGATGATCATGAAGATACGCAGGTCTTTCAGACACAACGTGACCAGATAAGGCCACTTATGACGCTTTAAAACATAGCTATAACGCCATCTTTGGCCTGCATGTGGACAAAATATCATCTAGTTAGCCTACACAGCACGAAAAAAATTTGGAAGGCGATTTAAGCTCTAGTTGATATAAATCAAGGTCAATGTCTGCCTGAGTTCGTTGAGAGTGAGAATGGGGTATATGAAACGTATAATTTATTGAGAGGCGCGCTGAAGCGACCACGCTTGATCGACGTCCACTTGAGGTTGAATCGGCTTCCAATTTCCTCTTCCGGTACGTCGAACGCAATCCTTTTGGAACTCTGCGATTCAGTCAGCGATTTCTTCGTGCACGAAATCGCAATTCGAAAGCGAGCGAGCGAGCGCCGGTCTTCGGCGACGTTGCACCCGTTATGTACTGGAATTTCTCCGGTGCTATGCAGATCCTCTCCACGTGCGCGAAGGGGTAGTCATGGTGCACAGCACTCGATTACCTCATTCGTAGAGGGAGGGGAGCAAAAATGTTGTCAGAGACTGCACTATCGCGACCGCTGGGTACTAGCTTCAGGATCGGCCCAAGTTTTATTGCGATAGCAATCTTACGGACACTGCAGCTGAGTTTTAGCCGTCACCGTAATGTTGTATATTATTGTACAAGTACGCCACATGTTTACCTATGCCATTGATGCGAGGTAGATGCTTTACCATTTAGCTAAGGTGATGTATGTCTTCTTGATTAAATGACTTTAATTTTTTTTTCTTTTTACAACTGCAGTGTGCAAGCAACGGTCGCGAAAACTTTCATTCATACTGTGTCTTTCATCCCGAATCTTCTCACTCTTAAAAAGCGCGAAACATTATGAGTGCCCACCATTTCAAAAGTGTGTAATTTAACTGGCGACGCTCTTTGCGGGTCTCGCAGGGCCGCGCGTGCTGTGTTATTACAAGCACTACATGGCGCGTTGATGGCGCTACGGGTGTCAGAAATGTTTGGCACCCCCGCCTATGTCATAGCCACGCACGCTTAGAACACCGTGCGAAAAGTTCACCCGCAACGGTAGACCTTCCTATCACAGTCAAAGAGCGAAACAGCAAATTTTTTAGGTAGCATTGTTCCGCGATCAGCCCACGCAAGAGGCTATAGGTTGGATACAGACATATCCCATGCAGAAAAGTGGCGGTGACTCGCAAAGAAAGACATTTCCTTAAAAGAAAAAAAACACAGGTAATCAGCGTTTACGTATCATCGTTTGCAATCAGCGCTGTGAGCGCTCGATGCCTGCTCGAAGCCCGCTCCATGCTCGACGTCGATGCTTGTAATGATTCTGTGCCACACCCAGTGCGGTTTGTTCTGCAAATCTGTTGCAATGTTGCGCTCAATTGGACCAGGACTGTTTAGCGTCCCTCGTTGATTCGCAGCTCATAGCGCCACTCGCATTCCAAGACGGCCTTCAGTGATGCGCGCAAGCATGAAAACCTACCTTAACCACGCAACATCTTCCTGGTTTCAAAGCATGTTTACGTGATTTAGTCGTAGTTGCTGCTGTTATTGTTGTTTGCCCAATGTTATCCGTCCTGATCGTTTCCAGCCCTTAAGATCCATGGCGTGTGGACATAGTGCAAACAACTGATTGTACATAGAGAATGCTATGCATTTGAAAAATGCATAGCAGTGAAAACAGCCAGCGGTGCTTCAGCATTTGTTAGCAGGCGGGTTTTACGTCAGTATAGCGCTCACGTGGTGCACCACCTCACGCGGCCCCTCTAACTGCGACTGTAACTCATTGTGCACCCGGGAGAGTACAGGTACTCGCATAGCTGACCGTCTGCTAAATGTCTGCTCTTAGCTTATTCTTTTCTAGAGCCTTGAAAAAAGGCTTGCAAGTGAGGCAGTGCCGTTTGCTTCACGTTTATTCGAAACGGGGGCAAATTCGTACGTACGTGTTGGCTTTTCCTGCGCGGACTTCCAATGGCAGGCGACTACCACTCAGACAGCGCTAACCACAAGAACACGGATAAAATCTTTGAAACAGCGTTTTATTCCAACCAATGTGTACCTGCGTCGTGTAATGAAGAGGCGAAATCGTAACGAGAACCAAGAACAACCAGAGCGCGTCAGCCTGTGTGGAATGGTTGTCTGCCATGAGTCTGCTATTTCTATTCGCCCATATCAATGCCATGTAAAGGGCATTTAACATTGTACAATTTGGAGATCATGCAATCGTTATCTTTTTTTTTTTTGCAGTCCCGGTGCGAGCACATGGATACTGACCCGAAGATCGCATACTTGAGAGCGCGGGGTGGAGCGACTGCAGCCGATAAGTACGGACATACACAGCGCGCTAATTTTGCTTTAAAATGCGGCGAATAGAGAATAGGAACTAGAAGATAATCCAAATGCTAGAAAATATCGGCAACATAAGCGAGAGACTCCGTAGGACTAACAATATATATATATATATATATATATATATATATATTGGGACGCTCTTACGTGCATAGTGGGTTCACGCCTCAACAAACGGTATGCGGGGGGGGGGGGCACCGAAGAGTTGTGAACGAAGAAGACGACGGGTGGCTGGCTAGCTGAATCTCGACAGGCGCTCAGCTGATCAAGGCCATCGCATCTAACGCTACCCGGCTTCAAGGTAACGCCTTTTGTGGGCGTAACAGAGTGGTGGAGGTGTGGGGTACGACACAACGTACCACGGAGTCGCAACATCTGGAACTTCGCCGGAGCCGTCGTCTTGCCGGTCTCTTGCCAACGACTTTCCCTGTGGCGCAGGACGGAGGTGGACAAATGCCAACTCTAGTTTCACCTGCTCAAAGGTCAGCGCCAGTTGGACCTTTTGCAGCACTACATGGAACCACGCTCGTTCGCGGGAAAAGTGGGCGAAGACGTCGACGAGTGGCTGACACACGCAAGAGTGAGCCGCTACAACCGTTGGGATTCTGTCACTGAGCTTGACTATGTCGTACTCTTTCTCAGTGAGACAGCGCTGATGTGGTATGAAAACCACGAATACTCCCTAACAACGTGGGAGCGCTTCGTTGAGGATATTCAGAAGTGTTTTAGTGACTCCTACGCCAAACAGAAACGCGCCGAGAGAACACAAGCTCAAAGAGCTCAAGCTCCTGGAGAAACCTGCACTATATAGATAGAGGAAATCCTCAAGCTATGCAAAATCGTAAATTCGCAGATGTCTGAGGAAGACCGAGTCGGACATCTCCTCAAAGGAATTGCAGAAGATGTATACAATTTCCTCATGAGCCGAGAACACGTTGATTCCGTCTCAGATGTCGTGCGTCATTGCCGTACGTTTGAGACGTTGAAAACACGTCGCATTGTGCCAAAATTTGGACGCCTGGCGAATGTGACAACCGTTGGCAGCGTCGATGAGAGCCCGTCCGCCGATCTTTTGTCTACTATACGGCAGATCGTGCGTGAAGAACTGCTGCGGCACAGGAACTTGCGCGCGACGTCATACGACAACCTGATGCTTATTACCGCAACGCATGGCGCCTGCCGCACCCTGCGCTTCCTGGCAACCGGCGGTATGTGTCACAGACGTCAACCACAGAGGAACTCCATGGCCACGTGAGGGCACATTTACGCCCGAACACCAACCTGCAGAACACCCTCGCCCCAGCAGGTTTGCACGCAGACCGACCGCTCCTCCTGTGCAGCAGGCTCAGCCGCTTTGCTCTGCTACACGATAACCCCCCCCCCCCCCCCCCCCCCCCCCCCCCACGGCTGAGTGCTTCGAAGGGCAGTTCATCGATCGTCGATTACCTGTGTGTTATAGCTGTGGCGACTTGGGTCAGATCGTCAGGTACTGCAATCGCCGCCAACCACCGAGGTTCGAACGATCGACGATGTCTAGGCGGTACCGCGCTCCTCTGGGCGAAACATATTTGCCCTCGCACACATATTTAGGAAGCATGCCTCACCAGCACCCGGAGCCGCTGCGGAACCGTTCTCCAGCATCCGATCGCAGCTTGACACCACCACCCGCTCCTCGTGTAAGCCGATCGCCCTCTCCGCGGCGTCGATACTCGTGGCCACCTCCGGAAAACTAGCCAGAGCGGCCGTTGGAGGTGAGGTCGCCGGACAATCTTCGATGTCGACAGAAATACCTCCAACCATTTGTATGTTTAAGAATAAGGTGTCTGTATAATTGACGGGGTTTCATCCATGGCCTTAGCGGGCACGGGAGCAACCGTTTCAGTGATGAGTCTTGCGTTTTTTGAACGCAAAAGTGTTGTTTCGCTGGGACTGTGCCGATACGTTTCGCGGAGTGAGTGGGGAGTTGTGTCCTGTGGGTGTGTGTAATGTAGAAGTTACCTTGGTTGGTCAAATATTTAACGCGGAGTTCGCTGTTCTACCTCATTCTACGCATGACGTAATCCTGGGCCTTGATTTTTTGAAACTGTGTGGTGCCACCGTCGACTGCAAAACGGATGAAATCAGTGTAGGTACGAGCTTTTCTGCTGCGTTTATGGATGGCCCACCGTATCGTGAAAGTGTGCTTTGTGTATTCCGGGATGCAGTTGTGCCTCCGTTATTCGCAACGTGTGTTTGAGTTGCCTGTTTCCCTAACACCGACGGAATGTTTGACGCTACCGTGGAGCTCGTTCATCTGAGTTGCATCAAGAGGAATGTACTGATACCGTATCGCACGCTGTCAGTTGATCAGGGACGCACTAACTTATGAGCCGTAAACTGTACGAGTGAACCTGCAATACTACCACAGGGTCTGAAACTTACCGCCAAACAAACAGTATGCGGGGGCACCGAAGAGTGCTGAACGCAGAAGACAACGGGTGACTGGCTACTTGAATCTCGACAGGCGCTCAGCTGATCAAGGCCATCGTATCTAACGCTACCCGGCTTCAAAGTAACGCCTTTTGTGGGCGTAACAATATAAATATATGCATGCTTAGGGCTAACTCGCACTCGGATTCATTTCACTCGGCCAGGCTCACTGGAACTGGAGAGTTGGCCTGAGTCTCAGTGAGCCTTTGGGAGTGGACTCGGTGGGTTGCCGAAGAAAGCGTGCGAGGCACAACTAAAGGACCTTTTAACCTTTCTTTTTTGCATGACTGGAATTCAGAGCAGCTTATATTAAAATTGTCGTGCGATGCACTGGACAACAAAATTCTTCGCCGCAAAGCGCTATTCCTCATGTCATATTGTGAAGACGCTGTAGGACACAAAAAAATGAAGCGCTTGCACAATTCTTGGCATTTGAATCATTGCCCTTGAGGATGATAGCTGAACATGAACCATGGCTTTCGATGATCGCTCCGTTCAGAACCATTAGTGCAATACATACACCCATTTCCTTCAATTGCGTGCATTGCTTACACTTATCCCTTCACTGGTTGTTGCTGGACTAGTAGGTTATACTTATTATTGTGGAATATGGCGCGAAACAATATGAAGTACAAGACAGATCGGGACAGAGCGTCGCTCGCAAGTAAGTTTATTCATATTCGCTTATATAAACACGGTGTTAGCGGGCGCACTCCCATTTGTGTGTCGTGATGACGCCACAGGCGCAACTTTGCATGCATGCTTATCCAAACATACTCAAAAAAAGCTAAAGTTCAGTTCTGCGCTGAGCCACAGACCTATCGCTGAAACAAATGTCCGGTTTCCTTATTATGTAATAAGAATGTCATGAACTCAAGTGCCAAGGTATCTCTGCTTCTGTCTTGTACGAGGATGTTCGAAAGACGTGACTCACACTTTCAGGATCCAGAGTACATAGGTATATGGGAAGCAATCTCATTCTTGAGACAAAGGTCGTGCTTCTTTGCCCGCTCATCAACGCAGCGACCTGTTTGACCAATATATATACTACCGCCAGTGAGTGGTGTCAAGAGAACAGTGAATATATTTTAGGTGTTGGCCACTTTTCTGGTTGTGACGCGCCACTTTTTCTGCTTGTTTTTGATTCTTTAAAGGAGAGATTCAGGCTACTGGCAACCGGGTGACCATGTACGTGGGACCTGTTGAATGAAACAAACTTCACATTGTCATAACATGGTTTGACCAAAGTCGCCTCGAGGCCACACGTTAGCCAAGTTTAGTGTTGTCCGAATCAAACGGCGAAAGCGGTTCGCGTGAGTGTGGACAGCACACACACACAGACGATACAACGCCCAGAGTAGGTGAGGCTCGAGACTAAATGCTGAGCTTTTTAACGATGATAACTTGCAGTCTATCTAACATCTGCCGAGTCGTTGTAGGATGCGGATACTCGGCAGAAGCAAAGATGCTTCGGCATTGCTTGATGTAACGCAAATACGGCTGAGCGCGAAAAGAGGCAGTGCCGTTTTCTCTCTCGTCTTGCCTACCCCATTAGCGCAATACATCGCCCAATAGAATATCAACTATATATCACCAAAAGGTAACCTGACAATTTTACCTGCGATACGTACATTATTGGCTCGGTGCAGCCCTGAACATGATTTTTATGGCATAATAAAATACCTATATCTGCGCTATTACCCCTCTTTAGTGGGTATTTAGTGGGCAAATCCGTTTGCCCAAGCAGACACCTTATCTATAAATTATAAAGTGAACTTGCCTGTTTTGAATGCAATTACTTATGTTTTGACGGTCTTCCTTCGTTCGGTTACATCATAACGCGGACTTGTTGGTTTATTGTCCGAAAGATAAGCTTGCTTTGGCAGTGCATTTGATACGCATTAATATATACATTTTTTTTTTGCTTTCACTAATGAGTGGTCCCGGGACGGAAAAAGAAACCGCGAAGAATGCGACGAGAGAGCTGTCGGGAGAAAGGCACGGACTACCAAAGCACCTCGTTATTGTGCGACAGATAAACTTACAGTTTAATTGAGAGGAAAGACAGGACTATAAAACAACCGCAACCTAGAGGCCCCCCCTCCCCTCCCAGGTCCTTGTCGCTTTCGTTTCACCCGACAAATTGCCATTAGGCTGCGAGTTCTCAAAGTCAAATTATAAGCGTGTTCAAGCAGATGGCCACTAACACAACGGTCCTCTCCTGACGGTGCTATCTCGTCCCTTTTTTTGTGCTTTTGTTTCCGTCACTAAGCCGTAGCAACGAGCACAAGTGCATCGCTAGCGAAGCATACTGTCAGTGGGAAAGCCATTCCGGTCAGTCCAGACGAAAAAGTAGGAAGGATGCCGCATTACCAGCAGAAGGCATTCATTGGCAATTTTTTTATACAGCTATAGGGAATAATGAGAAAGTGTGGGATAAAGATACCTTTTGTTATATTTTTACAGTGGACGTGCGTCCATAAACCGGTAGCACTGATTTATAACTATGAGGGTATCCTTATGTTGCTAGGAGGTATTTTGTACAGTCACAGTGTTATATATTTGGCGGCCGGGTGAACGTTGATAACTCCAGTTTGTCATTCTATGCTTCATCACAATACGGTTAATGCTCGGACCACTGTATATTTAACGCGAGTGTCTGGGGATTCGCATCATTGATTCGCAGTGATTATAGTATTGCGTGTTTGTTTTTTCTTTGTCCGACATTTGCCCACTTTGTTCTCGCATCACCCGCTTTTAAAAGATATTACAAACCTCTCGAGTTTCGGATGTGGTTTAGAAGAGTAAACTGAAAAAAAAATGTCTGTCCTAGTATCCGTTGCCTCAAGAGTTTGAAAATTGGCATTGTTGTTCTCCAACGATGCTTTTCACTGTTGACTAATTAAGCGGGGCTGTAGCGCCTATGAACGCACTACATGTGGAAGCTGTGGTAGGTAGAATGTTCAACCTACCTTCGGCTGCGTAACTACTAGGAGGCAGACTTCCGTTTCTTGCCCTCTACTATTGTATGTTGTAACGATACCTAATAATACAATTACACGGTACTATAATACGGGGTATTTATTGGCATGGACTCTTTCGATAATCGTAAACGTGCGGTTGCATTTCCGCAAAGCTTGCATCTCTCCATTCTTCAGGTTCGTCAATTTCTAATCAGCAAGACTATTGTATAACAACGCTTTCCCCAGTTATTAGCTCACGTTGGACCATGTGTAATATGCAGGTTTGAAAAGGTCGCAAATTAATGTAGAGAAGCAGTTCTGAAATTTACATACTGCGAAATGCAGAGCTGGACGAGCTAAAATGCTTAAAACCTAGTCGAATAAAGGTTACACTGAACCGAATACAACTGAAATACTTTTAGTATAATAAGACTTCTTTCAACTGAGCGCTCAAGTTTTGCGAAGAAAAACATTCATGATGTTTAACAACAGCAAAAAATTTGAACGCTATGCACTTAAATAAACGCCCCCCCCCCTCAACAGTCAGAATTGAGTACTCGAGGTGCTACTCTGTTAACGTGCACATAGCTCCTATATTGCAGTGGCTATATTGGAGCTTAGTGTACAATAAAGATATACTGTAAATACTGTAGTATGTAGTACTTCACTGTGTTCTTTTTAACCCTGTTAAAGAAAGACTATGCATAAAACGAAATGTTTAACAAAATGGCAAATTCACAAGCGACACCACAGTGCTAGATTTAGGCCTAGAGCAGGGTCTACAGCAAGCTCCGCGATAGAAATCAATAGGTAAAGTAAGCGCCTACCCACAGAGGATGCTATGGCGCGCATACTCCTAATAGGTCTCGGTGATAGATTAGCTCCGCTACTTCACGTGGCAGAACGATGGTTTCGAATGAAATTATTTCTTGCAGGGTGAACCTTCCTTTCGCCAAGAACAACCCACTTTTTTCCAACCGATTCGGCTGTGCTAAGCAGCGGCCCATGTTCTCCAGTGACACCGTCTGCAAGGGTCCGACGAAGCCTCTGAAGCGGGAGTCTGAGAAAGAGTACCCCGGGGTGTACGTTTGAGCCTGACGCCGACACCTCGCGTAATAAAGGCCTGCAGTGTGCTGACTAACGTTGTCTTCATATGATGCTCGGAAACGACTGTTGCATGTGATTTGACAGCACACCGACTGGGTCACGCTCATGCAACTCTCTCATAGCAGCCAATATTTAGGCGTTCAACTAAAGCCAACACCATCGTCAAAACGAAGGCTAGCATATTTTGGCCCTTACGGGATGCACAAATGAAGCTCCTAACATACAGAAAAAAATTGCTGGCTCTCCCGTAATCGAGAGTTGCTGTTGTTGTTGTCGTCCTGAGTGGCCGTGGCACATACCCACAGTGAGGGATTGCTCATGAATCGGATGGTTAAATTAGGGGCATAAAAACGTAATAATAAAGGAGTTGCCAATTTGAACATTGGAGTTTAAAATGTGTGTGCAGAAAAAAAATTTAATCGGAATAAAACTGGGTATAAAAGAATTAATAGATAAGACCTAAAGAAAGCTATGGTGGGGAGGGAGAACGATCAGTAACACGTAAATTGATTGGTTTCAATGAGTAGATGTAAGCATATGACAACCGGAAAACAAGTTGTTTGGAGGGTATACTCGCCACAATCTAAAATGGGTGTAGTGCATGTACCCAGTGGCACATTTAACCATGTCATGCTGTGCACTGGTCCATATGGGTGCTGCCCAGCTAGTAGAAGAAAAAACGGCTGAAGGCCTCGCGACTGGCAGCGAAAGATGCCAGGGAGACAGAGCGCATTACCCAGCTAGCAGAAGAATTAATTGAATTCTGGGGTTTTACGTTCCAAAAGCGCGATTTGATTATGAGGCACGACGTAGTGGGGGACTCTGGATTAATTTTGACCACCAGGTGATCTTTAACGTGCCCCCAAAGCACTGGACACGTGCGTTTTCTTATTTTTTCATTTTGCCTCCGTCTAAATGCGGCCACCGCAGCAGGGGTTTGATCCCGCGACTCGTGGTTAGCAGCGCAACACTATGCCCGCTAAGCTTCCGCGGAGGGTAGAGGCGCCTTAAAGAGGCGCGACGCAGCGCGACGCCATCTCTCGAGGCGACGCAAAACGCGCTACACGGAACTCGCGGACCACTGCCGTTCAGGGCTCAGCGCAAAAAGATGGCAGGGAAGTGTGTAGTGCCCCGTATACGCCTTTTTAACGTCGCTATTGGGGATGCCAAATATACAACTTCAGCATACTAGAAGTTACAGGTGGAGCGATACTGTGAACAACCATTAGGAAGAACTCCGAAGCAACAGTTTTTGTAACTTGTTTGGGCAGTACGTAGGTTATGCGGTCCTGCACAAAGCGGTGGGGCCAGAGAGCACATTCTTTATTTAAATATGGACTAGTTGACCGGGTAATCTCGTTGCAGGGCCCGTATATGGCTTGTTTCTTACACCCAGCAATACTAGAGAGGCTCATCGCGTTCGCTCCCCATTAGTAATGGGCCCGGCATAGCCCAATATGGTGTGAAGCGCCCGTCGATGCGAAACCAAGATTAACGACAAGGCTGGCAAGCGCACCGACTCGTCTTATCCAGCCTCATGCATTGCGCCTGCTTGCCGTGACGGTGTGTGCTAAGGGCCACTGCAGCGTATTCCTACACAAAGACACGCTGAGGCGAATTTGGCACCGGTTTCAGTTCCTTTCGTCTGACATAGCTGATTTACTCTTGTGAACACAGACAGATTTACTGCGTCATAAATTTCTAAAGCGAATCAATTTTACAGACATCTCCTATGTATTGATTTTCTAATTTATGAAATATTGATCGCCTCTTTCAGGCGCGACATGTAACTGATTAAGGTGTTCGGATAATATAGTTCGTGGCACAACCATACTCTTTTAGAATGGACCTGTTGAGTGGAATTCCATGACTATTCTCACGTGATTACATGGTCAATATCCAATCTCTGCGAGAAAAAGAGGGAGCTACGCATCCTGCGTTGGAGACCCAAACCTGGCGCGTGATCAGCGTGGTTGGTTACCCACAGCCCTGGCTGGTTGATTAGGCACAGTATAAAGGAGCATGCGTTGGGTATTCTAGTTCGCTCTTACAACTGGCTAGTTTGCTCGCAATAAACGAGATGGCGCTTCCGCCAGGCCTAGGTTAGTGTGCCTCGGTAGCAGCAGGCAGTGCCAAGGCTGGGGAGTACCGAAGATGTATTTTAGGTACTTTCTTAAGATACTCTTTAGGTATCTTGGATCTATATCATGATACGTTTGACAAGCCTTGTTTCTGTACCTGAATGTTTGATACGTGCTCCGAAGTATCGTGTATTCTAAGATACTTGATACACTTATAACAAAATCCCTGAACACATCCAGAATCATTGGAGAAAATAATTGATGGCATTTAGCAGAAGCTTGATGTGGGCGAGTTGGTTTTGTACACTTGAATAAAAGAGGGCTACGAAGACGCGGATTAAAAGAGGAACATGTCCGTCGCACATGTTCCTCTCTTAGTCCGCGTCTTCGTAGCGCTCTTTCCTTCTAGTACGACGGCATTTAGTTTATTATAAGAGTGGACACTTCAGTACCAGCTCATTATTTAAATAATTAAGCTTGATTGAGAAATTCAGCTGCTCTCTGGTATTACTATGAACAGTTATGAAATTTTACTGTTGCATATTTTAATTATAGTCACTATGTGGAATCAAGCAACTGAAGAATGGAAATCAAGCCACTCTTAGCGTACCCTCTTGCTAGACACTTTGCGCTTAGAACTATTTTTGAGAAACGCTATAACGTAAAGCTATTTCATGTTTTCTATTCCATTTCTGCGACTAGCCCTCCACAATTGGTCAAACAATTTTCGTGCGACCCGCAGTTCACCTGTCTGTCACGAGGCGTCGCGAAAACCACAAAACAACGGAAACACCCCATGTGTTGTCACGTATACGCACTGATTATGTATGATTAAAGGAACAAAAGAATAATAATTATTTCTGATTGTACACTTTTTTCAACATTAGCCCTCCGCTAGTCTGTTACACGAGGTCACAAAATCACGAAGACTCGCCATGACAGAGCAGCGTGTATGCATCAAAGAACAATTATTGTGCCGAACAAAACTGAATGTTTTATGACAGAAGGTTTTCTGCTGCCAAAATAATATTCTTGGGCAAGCAGAAAGCACAAAAAGGTTTACAGACGCTATCGATTTACTGAATATATGCAGGCAACGCCCATTGCATGCGCACTCTCCTCGCGATGAAGTCCCCGAACGGGTACCTTGCGTCAAAGGTAGGCAGTTCAAAACATGTTGTTCAAAACATGCCTGCGAATATTTTTAGAGATGAAGCTGCATAAATGGCTTTTTGAACTTGTAGTCAATAAACACCTGATCGTAGCCTAAGACTGCCTAAATGCGAAAGCTGAAATCATTATGCAAGTCAAGTTTTCGATTTCATGTGCCATCAGCTGTGACGTCGAAAGGGAGAAAGCTGAGCCTGAGTAGAGTGTAGATAACTGGTAAAAATGGTTTTCATCCTCCTCTCTCTGCATCCTTTAACCCCTACGTGAGAAAAGTACCTATTCAGATAACAACTATGATCGCGGAATCAGAAACATTCTCTATATTTAAAGAATACCATCAGCTAGAAGGATCCATTTATATTCTCAGGCGCAAAATAGAGGTAATGTACCTGCTTTCGTGAAGCTTTTAAGCAAGTGTGAAAGCAGGAAATCATGTCTAACTACATAAATTGTTTAAAAGTGGAATTTTCTTTCGGGCCTGTTGAAAAATAAGATGTATTGCATATGGCGGAATTGCACCACTGTTTCCAGTGAGTGTCGACAAGGTTCGCTCGTTGTGAACCGCGTCAAAATAAAATTATGCAGATTCCACGCACAGTGGGAATCGATCTGAGCGAAGCTTTCTGGGCTGTTTGCGTTAATTCACGATAATTGGTGGTGATGTTGAAGGCGAATGTTTAATTTTTCAACCTTTTGCCAACACGACAGTCTTCAGTTGATGTTAGTATGTGCCTTCCGAGCACCACTAATATTTGTCTGCGCACTACACAAAACGCAAAGGGAGAGATGTTTGCTTTAGGTGTTGTCGTGTGCCATATTTCATGACCTCTGAGAGGGTTGGGCATTGTCATTGCCTCCCATTGAACATGGCATCATGGCAGGAGATTTCAACTTGCATTTCATTATAGGGCTGTGTGTGCCAAACCACAATCTTATTATGCAGCAAGCCGTAGTGGCGCACACCGGATTAATTTTGGCACCCTGATGCACTGATGCAAGTCACCCTGATGCAAATCAAAGTGCACGGGCATTTTTATTTCCTCCAATGCGGCTGCCTCGGTCAAATCCGTGACCTCGAACAATGTCAAAGCCGCGACCCTATCGCAGCGCGCATAAAAGTGTTGGTATTAATTGCGACCGCTTCCGTTGCGTGGCCTGGACCCAGCGGTGCACTTTAATTCATGCGGAACTGCTTCTGCACGCTTTGCGTAAGTTGTCCGCTAGCCATATTTGCATGGCTTATTTTTGATTAATAGCAGAAAGGCACCGTACCGTCCCTCGCACTAAAGTTTGTCTAGCGTTTCTTTGCCGTGTCACGTTACCTTTTTCCGATCCTCCCCTTGCATTTGTAAGGGAACTGTGACCGAAAAGTAGCAAGGCTATTATTTACTCGTTTCGCGACTGCATCAGTTCAACCCACTCTCTGCCTTCTGTCCCCACTCCTCTCTTCCATTCCATTTAGCTACCATCTGGACTTACACGTTGGTAGAAAGGTGAATGCTTGCGAGGGGTGACGGATAATTGCAGCTGTCAAGAGGCTAATGTGGTGACGACCCGACAGTTCCAAAGGACATTGTGCACATTCGGCGCGGTGCGGTCTCAACGAGTTCCTCGAGTCTCTTGCCTGCCACGATTCTTCCATGTATATACACATTTTGACCCACTCCCCGACAGTGGCAGCCGCAGCAGCAGCAGCAGCAGTCGGAAATTCGAAAGAAAAGACTCAGAATGTTTCGGTTTCAACCTCACAGAAAAAAAAAATTTGTATTTCCTACTACACGACGTGTGTTTCTTGGGTAAAGGCAGCAATTGGTATACCACCTGAACACCAGTAAGTCCCCCATAACGTAAACTGCTAAAATGAAGGAACAGATGACATATCACACAATGTGAGGCGAATAAAAGCATTCATTTATTGGTCCCTAAACAACACATTCGGTAACAAATGCAACAATGAATGAAGTAATAAAGTAAAAGGTCATGTGACCATTTTCACTTCCGCGCTCTGGCGACACGTGCAACATTCGATGCCTTTCGAGCCCTGTCATTCGCATTCGATAGATTGTTCATTTCTAGGTGCACAAGTCGTCGGCCGTTGGCACGATGTCCTCCATGAACCCGTCATCCACGGTAAAATGGTGACACTTTCCGGGACTGTTGGCACCGGACACCAGGCCACGGTTGACGCCCAGCTTCACCTCACGTGCCAATGTCTTGGCGCCTCCTCTGATGCTTCCTCCAACAGCAGCGTCGCTGATACTGCGGCGTCACTTGAAGCGCTTAACAGAAACACCTGCGCATAGCACAATAAATGGAAGGCCGCTGGTTAGGCTTCTCGACGATACGAATTTAAGAAATCAAGGCAGTAAGATACATCTCGCAAGATCACAGGAATTGCGCAAAAAGAAACAAGAAACAGTACAGAGGAAACACACTTATCATCCGAAGTAAGTTTCTATCGCGGTCAAAATGCGGGCTCGGTGCATTAGGGAGGCAGTCACGAAATATTTTATATTCTTCTTAGCTGTCTAATTAGACATGATAATTACCACACTTCTCAAGGATTGAGATTAGCAAGAAACCTACATTTAGAAAGTTCTCGAGAGTTCTAAAGACCTTCTTTTTCAATAGCTTCTGTCTTCGTACTTGTTACGTAAACAATTTTTTCACCGTCTACGCTGACTGCGCTGTTCGTCCACATGCATTACGCTTGATAGAGAGAGAGAGAGTGAAGTGAAGCTCTTTATCTAAATACAGGCCGTGCTGCCGAGGTATAAACACGCGGATTCATGCCTTTCTGCCTAGGGAACGGGAAAAAGCTAAAAATATGATTTTAGTATTTACACGCGAGGCAAAGGGAGCGGGTGTTTATCTAAACATGCTATAGCTTGCAAATTACGCCGTTGTCATCAAGGAATGTAAAAAGATATTTTAAAGCTTGCCTTTGCTTTGCAGTGAAAGGCATATAACCCATTTATCTTCCTAAATCTAGTGATTCCCGGGAAACAGAGGACATTCCAACAAAATTGCACGTTCTCTCTTCTCTGTGATCTCGACGTTCCAATAATGTGTTACACAGTTTCGGATGCACCGCAGTTATCACAATACGGGATGGTGGGCAGTCCAAGCTTTTGCAGGTAGTTAATTATTGGTGAACGCCGCATTCAGATGAAGTCAATGATATAAAATCTTGAGACGATGGGGAAGCTGGTGTGGAAGTATAGATTTTCGGACGAGATCTATTCAGGTGAGAAATGAATTTGTAAGCGAATGGCTCCGTAGCTTATTCCTGTCTCCGTGGGAATAATTCTTTGTCATTGCTAATGCACTGTTTTCTACAAAAAAAAAGTTTTTCTAAGGAATTTCCTCCATCCAGCTAGGTGAGCCATTTCATTTCCGCATGTGCCACAGTGTGCACAATGCGGCTGGAATAATATAGTGTGGCCAGCGACAGCGGCCTTACGATGACATAACTAATATCACGGGTCAGTGGATGTTGGTTACGCTTCCTGTTCATATCGCACATGATCTTTAGCACTGTTTTTTGAGTCCGGAAAGTTGACTCATCGAGCTGGTTTATTATTGAGATTAGCCAGAAACTTCCATTGATGAAGTTCTCGAGCATTCTAGAGAACTTTTTTTTTTTTTGCAGAACGACTATCTTCGTGCTTCGCAAAAGAACATTTTTTCTCTCTTTAGGCCAACTGCATAGTTCTTCCATACGCAGCACATTTCAGAGCACTAGAATCACGGTTCCGAAGCTGGAGTATATTCCGACTTTCTTGTAATGGCATCCGGCTGTAGCGCGTTCAAGACAAAAATAACGGCCCTTTCGCGCTAGCAAAGCTTCGTAGCGGGGCGAAAAAGGTATCAAAACGCAGGGGGTATGAGAAAGAGTTATCAAGATATAGTCAAGACAAAAAAGAAAACGAAAACGAGTAGCAGAACCTGGAAAATGAAAGGTTCGGGTGTAATTAGCCCCCATAAATAAAAAAAGAAATTTTCCAAATTACGATAAATCTCTGTAAAGGATGCACCACCACCGTAGATATAGGTATGCAGAGGCAAAGCCGCCGCACAGCACGCTTTTGGGAAATGGAGGAAACTCGCACTTACTAATGTTGAATTCCAATGGCGGAGTCGGAGCAGCCGACGGACTCCGCGAGCGATCACTCGACTCTGGCGTAGAGCAACGCCTGCAAATCCGCGAGTGGAACACAACCTGCGCCGCCGGAGCAAGGCGGAAGTGGAACTTCTATCGCCGAATTACCCAGGATGCCTTGCGTGTTGTCGTTTTTTTCCGCTGTTTGCTCCCAGCACCGCCGCGCCAGTCACTTGTCTCTTCAGCGCCGTTTACCTGTTATTTTTTTCAAAAGTGCGGAATGGATATCTCGGCAAGCGTGCAGCAGCTTTTGCTTCCTCTGGTGAGCACACAGGATGCGGACAAACATGGTAGGTGTCTTCGCAACTTTGAACACTGTGCTGTAAGTTAAATGCAACGCACGTGTTGCGCGGAGCAATTGTCTGTTGACGCTACATTTCAGTTGCGTACTTGCTTTACTGCTGATGTGTTCGTTTCACTCAAACGCATCGCATCCGTCATTGTATTGTGCATTTTCCTGTGTGTCCGCCGTGGCGCAGAAGTAGTTGTCTAGCTTTGTATGTCGCGAAGAAGCAATGAAGCAGTGTCACGTGCCTGAGAATTTGTCTCCCACGAAATTTTAGCGGCGGTATCAGTGCGAGTGCATTCTACTGCCGAATGGAGTTGTGCTGTTATGTAGGTCAGGACGGTAAGTGCATGCAATTTTCGAATCAGTCTCAGTGCCACAGAAATCTACGAATTGCTTTTCCTGAAGCGTCACCGTCGATTTCAGGCCAGAAGGACCGTACGGTAATTTTGATTAACAGCCACCTGATCAGGGACGTTTCATCATGCTAAGCGTGTGTAATGTAATCAAGAATGTGCACCATGTCTTGAGCAAATATTGAACTTGCATGGCACCGTGCATGTTTATATTACGCTATTATTCGAAATTTCGTGTTGAGATGATGTAGCGCAGCAGACAGCGAGTTATTTTGTTAAGCTGTGTTAGGAAGTTTGCCATGGCTTAATTGCTTACGTAGTTGCATGAAATGCACGTGGTGGTTCAATGTACTGCAACATGTCACAGAGTACAACTTCGTAATGGTTATGTCGCTTCATATAGGCCACCTTTATGAATCCAGGGCAATGAATAATGTTGCATTTGGCTTTTCCATCAACAGTGCCGGAACAGAGCCACAAGAATGACCAACGCTGTGAGTTCATTTATAATGACATATTATTTATTTATTGATACTGTTAGCCCAAAGGCCGATACAGGATGGAGAAATTATAAAATGAGCTTCAAAAGATCGCTGCAAACACGAGCACTACACAAATCAAACCAGCAATTACAATCGCTTAATGCAGCTGTAACACCTCTACAAGTACCTCATGCAGTTATTGTTTGCAGGTACAGGCTGTTAATGGACAGCCGGGGAATTCAAACTGCTATTTGATTATTATGAGCAATACTTTGCTGAGATTGGGCCGTTGAAAAAATTCAAAAATAAAAAGCTAATGTTCAACCGAATTGCAGCCAACATTACAGAGGCACTCGGAGTTCCAAAAACCGGTGAGCAGTGCTGCAGCCGCTACAAAACCGTCATGCGTAGAAAAAGAAGCGCTACAGCACACAACAACAAATCCGGGAATTCCCCGTGTGAAGTGCCCTTTGAGGATGAAGTAGCCAGAATACGCTGGCTAGACGACAGCCTCGCGCCCGAAGAGCTGAGGGACAGCTCTGGCGTTGTTGCTGTTAAGAGGCCAGCCAGTCAGGCGTCGGCCAGCCAGGCGTCGGCCAGCCAGGCATCCGCCAGCCCAGCGTCGACTATCCAAGCATCAGACAGCCAGGAGTCTAAAAGCCTAGCGCCGAGCCAAGTATTGACAAAGGAGCCTATGCCCAAAAGGCCTAAGCCCTCAGGTTCGAGAATGCTGGAGATGAAGGTATTCTTCGATGAAATGTGCAAAATTCAAGAAGAAAAAGAAAAAAGACGAGCTACACGGGAACAAGAAAGAGAGAGGCGCCACAAAGAAAGGCAAGAATACAAAGGACGTATTCGGCAAGAAAAAACAAAACAACATTCTGAAAAAATTAGGCTTCTAAGCAGTGCTCTTGGCCTTGAAGAAGAATAAAAGAATTCCACTGTCCGACAATATCGGCTTGTTTCAGTAAAAGTGTACAGTGTCAAATATGTGTTTGTGTACTTAAAGAGGGCCGCGCGTTAGTACACACAACGCAGCCCCCAACTACTGCATGGACTTTATTTCGATGCACATTGGAGCTAGTGGTTCTCATGTTTACATCCAGGTAATTACGGACCAGGCAGGATTCCGTAAAGGCTACTCAACAATAGACCGTATTCACACTATCAGTCAGGTGATAGATAAATGTGCGCAATATAACCAACCCTTATATGTAGCTTTCATTAATTACGAGAAAGCGTTTGATTCTGTCGAAACCTCAGCAGTCATGGAGGCATTATGGAATCGGGGTGTAGACGAGCTGTATGTAAAAGTACTGAAAGATATCTATGGCAGCTCCACAGCCACTGTAGTCCATAAAGAAAGCAACAAAATCCCAATAAAGGCAATACGATATCTCCAATGCTATTGACAGCGTGTTTACAGGAGGTATTCAGAGACCTGGATTGGGAAGAATTGGGGATAAGAGTTAATGGAGAATACCTTAGCAACTTGCGATTCGCTGATGATATTGCCTTGTTTAGTAACTCAGGGGACCAATTGTAATGCATGCTCACTGACTTGAAGGGGCAAAGCAAAAGAGTGGGTCTAAAGATTAATCTGCAGAAAACTAAAGTAATGTGGAACAGTCTCGGAAGAGAACAGCAATTTACAATAGGTAGCGAGGCTTTGGAAGTGGTAAGGGAATACATCTACTTAGGGCAGGTAGTGACCGCAGATCCGGATCATGACACTGAAATAATCAGAAGAATAAGAATGGCTGGGGTGCGTTTGGCCGGCATTCTCAGATCATGAACAGCAGGTTGCCATTATCCCCCAAGAGAAAAGTGTATAACAGCTGTGTCTTACCAGTACTCATGTACGGGGCAGAAACCTGGAGGCTTACGAAAAGGGTTCTATTTAAATTGAGGACGACGCAACGAGCTATGGAGAGAAGAATGATGGGGATAACGTTAAGGGATAAGAAAAGAGCAGATTGGGTGAGGGTACAAATGCAAGTTAATAACATCTTAGTTGAAATCAAGAAAAAGAAATGGGGGCATGGGCAGGACATGTAATGAGGAAAGAAGATAACCGATGGGCATTAAGGGTTACGGACTGGATTCCAAGGGAAACGTAGCAGGGGGCGGCAGAGCATTAGGTGGGCGGATGAGATTAAGAAGTTTGCAGGTACATGGCCACAATTAGTACATGACCGGGGTAGTTGGAGAAGTATGGGAGAGGCCTTTGCCATGCAGTGGGCGTAACAAGGCTGATGATGAATTACAGGGCTACAAAGAATGTCATACCATCATTGCATGATTACGCATGAAGCCTAGTGCTGTCATTAAAGTGGCTTTTGGTGTTTTGGAGCTAAAGGAAAAGTACAGTTTGGAGCAGGATGGTTTAGTGACCAGTTTTTCTACAGGAGCTTTGCCAAGACTTTCGTGCGCTTAATTTCTCCAAGCCTGCGCAGTGCTCGCTCTTCACCAGATTTGTCAATATGATTATCACTGCAATTCTGCCACTGAACGTCATTGGGTACTTGTTCATTATCATCATCATCTGGCTCTACATCACCATACTCAATGCACAAGTTGTGGAGAACGCAGCAGCTTATGATAAACTTATTGAGCCAGGGAATAGTGCGGAGCTCAAGATACATCAGCTGTCTGAAGCGCTTTTTGAGGGTGCTAAATGCATTTTCAATGAGAACTCTTGTGGTTGAAAACTTATAATTACAGTGCTTTTGCTGCTTTGTTAAAGCACAGTAATCCCTGTAGGGTGTCAACAGGTGTTCCCGCAGTGGATACGCTGCGTCCCCTAAAAGATGGTAAAACCCCTGACATACTGCAGATATTTTCTTTGAAAGTGGCGACAAGCTGAACACATACGAATCATGCATTTTGCTTGAACTTCCAATGAATGTGTCCAGGAAGCGCCTTTTGTCATCGCAGACGGCCTGTAGTGTGAGTGAAAGGTAGTGGTGCCTGTTACAATATGTCGAAGCAACCATTTTCTCCGGGCACTGTATCCTGATGTACGACCCATCGATGCAACCAACAACATCAGGCATTCCAGACACCTGCAAGCAAGTCATACACTTGTATTGAGCGATGTCATCCATGTCTGAACATAAAATGAGCATTTGCAAGGAGTTTTAAGAGAAAATACTGGTGCTCATACCCATCAACTCACGTCAACATCATACCCTTCATGGCACAGCGCCATTTATATTAAGTTAAAGAAACAAAATACAAACCAAATGCAACTTTGAGAAGTACTGAGGGCAGCATACACTGCCGTGCACACAACATATTACATGTTTTTTTACTATCCACTTCTCTTTTTACTATAGCAAAATGGGAGAGAAAATAAAGCAAACCCCGCGTAGCTTCCCTTAATCGATTTGAAGCACGTAATGAGAATTTGCTTGCCAAAGCAGACATGGTCTATATCGCATCGTACGCCCGGAAATCTGAACAGACACCTACTATTGTGGGTGATGACAAAGCATGCAGCATCATTCCGAAGCAAGGAATTGGCTGTGATCCCAAGAGATACTTTTAGGTTGAATGTTTCGACCACCACTGGTATATATTCTGAGTGTTATCATCACAAGCTATCACGTTTTCATGAAGGCCCAGCATTATAGAGCTTGAAATAGCAAACAAAACGTGCACAGTGATGTTGCAATATCAATAAAACTTGGCTGGGCGATATTCAGAGCTTCTTATAGGTAAAGAAAATCAAAACAAACCTTCTCAAAACTTCTAGTGAGGTTCTCCAGGTCAGCAGGAAATTTTATCAACGACTGTCCCAGAGTCAGGAGGAAGTCGGCTACTCTATGACGGATTCGGTAAACAGACCTTTCCGACAAGTCGAACCGGCTGGCCACGTTTCTCATGCAGGTTTTGTTGGCCGCGTACCTGCGCAGTGGGATTACACGCATCCGAAAAAGCAGCTTCAGACTACAGTGCACTGCAAGCAACGAGCTCGTAATCAAATGTGTTTTATGCAGGCATCCGACTCTTTCTCGTTTCACTTATCGTTGTTAATTTGGCAGGTGCATAGACAATTCGGCGAGAACTAACCAGATAAAAGACAAGATATGCGTTTCCGCAGATTTCGCTGGAACCCCTCCATGTGTGCCCGAAGGGCACATTGACGACGCGGCAAACTCGGCGATCAACTTTTCCGCCACAGGTCAAGATAGCCTGAAGTGCCTTCGGAACTGCACAAAAAAAGAAACCGAAACGAAAGCACCACAACGTGTTAAACCTTGAGTATGCTGCTTTCCTTTTTCTTTCCTTACCTCATCGTCCCAGTACTGCCGCACGACGTCCTCGATGAAGCCGACTACTTTAGGCCTCTTTGCGGGAATGCAGAACATCCTGTCGAATTCCCGCTCGTAAGCGGCAGTTGTCACTATCCGAGCAATCGCGTGTGTCGGAACTTGAGCTTTCCGACTCAGAGCTGTCGCTATCGAGTAGCAGAAGCAATGCCGCACGCTTTGCCGAACCAGCCGAGCCGTTCTTGTCGTCCGCAATTACCAACACAACTCGCGAGTCATGACCGGTGGCGCCTCCCAACAGACAAACGTGGTAAAGGAAATACGTCATGCAGAGTTCCGGTCCACTCCGCCTATTTTGGCGGAGCATCTTTTTCTGCTCCACGGAGTGACTCCCGCTCTGAATCCACTCCGACTCTCTCATTGGAACACCTTACTCCTGCTCTCACTCCGTCATTGGAACAAACTTGCTCCGAAACGAGCAGAAAAACTTGCTCCGACTCCGCCATTGGAATTTAATATAAGTAGGGGCCGAATAACGTAAACCTACTCGAATCTCTTTTTATTCCAACCTCCTCACGTCAAATTTAGGTAACCACCGACGCAAGCATCGGGTGGTAACCCACAGCCTTGCTTGAAAAGCCCAGTCAAATGCGCTCCTCCTTAGTAAAAGCTTTCTTTTTCTTTGAATGCCAATAGCATTACCTACACTGACCAGATTTTCTTGTCGAGTTGGCTGACAAGATCCGAGGAGCGCGCTCAATTTGATAGGGTTTTGATGGGGCCTATCAAGCAAAGTGAAAGTAGGTAACCGGATAAGTGGGCCGGTGTCGGCGTCTGCGATTGATCCGCTTCCCGTTGCTTAGCTAGCGGTGGCTGGTCGAAAATTGCGGCGGCGAGCAACTGAACGTTGCAAATGTCGACAAAACGGACCCTCACCAAGAACACTTCGGAAAGTGATCTCGCATACGTGCCCAAAGGTCGCCATAATAATAATGTGCCACGGGAAAAGGTTTTTATACGCAAATAAATATATGCACGAAGGCCGCTACGAGTAGCTAGTGCCGGAGTGGTCAGCGGGCAGCCATCTTCTATTCCTTTCGGAACGGGGTGGTCTCGGGCTATTCTAATGAAAATCATTTTTCTTCAGCATATTAATGGGTCTTGAACCCGTACACGTTACTGTGACGTGGTGGGTTTTCGCAGTTTTCTGACGTCGCGTGAAATGCAGGCGAAGTGGGGGCCGCCCGAAAACGTTTGATGAATGGCAGAGTATCATGGCGAAAAAGGCCCCCCGTCGCATGATAAATAAATATATTTATATCGTTCGGTCTGTTCATGCAAAATCAGTGTGCGCACATCATATCAGATTTGGTATTTTCGCAGTTTCCGTGACGTAGCGTGAGAGACAGGCGAAGTGGGTGTGGCTTGAAAAATTTTTGACCAATCATGGAAGACTGATTGGCGGATGGCAATAGAAACGTTTTGAATAGCTTTACCTTATAGTGTCCCAGGGCTCTCCCGAGACTATGCTGCCCGGAAGGGGGCTTTTATTGTACTCACCACAAGCGAGAATACGTAGCAAAGTGTGCAAATCTAGGAGTACCGTCGTAGTTAGAGTCAATATAGTCGAAACTTATCCTCACGGCAGCACTGGCTGCACTATTTCCGTGATCAGCTCACGTGACCTCTCGATCGAAAAAAGAAACCGTGAACGAAGCGCCGGATCAGTTGGAGACACCGTCGATGTATTTGCGCGTAACAGGCGATGCAAATGAGGTACGACTAAATAAGTAATGACCACGTAAAAGGGACAGAATAGAGAGATATAATGAACGCTTCATCATATTAGGTCACTTCGTAAATAAACGTTTTCTTCTTTAGCGTAAACATTGTTTACCCTATCTTTTTCATATTTCACAGTCCTTCCTTAGGACGCGTAAGAAATTAGGGCTTACCAAGTAAAACAGGACGAAGGCGGGACATGAAAATTAAAGGCGATGAGCAAATCGAGAACAAGGTGAAAGCGGGAGCCAACGTTTGGAGAAGTGGAGTTGTCTTTTTCAAGAGCACATATGATTTCCTGGGCACAGTATATATAGGTAACATTATTCCAAAGGGAAGAGGGGGCAAGAGTGGTACATACGACAACAAGCGAAGGCATGCTAACGACGAGGGTGTAGAATTGAGAATAATGGAGTTAGTTCTGTGCACATGGCCGGTGGCACGGGCATCTGTCAGGCACATGTAAATGGTCGCGTGCCAATGGCGTGCACAGCACACTTCTAATACCTGCTTCGCTGGTGGTCATGGACTATCGTGTCTTGTCGGCGGCTTTGATTATAATGTACCAAATAGGGTCACTCAATATATGCGCAACGCAAATATTACACGGTAATAAGTTCAAATTTCTTCTAAAACCTTATGTTGGCGTACCTGCAATAAGTATATGATTTTAAATGTTCAATAATGATTACAAAGCTAATTATTAGGAATTACACAAAAACAATGCGCACCTAATCTAGGCTGGTGCGAACAAAATACGGTTGGTTTTATCAGCATCCAAGGCGACGTATTTTTCTTAAAAGATGATACTTGGTAACTGCGATATCCTGTACATGACTTGCACGTCTGTCAACTAATTACAGTACACGCGAATAGACGAAGCACAAAAGAAGCCTACAGCAGTAGGAAAAACCGTCATAAAAGCATAAATGCAAAAAAATATATATACTCTCCACTCCGATTGAATGTGCGCTTCTTGGCTTCAGGTACTGACGAAGAGCAGGGTTCGTTGACAGCGTCTCCGTGTGCAGCCACTGCAGCACCTGTAGCCAGGATGACAGCATCTCGTGCAGCCAGCTCCACTCTCCTTGGGCACAACACGTGGCCACTGGGCAGGGTGAAACGCACAGGCTTTGATTTTCGAGTGGACGTCGGATGGCAAGGGGTGGCCACACAGCCAAATGCTGGTTACCGGTTCGAGTTCAGCTGGCATGGCTCGTTTTCTCGGTGCATCAACTGCGATGCACGTCCGCTCAGAGCGAAGTCAGGCGCAGAATAAAATTTGGTTGCTCGCAAGACAGCAGGTGTTTTTTACCTTTCGCTCTCTTACTCCACCAACCAACCGGATGGTCGGTTAATAATTGTCCGTGCAAGGTCAAAGTACCTCAGTCTCCGCCCATATTGGTGCAGCTCCCACCCACACGGGCTGGATCTGAGACATTTGAACATAAAATGATGAAGTAATTGCGCTTTTATAATGCAAAATATTTGGAATAGTTTTACAGCATCAGCCCCAGACATTCCCGCCAGTGCCGACGGTAGCAACTCGAAAGCCGAAAATTACAACCACATCATGGCGCTCTCCAAACGAACCCACAAGTACAGGCTGACAAGGAAGAAGGATTCTTTGTGCTCCCACAAAGAATTTAGAAGGAAAATGCCTGGCAAGCTGTGGAAAGGAGTTTCGCCACGTCTAGCCTCAAGCCTGCTAGCGTGAAATCTCAGGGTGTGTCCCACTGCAAGGAACCGAACTAGGAAAGATAGCAAGTGCCATAAGTGCAAAAATAAGTCTGAGCGTGTTTTTTACCGCCCAGAGCCGCAAAGCAGAGGTTCCTTTCCGCTGCATCGTGAGCAAACGCTAATCTTGGCAACGTCATGTTAGCCAGTTTCTCTTAAAGCGTTTGAGTTCACTTAATATAGAAGCTTCTTTCGAAACAAAAAACTCCGATGATGTGGTAAGATTCTTGCAGTCCTGCGGTACCATAGCTAATTTTTCTCGGTCGATGTTAAGGATCTTTTTTAGTGTACCTCACACAAGGAGCTCTTTTTAGCTATTAAGGCATGTATTGAAAAGAAAGGCTGTGTTCCGTTTTGGAATTCGGTGGGCAGGTCAGTTCAAAATTTCTTTAGGCTTTTCACTTTTAGCTTAGTTCCACACTAGTTCAGTTTGAAGATAGGCATCTTTATAGGGTCCTGTGTTGCCCCAATCTTCAGCAATATTTTTCTCTCAGTCATTGATAGCGTTTTGAACAGCATGCTTGACAAAACAAAGCTTTTGAATGTATTTAGATACGTAGATGATTTCCTAATTGTGTTAAACACAAAGGATCCATCAGACCATCAAGAAACTGTCAAAGAGATGCTAGAGGATCTTAGAAAATATGGCCATGGTTTGGAATACACCTTTGAACTACCAAAAAACAATAAGTTACAGTTTTTGGACCTGGAGCCCAAACTTGGATCAGAAGTGCACTGGAAGTACCACCGCCGAGCGCAAAAAGAGCTCTTGTCTTATTAGTCAGCCCACCCTAAGACCGTGAAAATTGGGATAGCCACAACACCATTGGAATCGGCTGCCAGAAAATAATGTAAGCATGGTATACGAAGCAGCTTCTAACTGCACATTTAAAGGCTATGAGACGCAGGGTTCCCACAGACAGTTTTAACTTCAGTAGTAGAGTCGCTGCTCCAGAAGATAAAAGGGAAAGGAAGACAAAACACGCAAGAAGAAACCCGGATATTAAGACCCGTAGTCATACCATACTTTCAGCGCGTTGCTCACAAACTCAAAAAGGTCGCGAGTAAATTCAAAGTCCCGGTTGTTTTCTCAGCCCCTTCAAATCTTGCAATATTGTGCGCTCGCGTTAACAACCAAAAAACCAAAACGCGCGACCTGCGGAACCCAGCACCCCGATGCACTTGTCAGTCGCAAGGAAGGGGTGGTTTATCAAATTGCGCTCTCATGCAAAACGGTTTACATTGTACAAACGGGGCGATGTTTAAATGAAAGACTAGAAGAACATGAACGCTCACATAAAAAAAAAGGAAACTGGCTCCAATATGGCCATCCATCGTAAAGAGTGCGAGTGCCATCCTCGCATAAGAGACACCGTTGTTCTGGACAGAAGTCGAGACAGCGTTGCCCGTGAGCTGAAGGAAGCCTTTCACATTAAAAGGAGGGGCCTGGGATGCGTCATCGAACCGTGAAGAATACTGTATAAACGTGAAATGTCCTTTTAAGAACCCCATAGTTAGAACTTAGCACATTGGTTCGCCGCCTGCACTTGGTGAAAAATCTTAATATTTTAGTTTCTAATGGGGCACACCGTTAAAACGGTGTTTTGTGTATCGCGCAACCATTATAATTTATGGTGCTTTGGCCCTATACACCACGTGCTATTGTTGCGAACGTTATCTTTTATTCGAGTTTCGTCATCTTTTACAATCGTTTGATCGCCTTTTGCCTGGTTACCATGTAATTTTCGACAACATGTGAGTTCTGCTCCCACTATTGCATATATATTATCTGTGTCATTCAATAAAGCATCAGTTGTTAGTAAGCGCTCGTCCGTGTCTCTTCTTGTATCGTCTGTTTGGCGCTTTAGTATTTCATTAACATGCACCAACCAGCCCAACAAAAGGTTCTGGTTGAACGCATAAATAGTCACGTTTGAAAATGAGACTAAACCACGCTCGAACCTTTGATCTGTCATAACTGAATTGATATCTTTCAAGGAAGGGTTAACGTCCCAGCTGCAAATTGACTTGCCGCACTTTGCTTTGTTCCCTATGTCCAGTGCGTTTCACTCGCACAACTTGGGGCTCCATTTCAGCATTGCACTTTTTTTCTCGAATGTTGTTACTCCTAAGAATAAACGTCCACAAAAACAAACTTTTTGAAATTGTTTTTGCGTCACTTGTGACATCGCGCCCATGACCGTCAAGAAAGGTGTCTTCTTCCCTCGTCGCTCAGTTACAGGACCCCACGGTGGCTTTTCCGTTATACACTGCAGCAATCCCTACGCCAATTGGCGAAAAAAGCACGAAGACGCATGAGCTCTATGCTAATTGTGGAAGGGGGGCCGAGAGAAGCACATTTATCTACACCCTGTAGGCTTTTTTAAAAGTGTCGTAAAAGCAATTACGGAAGGAATCTAGCTCCCTTAAACGTGAATCATCAGGGACTGTAGATAAGTGCTGTAAAATTACACATATAACATGCCATAGTTCTGCCGATTGCGTTGGAACAAGTCACAAGCAGGGAAATAAATGTCTTCATTTTCTAGTAAACACTCGCACTTCTAGAGTATAAGGATATCTCAATTGAGCCTAAAGTGAATTGTCCCAATTTTCTCGAACAGAAGAAGCCTTATGAGTGGCCAAACAATGTGGACAACTGAATGATTGGCTGCAGCTGTTATGAGAAAGAAACCGTAGGCCGGTGCCAGGCCACCACTGACGACTAAGCGCATAAGCGAGATTGTGTATACGTGAATACAAGGTATCAATGGCAGTGCCGCACTTCGCATTTCCCTCTCAGGTTTCTTTTTTTTTTCGTTTTCCGCAGCAGCATATCCTATTCTGAGCCTCCTCACTTCACCTTGCTTTTGTTCTTGACACCGGTTCTCGGGGTTCGGCGCGGGGATCTGGATGCAACTGAATTTACATCATCGAATGACCATAAGGCCGATTTCATGCACAACCGCTAGCCATTTCTAACTTGTTTGCAACCTTCACATTAACTGAATAGTGCTGTGAACTTTCGCTGCGCCGTATGTCACCTCGGATGCTAAGTCCGGTCGTTATCTACATAACATATTATTAACCATAATATGTTGGAACGACATGGAAGAAATTCATCATGTGATACTTCTGAAATAACTCTTCTATTACAGATTGGATTTTGTTCTCCCTTGTTTTGAAACAAGTACTGCAGCGTCCTACAAGCAGAGAGCTTTCTTTTTCTTCTGGTAATATTTCGCGGGATTATTTTAAACGCTGCGAAAGGCGCGCCGCAAGCATGCGCACCGTGAATAATCGATATGGATGTATTCGATTATGTACTGAACATGGTGTTCACATATCGGCACTAATCACATTCATTTCGAAGTTCAATAATTATTTGTTATTTATTATTCGGAAGCAATACAAAGATACTCGACGCACCAAGACGTTGCTGAG
The DNA here is from genome assembly GCF_050947875.1 of Dermacentor variabilis. NCBI lineage: Eukaryota > Metazoa > Arthropoda > Arachnida > Ixodida > Ixodidae > Dermacentor > Dermacentor variabilis. The sequence continues at coordinate 119,597,383 of NC_134570.1, forward strand.
AACAAAATGCTACTGCTTTTATCGCCATTGAATTTGAACCATTCTTCATAAAACATGACAGCTCATGATGTCTCAGTTACAAACTGGCTGGCGGTTGTCACTTGGTGGCTTTTGTGTTGGGCTGCTAAGAGTATGGCATCCACGTGTAGCAACAAATTTTATACACATGAATAAAGTAAGCACTAAAATGCCCCCACTAGTAGAAAATGAAGACATCCGTTGAAACTAGGGAATGCTCACCACCACGGCAGGCAATGCACTTCTGGGCTGCGGGTTCTGACGAAGAACACTTCACGTCAGGCAGCTGCAGCGACGATTTGCGCCTGCTCGCAGAGTTTGGGATACCCGTGAAAAAGCTGAGGCTGTGGCCAAACGCGATGCCGACCGTGGTCGCACACGGTCCCATCCGGTAGAAAGCGCCCCGTCCAAACTTAAGCCTTGCTATATGTTTTATGGCTGTCGGGTGCAATAATCAATTTGAAGTGAAGGTTCAGCCAAAGCGTACATAGCGCCAGAACCTTGCGCCGCGGACACATGTGCGCGGGCATTTGTTTGCATATGCTGCCCGCACGTGCAGTGAAAGAAAAAAGAACTGGTTGAAAAGAATTTTGTTTAGCATGGATCCTGGAAGAATGCATGCCCACAAACAATCTACACGCGCAACAATTTACATTGTGCGAAGTAACACCAGACTTCGCCTCCCGTTAACGGGTGGCTAAGGAGTGCGCAACGCATGAAATATCGAGATTGGGAAAAGGCGCCACCAGCATTTAGCAGAACACCAATGTCGCCATCTATGCTGACCACTAATACAATGCGGTCTTGGTCAGTGGCCTCTGAGATTTTCGCAAGCCAGCCGGCGCTGGCGAATCTCGGAGGCCGTGTTTTGTTACTTGTGCTAGGGGCGATGAGGTCAAAGTCAAAATGCGCAGCGTATACTACGCCTTCGCTGCATGTGCTCGGCAAACATTCCTGGCTTGCTTCATCACGTGAAGTCGGCAGTGTCGAAGACATCGCACGCGAACTCTGGAGAAAATACGGTAATACTAGGCCCCAACCTCACATGGCGGGTTGGCCAATTTTGTAGCAGACGATGGCTCGGTTCCATGCTGCCTATGACATCGCACATGGCTTAGAAGTATGGCGGTGGGTGCTGGAGGGCGGGGCTTAGAGCCTCGAGTTCGAGCTCATATTTTGAACAGAAATGTGCTTTTAGTGCTTAGTTTTTATGCGTGTATAGCCATAAGAAACCATCTGCTATAATTTCTCGCAAGAAACCACAATAGGTTGAGTCACCGTGTCATGCCCCCTTTAATCTATATTATGATGGGGCTGTACCTGGCAAAACCACATCGGAATGATGAGCAGGCCGAAGTCGAGCACTCCGTATTAATTTGGCACTGTAGTATTCTTTAACGTGGCTCTTAATCAAAGTGCTTAAGCGTTTTCTATTCACCCCTCCCCCGTCAAAATGCAGCTACCTGGGTCAAATCCGCGACCTCGAGCAAGCCCATAGCCGCAACGCCATCGCAGTGCGCACAAAAGTGTTGATTTGACACGTGCCCGTTTCCTTTGTATAGCCTAGACCCTGAAGTGCGCTTTATTTAATGCGGCTCTGCTTCTGCACGCGCTGCGTAAGTTGTCCGCTAGACATATTTCGATGGTTTTATTTTTCATACGTAGCAGAAACGCACAGCACAGTACCTTGAGATGAAGTTTTGGTAGCGTTTCCTTGCCTTCACACGTCACCTTTTCCCTCCCCCTTCCCTTGTATGGCAGCTGCGATCCAAGAGTGGCAAGGCTGTTATTCACTCATTTTGCGAATGCGTCAATTCAATCCATTTTCAGGTTGAAATGTATTCACGTTGGCAGAAAGGTAAGCGTTGGAGGGGGCCACGGATAACTACACCTGTCAAGAAGCTAATGTCATGTGGACCCAGGAGCAGTAGAGAGCATTGTGCACATTCTATGTGGTGCGATCCAAACGAGTTCCTCGCGTCTCGTCCCTGCCATGCTTCTTTCATGTATATACACGCTCTGAACAATTGCACGCGGCGGTGGTCCGACAGCAGCAGGCACAGCACCAGGAGCAGTGGGTAAGTCGAAAGAAAAGGCAAAGAAAGATTCCCTTCAAAACTTTCATAATACCAAATTGGTATTTCCTTATACAAGATGTGTGTTTCTTGGGTAATGGCAGCAAATAGTATACCACCCAAAGTCGAGGCAGTCCTGCATAGTGTAAACTGCTAAAATGAAGAAACAAAAACCATATCACACGATGTAAGGTGAATAAAAGCATGAATTTATTGGCCGCTACACAACACGTTCTTCAAGAAATGCAACAATAAATGAACGAATACAACCAAAGGTTATGTGAGCGTTTTCGCGCCTCCGCTCTAGTCACATGTGCAACAGTGGATGCCTTTGAGTCCTGTCATTGGCGGTAGATAGAATGTTCATTTCTTGTCGCACTAATCGTCGGCCAATGCCATGATCTCATTCATGAAGCCGTCATCCACGGTAGAAGAGTCGAACGTTCTGACACCGTTGGCACACGACAACAGGCCGCGGTTGACGTCGAGCTTGTACTCCTGTGACGATGTCTCGGGGTCACCTCTGATGCCTTCTCCATCAGCAGCGTCACTGATACAGCGGCATCCCTTAAAACGCTTTAGAGGGACACCTGCGCATAGAACAAAAATGGAAGGCCGTTGGTTAGGCTTGTCAAAGATACGAATTTTCGCGGTAGAAATGCGTGCTCGGCATCTTAAGGAACGAGTTACGAAGTATGTTATATGCTCCTAAACTCCTTAATTAGTCATGCTAATTACCACACTTCACAAGTGTTCACAATAGGGAGAAACCTACATTGAGAAAGCTCTCGAGCGTTCTAAAGAACCTTATGTTTTCTAGAGCTTCTGTCTTCGTTGTTGTTACGTAAACGATTTTTTTCTCCATCTACGCTAACGGCGCTGCTCCTCCGTATGCGTTACGCTTGATAGAAAGAGAGACGTGAATCTCTTTATTCAAGTAAACATAATTCTGCCTCTTAATAAACATGCCCCTCCATGCCATTCTACCTATGCAAGGGGGAAAAAGGCAGAATATGGTCTTAGTATTTGCAAGTGATGCAAAAGGGACAGCTGTTTGTAAAAACATGCTTTAGCTAGAAAATTAAGCTGTTGCCTTCAAAGAACATGAAAAGAAATTTTAAAGCTTGCCCTTGCTTTGCAGTGAAAGTCAAATGTTCGATTTATCTTCCTAAATTTAGTGATCCTTGCAAAACAGAGTCTATTTCAACGATATAGCACGTTCTCTCGCCTCAGTAATCTCGACATTCCAAGAAAGTGTGTTACGCAGTGTCGGATGCACCACTGTTATCACAATGCAGCATAGCGGTCAGTCCAAGGTGACGCTCGTAGTTACCTATTGGTGAACGCGGCTTTGAGATAAAGTCGACGATATAAAAGCTCGAGATGACGGGGAAGCTGATGTGAAAGTCTGCATTTTCGGACGACTTCAATTGAGGGAAGAAATCAATGTTGAAGCGCCACACACCACAGATTGCTCTTCTCCGCATGGGAACATTTGAACATGCACCGAATTCTGGTTAAATATTTTCTACCGCAATTTCTTAAATGCAGGCCTCTGGGGTACGCTAGGGCAGCCTTTTCGCTTTCTCAAATGCAGCAGTGTGCATGACTTCGCACGAGTACTATAGTGTTGCCAGCGACAGTGGCCTTACGATGAAAGAAAATATTATCTCGGGTCACTGGACGTTGCTTACGGTTCCTGTAGATATCGCACATGATCTTTAGCACTGTTTTTTACGCTGTAAATATGACGCATCGTGCGGGTGTATTGACTGAGATTACAGAGAAACTTCCATTGATGACGATCTCAAGCGTTCTAGAGAAGGTTTTTTGCAGAGCGACCATCTTCGCAATTGGCACGTGAGCATTTTTTTCTCTATTTAGGCTCACAGCATTGTTCGTCTCTACGCGGCACATGTCAAAGCACGAGATTCACGTTCAGAAACTGGCCGATATCCTGACTTTCTTTTCGGACATCTAACTGTAACAATCCATGGTAGAGTATATAAGCGCGACTGTACGAAGACGTAGGAAGAAGCAGATACACAGACACAGCGCTTCACATTCAACTATAAATTTCGTCTTCGCACGCTCCGTTATCTATATACCGTACGAGCGCAAACAAACGTAACAGCAAAAAAGAACATTCTACGTTGAATTTCGAGAAACAGTACACGTGTGCAAGGCATGGGCAAAAGATTGGACCACTGCAGTACATGTTTGCCCCATGCCTTGCACACGTGTACGGTTTATCGAAATTCATCATTGAATGTTCTTTCTTGCTGTTACGATTGTTTTGCGGTCCGTTTGTTACTCCGCTTTGGAGGGTAGCGCTGCTGCCGTCCAAAACGGCGCTTCAAAAGTATTCCATCGACAGGACAGGTTGTAAATGTTGCCATGTTCGAGAAAGTCCCACTAGCGGCATGCCTCGCTTCAGTGCAAACCTTTTGTGAGAACGCTAAACAGACAAGCAATACTAAAACATAAAAAAATACACGTTAGGTACACATTCGTACTTAATACGAATCCCAACGTGGAGTGAAAAAATTTCACGAGAAATGCTTTGCAAAAAAATGTTGCAGTACAGAATGAGTTTAGTTCAAAATTGAAAGTCCAGCGCTTACGCGAAATACGCACAAATTAACGGCACACCTAATTGAAGTCGGCACTGCGGCGGCAAGCAAGTGGGAAGCTTTATTTTATTTTTCAGACATTTCGGCGGCTTTCGTTATAATGTTGCATAAAAGGACAAACGAAGTGTACGCGTCACAAAAGTCAGGGTATGACGTGGTAGTTCTGCGGAAACCCGCAAGGTGGAGAGAAGGAATGAATGAAGAGAAAATCAGACATCCACCCGTTCGTAGCAATTGCTAGAAAGGAAACCCGCACGGGTTCCTCGAAACAAAAGCCTCATAGTTGAGGCTTTAGTGCGGGAAGTGCGGGACCAGAATGAATTTTTCTTCAACTATGAGGCTTTTCTTTCGAGGAACCCGTGCGGGTTTCCTTTCTAGCAATTGCTACGAACGGGTGGATGTCTGATTTTCCTTTTATTTAAAAGTCGCGGTAATATGTTCAAATCCCTTCTAAAGTGTTATGTTGCCATACCTGCTGTAAATATATTATTTAAATTCTTCAATATTGATGGCGAACCTAATAATTAGGAATTACACAAAAATAATGGGCACATTTTCCAGGCTGCTGCGAAGGAAATAAGGTTGTTTTATCTGCAACGAAGGCAAGGTATCTTTCTTAAAACACGATACATGGTAACTGAGACATCCTCTACATGACTTCCACGTCTGGCAACAAATTCGAGAACATGCGAACAAGACGAGCACTTAAGAAGCCTGCAGCTGTAGAAAAAACCGTCATAAACCCCGAAATTCATAAAAACAGGAGTACTCACCACCACGATAGACGATGCGCTTCTGGGCTGGGGGTCCTGACGAAGGGCCGGGCTCGGCAATAGCGTCACCGCCTGCAGCCCGCTTGGACGCCACTGCAGCGCCTGTAGCCAGGATGACATTATCGCGGGCAGCCAGCTCCACTCTCCTTGGGCACACCACGCGGCCACTCGGCAAGGTGAAACGCACTCGCTTTGGTTTTCGAGTGGACGTCGGTTGGCAAGTAGGGGCTATACAGGCCATGGCGGCTGCCGGTTCCACTTCAGCTGGCATGGCTCCTTTGCTCGGTGCAGCGACTTCGATGTACGTCCGCACGGAACGCAGTCAGGCGCAGAATAAAATTTTGGTCACTCGCAAGGCAACGCGTGTCTTTCCCTTTCCCTCTCCCACTCCACGAACCAATCAGGTGGTTGGCTAGGAAGCGTCCGTGGAAGGTCAAAGTACCTCCGGCCCCGCCCATAGTCATTTCGCGCCCACCCACATGGGCTGGATCCGACACATTTTAACATAAAACAGAGGAGTAATTGCGCATTTCTAATACAAAAAAACTATGAATATTTTTACCTTGGCCCGGCCCAGACATTCCCACCTGTGCCGTCCGCTGCCACACCAAAGCCGAAAATTACAACCACATAGTCTTGCTCATCCAATGAACGCATATAAAGTCAGGTTTGAAAATGAGACTAAACCACACCTAAACCATTGACGTTCTATCATGACTGTTTACGTTACGCGGGGAAGAAAAGTGGTGCCTTTCCTAGCAGCGTTAAACTCCGAGCTGCAAACTGGCTGCTGTATATTTCATTGTTCCGTATATCAGGTGCGTTTCCTTCGCTCGGCTTAATGCTCCAATTCTGCTTTGTATATTGTTTAACTCGAATGGTGTTACTGGGAAGATTGAACATCCACCATATAGCGAACTTTTTGAAATTGTTTTTCCGTCAGCGGGACATCGCGGCCATGACAGTCGAGGAGGGTATTAGTTTTTCGTCTTCGCTCAGTTACAGGGAAACACGGTGGCTTTTCCGTTATGAACCGCAGGAGTTCTACACCATTTGGCTTTAATGGCACGAAGACGCTTAAGGTCTGTGCTATACGGGAACTTGGTGCCGTGTAAAGCACATTTATCTACACCCTGTAGGCTTGGTTAAAGGTACATTAAAGCCAATCAGTAAGGAAATATTGTTCCTTTAATCACGTATCAGCTGGGACTGTAGATAAGTACTGTAAAGTTGCATATTTACCATGCCATGGCTGTGCAGATTGCGTTCCACAAATCACAAGCAAGGACATAAATGCCTGCCTTTTCCAGTAAGCACTCGCGCTTTTAGAGTATTAGAACTTCTTATATTAGCTTAAAGTGAATTGTCCCAAATTTCTTGAACAGAAGAAGTATTATGAATGACCAAACAGCATGCACAACTGAATGATTAGCTGTAGCAATTAAGAGAAAGAAACCGCAGGTCCGGGCCACGCTACCATTGACGACTAAGCGCATAGGTGTGGTTGTGTATACGCCAGTAAACACCATCAGTATACCAATGCGGAACTTCGCCATTTCCCGCTCAAGTTTCTTCTTTTTTCATTTTCCGCAGAAGCATACCCTATCCTCAGCCTCTTTACTTGCCCTTGCTTTTGTTCATGCCACAGGTTGTCGAGGTTCGGGGCAGACTTCTGAATGCAATTGCATTTACGTGATCACCTGACCGCGCGATCCATTTCATACGGGACCGGTAGCCATTTCAAACTTGTTAGCCACCTTCACGTTAACTAACTAGTGGTGTGATTTTTCGCTGCGCCTTATGCACCCTCGGATGCTACGTTCCGGTGTTATGTAGCCATTCATGTGCAAAGTGATGTTGAATATTGAGGGATTGTCATGCATTAGTGAGTGACTGTGCATGAAGCCAGTGTCGTAGATAAAGAAAGCCGTGCAGCGAAGACAACTTAACATCGAGAGCGGACGGGCGAGTGCAAGAAGCTACGCGGGTGATGTCTGACGCGCCGTCAAAACCAAATACTAAAAAGAAAGGAACTATTAAGGGCCGTACACGATGGGCGACGTAGAAGAAAATGAGCGAAGAAGAAGAGATGAGCAAGAGACCAAGGGACGCGTTTCATGCCGTCTGCATATACATACAATCAGCAAAATGAAAAAATTTTGTATTGTTGTCTTGTAATTTGCTTGTTTTCTATGATTCCCTTTCTTCTTTTTTTTTCTCAATTTGTAACACTCCAAAAGAATAGGCAATCGTTTCAGCGCGCAATTCTTGGCCAATCCCCCAGTGTGGGCCATTACATGAGGCCATCATCATCGTCATCGAGACCCTAGAATGGCGTGGTGGTGTTCGGACGCGAGTGAGTGGCGAAGAAGTCAGCGTGAGCGGGAGTAAGCCGTCGGGCCGTGGGCCCGAGCTTCCAGATTCCTACCGGCAGAACCTGGACAGCCTAGCCTCCGGAGCTAGGACAAAGTCCCACCGCGCGACTTGAATGAGCTGCCGGGCCACGGGTTCGAGCTTCCAGATTCCCACAGGCCGAACCTGGACTGCCTAACCTCCTGAGTCAGGAGGCACATGCCTGTATCGCTACGTTTTTTTATTCGCTTCAACGCATGCGCGCAGCGCATTCTGGGCACCCGGAATGCCCCCCGAAGCAGGCCCCGTATTTTGCTCTTTGTGCATGGACGAACTTGTGAGGCCAACGCGGGCTTCCTTTAACGAACAAAAAAATTAGGAACAGCATGAACCCGTACAAAGTGGGTAAGGCTGAGGATGCTCCATGAGACCTCAAGGAGCTGGCAGCTACGATGCAGGTTGATACAATCATGATTATCTGGTGCTTTCTACGATCAGCGTCATTTTGCAACAAAGGAAGTTCGGCAATTCACTGTAGTTTATCAGAGTACTACGTCGGGCTAGTTGGCGCATACTTAAGGAGGCTGTTGGCCGAAAGGCCAAAATACACGGAAGATATGCGAGGAGGAGACAGAAAAAGCGCCCTGCATTGGGCACTCTTTCTTAATCCTCTCATTTCTTCGTCAATTCTTACCTAGCGCCGCACACCATTCAGAATTTCACTGAAGGTTCACGATTATTTTTCGGTGAGGAAGCTTGACAGAAGAGAAGTGTCTCCATCTGGTCTTGCATCATTGCGCCCAGCGAGAAGACTGAATGAAAGCATGCGTCCACACATGCGGTAGCCAAGACTTCCTGCCTTTAATCGTCATAGCAATTATATGGACACTTCGGGCGAATTTACTCCCTCGTCGCCGCGCGTTGTATGCTGCAGATTCGACGGAAAGCGTGTGAGGGTGGGCCGAGACGGACGGGGGTTTCTTCTGTGGCGTCGCCTCACGTGCACTCAAAGGGGGGAGGGGGAGGTGAGGGTGCACTAGGAGGCAAAGTTTATCCAAAAGTGTGTATGATTGTGGTGAATTGTGGTGAAGCCCCCATTGTGGGTATGTGCAGTAATAAAGTCATCCCCTGTAATGCCCAATGTATTATATCCGCTGCGCTGTGTTTGGTGCGTTGTAATAATAAAAGAAACGCAGAAAACCTAAAGCAAAGCCCTATTTCGCATTTATCTGTTGGAGTGATGTTTCACCTTGGGATAGCTTAAAAAACAATAATCAATTCATTAATTAACACAGTAACTAAGTTACCCCAGGAAAAATATATGTTGGTTCTTTTTGCTACATATCTACTCTCCATGCCCAGAATAAATGCGACCAAATTCTTCAAAATTCCCTTGATGAGCAACCGTGCCAGGGCATTAGAGACATAATCAAAACACGGACGCGGTTCTTCGCCAATTTCCTATTGTGGGTATGTGTTATAGAATGGACATCATTATATTTAACACACGTTGACCATCTGAAGTAGCTATCCGGTGTTGGCAAGGGAGAAGTATACGCCAATGCTTAATTTGTAGGAAGCTGCAAACGATATAACGTGTTTTCGAGGTCAGAGGAGATTCCATTCTTTTCTTGGACATTATCCTGTGTACTATCCATAAGGAGTTGTGTTTAGCCTCACATAAAATTTGATTTCCTGTAGTTGAATACACCGGAGTTGCACAATATGATTTTATCTTGGTCCTAGGCTTCCGCAGTATATGTAACACACGTGTGGAAGTGAGGCACCGAGATGTCAACGTGCCTCCTCGCGTAAAACCTTCATCGAGATTGTCGGATATGTAAGACTAACGTAACGGGCATGGTCTAAACCTCCCGAGTGGACCAATGTATTTGATATGATGATTAATATTGAAAAAAAAAGTAAATAATTTGCTTCCGTCTCAGATTTCCCGACCAGCGTGTGACGTAGCATGGCCAGATGCAATTTTCATAAGAGAATTTGTGGAAGACCGCTAGAAAAGCTGCATCTGCCGCACGACATTTCACCATGTCGAATAATACGACATGCTGTTTGTTCGCCGTAGCGGTTACAGATGGCGCCGTCATTACGTTGCAGTGACGTCGCCATCTGCCTGTATCAGACGCTAAGCTAGGCCTTGATCCCTGTCACGGTCCGTTTAAGAAAAGCAACCTAAAATATTATCACTAACCATATTTTACATTCAAAAGAAGGATGAGAGCGTTAAATTACAGAAGTGAAAGAAGAATGTGCATATATATAGAAAGTGGAAAGAAAACACCCATAAAGAAAGGGTTAAAAAATAAGAACAGGATAACGAGCACTATACACTGCTTGTAACAAACGCGGGTCTCATTAATCAAAGTCACCGCTATTCTAATCCTAAAGTTGTTAGGTGTGTCCGAATACACAGGAACATCAGAAGAAGAGCGGGGTGCGGCTCGCCAACAGTTCTTGTCACGTGGTCGCGAAGTTGAAGAGCGCCCAGCCGTTGTCGACGGAAAGTACTGGTCGCTCCTTGAGCGAACACAAGGTTGTCACGTGATGGGTCCTTGTGCTGACTCAGCAGGTTAGGCAGTGCAGGTTCCGCCTGTGGTAATCTGCAAGCTCGGGCCCACGGCTCGACGGCTTACTCCCGCTACCAGGGGACGCTGACTTCTTCGGCTCTCACTTTCGTCCGAACCCCACCACGTATGGTATGAGCGATAACATGATGGCCTCATGTTATGGCTCATACCCACACTGGGGGATTGGCCAAGAATTGCGGGCTGAAAAGATTACCTATTTTTTTGGAGTGTTACCAATTCAATGTGAGAAAAAAGGAAACATACGAAAACAAGCAAATTACAAGAGAACAATAGAAAAGTTACACGTTTTGTTGATTGTATGTAAATGCGAACGACATCAAACACGTCCCTTGGTGTCTCACTCATCTCCTCTTCTTCCTTCATTTTCTTCTACGTCACCCATCGTGTACGGTCCTTAATGGTTCCTTTCTTCTTAGTATTTTGTTTTGACGGCGCACCAGACATGTGCACGCGCGACGCTACTTCGGCGTCGGCTTCTTAAGCTCACCCGTTTGCTCTCGATGTTAAGTTGTCTTCGCCGCATCGCTCCCTTTATCTATGACACTGGCTTCGCACACTGCCATTCACTAATGCGCAACAATCCCTCAATATTCAACATCACTTTGAACATGTATGCCTTGATAACACCGGAACGTAGCTTACTAGTTTACATAAGGCGCACTACATAAAGCACTATTTACTGAACGTGAAGGTGGCTAACAAGTTTGAAATGGCTACCGTTCCCACATGAAATGAGTCGTATGGTCAGATGATCACGTAACTTCAGTTTCATTCAGAAGTGTGCGCCGAACCTCGAGAATAGGTGGCGTGGACAAAAGCAAGGGGAAGTGAGAAGGGTGAGAATAGAGTATGCTTGTGGAAAATGAAAAAAAGAAGAAAATTAAGGGCGAAATGGCGAAGTGAGGCATTGCCATTGATGGTGTTTACAGGCGTATATATAACCACACCTATGCGCTCAGTCGTCAATGGTAGCGTGGCACGGACCTGCGGTTTATTTCTCATAACAGCTACAGCCAATGATTCAGTTGTGCATAGTGTTTCGTCATTCATGATGCTTTTTCTGTTCAAGAAATTTGGGGCAATTCACTTTAAGCTAAAATAAGAAGTTCTTGCACTCTGAAAGCGCGAGTGCTTACTGGAAAATGCAGGCATTTATATCCTTCCTTGTGATTTGTTGGAACGCAATCTGCAGAGCCATGGCATGTTAAATACGCAACTTTACAGCACTGATTGGCTTTACTATACCTTTAGCCAAGCCTACAGGGCGTAGATAAATGTGGTTTACTCGGCAACCCGTTCCCATATAGAATAGACCTCATGCGTCTTCGTGCTATTCAAGACAAATGGTGTAGAACTGCTGCGGTTCATAACGGAAAAGCCACCAAGATTCCCTGTAACTGAACGAAGACGAAAAACTAATACCCTCCTCGACTGTCATGGCCGCGATGTCCCGCTGACGGAAAAACAATTTCAAAAAGTTCGCTATATGGTGGATGTTCAATCTTCCCAGTAACACCATTCGAGTTAAACAATATTCAACGCTGAACTGGAGCACGAAGCCGAGCGAAGGAAATGAACCTCATATACGGGACGCTGAAATATACAGCAGCCAGTTTGCAGCTCGGACGTTAACGCTGCTAGGAAAGGCACCACTTTTCTTCCCCGCGTAACGTAAACAGTCATGATAGAATGTCAATGCTTTAAGTGTGGTTTAGTCTCATTTTCAAACCTGACTTTATAGGCGTTCATTGGGAGAGCAAGACGGTGTGGTTGTAATTTTCGGCTTTGGTGTGGCAGCCGTCGGCACAGGTGGGAATGTATGGGCCGGGACAAGGTAAAAATATTCCACTTTTCTTTGTATTACATGTGCGCAATTACTAATCAGTTTTATGTTAGAATGTGTCGGATCCAGCCCATGTGGGTGGGCGCGAAATGACTATGGGCGGGGCCTGAGGTACTTTGACCTTCCACGGACGCTTCCTAGCCAACCACCTGATTGGTTGGTGGAGTGGGAGAGGGAAAGGGAAAGACACGCGTTGCCTTGCGAGTGACCAAAATTTTATTCTGCGCCTGACTGCGTTCCGTGCGGACGTACATAGAAGTCGCTGCACCGAGCAAAGGAGCCATGCCAGCTGAAGTGGAACCGGCAGCCGCCATGGCCTGTATAGCCCCTACTTGCCAACCGACGTCCACTCGAAAACCAAAGCGAGTGCGTTTCACCTTGCCGAGTGGCCGCGTGGTGTGCCCAAGGAGAGTGGAGCTGGCTGCCCGCGATAATGTCATCCTGGCTACAGGCGCTGCAGTGGCGTCCAAGCGGGCTGCAGGCGGTGACGCTGTTGCCGAGCCCAGCCCTTCGTCAGGAACCCCAGCCCAGAAGCGCATCGTCTATCGTGGTGGTGAGTACTCTTGTTTTTATGAATTTCGGGGTTTATGACAGTTTTTTTCTACTGCTGCAGGCTTCTTAAGTGCTCGTCTTATTCGCATCTTCTCGAATTTGTTGCCAGACGTGCAAGTCAAGTACAGGATATCTCAGTTGCCATGTGTCGTGTTTTCAGAAAGATACCTCGCCTTCGTTGCCGATAAAATAACCTTATTTCGTTCGCAGCAGCCTCGAGAATGTGCCCATCGTTTTTGTGTAATTCCTAATTATTAGGTTCGCCATCAATATTGAAGAATTTAAATAATATATTTACAGCAGGTATGCCAACATAACACTTTAGAAGGGATTTGAAAATATACCCTGACTTTAGCGGTGCATACATTTCTTTGGCCTTTCTTGCAACATTTTAATAAAAGCCGCCGAAGTATGTGAAAAAAAAAAGAAAGCTTCCCGCTTTCTTGCCGCCGCAGTGCCGACTTCAATTAGGTGTGCCGTTATTTTGTGCGTATTTCACCTAAGCGCTGGCGTTCCAATTTCGAACTAAACTTGTTCTGTACTGCAACATTTATATCAAAAACATTTCACGTGAAATTATTTCACTCCATGTTCCGATTCGTATTAAGTACGAATGTGTAGCTAACGTGGCATTTTTTTGAACTTTTAGCATCTCCAGTTCGTTTAGCCTTCTCACAAAAAGTTTGCACTGAAGCGAGGCTTGTCGCTGATGGGACTTTCTCGAGCATGGCAACATTTACAACCTGTCCTATCGCTGCAATACTTTTGAAGCACCGTTTTGGAGGGCAGCAGCGCTACCCTCCAAAGCGGAGTAACAAACGCACCGCAAAACAATCGTAACAGCAAGAAAGAACATTCAGTGGTGAATTTCGATAAACCGTACACGTGTGCAAGGCATGGGGCAAACATGTACTGCAGTGGTCCAATCTTTTGCCCATGCCTTGCACACGTGTACTGTTTCTCGAAATTCAACGCAGAATGTTCTTTTTTGCTGTTACGTTTGTTTGCGCTCGTACGGTATATAGTTAACGGAGCTCTCCGTGCGAAGACGAAATTTATAGTTGAATGTGAAGCGCTGTGTCTGTGTATCTGCTTCTTCCTACGTCTTCGTACAGTCGCGCCTATATACTCTACCATGGATTGTTACAGTTAGATGTCCGAAAAGAAAGTCGGGATATCGGCCAGTTTCTGAACGTGAATCTCGTGCTTTCAAACGTGCCGCGTAGGGACGAACAATGCAGTTAGCCTAAATAGAGAAAACATGTTCATGTGTCAATTGCAAAGATGAACGCTCTGGAAAAAACCCTTCTCTAGAACCCTCAAGATCTTCATCAACGGAAGTTTGTCTGTAATCTCAGTCAATACACCCGCACGATGCGTCATCTGTACAGGCTAAAAACAGTGCTAAAGATCATGTGCGATATGTACAGGGACCGTAAGCAACGTCCAGTGACCAGAGATAATATTTACTTTTATCGTAAGGCCACTGTCGCTGGCAACACTATAGTACTCCAGCGAAGTCATGCACACTGCTGCATGTGAGAAAGCGAAAAGGCTGCCCTAGCGTACCCCAGAGGCCTGCATTTCCGAAATTGCGGTACAAAATATTTAACCAGAATTCGGCGCATGTTCAAATGTTCCTATGCGGAGAAGAGTAATCTGTGGTGTGTGGCGCGTCAACATTGATTTCTCCCCTCCATTGATAACGTCCCAAAATGCAGACTTTCACATCGTCCCCGTCATCTCGAGCTTTTATATCGTCTACTTTATCTCAAAGCCGCGTTCATCAATAGGTAACTACGAGCGTCACCTTGGACTGACCGCTATGCTGCATTGTGATAACAGTGGTGCATCCGAAACTATGTAACACACTTTCTTGGAATGTCGAGATTACTGAGGCCTGAGAACGTGCAATATCGTTGAAATAGACTTTGTTTTCCAAGGTTCACTAAATTTGGGAAGATAAATAGAACATATGACTTTCACTGCAAAGCAAGGGGAAGCCTTAAAATTTCTTTTCGTGTTCCTCGAAGGCAACAGATTAATTTGCTAGCTATAGCATGTTTATTCAAATAGCCGTCCGCTTTGCATCATGTGTAAATACCAAGACCACATTCTGCCTCTCTTCCCCTTGCCTAGGTAGAATGGCATGCAGGGGCATGTTTATTAAGACGCAGAATTATGTTTATTTGAATAAAGAGATTCACCTCTCTCTCTATCAAGCGTAACGCATACGGACGAGCAGCGCCGTTAGCGTAGATGGAGAAAAAAATCGTTTACGTAACAACAACGAAGACAGAAGCTCTAGAAAACATAAGGTTCTTTAGAACGCTCGAGAACTTTCTCACTGTAGGTTTCTCCCTATTGTGAACACTTGTGAAGTGTGGTAATTAGCATGACTAATTAAGGAGTTTAGGAGCATATAACATACTTCGTAACTCGCTCCTTAAGATGCCGAGCACGCATTTCTACCGCGAAAATTCGTATCTTTGACAAGCCTAACCAACGGCCTTCCATTTTTGTTCTATGCGCAGGTGTCCCTCTAAAGCGCTGCAAGGGGTGCCGCTGTATCAGTGACGCTGCTGATGGAGAAAGCATCAGAGGTGACCCCGAGACATCGTCACAGGAGTACAAGCTCGACGTCAACCGCGGCCTGTTGTCGTGTGCCAACGGTGTCAGAACGTTCGACTCTTCTACCGTGGATGACGGCTTCATGAATGAGATCATGGCAATGGCCGACGATTAGTGCGACAAGAAATGAACATTCTATCTACCGCCAATGACAGGACTCGAAAGGCGTCGATTGTTGAACATGTGACTAGAGCTGGGGTGTGAGAACGGTCACATGACCTTTTGTTCTATTCGTTCATTTATTGTTGCATTTGTTGAAGAACGTGTTATCCAGCGGCCAATAAATCCATGCTTTTATTCACCTTACATCGTGTGATATTCTTTCTGTTTCTTCATTTCAGCAGTTTACACTCTGCAGGACTTACTCGACTTTGGTTGGTATACTAATTGCTGCCATTACCCAAGAAACCCACACCTTGTAGAAGCAAACACAAATTTGTTATCATGAGTGTTTTGAAGGTAATCTTTCTTTGCCTTATCTTTCGACTTTCCCACTGCTCCTGGTGCTGTGCCTGCTGCTGTCGGACAACCGCCGCGTGCAATTGTTCAGAGCGTGTATATACATGAAAGAAGCATGGCAGGGACGAGACGCGAGGAACTCGTTTGGATCGCACCACATAGAATGTGCACAATGCTCTCTAGAGCTCCTGGGTCCGCTTGACATTAGCTTCTTGACAGGTGTAGTTATCCGTGGCCCCCTCCAACGCTTACCTTTCTGCCAACGTGAATACATTTCAACCTGAAAATGGATTGAATTGACGCATTCGCGAAATGAGTGAATAACAGCCTTGCCACTCTTGGATCGCAGCTGCCATACAAGGGAGGGGGGAGGGAAAAGGTGACGTGTGAAGGGAAGGAAACGCTACAAAAACTTCATCTCAAGGTACTGTGCGGTGCGTTTCTGCTATTTACGAAAAATAAAACCATCGAAATATGTCTAGCGGACATCTTATGCAGAGCGTGCAGAAGCTGAGCCGCATTAAATAAAGCGCACTTCAGGGTCTAGGCGATACAAAGGAAGCGGTCACGTGTCAAATCAACACTTTTGTGCCCGCCGCGATAGCTTTGCGGCTATGGCGTTGTTCGACGGCGCGGATTTGGCCCGGGCAGCTGCATATCGACGGGGGGGGGGGGGGAATAGAAAACGCTCAAGGACTTTGATTTAGGGCTACGTTAAAGAATACCACATTGCCAAATTAATACGGAGTGCTCTACTACGGCCTGCTCATAATTCCGATGTGGTTTTGGCAGGTACAGCCCCATAATAAAATAGATTAAAGGGGGCGTGACACGGTGACTCAGCCTATTGTGGTTTCTTGCGAGAAATTATAGCAGATGGTTTCTTATGGCTATACACGCATAAAAACTAAGCACTAAAAGCACATTTCTGTTCAAAATATGAGCTCGAACTCGAGGCTCTAAGCCCCGCCCTCCAGCACCCACCGCCATAGTTCCAAGCCATGTGTGACGTCATAGGCAGCATGTAACCGAGCCGTCGTCTGTTACAAAATTGGCCAACCTGCGACGTGAGGTTGGGGCGTAGTATTACCGTATTTTCTCACCTCGCAACACGGTTATTCTCCTTAAGGGTGTTTTGACTGTAATATTTTTGAGTACGCAAAGCAAGTTAGCGGCGCCATTTCCGAAGTAATTCACTTCCGAAATACTTCCCCAAACAATTGTGAATCTCTCTACCAAAATGTTAATTCTTGCAATTTTCTAGCTGAATATATTTGAGAATGTTGGTGATGAATATTCAAGGGGGACTTGATAATTTACATTTATTGCGTAGCTCTAAAAGTTTCCCACGACGTGGAGGATGGTTAAACAAGTTTTTGGGCAGTTTTCAAGAGTAAAAAAAGTGTCTCAGTATTGTTTATCATTATTCCTGACTGTAGCAAATGAATGAGCATGAGGATACGGTCCGCTAACAGTGACAGGGAAGAAAGAGACCGTGGCACTACACGGCGTGTTACAAAAGCAACTCTTCATTAGGTGAACCTGTGCCCACAAAAACAAGCCACATTTCGGAACCAGGACATGCGCCGATATTCAAAACCTGATGTGAAAGCGCTTTCATTTCACGCACGCAAGAAATGTT
Source organism: Dermacentor variabilis (assembly GCF_050947875.1). Lineage (NCBI taxonomy): Eukaryota > Metazoa > Arthropoda > Arachnida > Ixodida > Ixodidae > Dermacentor > Dermacentor variabilis. The sequence goes on from NC_134570.1 coordinate 119,614,970, forward strand.
TATTTCATTATTGTAGCAATAATGAGAACACCACCATAGCAGGCACAGTGGACGCACTTCAGCTAACAAGAATTTATTCTTAATGTCTTTTTTTTTTCCTTAAGGGCAGCGCGTAGTTGGAACACGAATTTCATGTTTGTTTTCCACCTGTTGCAGGACCGTCTGTAGATGACCTCTAGAAAAACTGTTTCTGCCGTGAAGGTGACTTGACGCGTCCGAACGAGCGTTCAGATACTGCGCATGCACAAGTTCCCTAAGTTGTCGCACCACATCTAGTGGCGATTTTTTTTAGTGCTTATGGGAGTATGGATCAGGTAGCGCGTCGGTGGACCCTACTTGTTTTCTTTCTACGTTCGCTTATGGTAGCAATCTTGGTTATCTCATTCTCACATATTTAACGCGTCATTCCGACACGCTGGAGAAATTCAAAAGTGACTGCTCCTGAAGCGTAGCACAGGTAAACCTCCATTCGTTCCCGAAATATGCGGCAATGAAGGAAGAACTGGTGATCAAGTTGCGAATGGACTTCCCTCTCACCTCACCGATGAAACTGTGCAATGTAGATTTTGTCGGCATTGACTTCTGGAGCTGCGCATGTAAGAAAACAAAATTAGCTTGCATGTCCGCATTCTTTTTTGGCTTTCTACAGCGAAGATGCATATGGGGCTATGTGTTCCATAGGTTTTTCATGTCCGTGCGTGGTCAATAAAAATGGTGAGCGTGAGCCGATCCTGGTGGTAGTGAGATACCGTGCTGACCAGTGGCGGAGGCGAAGCAGGCTACAAGGACTCCGCCCCTATATGTAGTCGTAATAAACGATACGTCAAATATATAAATGAAGATGAATTGTTTCATGTCGATGGGTGTAATGCAAATATCTCTGAACAGCACATGCAATCACGAGCGGAAGGCGTTGCCATATACGCAAAGGACAAAAAAAATTTAGCATCCATATACGTTTAGCATTCGAGAGAACAATGTCATCGGCTTTGATGATGTCTGTGCCGCGCAAATAAAAGACAGCATAGTGATGTCCACTGTGTATATATCTCCAGGCACACCTAAGTGCGATATCGATAAGTTCTTGACCACACATTTTGCATGAGTACGCCGTGGTGACACAGTACCTCTGATGATCGTCGAAGAAATCAATGTGCCGATTTAATAACCAGGCAAGAAATGGTTCACTCAGCGGAGTTTATGTTAGAAGAATTTGGTTTGAAGGATCACAACAATCCGAGACACAACTATTCCACAACGGTCGCCTAGATATTTAACATTCATCAATATTCTGTGTGAGGGCGTATGCAGACCGATCACTGTATACCACAGTAATCAAGTAATCATATAACCGCCGTCACAGCCACTGACAAATGATCAAAATAAATATTGTACTGTAAAATAAGGAGCAGTGGGGCTGTGGCTAGGAGAGAGGCTACGACGACAAGAAAGAAAAACCTTGTTTCGGTGCTCGATCGGCTACACTACCTCTCGCTGCTCCGACGTTCTAGTCGCGAACGCTTACTGCTCAAAGTGCTTCGCGACATTTGGTGGAGGTGCGCGGTGGTGTAGCCGACCGACCAGGCAAGGAATCCTCAGACGGTCAACGACCTCATAACGCTTTGCCAGAGCTATGAGGAGCTGCGCAAACCACGGCTTTTTACGCGCCGAGCTCTCGCACCGGTCGTCGCGCTTTCAGCTCTGCGTGATGGTGTCACTTCTACTCCTTGCTGTTCAGAAATTTTCGACAAAATCAAGCAATTTGTACGAGAAGAAGTGGCACGCCAACTCTCTTTTCTACCACTCAGTCCAGCCTCAGACCCGCGGTTGTCTCCCGATCTCCGTCAGGTGATACAACAAGAAGTCGCTAACGCCGTAGCACTTGCTCATCAACCGCCTCCTACGCCTGTGCCACTTACAAACGCTGCCGTTGTCGCGAATCCAAGGCTTCAAATGGCAGATATGTCTGTGTTATCTGGACGACATCGTTATCTTTTCACCGGACGTTCATTCCCACTTACTTCGACTTGAACGCATCCTAAAGTGCATCGCCGATGCTGGCCTCCAGCTTAACTTGAAGAAGTGTCGCTTCGCTGCCCGGCAGCTGGTCATCCTCGGCCATGTCGTGTCGAAAGAAGGTGTACTCCCTGATCTGGCGAAACTACAAGCTGTTGCCCAGTTTCCCCGACCAACGACTTTGAAAGAACTGCTCAGCTTCATTGGGTTAGCGTCATACTTTCGCCGTTTCATCCGCAATTTTGTCACCATAATAGCACCTTTAACGCAGCTTCTTCGCAATGGCCACAACCTTTCAACCTGGTTACCGGATTGCGATGCCGCCTTCACGAAGCTGCGTCGTCTGTTGACGTCATCACCATTCCTGCGCCATTTCGACCCAAGTGCTCCAACTGAAATAGACACGGATGCCAGTGGCGTTGGCCTTGGGGCCGTTCTCGCTGAGAGAAAGGCTAGATTCGACGAGTACGTCGTTGCCTTCGCCAGTCGTGCACTCACTAAACCTGAATCGAACTATTCTGTCACAGAAAAGGAATGCCTGGCTATAATTTGGGCCATAACCAAATTGCGTACGTATCTTTATGGCCGCCCGTTTGACGTGATAACTGATCACCATTCGCTGTGCTGGCTGTCGTCTTTAAAAGAACCGTCCGGTCGTCTTGCACGATGGGCCCTTCGACTGCAGGAGTACGGCATTCGCGTGCTGTACCATTCTGGCCGAAAACACTCGGATGCGGATGACTTGTCTCCTGCGCCACTAACAGACGAGGCTAGCTCCCCGAAGGCCTCATTGTCCAAGTCTTCCCTTGCTGCCACGGTCATTCTTCTAGAGCAGAAGAAAGGGCCATGGATTGTGTCCCTACTGTGTTTCTTGTCCAGCCCATCGACACCCATTACCAATCGCGCATTACGTCGCCAAGCACATCACTTCTCCATTCGCGACGGGCTCTTGTACCGTCGTAACTATCTCCCGGACGGCCGAAAATGCTTGCTTGTCATCCCGCCGCACCTGCGTTCTGACATTTGTGCAGCGCTCCACGACGATCCCCAGTGCGCGCATGCAGGTGTAGTGAAGACATACGCGCGTCTACGCCTTCGTTACTACTGGCGGGCGATGTATCGATTCATCCATCATTATGTCCGCTCCTGTCTCGTTTGCCAACGCCGTAAGGATACTCCTCGTCCTTCAACCGCCCCATTGCAGCCTTTGCCTTGCCCAGCACATGCTTTTGATGGAGTAAGCATCGACATTTATGGACCTTTGCCAACCACATCAGACGGCAAGCGCTGGGTAATCGTGGCCATCCACCATCTTACGCGATATGCGGAAACTTCCCCTTTGTCCAGCGCTCCTGCACGTGACGTCGCCTGGTTTCTCCTGCGCCACATCGTCCTTCACCATGCAGCTCCCAGGGAATTACTCAGTGACACAGGCCGCGTCTCCCTCTACGACGTCATCGAGGCTCTCCTCAAAGAATGCCGCATCATTCATCGCACCACTACTGCGTATCATCCGCAGACTAGTGGCATGACCGAGCGCTTTATTCGCACTCTTGGTGACCTGCTGGCCATGTACGTTGCATTCGACCAAACCAAATGGGCCCATGTTTTACCTTTTCTGACCTATGCTTACAACACCGCTGCGCAGACTACCACGGGATTTACGCTCTTCTTTCTCCTGTATGGACGCGAACCCTTTTCCACAATGGATACTATCCATCCGTACCGCCCTGACTCCACGGAAACAACTACCCTATCCGAAGCTGCTGCACACGCAGAAGAGTGTGGCAAGCTTTCCCGTATATTTACGTCAGAAGACCAGCAACGCCAGAAGCACCATCGAGAAACTTCCAATGCTCCTGTATCCTATGCTCCTGGCCCGCTAGTGTGGCTTTGGGTTCCAGCCTCTACTCCTGGACTGTCACCGAAAGTCGCGTCGAAGTACCAAGGCCCATACCGCGTGATCAACCAACCGTCTCCAGTCAACTATATTCTGGAACCCCTCGAGCTACCTTTGGATCATCGCCGTCGAGGACGCGAAATTGCGCATGCCGAGCGTCTCAAGCCCTACTATGATCCGCCTGTGTTGTCCTACCCGTAGGTCGCCGGGACGGCTTCCTTTTCCGCGGGGGAGATAACTGTACTGTAAAATAAGGAGCAGTGGGCTTGTGCATAGGAGTGAGGCAACGAAGACGAGAAAGAACCAGCTTGTTTCGGTGCTCGATCGGCTACACTACACTACACTACACGTTCTAGTCGCGAACGCTTACTGCTCAAAGTGCTTCGCGACAATACATGTACCCTTGCTTAACCCAGAATGAGAAGAAAGGGGGTTAACTGAGGGGCCCTATTATTTATTAGCCATGTAGCTACGGCACAAGCCGGGCGAGGAAAAGAGGAGGAAGACGTTGGCTGACGCCCTATCTTCCCTGCCAGTTTCCCTGTCATCTCGAGATTTTACATAATCGACTTCATCTGAACGACACGTTCACCAACAACTAACTACCTGCACCAGCTTGGATTGCCCACCATCCTCTATTGTGATAACAGTGGTGCATCCGAAACTGTGTGACACATTTTATTGTAATGTAGAGATCACAGAGACAAGAGAATGTGATATTTCGTCTTTAGGTGTCTATCAAATTAGAAAATCATGTCTAATTCAACGAATTGCGTAAACGTGTGATTTTCCTACACGTGTGTAGAAAAAAAAAGGCTGGGTTGCATATGGCAGTACTGCAGCACTGTTTCCGATGGGTGTCGATTAGGACCGCGCGTTGTGAACCACGAAAAAAATTAAATTAACTGTGGGAATCTACGTAAGCGAAGCTTTCTGTGCTGTTTGCTTTGACTGTCGTAATTACTGGTGATGTTGACTGCAAATATTTAATTTTTTCAACGGTTTCTTAACACGAGTGTGTTGAGTTGATGTTAAACGTTACCTTGTGTGCCCCACTACTGCTTGTCTCCTTAGTACACAAAACACAAAGGGAGAGGTGTTTGCTTTAGGTGTTTTCCGCCATATTTCGTCTCCTCAGAGAGGGTTGAGCATTGTCATTGCGTCACATGGCACATCGCATCATGGCAGAAGCCCTAAACTTGAATTTGATGATTGGGCTCTGCTTGCCAAAGCCACGATCGGATTATGAGGCATGCCATAGTGGTGCACTCCGGATTAATTTTGGCAGCATAGTGCTCCTTAACGTCCCCTAAATCAAAGTGCCGCAGCGTTTTTATTTCCCCCTGTTAAAACTGCGCGTGCCTCGGTCAAATTTCCTTCCTCGAGCAATGCCATAGCCACAGTGCTACTTCGGCGGGCGCAAAAGTGTTTAGTTGACGTGCGACCCCTTCCGTTGTGTCGCCTAGACCCTGAGGTGCACTTTAATTAACGCGACTCTGCTTACGCATATCCGGCGTATGTCACCGCTAGACTTATTTGATGGTTTTATTTTTATACATAGCAGAAGCGGACCGTACCGTACCTTGATTTTAAGTTTATCTAGTGTTTCTTTGACGTCTCGCGTTAGCGTTTTCTATTCCGCACATCCCCCCTTGTATTTGTACGAGAACTACAAACAAAAGGTGGCAAGTCTCTCGTTTCGCGACTGCGTCTGTTCAACCCATTCACTTCATTCTTTTCCCGCTGCTTGCTTCCATTCTATGTAGCTGAACTCTGGATTGGCACGCTGGTAAAAAGGTAAGCGCTTCCGGGGGTCACGGATAATTACAGCTGTCAAAAGGCTTATGTGGCCTTGACCAGGAAGCTCCGGGAGGCATTGTTTACATTCGACACGGAGCGGTCCAAACGAGTTCTTCGCGTCTCTACCCTGCCACGCTCTTTCCAAGTATATAGACCGCTTCATCGGACGACGAGGAAAGGGCGCGCGCCAACCCTTTCCTCCTCTCTGGCTTGGGCGATCCGGCGCGGCGCTGCTTGACGGTATAGCTGTCGCGAGCTGCAGAACGATTTGGGGAAGGTTTAGATCTTACTTTGTGACATTTACGCATGTTCGTTCATATAAGGTCGTCAGGGAAGCCTTTCGGTGCACCGGTAACTACAGTACGCGCTTGGGGGCGCGAACACCTGACGCGCATTATCAGCCGCGGTGTCTGTATGTGTTGTGAACTATAATGCGTATATCCTCTTTAATTAAATGAATAGAACCGGTGTCTCTGTGTTACCAGCATGAAATGGTAAATCTGCTCACTATCTGATCGCTCGGTGTAGAAACTAAAACATAAAAGCGCATGCTCGAGTGCGGTCAACCTAAGGCAACCAGGAAACAAATAAGCGGCAGGCGCTATCACATAATTGTGGTACACCGGCATCGTTCCCACGTATTTCAAGTCTAGTAGGCTTAAAATCACTATATGTCTACGCTAGCCTTCCTGCATGAGGCCGATGGCGCTGCTCAACACAGCGATTATTGCGGTTGTTGAACTAGCATGATACATATATAAGCTATGTGCGTCGACATTGCCGTTTTGCTCTGTAAAGCCATATTATATGAGAGGGATCGCATAATAAGAAAGCGATCGCTCTTCTTGAGGACAAAATTTCTGAAATACTTGTGGGTGCGTCATAGAGAATGGAACAAACACAACCGAAAAAAAAATTCGGTTATATTCCACTTTCTCGAAAAAGAAAGAAACACGTGCCAACGCAACAGTACGAGCTCGCATTGTCACGCCACCCAACGTTTATAGATACATAAACATTGATGCCACATGCTTGGAACATACGCTTAATGGAACAAAGATATCTATTTTCCAGCACCTACCACTGCTTGGGATGCTCGCACAGTTGGTAAACGGTTGCTTTGCTGGAAAAGTATAGTTCACACTGTAAGGTATGCTGTTATAACTAACGAAAACTTTTTATGTTCATGGGTGGAAACCTCATACACAGAACCAAGTAATCACGCAATGTAATCTGCAGCTAACAGTTTGAACGCTTGTCAAAGTATAATAGTACAGCTCCTATCGTAGCAGAACGGTCGCCACGCTGTTACCATCGCCGTGTATGTTTTATTGCTCCGAAACCGCAGCTTAAAACTAGAGGATAATACTGCAGTAAGGTCACATTAGCGAAAGGAACGGTCAGTAATGCGCAATTCATCTCCGACGCTGATTGTAGGCTCAAAGATGCGCGCACACATCGCGCTGCGTGCTCCGTCCGCCTCAGCGCTAGTAGAAAGTCTATCCATAGTGACTGAAACCACTTCTGTACGTCTCACACAAGCGTCTAGCGCGTAGAAGACGCATGCCATGGTAAATAGACCATGCGAGTGCGAAAACAAACACCAGAAGCTACCGCCAAGCGTATACCTGCCATGCGAAACGGACCGCTCGCCCAAGCCAGCATGCCGACTGCCCATAGATGGCGCCACTGCGTAGCAATATGGTGGCGACTATGAAAACACGGTGTATACACGCTCTCAACCGCTCGCCGACAGCAGCAGCCATAGCAGCAGCAGCAACAGTGGCAAAGACGAAAGGAAACGCACAGAAAGCTTCGCTTTAAGACTCATATAAGCCCAAACTTTCAGTTCGTACTACACTATGTGTGTTTTTTGGTAATGGCAGCAATGAGTATACCACCTAAACCCTAGTAAGTCCTGCACACCGTAAACTGCTAATACGAAGATACAGAAACCATAGCACACAATGGAAGGTGAGTAAAAGAACGAATTTATTGGTCCCTGTACAACACCTCCAACAAATGCAACAATAAATGAACTACTAGAACAAAAGGTCATGTGACTATTTTGGCTCTCGCGCTCTCCTCACATGTGCATCATTCGGTGCCTTTCGAGTCCTGTCATTCGGGGTCTATAGAACGTTCATTTCTTGCCGCACTAGTCGTCGGCCGTGGCCATGAACTCCTCCAGGAACCTGTCATTCACGGTGGAATGGTGACAGGTTCCGGGACTGTTGGCACAGGACACCAGGCCGCAGTTGACGCCCAGCTTGTCCTCACGTGACAACGTCTCGGCGCCTCCTCTGATGCTTTCTTCAACTGCGGCGTCGCTGATACTGCGGCATCGCTTGAAGCGCTTCAGAGGAACGCCTGCGCATAGCACAATAAATGGAAGGCCGGTATCACCTCGGCATCCGTGGTGGCTACCGCGAGGGCTATCGCTGCTTCCTCGGCCGCCTCCGTCTCTTCCGTACGTATCGTCACGCTCGCGACGCAAGTTCCGCTATTGTCCGTGATTGCGACCGCGAAGCTACGTTGCCGCTCGTAACGGGCCAAAAATAAAGAATAAATTTTTATGTGCTCAAGTGCGTCCATTGTGCCTGCTATGGCGGTGTTCTTATAATTGCTACAATAATGAAATTAATATTCTTGCGTGTGTGAAACGAAAGCGCTTTCAGATCAGGTTTCGACTATCGGCGCATGTCCTGGTTCCGGAATGTGGCTTGTTTTTTGTGGGCACAGGTTCACCTAATGAAGACTTGCTTTTGTCACACGCCTTGTAGTGCCACGGTCTGTTTCTTCCCTGTCACTGTTAGCTGACCGAATCATCATGCTCATTCATTTGCTACAGTCTCAACTAATGTTAAACGCTTCTGAAACACTTTACTACTCTTGAAAAATTTCTAAACATTTGTTTAACCATCCTTCATGTCATGGGAAACGTTGAGAGCTACACAATAAATCTAAATTATCTAGTCTCCCTTGGATATTCATCACCAACATTCTCAATGTATCTTCAGCTAGAAGACTCCAAAAATGAACTTTTTCGCATAGAGATTCACAAACCACTGTTTGGTGAAGCATTTCGGAAGTGAAATGTTTTGGAAATGGCGCCGCAATAAACGCGCTTTGCGTACTCAAAAATATTACTGTCAAAACACGCTTAAGGAGAATAATCCTGTTGGGAAGTATGTGGATTATTTCTTTATTGCCGGGTCATGCTTGAAGTCCGAGAGCAGGAGCACCTGTGGAGAGTGGCGTCCGCGTAGACAAAGGTCTCTGGTGACCTCCTCTCCTATTGTTCAATAGTTGGACCCATTAGCGAGCACCTCCGTTTCAGGTGGCCACAGCAGGGCGCTACTAGCACTTCCAGCGGCTAAAACGAGCGGAGCATCAGACTTTTTAGCAGATGATTTGTCTGCGCGCCTAAAGGACTCTTCGGTCCCGCAGAAGACGGTACCGTCATGTGACTAACCTTAAATGAAACCTTTCTAGATATGTAATACAGATTGGCTATTTTCAGACTCCTAAGTTAGCTTACCAATCAACACTGTCCACAAAACCAAGTCTGCTTCTCTTAATTGACATTTATTTCAGATTCAATTATTTAAGCGGGCCAAAAAATTGAAGATCAGCTTGCAGGCCTTGCCGTAAACATCTGACTGCCTAATTACTAACGTTGCAGTAGTGAGGCAAGTCAGGAGTTCCGTTTCATAAACCATCAGAAGTGGTGTGGAAAGAAAAAAAAAGTTGAGCCCGATTAGAGTGCACATCATTGGGGAAATGCTTATCATCCTGCTCTCTCGGTATCTTTCTACCTACGTGAGAGAAATTGTTATCAGGGTAACAACTGTGATCGCGGAATCAGAGACGTCCGGTACACATGCAGTATACCATCAACTAGGAGGAATCGTCTATATTCTCAGACGCAAAATAGAGGGAATGTACCTGCTTTCACGAAGCATTTAGGTGTCTGCCAAAGCAGAAAATCATGTCTGATTCCACGAATTGTGCAAACGTGTAATTTTCCTTCACCTGTGTAGAAAAAAAAAGGGTGTGTTGCATATGGCAGTTCTGCAGCACTGTTTCCGATGGGGGTCGACTAGGTCCGCACGTTATGAAGCGTGAAAAAAATAAAATTATGCAGGTCCCACGCACTGTGGGAATCTATGTAAGCGAAGCTTTCTGTGCTGTTTGCTTTGACTCTCATAGTTACTGGTGATGTTGACGGCAAATATTTAATTTTTTCAACGGTTTCTCAACACGAGTGTGGGGAGTTGATGTTAAACGTTACCTTGTTTGCACCACTACTGTTTGTCTGCTTAGTACACAAAACACAAAGTGAGAGGTCTTTGCTTTAGGTGTTGTCCGCCATATTTCGTCACCTAAGAGTGGGTTGAGCATTGTCATTGCGTCACATGGCACATCGCATAATGGCAGAAGCCGTAAACTTGAATTTGATGATGTGGCCTTGCTTGCCACAACCACGATCGGATTATGAGGCACGCCGTAGTGGCGCACTCCGGATTAATTTTGGCACCCATGGTGCTCGTTAACGTCTCCCTAAATCAAAGTGCCCGAGCGTTTTTTTTATTTCTCCCTCGTCGAAATCCGGGTGCCTCGGTCAAATCTGCGACCTCGAGCAATGCCTTAGCCGCAGTGACATTTCGGCGGCCACAGAAGTGTTTATTTCACGTGCGACCACTTCCGTTGTGTCGCCTAGACCCTAAGGTGCACATTAATTAACGCGACTCTGCTTACGCATGTCGTGCGTATGTTTACCGCTAGACATATTTGATGGTTTTATTTTTATAAATAGCAGAAGCGCACCGTACGGTATCATGAACTTAAGTTTATCTAGCGTTTCTTTGCCGTCTCATGTTAGCTTTTTCTATTCCACCCCTCCTCCGCTGTATTTGTATGAGAACTGCGAACAAAAGGTGGCAAGTGTGTTAGTCTCTCGTTTCGCGACTGCGTCTGTTCAACCCATTCTCTGCCTTCTCTTCCCGCTCGTTCCTTCCATTCCACCTAGCTAAACTCTGGATTGGCACGTTGGTAAAAAGCTAAGCGTTTGCGAGGGGTCACGGATAATTACAGCTGTCAAAAGGCTAATGTGGCCTTGACCCGGAAGCTTCAGGGGCATTGTGCACATTCGACACGGTGCGGTCCAAACGAGCTCTTCGCGTCTCTTCCCTGCCACGCTATTTCCATGTAAATAGACCTTTTCACCGGGCGAGAAGAAAAGAGCGCGCGGTGCTGCTTGACGGTATTACTGTCGCGAGCTGCGGAACGATTTCGGGCTGGTTTAGATCTTACTTTATGAAATTTACACACGTCCGTTCATATAAGCTCGTCACGGAAGCCTTTCGCTGCACCAGTAAGTACAATACGCGATTGGGGGCGCGAAAATGTGACAAGTATCTTCAGCCGCGGTTTGTGTATGTGTTGCGAACTATTTTGCGTATATCCGTTTTAATTAAATGAATAGAACCGGTGTCTCTGTGGTACCAGCCTGAAATTGTAAATCTGCTCGCTATCTGATCGCTCGGCGTAGGGACTAAAACATAAAACATAAGAGCGCATGCTCCTGTGCGGTCAACCTAAGGCAACCAGGAAACAACTATGCGGTAGGTGCTATCAAAGAATTGTGGTACACCGGCATCGTTATCACGCATGTCAAGTCTAGTAGGTTTGAAATCACTATATGTGTACGCTAGCCTTGCTGCATGAGGCCAATGGCGCTGCTCAACGCACCGATTACTGCGGTTGGTGAACCAGCATGATACACATATAAGCTATGTGCATCGGCATTACCTTTTTGCCCTGTAAAGCCATAACGTATGAGAGAGATCGCATAATAAGAATACGATGGCCATATTTCAGGACAAAATTTCCGTAATACGTGCGAGTGCGTCATAGAGAACGGAACGAACACAACCGAAAAAAAATTGATTATCATCCTCTTTCTCGAAAAAGAAAGCAACACGTGCCAACGCCACAGTACGAGCTCGCATTGTCATGCCGCACAACGTTTACAGATATATAATCATTGACGCCGCATGCTTGTAACATACGCTATATAGAACAAAAATATCTACAATCCAGCGCCTACCACTGCTTTGGATGCTCGAACCGTTGGTAAACGGTCGCTTTGCTGGAAAAGTATAGTTTACACTGCAAGGTATGCTGTTATTACTAACCAAAACTATATTATATTCATGGGTGGAAACCTCATACACAGAACCAAATAATCACGCAATGTAATCTGCAGCTAACAGTTTTAACGCTTGTCAAAGTATAATAGTACAGCTCCTATCGTAGCAGAACGGTCCCCACGCTGTTACCATCGTCGTGTATGTTTTATTGCTCCGAAACCGCAGCTTAAAACTAGACGATAATACTGCAATAAGGTCACATTAGCAAAAGGAACTGTCAGTAATGCGCAATTCATCTCCGACGCTGATTGTAGGCTCAAAGATGCGCGCACACCTCGCGCTCCGTGCTCCGTCCGCTTCAACGCTAGTAGAAAGTCCGGCCATAGTGACTGAAACCGCTTCTGTACGTCTCACACAAGCGTCTAGCGCGTAGAAGACGCATGTCATGCTAAATAGACCGTGCGAGTGCGAAAACAAACACCAGAAACTACCGCCAAGCGTATACCTGCCATGCGAAACGGAACGCTCGCCCAAGCCAGCATGCCGACAGCCTGTAGATGGCGCCACTGCGTAGCAATATGGTGAAGACTATGAGAAAAAAACGGTGTATACACGCTCTCAACCGTTACCCAAAAGCAGCCGCCAAATCAGCAGCACCAACCGTGGTAAATACGAAAGAAAACGCACTGAAAGCTTCGCTTTAAAACTCACATAAGCGCAAACTAGCATTTCGCACTACACCATGTGTGTTTTTTGGTAATTGCAGCAATGAGTATACCACCTAAACCTGAGTAAGTCGTGCACACCGTAAACTGCTAATACGAAGGAACAGAAACCATAGCACACAATGGAAGGTGAATAAAAGGACGAATTTATTGGGCCGTGTACAACACCTCCAACAAATGCAACAATGAATGAACTACCAGAACAAAAGGTCATGTGACTATTTTCACTCTCGCGGTCTGCTCACATGTGCATTATTCGGTGCCTTTCGGGTCCTCTCATTCGGGGTCTATAGAATGTTTATTTCTTGCCGCACTAGTCGTAGTCCATGGCCATGAACTCCTCCATGAACCCGTCATTCACGGTAGAATGGTGACACTTTCCGGGACTGTCGGCACAGGACACCAGGTCACGGTTGACGTCAACCTTGTCCTCGCGTGACCATGTCTCGGTGTCACCTCTGATGCTTTCTTCAACTGCAGCGTCGCTGATACTGCGGCATCGCTTGAAGCGCTTCAGAGGAACGCCTGCGCATAGCACAATAAATGGAACGCCGTAGGTTAGGGTTCTCGAAGATACGAATTTTAGAAATCAAGGCAGGAACATACATCCCGCAAGATCACAGGAATTCTACAAGAAGAAACAAGAAACAATACAGAGAAGGAAACAAAGTTTCTGTTCCAGTCAAAATGCGTGTTCTGCATATTACGGAGCAAGTCACGAAATATTTTATGGTCTCCTTAACGGCCTAACTAGTCATGCTAATTAGACATGCTAATTAACACACTTCACAAGTATCGAGAATCGGCAAAACCTTCATTTATAAAGTTCTCGAGAGTTCCAAAGAACCTTGTTGACCCTATCTTTTTGATATTCCACAGTCTTTCCTTGGGACGCGTAAGAAATTATTGCTTACCAAGTAAAACAGGAGGAAGACGGGACATGGAAATTCAAGAAGATGAGCAGGACGACAACAAGGTGAAAGCGGGAGCCAACGTTTCGTCAAGTGGACATCACCTTGCTCTCGTTTTTCTATTGCTTTGAAAGTAGGAAATATAAGCTGCTGAATAAGATATTTCGTAGAAAGTTGTGCAGTAGTATTATTGGAAGTTTTCCGCTGTAGCATAACTGGCTAACTTATGCTTGCATGTTATGCTTGCAAGTTATGACTTGCAAAGTTGCACTAAGTAACCTTGAATGGTTATGCAGTCGGGCGCACGACAAAATCAGTGTGACGTGGTGTGTACAACCGTAAACAAACTACATAATTCACGCCCCCCCTCAAGTGTGTCGGCCAATTTTTAAAGCTTGTCTGGAGTTTGTTAGGACGCCTTGTATAAAAAAATAGAACAAAAGAAATGCTGACGCGGCGTGGTGCTTGCAGCAGAGCTGCCCCCCCCCCCCCCCTCACAAAAGGGCGCTTCAAAAGTTTTGCGTATTGCATCGATAGGACAGGTTGTAAATGTGGGCATGCTCGAGAAAGTCCCGCTATCGACAAGCCTCGCTTCTGTGCAAACCTTTTGCCAGAACGCTAAGCGGAATACCAATGCTAAAACTTCAAAAAAAAAAAATACGGCGTGAGCCACACATTCGCACTTAATACGAATCCGAACATGGAGAGCAGTAGAGGATCCACATTGAAAAAAATTCACGTGAAATGTTTTGGATATAAATGTTACAGTACAGAATAAGTTTATCTAAAATTGGAAGCCCAGCGCTTAGGCGAAATACGCAAAATATAACAGCGCACCTATTTGAGGACGGCACGCACTGCGGGGGCAAGCAAGGGGAAAGCTTTATTTCTTTTTCAGATATTTCGACGGCTTTCGTTATAATGTGGCAAAAAAGGCCACACAAGATGTACGCGCCGCAAAAGTCATGGTAATATGTTCAAATTCCTTCTGAAATGTTATGTTGGCATACCTGCTGTGTGCATATTAATCATATTCTTCAATATTGATTACAAACGTAATAATTAGGAATTATGGAAAAACGGTGGACACATTCTCGAGGTTGCAGCGAACGAAATAGTGTTGTTTTATCTGCATCGAAGGCGAGGTATTTTTCTTAAAACATGCTACTTCCCAATTTGAGATGTACACTGTGTACGGTGAATAGGCAGTTTCGGAAATAGAGCCGCATGCTCTTTTGCGTACCCCAAAGAAAAGTAAGTGTCACTATATGACTTCTTTTTTGTATTATTTTGAACGCATCGCCTAAACGTTTCGGCCATCTTGTTCCCTACTTCTGTTTACAGGGAAGCTGTTTATCTCTAGTCACCGTATTTCATCCCCCAAATACTTTCGCCGTAGGAAAAGGGGGCGGGGTGGCGGGGGGGGGGGGTGCCCTGGCCGGCTTAGGTCCGTATGACATCAATGCGTGGGCAGATCCCGCAGATTGTTCAATGTCGAGCTGACCCGTGGCGGAGATGAAGCAGGATTGAAACACTCCGCCAACTTCGAAAGCAGGGTTTAATTTCTTGGGCCCTAATAGCGCTATGTAATTGCGGCGTTGCAAGAGAGAATGAATATAAGAACGTGCACTTAGTCTAGCAAGTTGGCCTTCATGAGCTTTATTTGTTTTAAATCCTGCTGGATGAATAATAAAAGAGGGAAACAGTGTGGCCACGGCACCTTTGCATTTGGCCTGTGCTTCTGTGGGAGGTGTGGTGAACACGGCGGCACATGTGTCAGCGTAGTGTGGTGCCGTGTGAAAAAAAAATGTGTGATTTCGAAGTGTATGCAGCCCATGTTTGCCGCCTAAACTGCTTGGGTAATAATTCGTCCGCGTATGAATGTTGCGGCCCCACGACTTTCTTTTTAGCGAACGGTCGGCTTACGGCACATGACTGTTAAATAAATTAGCGCAGTTCCTTTTCGTAAAGTAGCCTCAAATGTGGCCTGCATAATTTATCGCTCATATCTAACTAGCTGTTCGATGTGTTAACGTTCCTCATTAGAAACAGTGAAATCCAATCCACTGTTTATTGCATACGCCGTAAGTAGTGGCCTCGAAACTAGATAATTAAGCTCAGCTTGCAAGGTAAAAAGCAATGTTTACGTTGACTAAAGCTGGCTATAAAGCAACGAGAATGTACAAATTTGTAATCTTCGGTCCGACCTCCAGCTCCATAACCGGGACACTCGCGCCACGCTGCGTGCTTGGAAAATACATATGTCCATCAGTGCATACGCTAAATAACATCGATGCATTTGTTACGTTTACAGCGTCTGCGTCGTTCGTTTTTGTTCACATGCTGGCGTTGTGCGACTTATGTCGTCGTTCAGAGGAGAAAACTGCGCTAATACATTTCAATTGCCACATGTGCCGAATATCGAGGAAAATTTATTTGCGAAAATATATTCATAGTCAGCTCTTGTCGTAACGTTTTTCCTCTGTTCATACCGTAATTCCTGGATACGTGGCTTGTATCGCTACGTTTTTCTTTTATTCGCTTCTACGCATACGCGCAGCACATTCTCGGCCCCCGGAGCTGGGCGATGGCAAAAGCTGTAAGCCCGGAATTTTGCTCTTCGTGCATTGACGAACTTGTGAGGCCAACGCGGGTTTTATTTAACGAACAATCAAAATTAGGGACACGTGAACCCGTACAAATTGGGTAACTCTGAGGATGCTCCATGAGACCTCGAGGAGCTGGTAGCTACGATACACGTTGATACAATTGTGATTATCTGGTGCTTTTCACGATCTCCGTCATTTTGCAATAAAGGGAGTTCGGCAATTCACTGTAGTTTATCAGAGTACTACGTCGGGAGAGTTCGCGCATACTTAAGAAGGCTCTTGCGCGAAGGGCTAAAATACACGGAAGAAATGCGAGGAGGAGACAGAAAGAGCGCCCTGCATTGGGCACTCTTTCTTAATCCACTCATTTGTTCGTCAATTCTTACCTTGCGCCGCACACCAATCTTATTTTCACTGAAGGTTCACCATTATTTTTCGGCGAGGAACCTTCATAGCAGTGAAGTGTCTCCATCTGGTATTGCATCATTGTCCCCAGCGAGACGAGTGAATGAAAGCATACTTCCACGCATGCGATAGCTAAGCTTTTTTGCCTTTCATTGTCAGACAGTTATATGGACACTTCGGGCGTATTTCCTCCCTCGTCGCCGCGCGTTGTATGCTGCAGATTCTACGGAAAGCGTGCGAGGGTGAGCCGAGACGGACGGCGGCTTGATGCGTGGCGTCTCCTCGCGCCCACACAGGGAGGGGGGGGGGGCAAAGTTTATCGAAGAGTGTGTATAAACGTGGGCAAGAGAGGGGGGGGGAAGAGGCCTGCAGGCGGCTCTTCTTGGCGGCAACCTGCGGTGGTTGTAAACGCTAAGCAACAAGGTATGATTGATGGCTTGCAGAATGCCGTGTTCTGGCGCGCTTAAATTGCGCTAAAATCAGAGGCAACGCGACAGGTATTTCGCTGTCCTCTGGGGCCACTCTTCATCACCCCAGCGTTGTGACAGCAAGTGGACTTGCTCATAGAGAGAGATATGTTCGTGAGTTGCCATACGCGTGTCTGAACACGTCCTTTAATTTAATAGGAGTGGATAGATTAGTGCAATTTCTACGGCCGACAAAAAAAAAAAACTTTCTTTGTGTAGTATTTTTTGGCATAAAGGTACGTGCCACGTGCATCTGCCCTCGCGTACCGATGCTACGCAAAGTGGCAGATGTTGCATTGGCTTGTATCTTTTTTTTTTCATTTCTTCTAAATATTGCACATGTGCAGATCGCTTCATTGCAGATCGCCCGGTATGCGTAGTAGCATGGAAATTATATTCGTCAACAACACGCGGCAATGATGTGAAAGTGCTACGGACACTATTCTTGACAGTGTCGAATTCCGCCACGTCGTGGAATTTGGCAATGACGGCATTTTGAGCCAATTAGAGATGCCCACAAGTACCTCCGATATGATCAAAATGCCGCATTTACCAAATATGACAACATGACAGAATTCAGCACTGTCCAGAATATATATATATGTATAGTATCTCCAATGCGTTGCACGATATGTAACGGCCACTTCTTGGTAAATCCCCCATTGGGGGTATGTGCAGTAATAAAATTATCCCATGGAATGTCCAATGTATCATATCTGGTGCGCTGTGTTTTATTCGCCGTAACGATAAAAGAAACACAGAAAACCGAAAGCGAAGTCTCTATTTCGCTTTTATATGTTGGAGTGACGTTTCACCCTTGGATAGCTTAAAAAACAATGAACAATTCATTATTAGCACAATAAATAGGTTACACCAGAAAAAAATAGTAGTTCTCTTTATACGTATGTACTCTCCATGGCCAGAATAAATGAGAGTAGCTTGTTCCAAATTTCCTTGATGAGCAGCTGTGCCAGGAAATTAGAGACCTAATCAAAACACCGACACGGTTCTTTTCCAAATCCTCATTGTGGGTACGTGTTATAGAATGGACATCAATATATTTAACCCGCGGTGACCATATGAAAAATCTATTTGGTGTGGGCAAGGAGAAGTATACGTCAATGCTTACTTTGTAAGAAGCTGCAAACGATATAAAGTGTTTTCAAGGTCAGTGGAGATTCCATAGATTTCTTGGACATTATCCTGTGTACCATCCATAAGGAGTTGCCTTTACCCTAACACATAATTTGATTTCTAGCAGTTCTATACACGGCAGCTGTACAATATGCTTTTATCTCGATCCTAGGCTTCCACAGTATATGGAACACACGTGTGGAAGTGAGGCGCCGAGATGTCAACCTTCCTCCTCGCGTAAAACCTTCATCGAGATTGTCGCATATGTAAGAGTGACGTAACGGGCACGGTCTAAACCTCCCGAGTGGACCAATGTATTTGATATGATGATTACTATTGGAAAAATGAAATAACTTGTTTCCGTCTCAGTATTCCCGACCACCGTGTGACGTAACATGGGCAGATGGAATTTTCACGAGAAGGGAACTTGTGGAACAACACCGCTAGAAAAGGTGCTTCCGCCACACGTCATTTCACCACGTCCAAAAATCCGACATGCTGTTTGTTTGCCGTGGCGGTTACAGATGGCGCCGTCATTACGTTGTAGTGACATCGCAAGCTGCCTGTATGAGACCCTAAGCTAGGCCTTGATCCCTGTCACGGTCCGTTTATGGAAAGCGACTTAAAATAATATCGCTATCTATGTTTTTCATTCAAATCAAGGATGAGAGCGTTAAATTTCAGAAGTGAAAGAAGAATGTGTATTTACACATAGAAAGAGGAAAGAAAACACCCATAAACAAAGCATAGAAAAAAAGCACAAAAAGCACTCTACACTGCTTGTAACAAACCCAGTTCTCATTAATCAAAGCCACCGCTATTCTAATCATAAAGTTGTGAGGTTTGTCCGAATACACAAGGACAGTAGAATGAGAGCGGGGTGCGGCTCGCCAACAGTTCTTGTCACGTGGTCGCGAAGTTGAAGAGCGCCGAGCCGTCGTCGACGGAAGGCACTGGTCGCTCCTTGAGCGAACTCAAGGTTGTCACGTGATGGGACCTTGTGCTGACTCAGCAGGTTAAGCAGTCCAGGTTCTGAGTGTGAGAATCTGCAAGCTCGGGCCCACGGCTCGACGGCTTACGCAGGCTACCGGAGGACGCTGACTTCTTCGGCGCTCACTTGCGTACGAACACTACCACGCGTTTCAAGGGTCTCGATGATGATGACAATGACCTCATGTTATGGCTCATACGCACACGAGGGGATTGGCCAAGTATTGCGTGCTGAAACGATTACCTATTCTTTTGGAGTGTTACCAATTCGATGTGAGCAAAAAAAAAGGAAAGGAAACACGCAAAAACAAGCAAATTACAAGAGAACAATAAAAAAGTTATTCGTTTTGTTGATTGTATGTAAATGCAAACGGCATCAAACTCGTCCCTTGGTCTCTCGCGCATCTATTCTTCTCCCTTCATTTTCTTCTACGTCACCCACCGTGTACGGCCCTTAATGGTTCCTTTCTTCTTAGTATTTTGTTTTGACGTCGCATCAGACATCACGCCCGTCGCTTCTTCGTCGTCGGCTTCTGGCGCTCACCCGTTCGCTCTCGATGTTAAGTTGTCTTCGCCGCACCGCTCCTTTTGTCTGCGGCACTGGCTTCGCACACTGTCACTCACAAATGCACAACAATCCCTGAATATTCAACATCACTTTGAACATGTATGTCTAGATAACACCAGAACGTAGCATACTAGGTTACATAAGGCCCCGCGAAAGATCACAGCACAACTGACTTATCGTGAAGGGGGCGAACAAGTTTGAAATGGCTACCGTTCCCGCATGAAATGGGTCGAACGGTCAGGTGATCACGTAACTTCAGTTGCATTCAGAAGTCTGCGTTTAACCTCGAGAATCGGTGGCATGAACAAAAGCAAGGGCAAGTGAGGAGGCTGAGGATAGAGTATGTATCTGCGGAAAATGAAAAAAGAAGGAACTTGAGAGGGAAATGGCGAAGTGCGGCATTGGCATTGATAGCGTGTACTGGCGTATGCACAACCACGCGTATGCGCTTAGTCGTCAATGGTAGCGTCGCAGGGACCCACAGTTCCTGTCTCATAATTGCTCCAGCAAATCATTCAGTTGTGCGTGCTGTTTGGTCATTCATAATGCTTCTTCTGTTAAAAAAATTTCTGACAGAAAACCAATTTCGAAAATCGCAGGCTTATCAAGGTTAAGCCCAGTGGATGCGAAGCATGTTAAGCAGCTTTCCGATTTTCCTTCTCCGTTTCTCGTCTGGGCCACTCCTTTTCGAGGCGCTGCTCTCATTCTTCGGGAGTTTCTAAAGCACGCTTCTGTCGGTTGGCAACATTTCTCCCTTCCTGTCTCAGTCGTTCCTTTTCGAGTGGCTGTTGTCGCTCTTCGATGGTTTCCATGGCACGTCTCTGTCGTTTAGTGGCATTCCAGCGCTCCGAACTGGCAGAAATGCTGACGGAGTCGCCGATTCCGCTAGTTGAATCACTGGTTGAGGCTTCACTTACACCCTCGGAGCGTTGTCGTCGATTCGCATATTGAGCGCGCCGCTTGGCTAGGCGTTCTTCGCGTTCTTCATCGGTTTCCGTAGCACGCTGCAGCCTTCGTTTTGCATTCCTATTATTAACGTCCTTAGCGTTTGGAGGCATGTTGACCGCATACACGCCCGGCGCAAAGACGCTGGCGCGGTTGCGGGCACAGAGACTGACGCGACGGCGGGCGCGCGCCGCTTCATCCCTCGCGTGACGTCACATATCACGTGATGCAGCGATGGTGGCGCCGCCGCCGCGTCGCGCGCGACGGCGCGAACCGCAGCGTGGAGGCCTCCGCCGGGAGGCGACCGACGGCGCGATATGAGGCCCCATCTGCAGCCGGAGTGACGTCATCACGTGACGTCATGTCACGTGACCCCACTTCAGGGTCAATGGTGGCCAGCGCCGGGCGTCGGGCGAAGGCCCGAAACCTACGTTAATATGCTTCGCATAAAAGTTGGCTATGGTGGATGTTCAATCTTACGAGTAACACCATTGGAGTTAAACAATATTCAACGCTGAACTGGAGCACGAAGCCGAGCGAAGGAAATGCACGTCATATACGGAACAATGAAATATACAGCAGCCAGTTTGCAGCTCGGAGTTTAACGCTGCTAGGAAAGGCACCACTTTTCTTCCCCGCGTAAAGTAAACAGTCATGATAGAACGTCAATGGTTTAAGTGTGGTTTAGTCTCGTTTTCAAACCTGACTTTATATGCGTTCATTGGGAGAGCAAGACGATGTGGTTGTAATTTTCGGCTTCGGTGTGGCAGCGGTCGGCCCAGGTGGGAATGTCTGGGCCGGGACAAGGTAAAAATATTCGTAGTTTCTTTGTACTACAAATGCGCAATTACTCCTCCGTTTTATGTTAAAATGTGTCGGATCCAGCCCGTGTGGGTGGGCGCGAAACGACTATGGGCGGGGCCTGAGGTACTTTGACCTTCCACGGACGCTTCCTAACCAACCACCTGATTGGTTGGTGGAGTGGGAGAGGGAAAGGGAAAGACACGCGTTGCCGTGCGAGTGAAAAAATTTTATTCTACGCCTGAATTCGCCGAGCAAAGGAACGATGCCAGCTGAACTGGAGCCGGTAGCCGCCATGGGCTGTGTGGCCACTACTTGCCAACCGACGTCAGCTCGAAAACCAAAGCGAGTGCGTTTCACCCTGCCCAGTGGCCGCGTGGTGTGCCCAAGGAGAGTGGAGCTGGCTGCACGGGAAACAGTAATCCTTGCTACAGGCGCTGCAGTGGCTTCCAAGCGGGCTGCAGGCGGAGGCGCTGTTGCCGAGCCCGGCCCTTCGTCAGGACCCGCAGCACAGAAACGCATCGTCTACCGTGGTGGTGAGTACTTTACTTTTTTTTTGAATTTCGGGGTTTATGGCGATTTGTTCTAATTCTTTAGGCATCTTTTGCGCTGGCTTTATACGCATGTTCTGCAATTTGTTGCAAGACGTGCAAGTCATGTACATGATGTCTCAGTTACCATGTATCATGTTTTTAGAAAAATACCTCGCCTTCGTTGGAGATAAAACAACATTATTTCGTTCGCAGCAGCCTCGAGAATGTATCCATCGTTTTTGTGTAATTCCTATTCATTAGGTTTGTGATCAATATTGAAGAATGCAAATAACACACTTTCAGTAGGTATGCCAACAAAACATTTTAGAAGGAATTTGAACATATCACCCTGACTATTGCGGCGCGTATATTTCGTTTGGCCTTTTTTGCCCCATTATGTGATAGCCGCTGAAATTTCCGAAAAAGAAATAAAGCTTTCCGCTTGCTTCCGCCGCACTGCGGACCTCAAGTAGGTGTGCCGTTATTTTTTCCGTCTTGCGCGTAAAAGCTGGGCTTCAATTTTGAACTAAACTTATTCTGGTACTGCAACATTTATATCCGAAACATCTCACGTGAAATTTTTCCACTCCACGTTCGCATTCGTATTAGGTTCGAATGTCTGGCTTATGCGGTATTATCTTATTTTTTAAGTTTTTGCATCTCCACTCCGCTTAGCGTTATCATAAAAGTTTTGCACTCAGGCGAGGCTTCACGATAGCGGGACTTTCTCAAGCATGGCAACATTTATAACCTGTCCCATTAATGTAATACTTCTGAAGCGCCGTTTGAAAGGCAGCTCTGCTGCCCTCCAAAACGGAGTAATCAACGTAGAGGAAAACAAACGTAACGGCAAAAAAGAACATTCAGTGGGGAATTTCGATAAACCGTACATGTGTGCAAGGCATGGGGAAAACTAGTACTGCAGTGGTCCAATGTTTTTCTCATGCCTTGCACACGTGTACGGTTTCTCGAAATTCAACGCAGAATGTTCTTTTTTGCTGTTACGTTTGTTTACGCTCGTACGGTATATATTTAATGGCGCGACCGAAAATAAAATCTATAGTTGAAAGTGAAGCGCGTGTATCTGTTTCTTCCTACGTCCTCGTACAGTCTACCATGGATTGTTACAGTTAGATGCCTGAAAAGAAAGTCGAGATATCGGGCATCTTCTGAATCGTGATTCTAGTGCTTTCGAATGTATCGCGTAGGGATGAACAATGCAGTTAGCCTACATAAAGAAAAAAAATTTTCACGTACCAAGTGTGATGACGGACGCGCTGGAAAAACAAAAACGTTTTCTAGAACGCTCGAGATCTTCATAAATGGAAATTTCTCTGTAATCTCAGTCAATACACCCGCACGATGCGTCATATTTACAGCGTAAAAAACAGTGCTAAAGATCATGTGCGATATGTACAGGAACCGTAAGCAACGTCCAGTGACCCGAGATAATATTTTCTTTCATCGTAAGGCCACTGTCGCTGGCAACATTATAGTACTGCGGCGGCGTCATGCAGAGTGCTGCATGTGGAGAAGCGAAATGGCTGGCCTAGCTTACCCCAGAGGCCTGCATTTAAGAAATTGCGGTAGAAAATATTTTACCAGAATGCGGTGCATGTTCAAATATTCCCATGCGGAGAAGAGTAATCTGTGGTGTGTGCCGCTTCATCATTGATTTCTCCCCTCCATTGATCTCGTCCGAAAATACAGACATTGACATCAGCTTCTCCGTCATCTCGAGCTTTTATATCGTCGACTTTATATCAAAGCCGCGTTCACCAATAAGTAACTATGAGCGTCACCTTGGACTGACCGCTATGCTGCATTGTGATAACTGTGGTGCATGCGAAACTATGTAATACACTTTCTTGGAATGTCGACATTACTGAGCCGATAGAACGTGCTATATCGTTGAAATGGACTGTTTTCCAAGGATCACTAAATTTAGGAATATAAATAGAAGATTTGACTTCCACTGCAAAGTAAGGGCAAGCTTTACAATTTCTTTTCATGTTCTTTGAAGGCAACAGCTTTATTTGCTGGCTATAGCATGTTTATTCAAACAGCCGTCCGCTTTGCATCACGTGTAAATACCAAGACCATATTCTGCCTTTCTTCCCCTTGCCTAGGTAGAATGGAATGCAGGGGCATGTTTATTAAGAGGCAGAATTATGTTTATTTGAGTAAAGAGGTTCACCTCTCCCTATATCAAGCGTAACCCATACGGACGAACAGTGCCGTTAGCGTAGATGGAGAAAAATCGTTCACGTAATACCAACGAATGCAGAAGCTCTAGAAAAAAACAAGGTTTTTTAGAACTCTCGAGAACTTTCTCAATGTAGGTTTCTCCCTATTGTGAACACTTGTGAAGTGTGCTAATTAGCATGACTAATTAAGGAGTTTAACAGAATATAACAGGTTTCGTGACTCGCTCCTTAAGATGCAGAGCACGCATTTCGGCCGCGATAGAAACTTACTTAGGGTGACAAGTTTGTTTCCTTCTCTATTGTTTCTCGTTTCTTGTGCAATTCCTCTCATATTGCGAGGTGCATGTTAGTGTCTTGATATCTGAAATTCGTATGTTTGAGGAGCCTAACCAACGGCCTTCCATTATTGTTCTATGCGCAGGTGTCCCCCTAAAGCGCTTCAAGGGATGCCGCAGTTTCGGTGACGCTCCTGTTGGCGAAAGCACCAGAGGTGACCACGAGACATCGTCACAGGAGTACAAGCTCGACGTCAACCGCGGCCTGTTGTCGTGTGCCAACGGTGCCGCAACGTTGGACTATTCTACCGTGGATGACGGCTTCATGAATGAGATCATGGCAATGGCCAACGACTAGTGCGACAAGAAATGAACATCATATCGACCGCGAGGGACAGGATTGCAAAGGCATCGATTGTTGCACATGTGACGAGATCGGGGGCGTGAAAACGGTCGCATGACCTTTCGTCCATTCATTGTTGCATTTGTTGAAGAACGTGTTGAAGAACGGGCGACTTTAATGCCAAGGTAGGCAAGAAGCAGGCTGGAGACAAGGCAGTGGGGGAATATGGCATAGGCACTAGGAATAGCAGGGGACAGTTATTAGTAGAGTTTGCGGAACAGAATAATATGCGGATAATGAATACCTTCTTTCGCAAGCGGGATAGCCGAAAGTGGACGTGGAGGAGCCCGAACGGCGAGACTAGAAATGAAATAGACTTCATACTCTGCGCTAACCCTGGCATCATACAAGATGTGGACGTGCTCGGCATGGTGCGCTGCAGTGACCACAGGATGGTAAGAACTCGAATTAGCCTAGACCTGAGGAGGGAACGGAAGAAACTGGTACATAAGAAGCCTATTAATGAGTTAGCGGTAAGAGGGAAAATACAGGAATTCCAGATCAAGCTACAGAACAGGTATTCGGCTTTAACTCAGGAAGAGGACTTTAGTGTTGAAGCAATGAACGACATTCTTGTGGGCATCATTAAGGAGTGTGCAATGGAAGTCGGTGGTAACTCCATTAGGCAATATACAAGCAAACTATCGCAGGAGACGAAAGATCTGATCAAGAAACGCCAATGTATGAAAGCGCCTAACCCTACAGCTAGAATAGAACTGGCAGAACTTTCGAAGTTAATCAACAAGCGTAAGACAGCTGACATAAGGAAGTATAATATGGATAGAATTGAACATGCTCTCAGGAACGGAGGAAGCCTAAAAACAGTGAAGAAGAAACTAGGAATTGGCAAGAATCAGATGTATGCGTTAAGAGACAAAGCCGGCAATTTCATTACTAATATTGATGAGATAGTTCAAGTGGCTGAGGAGTTCTGTAGAGATTTATACAGTACCAGTGGCACCCACGACGATAATGGAAAATAGTCTAGAGGAATTCGAAATTCCAAAGGTAACGCCGGAAGAAGTAAAGAAAGCCTTGGGAGATATGCAAAGGGGGAAGGCAGCTGGGGAGGATCAGATAACAGCAGATGTGTCGAAGGATGGTGGACAGATTGTTCTAGAGAAACTGGCCACCCTGTATACGCAATGCCTCATGACCTCGAGCGTACCGGAATCTTGGAAGAACGCTAACATAATCCTAATTCATAAAAAAGGAGACGCCTAAGACTTGAAAAATTATAGACCGATCAGCTTACTGTCCGTTGCCTACAAACTATTTACTTCTGTCAAGCAAAGGACCAGGCAGGATTCCGTAAAGGCTACTCAACAATAGATCATATTCACACTATGAATCAGGTGATAGAGAAATGTGCGGAATATAACCAACCCTTATATATAGCTTTCATTGATTACGAGAAAGTGTTTGATTCTGTCGAAACCTCAGCAGTCATGGAGGCATTACGGAATCAGGGTGTAGACGAGCCGTATGTAAAAATACTGAAAGATATCTATAGCGGCTCCACAGCCACCGTAGTCCTCCATAAATCAAGCAACAAAATCCCAATAAAGGAAGGCGTCAGACAGGGAGATACGATCTCTCCAATGCGATTCACAGCGTGTTTACAGGAGGTATTCAGACACCTGGATTGGGAAGAATTGGGGATAAAAGTTAATGGAGAATACGTTAGTAACTTGAGATTCGCTGATGATATTGCCTTGCTTAGTAACTCAGGGGACCAATTGCAATGCATGCTCACTGACCTGGAGAGGCAAAGCAGAAGAGTGGGTCTAAAAATTAATCTGCAGAAAACTAAAGTAATGCTTAACAGTCTCGGAAGAGAACAGCAATTTACAATAGGCAGCGAGGCACTGGAAGTCGTAAGGGAATACACCTACTTAGGGCAGGTAGTAACGGCGGATCCGGATCATGAGACGGAAATAATGAGAAGAATAAGAATGGGCTGGGGTGCGTTTGGCAGGCATTCTCAGATCATGAACAGCAGGTTGCCATTATCCCTCAAGAGAAAAGTATATAATAGCTGTGTCTTACCAGTACTCACCTACGGGGCAGAAATCTGGAGGCTTACGAAAAGATTTCTATTCAAATTGAGGACGACGCAACGAGCTATGGAAAGAAGAATGATAGGTGTAACGTTAAGGGATAAGAAAAGAGCAGATTGGGTGAGGGAACAAACGCGAGTTAATGACATCTTAGTTGAAATCAAGAAAAATAAATGGGCATGGGCAGGACGTGTAATGAGGAGGGAGGATAACCGACGGTCATTAAGGGTTACGGACTGGATCCCAAGGGAAGGGAAGCGTAGCAGGGGGCGGCAGAAAGTTAGGAGGGCGGATGAGATTAAGAAGTTTGCAGGGACGGCATGGCCACAATTAGAACATGACCGGGGTTGTTGGAGAAGTATGGGAGAGGCCTTTGCCCTGCAGTGGGCGTAACCAGGCTGATGATGATGATGAACGGTGCCGGAACGTTGGACTATTCTACCGTGGATGACGGCTTCATGAATGAGATCATGGCAATGGCCGACGACTAGTGCGACAAGAAATGAACATCATATCATCATCAACATGACCTTTCGTTCTATTCGTTCATTCGGTGTTGCATTTGTTGAAGAAAGAATTTTATAGCGACCAATAAATTCATGGTTTTATTCCCCTTGCCTTGTGTGATATGGTTTCTGTTTCTTTATTTAACAGTTTACGGTATGCGGGACTTCCTCGTGTTAGGTGGTATATACTAATAGCTTCCATTGCCCTAAAATATACACTTCGTGTAGAAGGAAATACAAATTCGTGTTAATGTGAGTTTTGAAGCGAATCTTTCTTTGCCTTTTCTTTCGACTTTACCACTGCTCCTGATGCTGCGCCTGCTGCTGTCGGCACACCGCCGCGTGCAACAGTTCAGAGCGTGTATAAAAATGGATGGAGCATGGCAGGGACGAGACGCGAGGAACTCGCTTGGACCGCACCACGTCGAATGTGCACAACGCCCTCTGGATCTCCTTAGTCAACACCACATTAGCTTCTTGACAGGTGTAATTATCCGTGGCTTCCCGAAAGCGCTTACCTATCTCTCAACGTGGTTACATTTCTACCAGAGAATGGGGTGAACTGACACAATCTCGATATGAGTGAATAACGGCTTTGCCGCTCTTGGCTCGCAGTTCGCACCGAAATACATGGGGAGAGGAAAAGAAAAAAAGGTGATGTGAAAAGGCAAGAAAACGCGCTGCATTTTGACGGGGCCGGGGGGGGGGGAGGCATACAAAACGCTCAAGCACCTTGATTTAGGGACACTTAGAGAATACCACAGTCCCAAATAATTACGCAGTGCGCCACTGCGGCCTGCTCATAATACCGATGTGGTTTTGGCAGGCAAATCCCCAATATAATATAGTTTAAAGGGCGCATGGCACGATCACTCAACATATTGGGGTTTCTTGCGAGAAAACGTAGTACAGGGTTTCTTATGGCTATACACACACAAAAAAGAGGCACTAAAAGCACATTTCTGTCCAAAATATGAGCTAGAACTCGCTGGTTCTAAGCCCCGCCCTCCGGCACCCACCGCCATATTGCCAAAGAATGTGTGACGTCATAGGCAGCATGGAACCGAGCCATCGTCTGCTACAAAGGTGGCCAACCCGCCATGTGAGGTTGGGGCGTAGTATTACCGTATTTGCTCCAAATGGGCGCGTGCCATGTCTTCCAAAGTGCGAACTTCGCGTGATGAAGCAAGCGCGGAATCTTTGAAGAACACATGCAGCGATGACGTTGTATGCGCTGCGCATTTTGACTTCGACTTCATCGCCACCAGCTCAAGTGACGAAACACGGCCTTCGAGATTCACCCGCGCCGGCTGGCTTGCACAAATCTCAGAGGCCACAGACCAAGACAGCCTAGTAATAGTGGCCAGCATAGATGGCGACATTGGTGTTCTGCTAAATGCTGCTGTCGCCTTTCCGCAATCTCGATATTTCATGCGTTGCGCACTGCTTCCATCCGTTCACAGGAGGCGTGCTCTGATGTTACTTCGGACAATGCAAATTGTTACGTGTGTAGATTGTTTGCTGGCATGCATTTCTCTAGGATCCATACTAAACAAAACTATTTTCAACCAGTTCTTTTTTTTTCACTGTAGGTGCGGGCAGCATATGCAAACAAATGCCCGCGCACATGTGTCCGCGGCGCAAGGATTTGGCGCAATATACGCTTCGGCTTAACTTTCATTTGAAATTGCTTATTGCCCCCGATAGCCATAAAACATACAGCAAGGCATACGTTTGGCCGGGGCGCTTCCTACCGGATGGGACCGTGTGCGCCCACGGTCGGCATCGCGTTTGGCCGCAGCCTCAGCTTTTTCGCGGGTATCCCAAACTCTTCGAGCAGGCGCAAATCGTCGCTGTAGCTGTCTGACGTGAAGTGTTCTTCGTCAGAACCCACAGACCAGAAGTGCATTGCCTGCCGTGGTGGTGAGCATTCCCTAGTTTCAACGGATGTCTTCATTTTCTACTAGTGGAGGCATTTTCGTGCTTATTTTATTCATGTGTATATAATTTGTTGCTACACTTGGAAGCCGTACTATTAGCAGCCCAACACCATAGCCACTAAGTAACAACCGCCAGCCAGATTGAAACTAGGACACCATGAGCTGTCATGTTTTATGAAGAATGGTTCAAATTCAATGGGGATAAAAGCAGCATTATTTGTTCTCATCAACATCATGGTGCGTCGAGTATCTTTGTATTGCGTCTGAATAAGTAACGAATAATTATTGAACGTTGAAAAGAATGTGATTAGTGCCGATATGTGAACACCATGTGCAGAACATAATTGAATACATCAATATCAAATATTCACGGTGCGCATGTTTGTGGTGCTCCTTTAGCAGCGCCTGAAAGAAATTCCGCCAAATATTACGAGAAGAAAAAGAAAGCGCTCTGCTTGCAGGACGCTGCAGTACTGCTTTCAAAACACGGGGTGAACAAAATCCAATCTGTAATAGGACAGTTACTTTAGAAATATCACATGCCGAATTTCTTCCACGTGGTTTCAACATATCATGGTTCGCACTGAGTTGAAGTTTACTCCTTGTGATGAAACTTTGCATAACTTCGATCTGGCAGGTCGCTTAACCCCAGTACTGTTGCGACGGAGATGCGCCCCATCGCGTCGGCATATTAAACAGGTTGTGCTAAATTAAGCGAACCTTTAAAAACAGACAGCTCCACTATAGTAATACGCAAATAAATACATCTGTTTACCTATGAGTGAAACAAGTCAAAATGAAGGAGTGTTTTGTGGAATGGCATAACTATTCGAGGATTATTACCCGAATTGCGAAATATTACTTAGGCAGAAAAGGTTAAATGAATAAACTGTATAGGTTTCTACGGAACTTCCCTCTCAACAGCTTGAACTACCTATTTTATCACGCAGTAATTCTTTATGCGCCGTAAAGAAAGCCTGCGAAATATAAAATAAGTGAGAGCTAACTACACTGTAAATGCGTTTACATATATAAAGGAGTTTTCTTGTTGCTTTGGTAACACCCTTACCGTTAAGGCCTTATAAAAATTTATACAGGCCGACAACTGAGCTCTAACTAGATGATTGATGAGAAAATACGTAGCTGAAGACTATGCAGTCATTCTGACAGCCTTGAGCGGCCAGAAATCTCGGTCAGGAGAGTTTCATATTTCTCCCTGTAAAATTCTCTTTGATATTTCTATGCGCTCAAGGCTGTCAGAATGATTACATAGTTTTCAACTAAGGTTTAGCCATCGCTGTCCTTTTAGAGCTCCGTTGTCGGCCTCTAAATTTTTGTGAGGGCCTAAAGGTGAGGGTGTTACCAGTGGGACAAGAACCACCCTTACGGGTGTAACCGTTCTTACAGTGCAAATTTCGACTCTAAGAAAGTCAAGGTTGACGTAGGTGGTGGTTCAAATGTTTCGGTGATAAAATTTTGATTCTACCTGTTGATTTCAATTTTTTTGTCTCGCTTGATGCTCAATATTCCCTCCTTTCTAATCTTATTTCGATTGTTCCGCGTGCAATTAAATTAACCTTGTATGCTTCAGTATCGACGCAGAGCACTAACACCTTTTTCTAAAGAGGAGCTTTCATTGCCTCTT
Organism: Dermacentor variabilis; assembly: GCF_050947875.1. NCBI lineage: Eukaryota > Metazoa > Arthropoda > Arachnida > Ixodida > Ixodidae > Dermacentor > Dermacentor variabilis. The sequence goes on from NC_134570.1 coordinate 119,645,965, forward strand.
CCTTCGACTTTTCGGCTGCCGCTGTCTTCCACGACGTGTGAAGTGTCGTTTAGGGCGTGTATATGCATGAGGTATTCAGAGACCTGGATTGGGAAGAATCGGGGATAAGAGTTAATGGAGAATACCTTAGTAACTTGCGATTCGCTGATGATATTGCCTTGCTTAGTAACTCAGGGGACCAACTGCAATGCATGCTCACTGACCTAGAGAGGCAAAGCCGTAGGGTGGGTCTAAAAATTAATCTGCAGAAAACTAAAGTAATATTTAACAGTCTCGGAAGGGAACAGCAGTTTTCAATAGGTAGTGAGGCATTGGAAGTGGTAAGGGAATACATCTACTAGGACAGGTAGTGACTGCGGATCCGGATCATGAGACTGAAATAATCAGAAGAATAAGAATGGGATGGGGTGCGTTTGGCAGGCATTCTCAGATCATGAACAGCAGGTTGCCATTATCCCTCAAGAGAAAAGTGTATGATAGCTGTGTCTTACCAGTACTCACCTACGGGGCAGAAACCTGGAGGCTTACGAAAAGGGTTCTACTCAAATTGAGGACGACGCAACGAGCTATGGAAAGAAGAATGATAGGTGTAACGTTAAGGGATAAGAAAAGAGCAGATTGGGTGAGGGAACAAACGCGAGTTAATGATATCTTAGTTGAAATCAAGAAAAAGAAATGGACATGGGCAGGACACGTAATGAGGAGGGAAGATAACCAATGGTCATTAAGAGTTACGGAATGGATTCCAAGGGAAGGAAAGCGTAGCAGAGGGCGGCAGAAAGTTAGGTGGGCGGATGAAATTAAGAAGTTTGCAGGGACAACATGGCCACAATTAGCACATGACCGGGGTAGTTGGAGAAGTATGGGAGAGGCCTTTGCCCTGCAGTGGTCATAACCAGGCTGATGATGATGATGATGATGATGATGATGATGATGCATGAAAGGAGCTTGGCAGAGAAGAAAGGAGGCACGAGAGACTTGTTTGACATTTGCAGCACGTCGAATGTGCAGAATACCGTCCAGAGCTCCCTGTGCGTCGCCACATCAGCCTCTTGACAGCTGTAATAATCTGCGACGTCCTCAAAAGCGTTGCAGGAATTGCATTGCTTACCTTTATACCGACGTGCAAGTGCAGAGGGAGACTAGATAGAATGGTAGAGAGGAGAGAGGAGGAAGAGAATGGATTGAAGCGACGCCGTGCCACTCCTCGCTCGCAGTTCTCATACAAGGGGGGTGGGGCGGAGATAAAGAAAAGGTGACGTTTGAAGGAACGAAAACACTACTAGTAGTGATGACAGCGTTTTAGGAGAAACGGGATAAATTTGAGCTCACGGTGCGGTACCGTACGTGTCTATTATTTCTGAAAAATAAACACCCTGCAAATATGCCAAGTGAACAACATACGCAGGGCGTGCATAAGCAGAGCCGCAATAACTAAAGCGCATCAAGGACTCAGGCGACACTACGGAAGTGATCGCGCGTCAATCAACACTTCTGTATGTGGCCCCGTGGTCGCCTGACCTGACAACCTGACCTATTCATGTTAATCATCTCTTATTCTCTAAGCTGATGTCTGGCTAATTTGTGAAGTAATATCATCTGGCGCGGATCCAACAGCACTTGAGTTTGTTCCTAAATCTATGAGAACCTGGCGCAACTCATAATACGTTTGAATACTACAAAGGGTAAAATAATGAGAATCCCCGTAAGATCGGCTTACCTGAAGCACTCCAATTTGATGTAACATGCATGGTTTCAAGCTAGAGGAAGAAACCTATTAAACGTATCAAGACTTCACGTAACTACTACTACTACTAACTACTACTACTACTACTACTACTAACGTAACTACTATGTTAGTAATGAAAATCCCACGTTGGACGATCTCGGGCGAAATTTTTCAAGGGCTCCATCATATGCTGAATTAGCTTTATAAAAAAATACGCTTGTAATGTCTAAGTTGAATATGTGTGTGCTTTTTGGGATGGTAGTCGATAATTGCACAATAATGAAACAAGAATCCATAAAAAAAATATGGGATTTCACGTGTCAAAACGACCATGTGATTATGAGGCATGCGTAGTTCTGGAATAAGTTGGACTACCTTGGTTTCTTTAACATGCACCTAAATCTAAATACAAGGGTGTTTTTGCCTCGATCGCAATGCGGCCGCCGTGGCCGGGATTCAATCCCACGTCCTTATGCTTATTAGTAGCCCAACACTAAACCACTAAGCAATCACAGCGGATCAGCGTAATCCGTAGAAAACCATTGTGTCCATTTAATTTTATCATATCATTTCCAATTTTTCTTGTCTAAAGTATGAAAAACTTTGCAGCTTGCCTTTGCGTATCAAAATGTCCGGTTTGTCTGTTACGAAAGATTTTCCCTAATCACCAGGAGAAAAATGAACTTCTTAGTGCGCCATCTTTCTTGGCGGATGGGACTTACCAGCGCCATAAAGTCGACGCCCCGTTTCATCACGCTAATTTCTTTTCTGATTAATTCATCACGAAAACCGCCAAAGAATGGACTCACTTCGCCACTTCCGCTGTGGAATCTGCCATTGATGAACCGAGAGAGGAGACAGAGAGGCTTTCTCCGTTTGAAAAGTGGGCGCCTGTAGGCTACTGTGCACAGGGAAAGTGATCGCGCACAAGAAGACACTAGGTGGAAGAGGGAAAAATGGGAAAAATATTGTCATCATGGTATTGAATTTCAATTAGGCCCTCATTAAATATAAAAATATTTAGGGTACATGCTAACCACAAAGGACATGCAGTTTTTTTTCGTTCGATGCTCTCTTTGTTACTACTTCCTGCATTCAAATAAATTATTAGATGAATCAAAATAAATAAATAAATATAACACTAGCTCTGGAGCTATGAGGCTTCACAACGATATGCCGAACTATAACGTCGCATCGGTGGGTCGGATGTCGGCGGGAGACATGCTCAAGGGCATCATTTGCAGTATTAACCAGAAAGGTAACGGATAAGCGCTCATTTGGAAAAGCTGATTTTACGTCGGAAGCTCGAAGTGTTTTTAAGGTGTGCTTTCAATCTGCGGATTGGGTGCGGAAGGCTCCGAATAAGATGGGCACAATGCAACATGTCATTCGCGTAAGCTTCACGGCATTTCCCACCATGACAAGCGTCAGTTCAGCTCATTAGAGAGTAGAGTGGGATAGGTGAGAGAAAATAAATTGACTTCCGTCGCATACCACCTCATGAGAGAGTCGTGCATCCCCCGCTACAAGTCATGGGGCATCGGCGGCTGCTCTCACTGTCTTAATTTACAGAACGACGGCCTACATACGCAGTGCCAACCATTCCGTAGTCAACTGCTTCTTGAATTGCTAAAGGCACATGCAAGAGTATTTTCCGCATGGATCCTCTAACTTTATTCAGAACATACGAACAAGCCCGTAAAAAACTTGCACGCGGAAAGCTAGGAAAAAACGTGCACCGGAAGCGAGAACCGTCCTTTTGTGTAGGATTAAATCGCTGGGCAATGTGGTGGTGGGGATATAACTCAAGAAGATTGAGGGAAGGGGGAAGGTTTGGGCAAAGAAAGAAATGTTTAGAGGCCTGGCGTTCTTTGGTCAAGGGCTTTCAAGAAGGAGAACCACGTCAACTAAAAGCGATTCGCAACTGTGTATCACGGAATCTTTCGTAAACGACGAACCTGCCATGCAAGGTCAAAGGTCAAAAGCGCAGCACACTGACCTCATTGGTCAGTGTGCTGCGCGAATGAAAGCGAAGCACCGGTCGTCTCACGAGCGTTCAGAATTTCACCTGCATTTTGTTGAGTGTGGATGTGCAGTACTCTCTGCTCCGAGCAAACAAGCCATGCCAGCCGCAATGGGAAGCTTTGCCAGGGTTTGCCTCCTGCTTACGAACGTCAGCTCGAAAATCTCGGCGAGTGCGTTACACCGTGCATAGTGGTCACGTGGTGCTCGAAGGCGATAACACATTTTCCCTTTTACCGACATGAAGGCAACACGCCGATGCGACGAGCAGGTCATATGTAACCAACATTTGAGGCATGCGCAAGCCTTTATTCTTCAACAGCTTGGTCAGTAGGTTGACAACTAGTGAAAACATGTGTGAGCGTCAAACGCGTGGCGGCTGGACTTTCTTCGCGATAATCTAGACCGTCGGTGAGAGTGGCGCGGCGTGAATGGGGCGCTCACGTACGCTTGCATGCACGTGCTTGTATAGATCGGGAGGGGCAAGCAGCTCATCGTGATGAACAAATAACGCGCAAATGTTCTGCACGCGAACTGCGAATGTACTGCAGGGCAGGTGTTGATTTTATCTTGAGATATGTATCGTATGCCACGGTACGGAAGGGGGGGGGGAGGTGCAAAAGGTAATTGGACGCAACGCGTTGTTTTCCCGACCACGTAAAATTTCACTTGCCTGCTAGGAACTAGGATTCGCGTGTTTTGTATAATGGGGCACCACGAGTGCGCCCCTTTGTTCTCGTAGGTGTGGCGACATTCGTCTTATTCTTTGTCCCCCTGTAACCGTATACAGCGAGTCCCGCCTACGTGCGCTAACACGTTATTGAGCCATTGATGAAAGCCCTGCGATATTGAACGGGTAGATTAAAACATCGCCGAGATTTTAGAATCACTCGTAGTGAGGCTAGAGCGGTTCGAATGTTCACAGCGTGTGTGGTTCACAGCGCTAGTGTCGTGCTTATACCAGAACGCCGGCTTGCCTCACTCAGCAATCATTCGTAAGATAGCTTGTTTTTTTCTTTTGTAAAGCGACCGTGCGCGTCACACCAGTACAATAGGCTCAAAATTGCACGCTGTGTTGTGCAACCGACAGTGCAGCAAATGTCCAGCATGAGACTCGGCGCAAACGCTTGGCTTATTGCTCGCTTTCGTCGACAGAACCATTTGCAGTATTTTCCACGAACTCCTGTTCGCCCAGAACACGATAAGAAATTCTTGTTCAATCCCTCAAGCTAAAGAAATTGCCACGCATCATGCAAGGAATCACGCACTCACTTCGTACTCCTGCCCAGCGGAAATGGCGGCGCAGCTTGTAATGCAGCTGGGGTGAGGGTACGCGCATGTACAAAGCAGAATTGAAAATAGGCTTATTGAGGGAGCTCTCGTTGGACTACATTGATGGCGTGGTTGCGTGCATGTGTCAAAGTCCATCTAAATAGGTTGCGAAGTTTCGAACGAAAAAATTTAAATTATGGGGTTTTACGTGCCAAAACCACTTTCCGATTTTCAGGCACGCCGTAGTGGAGGACTTCGGAAATTTAGACCACCTGGGGTTTTTTAACGTGCACTAAATCTAAGTACACGGATCTTTTTGGCCTAGTTCACCTTCGTAACGGATGTGCGGACGTCCTATTGACTAACTTTGGCAATGAGGCACAGCAAGTGGCGAAGGGTACAGCCGTAGCGCCTCTTCATGACTATGCACAACTTGCGGATGTTTCAACTCTCGATGCATCATCACCAGATTCTGTCACTTTAGAAAGAGTCCTTACCTCTATCGACACTGACCGAGAGTTGTCATCACCGCAGAGAGATAAGATTGTGAGTTTGGTCACAAAGTTTCCTGAATGCTTTTCGACTTTTCGAAAGTCCGCCGCACCCCCCTCGCAAAACACCGCATTGTGGTCGAAGTACCTGCAAGACCAGTGCGCCAACAACCGTACCGAGTAGCTCCAAGAGAAACAGAAGCGACAAGAAGTGAAGTACAGGAAATCCTCAAGGACGATGTAATGCAGCCATCCAGTAGCCTGTGGGTATCTCTGGTAGTCCTGGTCAAGAAGGATATAACACCCTACGATATTGTGTTGATTACAGGAAACTCAACCTCGTCACGAAGCGGGATGTTTATCTACTCCCACGCATCAACGACACCTTGGACAAACTACGCAATGTTTACTTTTTCTCCACTTTTAACCTCAAAAGTGGATACTGGCAGATAGAAGTGGACGACCGAGATCGCGAAAAAACGGCATTTGTGACACTGGAGGGTCTATACGAGTTTAACTTGATTCCATTCGGTTTGCATTCCGCGCCCGCCACCTCCCAGAGGAGGATGGACACTTCGATGTGCTGTTCACAAGGATTTCTAGTATACCGATCGACTTGGAACAATTCATCTTGATTCGTGTATTTCATGTATTATTTATTATGAATATTTATGGCGGTGGAGTCCTTGAAGCCTGCTTCGCCACCGACACCGGTCGGCACGGTATTTCACAAGCACCAGCATCGGCCCACGCTCACCATGTTTATTGTTGACGCACGGACATGAAAAATACATGAAAGCCATAGCCATATGCAGCTTCGTTATGGAAAGCGAATAAAAGAATGCATGGTATAAACGCTTATTTCCTTTTTTTTATCAACGCAGCTCCAGAAGTCACTGCCGACAAAATATACACTGCACACTTTCGACGGTGGTGTCAAAGGCCAACCCATCTGCAACATGCCAACAACTTCTTTCTTCTGTGTCGCATATTTCGGCAGCGAATAGAGGTTGGCTGGTGGTGCGCTTCAGATATAGTCAGTTTTCAATGTGTTCATCTTGACGAAATGGTGTTAACATAAAGTAGAACGAGGTAGTCAAAGTTGCTTCCATGATCGCATGAAGAAACAAACAGCTGGGCTCCACGAACGCGCCATCTGCTTCACTCTCGCATGACCTCTGAAAAAAGAATTCGACGCTAGCTGCGGTGCGACAACTCAAGGAATTTGCGCATGCGTAGTATCTGAATGTTCGTTCGAACGCGTCAACTCACCTTCAGCGCAGAAGCAGTTTTTCTAGACGTCATCCGCCGACCTGCGGCAGCCGGTGGAAGGCAAACATTAGCTTTGTTTTCAAACTCAGCGCCGTCCTTAAGCAACACAAAACATAAACAATCAAATTTTATGAGCTCAAATGTGCCTATTGTGCTTGCTGTGGAGGTGTTATTTTAACTTCTGCAACAATAAATGAAACATTCATTGCATGAGCGAAAAGCAAGCACTTTCGCTTTCCCTCACCTTAGTTTGATATTAGACTTCCTCTCAAGCGGCAACGACTGCTCAGCTAAACTCATAGGCTTGTGGCCGGTGACGTTGAGTGTTGTGCACGTTTTACTTATAATTAGCTACAATTTCCGCTTCAACTGAAAGACAGAACATGGTAAACATTGGAATCATTTGAATGTGTAGACTGTCAAGATAAGACTGAGGCAGACAATCACGGATCAAACTCCGAGATGCAATGTCGGGGCATCGAAACATTTCGTCTGCTCTGCGGTTGATGGCATGTTTTCTAGATCGAGCAAAGACTACAGGTTAGCAATATTCTCTTCCGCAGGAGTCTGATTTTAGGTATTCAAGTATCCTCCCGAAGTCCCGAAAACCATATACTATTTCCACTAAGTTTCCTTTTGTGCATTGGTTTTCATGAAAACTTACTCTACCCTACAGTACATTTAATGTGTTCGTATAAAAACAAAACTTAGTTTAGTGCTTCGTTTCCTGTCACTGTCTAGCTGCACTAATAGCAAGCAGAAGTCAGCGCTCCACGTAGCAGCATTCGCGTAGCGAAGCTGGGAAGTCGCTCCGGCTAACCGCCCCCATGCCAGCGCGCGCAGTGGCGGCTGCGAGTACGTGAGCGGCCAATGAAGTGAAGTTTGAGAAGACGCAAAAGGCCGCCTGGGGAAAGGAGGGCGTAGCTGGAAGCTAAAAGGAGGGCGAAAGAAAGTAGTATGACGTCAGCGCCGCTTTTGTTTTGTTTGTGATTTACCTTTTAAGCCGTCAACTGTCAGGAGAGGAGTTGGCACGTATTTTTAGGCCTGGTACAATTGCGCAGCTATTTGAAACGGCCAATGGCAAGAATGCGGAGTATCCCCCTCCTTCTTTCATTTCACGTCAGTTACGTCATCGCAAGTTACGTCACGTGTAGGTGTGAAAATGGGAGAATCGTTGAAATACTGGTAAAACAACTCCGTTTTCCGCATCCTATTGACACGTTGGCACTGCTCAACATTTATCCGCTGACCGCTTTTCACTTTCTGGCCATTGCTAAAGCGCATTGTTCTCGGCGCAAGACCCAGCTAAATCTATCGGAAGATTCTCGACTGTTATCACTGAACTGTCCGTAATCAGACTGCATATGCGCGACGCGAATAGTATTCTATATTCTACATCGCACGCGAGCACCATCGATAAGACTGGAATCTTCGACGAGTGATGCATGAACAGTCGGCGCACTTGATCCGTATTCGACATAACCAGTGCAAAACCACTCATAAAAATTGCCAGTTGGATGTCAGCACAACATCCTTGTCGCTTCTTCTTGTGTTCTGTGTCTGCGTTCGCGCTGGTTATATCAATACGGAATACCAACTAGCCTACGCTCACACCTTGCTTGACCCACAGATCAGATTTTGGCGATCGACGTCGGTCCTGGCCCCTGTAGTTCTGCCGTTGAGTAGCTTGTTTTGTGGGCACATGTTCATCCGATGAAAAGTTGGTTCTGTGACACGCCGTGAAACGCCACGGTCCGTCTCTTCCCTGTCACTACAAGCTGACCGTATCCTCATCATCTTTTTTCATCTCTTGAGATCCTTCTAAACAGTAGTTTGTACATCCCCCACGTGAGGAGAAACTTTGGGTGCTAATGAATTTTAAGAGCGACGAAATACATATAACTTATCAGGTGACCCTTTGAGATGCATCACCACCGTTATTCTCTAGAACACTCCAAAAATTGACTTTTTGGCATAGACATTTAGGAAACCGTTGGCGGGTGAAGCATTTCGGAACTGGGTTATTTGGGAAATGACGTCGCTAACGTGCTTTCCGTACTCAAAAATATTGTGGTCAAAGCACCCTTAAGGAGAGTCATCGTGCGTCGAGGTATGTGGATTACTTCTCCCCGTGGCACAGCTGGTATAAAGGCCGCCTGCTTGTTGCACTCCAACACGTTCTTCGTGAGGAAGATCGACGCCAGCTCTTGGCTTTCGAATCATGCTTGAAGTCCGAGAGCAGGAGCACCTGTGGAGAGTCGCGCCCAGGTAGACAAAGCTCACTGGTTACCTCCTCTCCTACTGTTCAATAGTTGCACCCATTAGCCAATGCCTCCGTGTCCCATGGTACCAGCAGGGCACTGGCAGTACTACCAGCGCCTCAAGCGAGCGAAGCATCGGACTATGTAGCGGTTCATTTGTCATTCGCGCCTAGAGGGCTCTTGCGTCCCGCAAAAAATTGTGTTGTCATGTGACTCACCTTAAATGAACCCTTTCTACATATGTAATATAGCTTGGTTATTTTTAGAATCCTGAATACGTTTACCAATTAACACAGTCCACAAAACCAAGTCTGCTTCTCCCAGTTGACATTGATTTTAAGATTATTTATTAGGTAGGCACAAAAATTTACAATGACCTTGCAGGCCTTGCCGCAAGCTTCCTATGAAATAATTCGTATTAAAAACATACGGTGCTGTGCATGCCTTTCTTGTTCTTATGCTCGTCCGGCGTCAGTGCCTTGCTTTTGCTGACACCTACTTCTTTTTGAATAGCATCGTTTGTCATGCGTCATAATATTGTTCAAAACATGCCTGCGAATATTTTTTGAGATGAAGCTGCATGAACACCTGATCGTAGCCTAAGAATGCCTAAATACGAAAGCTGAAATCATTATGCAAGTCAAGTTTTCGATTTCATGTGCCATGAGCTGTGACGTCGAAAGGGAGAAAGCTGAGCCAGAGTAGAGTGTAGATAATTGGTAAAAATTGTTTTCATCCTCCTCTCTCTGCATCCTTTAACCTCTACGTGAGAAAAGTACCTTTTGAGATAACAACTATGATCGCGGAATCAGAAACATTCTCTATATTTGCAGAATACCGTCAGCAAGAAGGAATCATTCATATTCTCAGACACAAAATAGAGGTAATATACCTGCTTTTGTGAAGCATTTAAGCAAGTGTGAAAGCAGGAAATCGTGTCTAACTACATGAATAGTTTATAAGTGGGATTTTCCTTCAGGCCTGTTGAAAAAGAAGATGTATTGCATATGGCCGAATTGCACCACTGTTTCCAATGAGTGTCGACAAGGTTCGCTCGTTATGAACCGTGTCAAAATAAAATTATGCAGATTCCACGCACAGTGGGAATCGATCTGAGCGAAGCTTTCAGTGCTGTTTGCGTTAGTTCACGATAATTGGCGGTGATGGTGAAGGCGAATGTTTAATTGTTCAACCTTTTGCCAGCACTAGATTCTTGGGTTGATGTTAATATTTACCTTCCGAGCACTGCTAATATTTGTCTGCGTAGTACACAAAACGCAAAGGGAGATCTGCTTGATTTAGGTGTTGTCGTGTGCCATATTTCATCACCCCTGAGAGGGTTGGGCATTGTGATTGCCAACCATTGTACATGGAATTGTGACAGGAGCCTTAGACTTGAATTTGATTATGGGGCTGTGTGTGCCAAACCACAATCTTATTATGCAGCAAGCCGTAGCGGCGCACACCGGATTAATTTTGGCACCCTGATGCAAATCAAAGTGCATGGGCATTTTTATTTCCTCCAATGCGGCTGCCTCGGTCAAATCCGCAACCTCGAACAATGTCATAGCCGCAACGCTATCGCAGCGCGCATAAAAATGTTGGTATGACTTGCGACCGCTTCCGTTGCGTCGTCTCGACCATGCGATGCACTTTAATTCATGCGGATCTGCTTCTGCACACCCTGCGTAAGTTGTCCACTAGACATATATGCATGGTTTATTTTTCATTCTTAGCAGAAAGGCCCCGAAGCGTTCCTCGAACTGAAGTTTATCTAGCGTTTCCTCGCCGTGTCACGTTACCTTTTTCCTGTCCTCCCCCCCCCCTTGTATTAGTAAGGGAACTGTGACCGAAAAGTAGCAAGGCTGTTATTCACTCGTTTCGCGACTGCATCAGTTCAACCCACTCTCTGCCTTCTCTCCCCACTCCTCTCTTCCTTTATATTTAGCTACCCTCTGGACTAACACGTTGGTAGAAAGGTCAATGCTTGCGAGGGGGGACGGATAATTGCAGCTGTCAAGAGGCTAATGTGGTGACGACTCGAGAGTTTCAAAGGGCATTGTGCACATTCGGCGCGGTGCGGTCCCAAAGAGTACCTCGAGTCTCTTGCCTGCCACGATTCTTCCATGTATATACACATTTTGACCCACTCCCCGACAGTGGCAGCAGCAGCAGCAGCAGCAGTCGGAAATTCAAAAGCAAAGACTGAGAAAGCTTCGCTTTCAACCTCACAGAAACAGAAATTTGTATTTTGTACTACACGACGTGTGTTTTTTGTGTAAAGGCAGCAATTGGTATACCACCTGAACACCAGTAAGTCCCGCATACCGTAAACTGCTAAAATGAAGAAACAGATGACATATCACACAATGTGAGGTGAATAAAAGCATGCATTTAGTGGTCCCTAAAGGACACATTTGATAACAAATGCAACAATGAATGAAGAAATAAAGTAAAAGGTCATGTGACCATTTTGTGACCTTTCGGTCATGTGACCGAAAGGCGACATGCCTAACGTTCGATGCCTTTCGAGTCCTGTCATTCGAATTCGATAGATTGTTCATTTCTAGTTGCACAAGTCGTCGGCAATTGCCATGATCTGCTCCATGAACCCGTCATTCACGGTAGAATGGTGACACGTTCCGGGACGCTTGGCACAGGACACCAGGCCGTCGTTGACGTCCAGCTTGTGCTCACGTGACAACGTGTTGGGACCACCTGTGATCCTTTCTCCAAAATCAGTGCCGCTGATACAGCGGCATCGCCGCTTGAGAGGAATACCTGCGCATAGCACAATAAATGGAAGGCCGTTGGTTAGGCTTCTCGATGATACGAATATTAGAAATCAAGGCAGTAACATACATCTCGCAAGATCACAGCAATTGTACAAGAAGAAACAAGAAACAAAAGATAAGGAAACAAACTTATCAACCGAAGTAAGTTTCTATCGCGCTCAAAATGCGGGCTCGGTGCATTATGGAGCAAGTCACGAAATATTTTATATTCTCCTTAACTGCCTAATTAGACATGCTAATTACCACACTTCGCAAGGATTGAGAATAGCAAGAAACCTACATTTAGAAACTTCTCGAGAGTTCTAAAGACCTTCTTTTTCAATAGCTTCTCTCTTCGTACTTGTTACGTAAACAATTTTTTCACCGTCTACGCTGACTGCGCTGTTCGTCCACATGCATTTCGCTTGATAGAGAGAGAGAGTGAAGTGAAGCTCTTTATCTAAATACAGGCCGTGCTGCCGAGGTATAAACAAGCGGCTTCATGCCATTCTGCCTAGAGAACGGGAAAAAGCTAAAGATATGGTTGTGGTATTTACACGCGAGGCAAAGGGGACGGGTGTTTATCTAAACATGCTATAGCTTGCAAATTACGCCGTTGTCATCAAGGAATGTAAAAAGATATTTTAAAGCTTGCCTTTGCTTTGTAGTGAAAGGCATATAACTCATTTATCTTCCTAAATCTAGTGATTCTCGGGAAACAGAGGATATTCCAACAAAATTGCAGGTTCTCTCTTCTCTGTGATCTCGACATTCCAATAAAATGTGTTACACAGTTTCGGATGCACCGCAGTTATCACAATACGGGATGGTGGGCAGTCCAAGCTTTTGCAGGTAGTTAATTATTGGTGAACGCGGCATTCAGATGAAGTCAATGATATAAAATCTCGAGACGATGGGGAATCTGGTGTGTAAGTCTAGATTTTCGGACGACATCTATTCAGGCGAAAAATGAATTTGTAAGCAAATGGCTCCATAGATTATTCCTCTCCGCGTGGGAATATTTCGTTGTCATTGCTGATGCAATGTTTTCTACAAAAAATAGTTTTTCTAAGGAATTCTCTCCATCCAGCTAGGTGAGCCATTTTATTTGCGCATGAGCCACAGTGTGCACAATGCGGCTGGAATAATATAGTGTGGCCAGCGACAGCGGCCTTACGATAAAATAACTAATATCACGGGTCAGTGGATGTTGGTTACGCTTCCTGTTCATATCGCACATAATCTTTAGCACTGTTTTTTCAGTCCGGAAAGATAACTCATCGTGCTGGTTTATAATTGAGATTAGCCAGAAACTTCCATTGATGAAGTTCTCTAGCGTTCTAGAGAACGTTTTTTTTTCAGAACGACCATCTTCGTACTTCGCAAAAGAACGTTTGTTCTCTCTTTAGGCCAACTGCATAGTTCTTCCATACGCAGCACATTTCAGAGCACTAGAATCACGGTTCAGAAGCTGCAATATATTCCGACTTTCTTGTAAAGGCATCCGGCTGTAGCGCGTTCAAGAAAAAAATAACGGCCCTTTCGCGCTAGCAAAGCTTCGTAGCGGGGCGAAAAAGGTATCAAAACGCAGGGTGTATGAGAAAGAGTTATCAACATATAGTCAAGACGAAAAAGAAAACAAAAACGAGTAGCAGAAAAAAAGAAATTTTCCAAATTACGGTAAATCTCTGTAAAGGATGCACCACCGTAGATATAGGTATGCAGAGGCAAAGCCGCCGCACAGCACGCTTTTCCGAAATGGAGCAAACTCGCATGTACTAAGTAGAGGACGACTAACGTAAAACTACTCGAATCTCTTTTTATTCCAAGCTGCTCCCGTCAAATTTAGGTAACCACCAACGCAAGCATCGGGTGGTAACCCACAGCCTTGCTTGAAAAGCCCAGTCAAATGCGCTCCTCCTTAGTAGAAGCTTTCTTTTCTTTGAAAGCCAATAGCATTACCTACTCTGACCAGATTCTGTTGACGATTTGGCTGACAAGATTCGAGCAGCGCGCTCAAGTGGAGAGGGTTTGGATGGGGCCTAGAAAGCAAAGTGAAAGTAGGTAACAGGATAAGTGGGTTGGTGTCGGCGTCTGCGATTTATCCGCTTCCCGTTGCTTAGCTAGCGTTGGCTGGTCGAAAATCGCGGCGGCGTGCTACGGAACGTTGCAAATGTCGACAAAACGGACCCTCACCAAGAACACTTCGGAAAGGGATCTCGCATAAGTGCCTAAAGGTCTCCATAATAATAATCTGCCACGGGAAAATGTTTTTATACGCAAATAAATACATGCACGAAGGCCGCTACGAGTACGTAGTGCCAGAGTGGTCAGCGGGCAGCCATCTTCTATTTCTTTCGGAACGGGGTGGTTTCCGGCTATTCTAAAGAAAATAATTTTTCTTCAGCATAATAATGGTTCTTGAACCCGTACACGTCAATGTGACGTGGTGAGTTTTCGCAGTTTTCTGACGTCGCGTGAAATGCAGGCGAAGTGGGTTCCGCCCGAAAACGTTTGATGAATGGCAGAGTATCATGGCGAAAAAGGCCCCCCATCGCATGATAAATAAATATTTTTATATCGTTCGGTCTGATCATGCAAAATCAGTGCGCGCACATCATATCAGATTTGGTATTTTCGCAGTTTCCGTGACGTAGCGTGAGAGACAGGCGAACTGGGGGGTGGTTGAAAAATTTTTTTCAAATCATGGAAGACTGATTGCCGGATGGCAATAAAAACGTTTTGAATAACTTTACCTTATAGTGTCCCAGGGCTCTCCCGAGAATATGCTGCCCGGAAGGTGGCTTTTATTGTACCCACCAGAAGCAAGAATACGTGGCAAAGTGTGCAAATCTAGGAGTACGGGCGTATTTAGGGTCAATATAGTCGAAACTTATCCTCATGGCAGCACTGGCTGCACTATTTCCGTGATCAGCTCACGTGACCTCTCGATCGAAAAAAGAAACAGTAAACGAAGCGCCCGGTCAGCTGGAGACACGGTCGGTGTAATTGCGCGTAACAGTCGATGCAAATGAGGTACGACTAAATAAGTAATGACCATGAAAAAGGGACAGAATAGAGAGATATTATGAACGCTTCATCATATTAGGCAACCTCGTAAATAAACGTTTTCTTCTTTAGCGCAAACATTGTTTTCCCTATGTGTTTCATATTTCACAGTCCTTCCTTAGGACGCGTAAGAAATTAAGGCTTACCAAGTAACACAGGGGGAAGGGGGGACATGCAAATTAAAGGCGATGAGCAAATCGAGAACAAGGTGAAAGCGGGAGCCAACGTTTGGAGAAGTGGAGTTGTCTTTTTCAAGATTACATATGATTTCCTAGGCACAGTATATATAGGTAACGTTCTTCCAAAGGAAAGAGGGGGCAAGACTGGTAGATAGGACAACAAGCGAAGGCAAGCAAACGACGAGGGGGTAGAATTGAGAATAATGGAGTTCTGTGCACATGGCCGGTGGCACGGGCATCTGTCAGGCACATGTAAATGGTCGCGTGCCAATGGCGTGCACAGCACACTTCTAATACCTGCTTCGCTGGTGGTCATGGACTATCGTGTCTTGTCGGCGGCTTTGATTATAATGTGCCAAATAGGGTCACTCAAGATATGCGCAACGCAAATATTACACGGTAATAAGTTCAAATTTCTTCGAAAACCTTATGTTGGCGTACATGCAATAAGTATATCATTTAAAATGTTCAATAATGATTACAAAGCTAAAAATTAGGAATTACACAAAAACAATGCACACCTAATGAAGGCTGGTGCGAACAAAATACGGTTGGTTTTATCAGCATCCACGACGTATTTTTCTTAAGAGATGATACATGGTAACTATGATATCCTGTACATGACTTGCACGTCTGTCAACTAATTACAGTACACGCGAATAGGCGAAGCACAAAAGAAGCCTAAAGCAGTAGGAAAAACCGCCATAAAAGCATAAATGCAAAAAAAAAGATACTCTCCACCCCGATAGACAATGCACTTCTGGGCTTCAGGTACTGACGAAGAGCAGGGTTCGGGGACAGCGTCACCGCCTGCAGCCACTGCAGCGCCTGTAGCCAGGATGACAGCATCTCGTGCAGCCAGCTCCACTCTCCTTGGGCACACCACGCGGCCACTGGGCAGGGTGAAACGCACAGGCTTTGATTTTCGAGTGGACGTCGGATGGCGAGTGGTGGCCACACAGCCAAATGCTGGTTACCGGTTCGAGTTCAGCTGGCATGGCTCGTTTTCTCGGTGCATCGACTGCGATGCACGTCCGCAGAGAGCGAAGTCAGGCGCAGAATAAAATTTGGTTGCTCGCAATGCAGCAGGTGTTTTTTACCTTTTGGTCTCCCACTCCACCAACCAATCGGATGGTCGGTTATCCATTGTCCGTGCAAGGTCAAAGTATCTCAGTCTCCGCCCATATTGGTGCAGCTCCCGCCCACACGGGCTGGATCTCAGACATTTGAACATAAAATGAAGAAGTAATTGCGCATTTATAATGCTATATATTTGGAATAGTTTTACGTCATCCAGCCCCAGACATTCCCGCCAGTGCCGATGGTAGCAACACGAAAGCCGAAAATTACAACCACATCATGGCGCTCTCCAAATGAACCCACAAATACAGGCTGACAAGGAAGGAGGATTCTTTGTGCTCTCACAAGGAATTTAGAAGGAATAGGCCTGCCAAGCTGTGGAAAAGAGTTTTCGCCACGTCAAGCCTCAAGCCTGCTAGAGTGAAATCTCAGGGTGTGTCCCACTGCAAGGAATTCGAACTAGAAAAGATAGAAAATGCCATTAGTAAGGGCGAAAATAAGTCTGAGCGTGTTTTTTTTTTTACCGCCAAGACCCGCAAAGCAGAGGTTCCATTTCGGTGCATCGTGAGCGAACGCGAATCATGGCAACGTCATGCTAGCCAGTTTCTCTTAAAGCATTTGAGTTTGCTTAACATAGAAGATTCTTTCGAAACAAAAAACTCCAATAATGTGGTAGGATTTTTTGCAGTCCTGCGGTACCATAGGTAATTTTTTCTCGGTCGATGTTAAGGATCTTCTTTAGTCTACCTCACACAAGGAGCTGTTTATAGTTGTTAAGGCATGTATTAAAAAATAAAAGCACTGTTCCGTTTCGGAATTCTGTGGGCATGACAGTTCAAATTTCAATATGTTTTTGAATTTTGTCTTAGTTCCATGCTAGTTCAGTTTGAAGGCGGGGTTTATGTTCAGAAGAAGGGCATCTGTGTAGGATCCTGTGTAGCCCCAATCTTAAGCAATATTTTTTCTCTCAATCGTTCATAGCGTTTTGAACAGCATGCTTGACAAAGCAAAGGTTTCGAATGTATTTAAATACGTCCATGATTTCCTAATTGTGTTAAACAGAAAGGATCCATCATACCATCAAGTAACTGTCAAAGAGATGCCTGAGGATTTTAGGAGATATGGCCACGGTTTGGAACATACCTTTGTACAACCAAAACACAATAAGTTAAAGCTTTTGGACCTCGAGATCAACTTGAGAGCAGAAGTCCACTGAAAGTTCCACCGCCGTGCGCAAAAAGAGCTCTTGTCGTATTGGCCAGCCCACCCTAAAACCGTAAAAAGAGCGATAGCCACAGCGCCATTGGAATCGGCTGCCAGAAAATAATGTAAGCATGGTATACGACGCAGCTTCCAACTGCAGATTGAAAGGCTAAGAGAGGCAGGGTTCCCACAGTACATTAAGTAGCAGAGTCCCTGCTACAGAAGATAAAAGGTAAGGAAGACAAAACATGCAAGAACAAACCAGGTGAATAAGACCCGTAGTCCTAACATTCTCTCACCTTGTAGCTCACAAACTGAAAAAGGTCGCGAGTAAATTCAAAGTCCCGGTTGCTTTCTCAGCCCCTTCAAACCTTGCAACATTGTGCGCTCGCGTTACCAACCAAAAAACAGAACGAGCCACCTGCGGAACCCAGCACACCGATCCACTTGTCAGTTGCAAGGAAGAGGGGGTTTATCAAAGTCCGCTCTCATGCAAAGAGGTTTACATTGGACAAACGGGGCGATGTTTCAATGAAAGATTAAAAGAAGATGAAAGCTTTTAAGAACCCCTTAGTTAGAACTTAGCACGTTAGTTCGCCGCCTGCGCTTGGTTAAAAATCTTAATCTTTTAGTTTCTAATGTGGTACACCGTTACAACGGTTTTTTGTGCATCTCGCAACCATTATCATTTATGGTCCTTTGGCCCTATACACCACGTGCTATTGTTGCGAGCGTTATCTTTTATTCGAGTTTCGTCATCCTTTACAATCGTTTTATCGCCTTTTGCCTGGTTACCATGTGATTTCCGACAACGTGTGAGTTGTGCTGCCGGAATTGCGTCTATATTATCTGTTTCTTTCAATAAAGCATCAGTTGTTAGTAAGCGCTCGTCCGTGTCTCTTCTTGTGTCGTCTGTTTGGCGCTTTAGTACTTCAGTAAGATGCACCAACTAGCCTAACAAAAATCATGCTTTAACGCATAAATAGTCAGGTTTGAAAATGAGACTAAGCGTTCTTATCGTATATAAATTACTCTTGCCTTTTCTGCGCTACAACATCTAAATATAACTTGCAAAAGCTGGTAATACTTCAAAAGAAAATTGTTCGGTGTATAGAGAACGTTAATCGGCACTCACCAACAGATAATATATTTGTCAAATACAGACTAAACCGCGAAGATAAATTATACGAACACAGATTACTAGAAAAGATTTACTTCTCATCCAAATATGTTAAGAATTACTTTACATCCCTTGCTCATCTAGAACGCTGCACTCACACGAAACATACTACACGAAACCCTGAGGTGTGCAAGCTACCATGGTTTCGAAACAATTATAGCCTACAGTCATTAACACATAATATACCGACTGTACTAAACAAATATAAGCACACAGCTACGGCAAATAAAAATGGTTTGCGTGAATACTTTCTTTCTTTATAGTGACACTTTAGTATATTGCATTCAAGTGTAAAATGTCATTTTTATGCATATGTACGATGTGTAATGTTTGTTCTGTATAACGACTTCAGAGTATATATCACGTGATTGCTACTGCAATGTAAGGGACCCTGGGTCTCCGTCAAGCAGCTGCGACAGCATTTTGCCCAGGTGTCCCTCCAGTTCCTTTTGTCTCTGGTAAATAAAATTGATTGATTGATTGATTGATTGATTGATTGATTGATTGATTGATTGATTGATTGATTGATTGATTGAAGCCACACTCGAACCATTGATGTTCTGTTGTAATTGAAGTGATGTCATTCAAAGTAGGGTTAACGTCCCAGCTGCAAACTGACTAGCCGCACATTTGTTCCGTATGTCCAGTGCGTTTCACTCGCACGGCTTCGGGCTCCATTTCAGCATTGCATGTTTTTTACTCGAATGGTGTTACTCCTAAGAATAAATGTGCACCCCAGCCAACTATTTGAAATTGTTTTTGCGTCACTTGTGACATCGCGCCCATGACCGTCCAAAAAGGTGTCTTTTTCTCTCTTCGCTCAGTTACAGGACCGCACGGTGGCTTTCCCGTTATGCAACGAAGCAATTCTACGCCAATTGGCGAAAATAGCACGAAGACGCATGAGCTCTGTGCTAAACGGGGAAGGGGGGCCGAGAAAAGCACATTTATCTGCACCCTGTAGGTTTGGTTAAAGGTGTCGGAAAACCAATCACCGAAGAAATCTAGCTCCCTTAAACCTGAATCAGCAGGAACTGTAGATAATGGCTGCAAAAATGCCATATCTATCATGTTACGGCTCTGCCGATTGCGTTGCAACAAATCAAGCAGGGAAATCAATGTCTTCATCTTCTAGTGAGCAATCACACTTCTAGGGCATAAGGACTTCTCAATTGAGCCTGAAGTGAATTGTCCGAATTACCTCGGAGAGAAGAAGCAATATGAGCGGCCAAACAACATGGACAACTGAAGGATTGGCTGCAGCTATTATGAGAAATAAAACCGTAGGTCCGTGCCACGCTACCACTCACAACTGAGAGCGTAGGCGTGGTTGTGTATACGCCAGCACATGCTATCAATGCCAATGCCGCACTTGATATTTGCCTCTCAAGTTTCTTATTTCTTTTTCATTTTCTGCCGCAGCATATTCGATTCTCAGCCTCCACACGTCCCGTGGCTTTTGTTCTTGCCACCGATTCCCGACGTTCGGCGCGGGCATCTCAATGCAACTGAATTTACGACATCGCCTGACCATGCGGCACACTTAATGCGTAAAGGGTAGCCTTTTCTAACATGTTCGCCCCCTTCACATTAACTGGATCGCGCTGTGATCTTTCGCTGCCCCGTATGTCACCTCGGATGCAAAGTTCTGGCACTATCTAGGCATACATGTTCAGATTGAAGTTGAATTTTGATGGATGAAGGCCCAGCTTAGGGTATCACACATGCAGCTCGCGATGTCACTACAGCCTAATGACGGCGCCATCTGTAACCGCTACGGCAAACCAACAACATGTCGGATTGTTCCACGTGGATTAATATCGTGCGGCAAAAGCATCTTTTCCAGCGGACTTCCGCAAATTTTCTTCTTACGAAAATTCCGTAAGCCTATGTTACGTCACACGCTCGTTGGTAAATCTGAGGCGGACACAAACTATATATACTTTTGCCAAATTATTCATCGTATCAAATGAATTGGCCCACTGAGGAGGTTCAGACTTCGCCCGTTAGGTCACTCTGACTTGTGCGACGCTCTCGACGAAGCTATTACGCCAGGAATTACGTTGACATCTGAGTGCCTCACTTCCAAGCTCGTGTTATATACAATGGAAGCCCACGAGCATCATAAAATTATATTGCACACCTCCCGTGTTTTTAATTGCAAGAAATCTACTTACATATGAGGCTAAATTCAACTCCTTATGCATGATACGCTGGATAATGTCCGAGAAAACAATGGAATCAACAGAGACTTTGAAAACACGTTCTATCCTTAGCGGTTTCCTACAGAGTAGGCATTCGCGTAAGCTTCTCTGTTGCCAACACAAGCTAGCTATTTCAGATGGTCACCGCGTGGTAAATATAATGATGCCCATTCTATAACATATACCAACAATATGGAATCGGTAAAGAGCTGTGCCTAGGTGTTGATTATGTCTCTAATAGCACAGTTGCCTATCAAGGATTTTTCGTACAAATTGCTCACCTTTATTCTGACCATAGACAATGCATTCGTCGAAAACAAGAACCAGTAAATGTAGTTCTCGGCATAACTAATTTATTGTGTTGATTAATGCATTAGTGTCTGTTTCTTAAGCGATCCAATGTTGAAACGTCACTTCATATAAAAAGCGAAATAAGGGCTTTGCATTAGCTTTCCTTTGTTTCTACTATCGTTCCGGCGAATCAAAATCAGCGCAGCACATACGATACGTTGGGCATTATGGGGAATGATTATAATGCTGCACATACCCACTATGGGGGATTAACCAAGAAGCGGCCGCTATATATCGTGCAACCAATTGCAGATACTATTCCGGACAGTGTAGAATTCCGCCATGTCAAATTTCGTAATGGCCGCATTTTGAGATATTCGGAGGGTGCTGTGGGCCTATCTGATTGGCTCAAGATGCCGTCATTGCCAAATTTGAAAACATGGATGAATTCGTACCGTCCCGAAGGGCCCGTTGCTCTTTTCTATCATTGCCGCATGTTGTTGAGGAACATAATTTCCATACTGTGGCACATACCCAATACAGTTGATCTGCAAATAAGTGACCGGTACATTTGCAAGAATTCAGAGGAAACTAAAAAAACATACAAGCCAGTGCATCAACTGCCACATTCTGTAGCATGGGTGCGTGATGATTCATGCAGGCGTCACTTAGCGTTATGCCCAAGACAACTAAGCAAAGCAAGGACCGTTCTTTTTTTGATCGGCCGTGGTAATTGCACTAACCACTCGTTTCCTAATAAATTAATGAATACGTCCTCACACGCGTAGGTGCACTCATGAACAGATCTCTCTAGATGTGCACGAACATTTGCTGTCACAACGCTAGGGCGATGAAGAGTGGACGTAGTAACTAGCGAATTCAATGTCGCGCTGCCTGTGACTTTATAGCAAATTGTTCGCAGCACTCTAGAAGCCATCAATCACTCCCGGTAGCTTAGCGTTTGCAACCTCCGCAGATTGTCTCCAAGAATAGTCACGTGCAGACCTCTCCCCCCCCCCCCCTCTGGCCCACGTTTACACGTCCTCTTCGATAAACTTCGCCTCCAAGTGCGCGATCACCTTCTTCCCCCCCCCCCCCCCTCCTTCCTGTGCGCGCTCGAGGAGACGCCACGCATCAAGCCACCGTCCGTCTCGGCTAACCCCCGCAAGTTTTCAGTCGAATCTGCAGCATACAACTCGGGACCATGATCTTAACACCCTTTATGCTTAGCAGCAAGCTGACGAGGACGTAGGAAATTCTCCTGAAGTGTCCATATAATTCCCTCCGCAATAAAACGCAAGAAGCTGTAACTATCGCACTCTAGGAAGCGTGCTTTCATTTACTCGTCTCGCTAATGACACTGATATAACACCCGATGGATACACTACACCGCTATACAGGTTCCTCACCAAAAAATAATTGTGAACCTACAATAAAATTAAGATGGGTGTGCTGCGCAAGGGAAGGGTCGACCGAGAAATAAGAGCATAAATAAAGAATGTCCAATACAGGGCGCTCTTTCTATCCCCTCCTCGAATTTGTTCCGTGTTTTAACCTTTCGCCCCACATGCTTCTTAAACTATGCGCCAACTAGCCCTACGTAGTACACTTATAAACAACAGTCAATTGCCGACCATCATTGCTTGGAAAGTGACGTAGTTCGCAAACAGCACCAGAAAATCATAAGCGTATCAACGTGCATACTACCTGCCAGAGCCTCGAGGTCTCGTGGAGCATCCTCAGCGTTAGCCAGTTTGTACGGGTTCATGCAGTCCCGAATTTTGATTGTTCGTTAAAGCGAGAATGCGCTGGCCTCACAAGTTCTTGCATGTACAAAGAGCAAAATTCAGGGCTTACGTCTTTTGCTGTCTCACAGCTCCGGGGGCATTGAACGCGCTGCGCGTATGGGCCGAATCGAATAGAAAAAACCCAGCGATACAAGCCAGGTACCTAGGAATGGCCGTATGAACAGACGACAGATGTTAGCACGAGTGTTGGTTATGCATATATTTTTGCAATTGAGTTTTTCTCGATGTACCCCACATGTAGCAATTCAAACGTATTAGGGTAGTGTTCCCCACTGAAGGACGACATAAGTCACCCAACGGCAGCAAGTTAACAAAAACAAACGACAGAGATGCTACACGCGAATAACATGCATCGATGTTAATTAGCGCATGCGCTGTCGGACACCATGATTTGCCAAGTACAAAACGAGCCGCGAGTGTCCCTTTCATACAGCTAGATTTGTCTCCGAATTTCTAAAATTAGAATTTGGCGTTTTATTATACCAAGCGTTCAACAACATGAACATTCCCATCGCTCGTGCATAATTGCTCGCTCGGGCGCTGCAGTTCGGTTTTACGTAGATGTAGCTTTTAGCAGCTTTCATTTCGGCGCACTTCTTTTTTACGATATTTACGTTAATGGAAGTTACATGACACTCTAGTCGGGATATGGGTAAGAACATATAATGCGGGTAAGAAAACCTGCTGCTTCGAATCATCACCTCATTCTCTGTCATTTGCTGCAATCGCGTCTACTGCTCAACCTTTCTAAAAAGACTACGCCGATGAAATTTCCTGTGGGACAGGTTTTGCATCTTTCCGGTCATGAGGAACATTTCCGCGCCTATGAACTTCTAGAAGGAGAAGTCGAAATACCGGATAAATATACATCCTCAGGACAATCTTGCAGAAACGTCGGCACCGCAACATTATTTTAGTACAGCGCTCCGAACATCATTTCGGAATAGAAACAATAGAGAAAGAACAGACGATACATGCGAAAAATTGGCACTTAGTTATAATCTATCAATGCCAATTCGCCAAGTGGTCAGCACTTCTTTACCAAACACTTTTCCCATGAAATACTTCCCAATATAAAAAGTGCACTGCGCACGGAAAATAGGCAGTTGGGAAATGGAGCCGCCTTTTTTTGTTGCCTACCATAAAGAAAAGTAAGCGTCACTGTATGAATTTTTTTTTTGTCACTTTGAACACGTAGCCTTAAAGGTTCGCCCATCTTGTCCCCTACTTCTTTTTACAAAGAAGCTATTTACCTCTAGCCATCGTATGCATCCCCCACATACGTTCACATGTGGCAGCGGTGCAGGGGGGTCCCTGGCTGGCTTTAGTCCATATCACGGCACGTGGACATAAATGCGTGGGCAGATCCCGGTAATTGTTTAATAGAGAGTTTGAGGTTAAGGGACGCAAGCGGTTTCTTATGCATGATGTAGGGGCACCGTTACTGCGCATGCGCAGACCCAGACGTAGGGATCTGCGCATTCGCAGTACCGGGGCCCCTAGTTGTTGCGTAGGCAAGCCGATTGCGTCCCCTATTCTGAAACTCTCTAATGTCGAGATTACTGCGGCGTAGGTGAAGCAGGCTTCCAGCACTTCGCCAACTTCGCAAGATGAGCTTAATTTCTTGAGTCCTTTTAGCGCCACATAAATTCGGTGTTGTAAGAGAGATTGTATATAAGAAATTACACTTAGTGTAGCAACTTGGCCTTCATGCGCTTTATTTGTTTTAAATCCTGCTAGATTAATAATAAAAGAGGGAAACAGTGTGGCGACGGCGCCTGTGCATGTGGCCTGTGCTTCTCTGGGAGGTGCGGTGAGCCCATGTGTCTGCGTAGTGTGGTGCCGTGTGAAAAAAGAAAACGTATCGTTTCATAGTGTATTCAGCCCATGTGTACAACCCTTGTATGCAGCCTAAAGAGTTTCACTGGTAATCCATCCACATATGAATGTTGCTGCCGCACGATTTTTTTTACCGCACATTCAGCTTACGCCATGTTATTGTTAAATAAATGAGCGCAGTTCCTTTAGGTAAAAAAGACCACAATGTGGCCTGCTTAACTTATCACCCATATGTAGCTAACTGTTGGAATTGTAAAACTTCCTAATTGCAAACACTGAATTCGTGAAAGTCGCTGATTATTCCATATACCGTCAGCAGTAGCATCTAAATTACATAATTAAGCTCAGGCTGCAGAGTGGAAAGCACGTAACCGGAAAATAGTGCTTTTCCTTCACCCTAGCTTCCATCAACCTCTTAACCTCTGAGAATTTTTCTTTAGTTAGGACAGAACGCTCTGCCGAAACTGTCATGGTGAAGCACGTCGCAATCGCGTGGAGAAATTTTAACGGATTTATCTGCGGAAGCATTGGATTTGCGTTGGCCCTTCCGTTCCGCGTGTATTCTGCAGTATCTTCTTAGCGGACGTTGACCGTTGTTTAAATAGTCTTCTAGACAAGAGTATTGTTCTCGACGTTTATAGGCAAGTAGACAGACAGACAATGAACTTTTATTTAGGCAAGTAGATGTTTTTTTTTACCTTTTAAAGAAGTCCCACGCGGGTTACGACAAGTCTGTTATTGTGACGCTTTACGCGTTTCGGCAACGTGGTAAGGGCTTGTCCTCCACTCACGAGAGACCGTCTAATGCCTCACGGTAGTCTTTTTTATATATTTATGCCTGTTTCTAGATGAACATGTATGTTGGGCGTGTAGCACCAAAGTCTCTGTTGCCTTATGATTCTGCGCTGTCTAAGTTATTTAAGAGGCGAATCGCTAAACTTTGGTGGAATACGCTCTCGGGAAATTGTGCCCACATGCATAGTAGCGTAGTTTTATTTATCAAGTCATTTCTTAATGCAGTGAATGCTTGCGCGGTCTTGGCGGCAATTGCAGAGGTTCTTCTGTGTAAAACAAAAGCAGCCCGTTCTCGGGTGAACACTGGGCGGTTAATAGGAGTCATCCAGAAGTGTTGCCGTATATGTATCACCTAAACCAAAACCTTAAAAAGGTAGCGAGCAGACACAATGTGCCGATAGTTTTTCCGCCCCGTGCAAGCTGGCTGGGCTTTGGCCCGGAACCTCTTCTTAAAAGAATAAAAAATCCGGAAGTTGCTGCAATGAGCACGTTCCGGGATATTTAACATGCGCGATTGGCCTTGTCTAGCAGATTCCGGTACCTTGTGGGAAGTCGAATGTTGGGCGAACCGGACGTTGTGTTAACGATCGTGCAAGAAAACACGAACTTCCAATTAAAAATAAAGAGAAAGCGCAATTTCCTTTGCATTGTGAAGCTTGCATGGAAGTTCAAGATTTCCAAAAAATAAATATCTTGGGTAAAAGCCAGGATACTACTGCGCGCGAGCTGATGGATGTTTTGTATGTATCTCTTATAGGGGAGGGCTTACGTAAGTGACACATAATTTACGAAGATCCTCGACTCTTTTCGCTGAACTGTCTGTGATCAGACTACATATACGTGACGCGAATAGTGGTGTATATTTTAGAATGCACGCAAGCACCATTAATTAGACTGGAATCTTCGATGATTCATGCATAAAAAGCTGACGCAATTTTCCCGTGTTTTACATAACCAGTGCAAAAGCACGCACAAACATCGCCATTTGGATGTCAGCCCTTGTTCTTATCACTTCATTTTGTGTACTTTGTCTGCGTTCACCCTGGTTATATCAAGATCGAATTCCAACTAGCCCAGTCTCACACTTTGCTTGACCCATTTATCAGATTTCAACGATCAATTTATGTCCTCTCCCTGTCGTTCTGCCGGAGTGTACCCTGTTTTTGTGGGCACAGGTTCGCTTAATGAAGAGTTCGTTTTGTGACACGTCTTGAAATGCCACGGTCTGTTTCTATCCTGTCACTACAAGCTAACCGTATCCTCATCCTGTTTCATTTGGTGCAGTTTCTGCTAGTGATAAACCCTTATGAAATATTTTTTACAGTTGAAAGCTTCCTAAACGGGAATATATAAATCCTATATGTCATGAGAAACTTGCGGTGGTAATTATTTTCAGAGCGACACAATACATATAAATTATCAGGAAACCCCTTCAGGTACATCACTCACATTATTCTCCTAGAACACTCCAAAAATCACCTTTTTACCAAGAAAATCACAACAGCATTGGTTAATGAAGCCTTTCGGAACTGGCTTCTCAAAAACCTTATGGTCAATACACCGTGAAGGAGAATTATCGCTTTGCAAGGTATATGGATTACTCCATAAAGTGCCATTGCTGGTATAAAGGTCTCCTCCTTGTTGCACTACGACGGCGTCTGCGTGTGGAGGATCCACGCTAGCTCTTGACAGTCCAACCATGCTTGAAG
The DNA here is from genome assembly GCF_050947875.1 of Dermacentor variabilis. NCBI lineage: Eukaryota > Metazoa > Arthropoda > Arachnida > Ixodida > Ixodidae > Dermacentor > Dermacentor variabilis. The sequence continues at coordinate 119,673,143 of NC_134570.1, forward strand.
TCCGGAACCAGAAGCGCCTGTGGAGAGTGGCGTCCGTGTAGATCAAGGTCGCTGGTGACCTCCTCTCCTATTGTTCAATAGCTGCACCCATTCGCGAGCGCCTTCATGCCAGGTGGCACCATATGGAAGCTGGCCCCACTCCCAGCGACTAAAGTGCGCGAAGCGTATGACTGTTTAGCGGAAGATTTGTCCTTCCCGCCTAGAGTACTCTTAGGTCCCGCAAAAAATTGTATCTTCATGTGACTGACCTTCAATGAACCCTTTCTGCATCTGTAATTCAGAACGGCTAATTTCACACTCCTAAGTTGACCTACCAAATAATACTGTCCGCAAACCTGTCTCGGTATCCTAACTTATTTAGGCTTTCTTTCTATATTAAAAATCCTTAATTACTAAATTAAAATAACCTTTCTAAAATTTTTATTTTGCCATTATTCATGTATTTACCATTCATTTTAGGTTATTAATTTATGTGGACCAAACATTTAAAATGACCTCGCAGTACTTCCCGTAAGCTTCCTATAATATGATTCGGATTAAAAACCAACGGTCCTGTGTAACCCTTTCTTGTTCTTACGCTCATCCGACGTCAGAGCCTTGCTGTTGTTGAAACCTACTTTTTTTAATCGCATGGTTTGTCATTATTCTTTATAGAGTTCAAAAGTACCCTGCAGTTATTCTTTTGAGATGACGCTGCGTAAATGGCTAGTGGAACTTATCGTCAATAAACGCCTTATCGTAGCCTTAGACTGGGTAAATAAGAAAGCTCAAATCGGGAGGTAAGTCTAGTGTTCGATTTCATATGCCATCAGGAGTGGCGTCGAAAGGGAGAATAGTGAGCCTGAGTAGTGTAGATAATTGGTAAAAATGCTTTTCATTCTCCTCTCTCTGCATCCTCCTACCTGCGTCAGAAAAGTAGCTATCGAGAAAGCAACTGTGATCGCGAAATCAGGAACATCTTCTATACTTGCAGAATACCATCAGCTAGAACGGATCGTCTATATTCTCATACGCAAAATAAAGGTTATGTACCTGCTTGCGCAAGACATTTAAGGTAATGTGAAAGCAGGAAGTCATGTACAATTACACGAATTGTTTAAACATGTCATTTCCCTTACCTGTGTAGAAAAAGAAGTACATTGCATATCGCCGTAATGCAGCACTGATTCTAGTGTGTGTTGACAAGGGGCCCACGTTGTGAACCGCGAAAAAATATTTTTCCACATCCCATGCACTGTGGGAGTCGATGTAGGCGTTGCTTTCTTTGCTGGTTGCATTATTTGACGATATTTAGCGGTGATGGTAAAGGCGAACGATCAATTTTTCAACCTGTCCTTAACACGAGAATGGTGTGTTGATTTTAATATTTACCTTCCAAGCAGCACTGCTGTTTGTCTGCGTAGTACACTAAACACAAAGGGAGAGGTGTTCGCTTGAGGTGTATATGAGCGCCATATTTCATGACCTCTGAGAGCGTTGAACATTGTTGTTGTCTCACATGGCACATCACAACGTGGTAGAAGCCTTAAACCTGAATTTTATTATGGGGCTTTGCCTGCCAAAACCGCAATCTGATTATGAAGCACGCCATGGTGCCGCACTACGGATTATTTTGGCACCATGGTGTTCTTGAACGTGTCCCTAAATCAAAGTGCGGGAGCGTTTTCTATTTCCCCTCTCACATTTATTCGGCCTCCATAAATACCGCGACCTCGAACAATGCCACGAACGTAAATCTATCGCGGAAGGCACAAAAGTTTTGATTTAAGTGCGTCTGCTTGCGTTGTGTCGCCTAGACCCTTGTTTTGATCGGACCGCTGGTACGATCTGTTGGGAACTCGGCGCTGACGCCCGTGGTTGTACCTGGGTCGCAAGCCCCAAGGGTAGCGTTGGCCTGGCGGCCTGGGGTACAACTGGAAGCATCCGAAGGTCCCGGCAAAGCATGAGTCGACTGGTAACAACGAAACAACTTGTTTATTTTAACATCGCAAAGAGTTGGCGGTCAGGTTTGACCGAAGTAGAGAGACGGGAGAGCACTTCACTCAACAGAAGAAATCGGAGCCCTCCTTTTGGCGTCCGGGGGCAGCTGTTTTTATACTCTCGCAGTTGAGGGCAAGAAGGAACCCCTCAAAAGACGAGCACGTGAATGTACAATGGGCTAATGGTGACGCACACTGTCGTAGCGATGCCGTAGCACCATGTCGAGCACGATCTCGTAGCACCCTGTCGTGGCGCTGCCGGTCGGACACAATGACTGTAATGAGAGGATGGTCCCTGCTTTGGCATCGCCTGTTTCGGGCACAATGACTGGAACGAGATCCCTGCTTTGGCATCGCCTGTTTCGGGCACAATGACTGGAATGAGATCCCTGCTTTGGCATCGCCTGTTTCGGGCACAATGACTGGAATGCGAGGATGATCCCTAGGCGGTCGCATCGCCGCAGTCGCGCCTGGAAACACCTGGCGATGAGTGTTGCGGCGACGACGATCGGGCCAAAATGTCTGCCGCCCCGCCGCAGTCGCGCCGGCAAAACCACGTGTCGCAGGCGAAACGCAACACCCTGCGGTGCATTTAATGAATGCGGCTCTGCTTCTGCACGCCCTGCGAAAGTTGTCCGCTAGATATGTTGGCGTGGTTTTGTCTTTACTAAACAGCTGAAACGCACCGTACTGTACCACGAACTTAAGTTTATCGAGCATTTCCTTGCTGTCTCGCGTCTTTTTCCTACCCCCCCCCCCCCCTTGTATTTGTATGGGAACATCGAGCGAACAGTTTCAACGCCGTTATTATCTCGTTTCGCTACTGCATCGGTTCAACCAATTCTCTGCCTTCTGTCATCAGTGTGCAGCTGTCAAGAGGCTAATGTGGTGTCGACCCGGTAGATCCGGAGGGCATTGTGCACATTCGACGCGGTATGGTCCAAACAAGTTCCTCGTGTCTGTTCGATGTATATGTACGCTCTCAATCATTCCCCAACCATAGCAGCCGCAGCAGCAGTAACCGCAGTGGGAAATTCAAAAGAGTACGAAAGCTTCCTTTAAAACTCACATATACGCAAATTTGTATTTCCAACTACACGATGTGTGTTTCTTGGGTAAAGGCAGCAATTAGTATAGCACATAAAAACGAGAAAACCGTAAACTGCTAAAATGAAGAAACAGACGTCGCATCACATGATGTAAGGTGAAGAAAAGCATGAATTTATTGGTCCCTAAACAACACATTCTCCAACAAATGCAAGAAAGAATAAATCAAAGGGTCATATGACCATTTTCACTCTCGCACTCTGGCGACATGTGCAACTGAAGTACTATGGCGCCAAACAGACGACACAAGAAGAGACACGGACGAGCGCTTACTAACAACTGATGCGTTATTGACGGAAACACATAATACATATAAGCAAATTTGGCGGCGCAACTCTCGCATTGTCAAACATCACATGGTAACTAGGCAAAAGGCGATTGAACGATTGTGAAGGTGACGTTCGTGAAGATGACACGTGGTGTACAGCGCCAAATGACTATAAATGATAATCGTTACGCGATACACAAACACCGCCGTAACGGAGTACTCCATAAAAACTAAAAGATTAGGAATTTTCACCAAGCGCAGGCGGCACAGCAACATGCTCAGTTCTAACTAAGGGCTTCTAAAGAGGACATCTCACTTTTATACAGATTTTTGATGGTTCACTCACGCATTCAAGGCCCTTCCTTTTAATGTGGAGGGCTTCTTTCAGCTCACCGGCAACGCTGTCTCGACTTCTGTCTAGATCGATGGTCTCTCTTAGGCGAGGCTTGCACCCGCACTCTTTGCAATGGATGGCCATATTGGAACCAGTTCCTTTTTCCAGTGACCTTTCGTTTTCCTTTAGCCTTTCATTTAACACCGCCCCGTTTGTCCAATGTAAACCGTTTTTGCTTGAGAGCGGAATTTGATAAACTACCCCTTCCTTGCAACTGACAAGTGGATCGGTATGCTGGGTTCCACAGGTCGCGCGTTCTGTTTTTTGGTTGTTAACGCTGCCGCACAATGTAGCAAGTTTTGAAGGGGCTGAAGAAACAACCGGGACATTGAATTTACTCGCGACCTTTTTGAGGCTGTGAGCTACGCGGTGAGAGTACGGTACGACTACAGGTCTTAATCTCCTGGCTTGTTCTTGCCTGTTTTTTCTTGCTTTCCCTTTAATTTCTGGAGCAGGCACTCTACTACAGAACTTAGAACTGTCTGTGAAAACCCCGCCTTCTTTAGCCTTTCAGTCTGCTGATGGAAGCGGCTTCGTATAGCATGCTTACATGGCTTCCTGGCAGCCGATTCCAGTGCCCCTGTGGCTATCGCTCTTTTTACGATCTTAGAGTGGGCTGACTCAGAAGACAAGAGCTCTTTTTTCGCTCGGGGTTGGTACTTCCAGTGCACTTCAGCTCCAGGCTGAGCTCGAGGTCTAAAAACTGAAACCTATTGTTCTTTGCTAGTTCAAAGGTGTATTATAAACCATGGCTATATTTCATAAGAACATCTAGCATCTCTTTGACAGAATCTTGGTGACTAGGTGAATCCTGTCTGTTTAACACAATTAGGAAATCATCTAAATACTTTCAAAACCTTCTTTTTGTCGAGCATGCTGTCCAAAACGCTATCAACGGCCGAAAGAAAAATGCTGCTTAAGATAGGGGCTACACAGGACCCTATACAGATGCCCTTCTTCTGAACATAAACCCTATCATCAAACTAAACAAGCGTGGAACTAAGATTAAAATTTCAGAAGCCTAATGAAATTTTTAACTGACATGCCCACAGCATTCTGAAACGGAATGGTGCCTTTCTTTTCAATACACGACTGGACAGCTAAAAAACACTTCCTTGTGTGGGATAGCATAGAAAAGATCCTTATCATCGAACTAGAAAAACCACCTACGGTACCGCAGGACTGCAAAAGTCCTACCACATCATAGGAGTTCCTTCTTTCGAAAGGATCTTCTATGTTAAGTGAACTCAAATGCTTGAACGGAAACTGGCTAACATGACGTTGCCAAGATTCCCTTTCGCTCACGATACACCGGAACGGAACTACTTCTTTGTGGGTCTTGGCGGTAAAAAAACATGCCCAAAGTCCTATCTTTGCACTTACCTATGGCATTAGCTATTTTTCCTAGTTCCAGTTCCTTGCAGAGGGACACAGCCTGAGATTTCACCCTAGCCGGCTTGAGGCTTGACGTGGCGGAATTCTTTTCCACAGCTCGGCAGGTCTTCACCTTGTAAATTTTTTGCGGGACCACAACGAAGCCTCCTTCCTTGTCACCCTGTAAAAGCAACAGGAGCATTGTCGTTGAAATATATGACAACTTTGTTAATCCCAGCTCGGGTGCTCGAAGATTTCTTCGTAACTGTTCTTGGCAGAGCGTCTACTCCTTCTAGTAGGCACCTTTCCTGGTCTTCAAGTGACGCCTTCTCGGCAACACACCTATTCAAAGAAAGTAGCTCATGCGCTGCAGTTTCAGATTCGAGGCTGAACTTCGGTCCCTTCGCCAGCACATCTTTTACATCCTCCGTGACTTGTACTTGTCCCAAGATTTTTACGGCACCACTGGCCTTCTTGTCTGGCGGCTTGGGTGTGTTGTTTAGCATATGTCGCCACCAGAATTCCACCGTTTGAGCTGGAAGCTTCCTGTGTTCCCGGAATTTCTTCTCGACAACCCACTCAGGATAGCTGATGTGACATGTCACGCGCCAATAGTCAAAAAAGTGCCGCACTTGCCTCCACAATACCGAACGTACAATCCTACACACCCGCTTTGCGTGCCCGTAGGAAGGCTGAATCGCACCGAAGAGGGCGGAAATTTCACCAGGGATTAGTCCCTTCTTGAGCCAAAACGAGATGTGTCTGACACGGCATGAAGGCCATGTGATGTGGGTGACGAGGGCTGCTATATTTGACGTAGGGGAGGAAACACATATTGAAGGGCCCACTGTACAAGAAAGATATTCCACCAGAACTTTTTGTTGGGCTAGTTGGTGTATGTTACTGAAGTACTGTAGCGCCAAACAGACGACACAAGAAGAGACCCGGAAGAACGCTTACTAACAACTGAAGCTTTACTGACGGAAACACACAATATATATTCGCAAATTTGGCGGCGCAACTCGCGCATTGTCAAACATCACATGTTAACCAGGCAAAAGGCGATAGAACGATTGTGAAGGTGACGTTCGTGAAGAAGACACGTGGTGTATTGGTCCAAATGACTATAAATGATAATGGTTACGTGATACACAAACAACGTCGCAAGGGAGCACTCCATAAAAACTAATAGATTACGAATTTTCACCAAGCGCAGGCGGCGCAGCAACATGCTCAGTTCTAACTAAGGGCTTCTAGAAAGGACCATCTCACTTTTACACAGAATTTTTTGATGGTTCGCTCAAGCATTTAAGGACCTTCCGCTTAATGTGGAAGCCTTCCTTCAGCTCACGGGTAACGCTGTCTTGACTTCTGTCCAGAACAATGGTCTCTCTTAGGCGAGGCTTGCACCCGCACTCTTTGCAATGGATGGCCATATGGGAACCAGTTCCTTTTTCCTGTGACCTCTCGCGTTCTTTTAGCCTTTCATTTAAACACCACCCGTTTGTCCAATGTAAACCTTATCGCATGAGAGCGGAATTTGATAAACCACCCCTTCCTTGCAACTGACAGGTGGATCGGTATGCTAGGTTCCGCAGGTCGCGCGTGCTGTTTTTTGGTTGTTAAGGCGGGCGCACAATGTAGCAAGTTTTGAAGGGGCTGAGAAAGCAACCGGGACTTTGAATTTACTCGCGATCTTTTTCAGGTTGTGAGCTACGCGGTGAGTGCACGGTACGACTACAGGTCTTAATCTCCTGGTTTGTTCTTGCGTGTTTTTTCTTGCTTTCCCTTTTATTTTCTGCAGCAGGCACTGTACTACAGAACATAGAACGGTCTGCCGAAACCCCGCCTCCTTTAGCCTTTGATTCTACCGATGGAAGCTGCTGCGTATGGCATGCTTACATGACTTCCTGGCAGCTGATTCCAATGCCCCTGTGGCTATCGCTCTTTTTACGATCTTAGAGTGGGCTCACTCCTAAGACACATAAGACACCCACACCACATGGTTTTTATGCCGCGCCAGACACATCTCGTTTTGCCTCAAGAAGGAACTGAATTGTGGTGAAATTTCCGCCCTCTTCGGTGCCATTCAGCCTTCCTACGGGCACGCAAAGCGGGTGTGTAGGATTGTACGTTCGGAATTGTGGAGGCAAGTGCGGCTCTTTTTTGGCTATTTGCGCGTGACATGTCACATCAATTATCCTGAGTGGGTTGCCGAGAAGAAATTCCGGGAACACAGGAAGCTCGCGGCTCAAACGGTGGAATTCTGGTGGCGACATATGCTAAACAACACACCCAAGCCTCCAGACAAGAAGAGGGCCAGTGGTGCCGTAAGAACCCTGGGACAAGTACAAGTCACGGAGGATGTAAAAGATGTGCTGGCGAAGGGACCGAAGTTCAGCCTCGAACCTGAAACTGCACCGCATGAGCCACTTTCTTTGAATAGGCGTGTTGCCGAGAAGGCGTCACCTGAAGACCAGGAAAGGGGCCTACTAGAAGGAGTAGACGCTCTGTCATGAACAGTTACGAAGAAATCTTCGAGCAACCGATCTGGGATTAACAAAGTTGTCACATTCTTCAAGGACAATGGTCTGCTGCTTTTACAGAATGACAAGGAAGGAGGCTTCGTTGTGGTCCCGGAAGGAATTTACAATGAGAAGGCCTGCCGAGCTGTGGAAAAAAATTCCGCCACGTCAAGCCTCTAGCCGGCTAGGGTGAAATCTCAGGCTGTGTCCCTCTGCAAGGAACTGGAACTAGGAAAAATAGCAAATGCCATGAGTGCAAAAATAAGACTGGGCATGTTTTTTACCGCCAAGACCCACAAAGAAGAAGTTCCGTTCCGGTCTATCGTGAGCGAAAGGGAATCTTGGCAACGTCATGTTAGCCCGTTTTTGTTAAAGCATTTGAGTTCACTTAACATAGAAGATCCTTTCGAAACAAGGAATTCCTATGATGTGGTAGGATTGTTGCAGTCCTGCGGCACCGTAGGTGGTTTTTTCTAGCTCGATGATAAGGATCTTTTCTATTCTATCCCACACAAGGAACTGTTTTTTAGCTGTCCAGTCATGTATTGAAAAGAAAGGCACCATTCCGTTTCAGAATTCTGTGGGCCTGTCAGCTGAAAATCTCATTAGGCTTCTGAAATTTTATCCTAGTTCCACGCTGGTTCAGTTCGATGATAGGGTTCATGTTCAGAAGAAGGGCATCTGTATAGGGTCCTGTGTAGCCCCTATCTTAAGCAACATTTTTCTTTCGGCCGTTGATAGCGTTTTGGACAGCATGCTTGACAAAAAGAAGGTTTTGAAAATATTTAGATATGTAGATGATTTCCTAATTGTGTTAAACAGACAGGTTTATCCAGGCCACCAGGAATCTGTCAAAGAGATGCTAGATGTTTTTATGAAATATAGCCATGGTTTAGAATACACCTTTGAACTACCAAACAACAATAGGTTACTGTTTTTAGACCTCGAGCTCAGCCTGGCAGCTGAAGTGCACTGGAAGTACCAATCCCGAGCGGAAAAAGAGCTCTTGTCTTGTGAGTCAGCCCACTCTAAGATTGTAAAAAGAGCGATAGCAACAGGGGCATTGGAATTGCGTGCCAGGATGTCATGTCATACGAAGCGTGCCATACGAAGCAGCTTCCATCAGCCGATTGAAAGGCTAAAGGAGGCGGGGTTTCCACAGACAGTTCTAAGTTCTGTAGTAGAGTGCCTGCTCTAGAAAATAAAAGGGAAAGCAAGAAAAAACACGCAAGAACAAACCAGGAGATTAAGACCTGTATTCGTTCCGTACTCTCACCGCGTCGTCCACAACCTGAAAAAGGTCGCGAGTAAATTCAAAGTCCCGGTTGTTTTCTCAGCCCTTCCATACTTGCTACAATGTGCGTCCGCGTTAACAACCAAAAAAGAGAAAGCGTGACCCAGCATACCGATCCACTTGTCTGTTGCAAGGAAGGGGTAGTTTATCAAATTCCGCTCTCATGCAAAAAGGGTTACATTGGACAAACGGGGCGGTGTTAAATGAAAGGCTGAAAGAAAACGAAAGGTAACAGGAAAAAGGAACTGGTTCCAATATGGCCATCCATTGCAAAGAGTGCGGGTGCAAGCCTCGCCTAAGAGAGACCATCGTTCTGGACAGAAGTCGAGACAGCGTTGCCCGTGAGCTGAAAGAAGCCCTCACCATTAAAAGGAAGGGCCTTCAATGCGTGAGCGAACCATCAAAAATTCTGTATAAAAGTGAGATGTGCTTTTTAGAAGCCCTTAGTTAGAACTGAGCATGTTGCTGCGCCGCCTGCGCTTGGTGAAAATCCCTAATGTTTGTTTTTATGGGGTACTCCGTTACGGCGGTGTTTGTGTATCGCGTAACCATTATCATTTATAGTCAATTGGACCAATACACCACGTGTCTTCACGAACGTCACCCTCACAATCGTTCTATCGCCTTTTGCCTGGTTAACATGTGATGTTTGACAATGCGCGAGTTGCGCCGCCAAATTTACGCATATATATTGTGTGTTTCCGTCAATAAAGAATCAGTTGTTAGTAAGCGCTCGTCGGTGTCTCTTCTTGTGTCGTCTGTTTTGCGCTATAGTACTTCAGTAACATGCACCAACTAGCCCAACAAAAAGATCTGCTGGGACATGTGCAACATTCGGGGACTTTCGGGTCCTGTCATTGGCGGGTCGATAGAATGTTCATTTCTGGTCGCACAAGTCGTCGGCCATTGCCATGACCTCCTCCATGAACCCGTCGTTCGCGGCGAAACGGTCACACATTTCGGCACTGTTGGCACAGGACGCCAGGCCGCAGTTGACATCCAGCTTGTCCTGCCGTGGCAATGTCTCGGCGACTCCGCTGATGCTTCCTCCAACAGCTGCGTCCTTGATACTACGGCATCCCTTGAATCGCTTGAGAGGAACACCTGCGCATAGCACAATAAATGGAATGCCATTGGTTAGGCTTCTGGAAGATACCAATTTTAGAAATCAAGGCAGTAACATACATCTCGCAAGATCACAGCAATTGCACAACCAGAAACAATAGAGAAGGAAACAAACTTATCAACCGAAGCAAGTTTCTATCACGGTCAAAATGCGTGCTCGATGTATTATCAAGAAAGTCACGAAATGTTTTATATTCTCCTTAACTGCCTAATTAGACATGCTAATTACCACACTTCGCAAGGATTGAGAACAGGAAGAAACCTAAATTGAGAAAGTTCTCGAGAGTTGTACAGAACTTCTTTTACATTAGATTCTCTCTTCGTACTTGTTACATAAACAATTTTTTTAACATCTAGGCTAACTGCGCTCTTCGTCCACATGCATTACGCTCGATAGAGAGAGAGAGCAAAGTGAGGCCCCTTGTTGAAGTACAGCCAATTGTGCCGAGATATAAACACGCGGCTTCATGCCATTCTGCCCAGGAAAAGGGAAACAAAGGGAAAAATATGATTTTGTTATTCACACGTGAGACAAAGGGGACGGGTGTTCCTCTAAACATACTATAGCTTGCAAATTAGGTCATTGTCTTGAAGGAATGTAAAAATAAATCTTAAAGCTTGCCGGTGGTTTGCAGTGGAAGACATATAACCTAAATCTGTTGGTTCTCTGGAAAGAGAGGACATTCCAACAAAATAGCACATTCTCTCTCCTCTGTGATCTTGACATTCCGATAAAATGTGTTACACAGTTTCGGATGCACAACGGTTATCACAATACAGGATGGTGGGCAGTCCAAGCTGGTGCAGGTAGTTAGTTATTGGTGAACGTGGCGTTCAGATGAAGTCGATGATATAAAATCTCGAGACGACGTGAAAGATGATGTGGAAGTCTAGATTTTTGGATAAGATCTATTCAGGTCAGTCATGAATTTGGAAGTAGGGGCCGAATAACATAAAACTATTCAAATTTCGTTTTATTCCAATCTCCTCACGTCAAATTTAGGTAACCACCATCGCAAGCATCGGGTGGTAACCCGCAGCCTTGCTTGAAAAGCCCAGTCAAATTCACTCCTCTTTTCGCCTACCATCGCCTACACTGACCAGATTTTCTTATCGAATTAGCTCACAAGATCCGAAGAGCGCGCTCAAGTGGAGAGGGTTTCGGTGGGGCCGAGCAAGCAAAGTGAAAGTAGATAACCGGATAAGAAGGCTGGTGTCGTCGTCTGCGATTGATCCGCTTCCCGTTGCTTAACTTGCTGTGGATGGTGAAAAATCGCGGTGGGGTGCAACGAAACGTTAAAAATGTCAACAGAACGGTCCCTCACAAAAAAGACTTCGGAAAGTGATCTCGCATGCGTGCCGAAAGGTCTCGATAACATGAATCTGCCACGGAAAAATGTTTATTATACGCAAATAAATCCATGCTCCCAGGCCGCTCCGATAAGCTGTAGTGCCAAAGCGCTCGGTGGGCAGCCATGTTCTCTACCTTTCGGAAAGGGGCAATCTGCGGCTACTGTAAAAAAGTTCATTTTTCGCGGGCATGTTAATAGATCGTTAACCCGTATATGTCACATTGATGCTGTGAGTTCTCGTGGTTTTGAGAAGTCGTGTTAAATACAGGCGAAGTAGGTGCCAGCAGAAAACGTTTCATCAATGGCAGAGCATTATGGCAAAACAGGCGTCAAATCAGAAATCATTATGTTTCTTTCGTTCGGTCTAATTATGCATAATCAGTGTGCACACATTATATGTGCTTTACGTTATAGCGTCCCAGGGCTCTCCCGAGACTATGCTGCCCGCAAGGTGGCTTTCGTGGTGCCCACCAGAAGCGAGAATATATGCGAAAGTGTTCAAAACCAGGAGTACGGGCATAGTTAGCGCAAATATAGTCGAAAATCATCCTCACGGCACCACTGGCTAAACTAGCTCCGGGATCACGTCACCTGACCTCTCGGCCGAGGAAACAGGCCGAGATCGTGAGCGAAGCCCACAATCTAATGGAGACACGGCCGATGTAATTACGCGTAACAGGCGATGCAAATGAGGTACGAATTAATAAGTAATGACCATGAAAAAGGGACAGAATAGAGAAATAATATCAAAGCTTCATCATTTAAATCACCTGGCAAATAAACGTTCTCATCTTTGGTGTAAGCACTTTGCTTACCCTAGCTTTTTCATATTTCACAGTCCTTCATTAGGGTGCGTAAGAAATTACCGGTTACCAAGTAAAACAGGGCGAAGGAGGCAAATGGAAAATAAAGACGATGATCAACTCGAGAACAAGGTGAAAGCGTGAGCCAATGCTTCGACAAGTGGACTAAGTGGGGTTCTTCCAAAAAAGAGAGACGGGGTAAGGTTGGTGGGTGCGGCGATTAGCGAAGGCGAGTTAACGGCGAGTGAGAAGAATTGAGAATGAAGGAGTTCTGCGCACGAGGCCGGTGACACGGCCGTCTGAGAACCACGCGTCAACGGCGCAGACAGCACCCATCTATTGCCTGTTTCGCTGGGGGTCGTGGGCTATCGTGCCTCTCAAAGAGATCATAGATGGAGTGGCGGAAACCGCTCTTCACGGAAGAATATATGTATATATAAATAAAATACTTAAGTGGCATAAATACATAAAAGGAAGAAACCTATGCACTGAGCAACCTATGCTAAATTTCGAGCAATAGGCAAGAACATTTAATTTTGTTGCTTATTGTTTTCTTTCCCTCCGCTTTCATTTTATGTATATCGTTAGACCATTGCAGAATTTTTTTCAAGTGCTTCTTTTCTCACGAACACCGGTTTCTTCGGCTCCTTCTCTTATCTATTTCAGAGACGCGATAGCACACGACCACCAGCAAAGCAGCAAATAGAGGGGCACTGTGCACGCCGTTGACATGTGGCAGGCAGACGGCTGTGTCACCGGCCTCGTGCACAGAACACCTTTATTCTCAATTCTACGCCCTCCTCGTTACCACATCGGCCAGCCTTACCCGTCTCAGACGCTTTGGAACAACGCTACCTACAAATATTATGCCGAGGTAAGCATATGTCGAAACGTTGGCTCCCGCTTTTCTCTTGTTCTCGTTTTCCTCGTCGCTAAGCCAGTAAGAAGTTGAAGCTGCTAAATAAGACATTTCATAGAAAGCAATGCAGTTCTATCATTAAAAGTCTTCCGCTCAAGTATATTTTGAAAAACCTATTATGCAATCGACTCACGACAAAATCAGTGTGACGTGGTGCGTACTGGAGTCGACAAACTGCATTAATTGTGCCCTCCACAACTGTTTCGGCAAACTTTTAAATGTTGTATACAGTTTGTTAGGACGTCTTGTGATAAAAAAATAACAAGAAGATGCCGACGCGGCGTGGCACCCGCGAGTAGAAGGAGAGCTGTCCTCAAACACGGCGCTTCAATAGTGTGGCATCGATAGGATAGGTTGTAAATGTTCGCACATTCGAGTAAGTCCTGCTGGCAGCAATCCTCGCCTCAGTGGAAACCTTTTGTATGAACGATAAGCGGACTGCCAATGCTAAGATCTCAAAAAATAAAGGCCGCGTAAGGCACATATTCGCACCTAATGCTAACCCGAACATGGACAGTAGTAGAGGATCCACGTTAAAAAAATTCACATTATATGTTCTAGATACCAACGTGGCAGCACAGACTAATTTTATTGCTAAATTGGCAGCCCAGCGCTTAGGCAAAGAACGCAAAAGATAACGACACGCATATTGCACCGTTCAGCTGAGTTACGCAAACCGGCCAATGTTTCTGGAACCATGCTGAGATTCATTCACCGCAAGGTTAAGATCGGCTCTGCGGCATAGACAAGCCGAAAGCTTTACTTTTTTTCATATATTTCGTCGGCTTTCCTTATAATGCGGCAAAAAGTGCAACACGGGATTTACGCATGGCAAGTATTACACGATACTATGTTTAAATTCCTTCTAAAATGTTATGTTGGCATACATGCTGTAAGTATATTACTTAAATCCTTCAATAATGGTTGCAAGCCTAATAATTAGGCATTACACAATAACAATGGGTACCATCTCGAGGCTGGTGCTAACAAAATACTGTTAATTTTAGCTCCATCGAAAGGGATGTATTCCTTTAAAACATGATACACGGTAACTCAGACATCCGGTGCATGACTTGCACGCCTGAAAATATTACAGCACACGCGAATAAACGAAGCACGAAATAAGCTTACAACAATAGACGAAACCGTCATAAACGCTGAAATGCAAAAAAAAAGGTACTCACCACCACGATAGACGATGCGCTTCTCGGCTACAGGAACTGAGGAATTGCCGGCCAGGGGTACAGCGTCACCGCCTGCAGCTCGCTTTGACGCCACTGCAGCGCCTGTAGCCAGGATGACAGTGTCTCGTGCAGCCAGCTCCACTCTCCTTGGGCACACGACGCGGCCACTGGGCAGGGTGAAACGCACTCGTTTTGCTGTTGGAGTTGACGTCGGTTGGCAAGTAGTTCCCACACAGCCCATGGTGGCTACCGGTTCTGGTTCAACTGGCATGGCTCCTTCTCTCGGTCAGCGACTGTGATGCACGTCCGCTCAGAACGAAGTCGGGCGCAGAATAAAATTTTTATCTCTCGCAATGCGACATGTGTGTTTTCCCTTTCCCTCTCGCACTCCGCGGACCAATCAGGTGGTCGGTTACAAGGCGTCCGTGCAAGGTCAAAGCCTCTGAGGCCCCGCCCACATTCGTGCAGCGCCCGCCCACACGGGCTGGGTCCGAGACGTTTGAACATAAAATGGTGGAGTAATTGCGCATCTATAATGAGAAATATTTGGAATAGTTGTACCTCATGAAGGCCCAGACATTCCCGCCAGTGCCGACGATAGAAAAAATGATACAGCCCCATCATGGTGCTCTCCCACTGAACGCATAAATAATCAGGTTTGAAAATGAGACTAAACCACACTCGAACCATTGATGTTCTGCCATAACTGAAGTGATGTCATTCAAAGTATTGTCTACGTCCCAGCTGCAAACTGACTAGCTGTTTATTTTTTTGTTCCGTATGTCCAGAGTGTCTCACTCGCTTAGCTTCGAGGTCCAATTCAGCGATATATATTGTTTTACTCGAATGGTGTTATTACTAAGAATAAACGTCCACCATAGCCAACTATTTGAAATTGTTCTTGTGTCAGTTGTGACATCGCACCGATGACCGTCCGAAAAGGTGACTTTTCTTTCTTTTCGCTCAGTTACAGGATCCCACGGTGGCTTTCCCGTTATACACCGCAGCAATTCTACGCCAATGGGCGAAAATAGCACGAAGAAGCGTGAACTCTGTGCTAAACGGGGAATTGGGGGCCGTTAAAAGCACCTTTATCTACACCCTGTTTGTTTGGTTAGAGGTGTAAAACTTATCACCAAAGAAATCTTGCTCCCTTAAGCGTGAATCAACAGGGACTGTAGATAAATGCTGTATGATTGCATATCTACCATATAATGGCTTTATCGATTGCGTTGGAACAAATCACAACCATCGAAATAAATGTCTGCATTTCCTAGTACGCACTCGCACTTCTAGGGAATAAGGACTTCTCAATTCACCCTAAAGCGAATTGTCCTAATTTTCTCGAACTGAAGAAGCATTAGGAGTTGCCACACAACATGGACAACTGAATTATTGGCTGCAGCTATTATCAGAAAGAAACCGTAGGTCCATACCACGCTACCACTGACGACTGAGCGCGTAGGCAAGGTTGTGTATACGCAAGAACATGCTATCAATGCCGTGCTTCGCATTTCTCTCTCTAGTTTCTTTTTTTTTTAACTGCAGCATACACTATTCTCAGCCTTCTCATTTTCCTTGATTTTGTTCTTGACACCGATTCTCGGGGTTGTGCGCGGACACTGAACTTACGTCATCGCCTGACCATGCGTAGGATTTCACGCGGAACGGGTAGCCTGTTCTAACTTGTTCACCCCCTTCAAGTTAACTGAATAGTGCCGTGATCTTTCGATGCGCCGTGTGTCACCTCGGATACTAGGTTGCGGTGTTTATGTAGGCATGCATGTTAAGATTGATGCTGGATATTGACGGATGAAGGCCTACCTTAAGGTTCATAGCGGCAGCTCGCGATGTCAATACAACGCAATGAAGGCGCCATCTCTAACCGCTACGGCAAACAAACAACATGTCGGATTATTGCGAATGGTGAAATATTGTGCCGCAGAAGTAGCCTTTCTAGTGGAATTCCGCAAATTACTTTCTGATGAAAATTCCGTCAGCCCATGTTGCGTCACACGCTCGTCGGATAGTCTGAGGCGTACACAAATATATTTACACTTTTGCCATAGTAATCATCATATATACATTTGTTCACTGAGGAGGTTCAGACTGGACCCGTTACGTCACTCTTACATGTGGGACACTCTCGATGAAGTTTTCACGCCAGGTGGTACGTTGACATCTTGGTGCCTTCCTTCCACACGTGTGTTGTATACTGGGAAAGCCTACGAGCGTGAGAAAATCACATTTTACACCTCCCGTGTTTTCAACTGCAAGAAATCTAATTACATATGAGGCTATATGCAACTCCTTATGGATGGTACGCTGGATAATTTAAAAGAAACAATAGATTCTGCGCTGACTTTGAAAACATTATCTATCGTTAGTGGTTTCTTACAAAGTAAGCATTCAAGCAAGCGTCTCTCGTGCCAACACAAGCTGGCTATTTCAGATGGTCACCGCGTGGTAAATATAATGATGCCCATTCTATAACACATGCCCAAAATACGAAATTGGCAAAAAGCCGTGTCCAGGTGTTGATTATGTCTCTAATGGCACAGTTGTCTCTCAAGGATTTTTCGAACAAATTGTTCACCTTTATTCTGGCCCTAGAGAATGCATTCGTGGAAGAAAAGAACAAACAAATGTATTTTCCGGTATAACCTATTTATTGTGGTAATTAATTAATTAATGACTGTTTCTTAACCTATCCAAAGATGAAACGACACTTGATGTAGAGAGTGAAATAAGGGCTTTGCGTTAGCTTTCCTTTGTTTCTAATATCGTTTCGGCGCATCAAAATCAGCGCAGCACATACGATACGTTGGGCATTACAGTGAATGATTATAGTACTGCACATACCAACAATGGGGGATTAACCAAAAGGCGGCATCTACATATCGTGCAACCAATTGGAGATACTATTCTGGACAGTATTGAATTCCGCCAATGGTGTCAAATTTCGTAATGGGCGCATGCTGAGCCAATCGGAAGCTGTTGTGGGCCTATCTGATTGGCTCAAGGTGCCGTCATTGCAAAATTCGACAACATGGCTGAATTCCACACCGTCCCGAATAGTGCCCGTAGCTCTTTTCTATCATTGCCGTATGTTGTTGAGGAGCATAATTTCCATACAGTGCCACATACCCAATAAAGTTGATCTGCAAATAAGTGACCGGTACATTTGCAAGAATACAAAGGAAATAAAAAAAACATACAAGCCAATGCATCATCTGCCACATTCTGTAACATGGGTGCGCGAGGGCTCATGCACACGCGTCACTTAGCTTTATGCCAAAGGCAACTAAGCAAAGCAAGGATCGTTCTTTTTGGATCGGCCCTGCTAATTGCACTAACCACTCGTTTCCTAATAAATTAATGAATACGTCCTCACACGCGTAGGTGCATTCATGAACAGTTCTCTCTAGATGTCACGAATATTTGGTGTCACAAAGCTAGGGCGATGAAGAGTGGCCGTAGTAACCAGCAAATTCAATGTCGCGCTGCCTGTGACTTTAGAGCAAATTGTTCGTCCGAGCACACAGCACTCTAGAGGCCATCAGTCACGCCCCGGTCGCTTAGCGTTTGCAACCACCGCAGATTGCCTCCAAGAATAGCCACGTGCAGACCTATCCCCCCTCCCCCTCTCGCCCACGTTTACACGTCCTCTTCGATAAAATTCGCCTCCAAGCGCGCGCTCACTTTCCCCCTCCCCCCCTCCCCTTCCTGTGCGCGCTCGAGGAGACGCCACGCATGAAGCCGACCTCCGTCTCGGCTAACCCCCGCACGGTTTCAGTTGAATCTGCAACATACAACTGAGGGCCATGATCTTAGCACACTTTATGCTCAGCAGCAAGCTGACGAGGACGTAGGAAATTCTCCTGAAGTGTCCATATAATTCCTACCGCAACAAAAGGCAAGAAAGTGTAACTATCGCACACTAGGAAGCGTGCTTTCATTCACTCGTCTCGCTAAGGACACTGATATAACAACCGATGGATACACTACATCGCTATACAGGTTCCTCACCAAAAAATAATTGTGAACCTACAGTAAAATTAGGATGGGTGTGCTGCGCAAGGGAAGGGTCGACCAAGAAATAAGAGCATAAAGAAAGAATGTCAAAAACAGGGCGCTCTTTCTAGCTCCTCCTCGAATTTCTTCCGTGTTTTAACCTTTCGCCCCACATGCTTCTTAAACTATGCGCCAACTAGCCGTACGTAGTACTCTTATAAAGAACAGTCAATTGCCGACCATCATTGCTTGGAAAGTGACGTAGTTCGTAAACAGCACCAGAAAATCATAAGCGTATCAACGTGCATAGTACCTGCCAGATCCTCGAGGTCTCGTGTAGCATCCTCAGCGTTAGCCAGTTTGTACGGATTCACGCCGTCCCGAATTTTGATTGTTCGTTAAAGCGAGCCGCGCTGGCCTCACAAGTTCTTCCATGTACGAAGAGCGAAATTCGGGGCTTACAACTTTTGCCGTAGCACAGCTCCGGGGGCATTGAACGCGCTGCGCGTATGGGCCGAATCGAATAAAAAAACACAGCGATAGAAGTCAGGTACCTAGAAATGACCGTATGAACAGATGACAGATGTTAACACAAGTGCTGGTTATGCATATATTCTTGCAAACGAATTTTTCTCTATATACGGCACATGTAGCAGTTCAAAAGTATTAACATAGTGTTCCCCACTTAACGACTACATAAGTCACCCAACGGCAGCAAGTTAACAAAAACAAATGACAGAGATGCTACACGCGTATCACATGCATGGATGTTAATTAGCGCATGCGCTGTCGGACACTATTATTTTCCAAGTACAGGACGAACCGCGAGTGTCCCTTTCATACAGCTAGATTTGTCTCCGAATTTCGGAAATTGGAATTTGGCGTTTTATTATACCAAGCGTAAAACAACATGAACATTCCCATCGCTCGGGCGCTTCAGTTCGGTTTTACCTAGATGTAGCATTTAGCAGCTTCCGTTCTGGCGCACTTCCTTTTTATGATATTTACGTTATATTGGAAGTTACATGACAATCTGGTCGGCAAATGGGCTAGAACATATAATGCGGGTAAGACAACCTGCTCCTTGACATCATCACCTCGCCCTCTGTCATTTGCTACGATCACGTCTACAGTGGGCATGGACGCACGACACGAATGATGGCCTCACGCATCTTTTTGTTCATTCTACAGTTATTTAGTACCCTGGTACTTGGCTGGGAATATCATGCTTTCTCTCGTCACGGCGGAGCGCTCCACAACGGTTCGTTAACCACGGAAGCAAGTTTTCAAGACATCTGTGCCTCACCTGCCTCATCTTATCCTGGCGACTGCTGCTTGCCACCAAATGAGATGCTCCCTGTCGACCAGTGCCTCACCGGCAAAGCTACAGTTGGTGACCCTTGCGACGAAGCTGCGATGGCGGGTGCTTTCCCAGCTTCCACGTCTCCGTACGCTGCCGCCCTCCTCTGCCAGGGCGGTTGCGTCACTGGTCACCTGGTGTGCATTGCGCATCTTCAACGTCTTCGGCTGCGCCGATAGCAAGTCAGCTTAAAGCCGGCGCTCCCAACGAAATCTTCAGTGGGCATGGACGCACGACAGGAGTGATGCCCTCACGCATCTTTTTGTTCATTCCACAGGTCAGTTGCCTTTCCATATCTGCACTAAAATCCGACGATTCATATATAATCGTGCTTCCATGCCCAGAAGCAGTGCTTGGTCCTTTTTGTTTTTTGTTATTGCTTTTGTGCGGTGACGTTGAGAGTAATCCCGGTCCTCCGAGAGAACCACAATCAGATACATTATCTGAAGTTCTGAAAACCTTACGCGATTTGAATCAAAGGTCTAAAAGAATGGAGGATAACCAAAAAGCAATACTGGACACTATTACAGAGTTAAAAACGCACCAGGAAACGGTGGCGGAAGCGATACCAGAAATTAAAGAAAGTCTTGCGACGTTGGAAAATTAGACCGGTAATTTTCAAAAATGGCAGCATGAACTCGGTGGCGTGCGTGAAGCGGTTTGGAATATAGCAAAGGACGCTGCATTCCTACGCTCCCGACTGGATGATGCGGAAGACCGCTCTCGTAGAAATAATGCTGAATTCCAATGGCGGAGTCGGAGCAGCCGACGGACTCCGTGAGCGAGCACGCGACTCTGGCACAGAGGAACGCCTCCAAATCCGCGATTGGAACACAACCTACGCCGCCGGAGCAAGGTGGAAACGGAACTTGTATCGCCGAGTTACCCAGGATACCTTGCGTGTTGTCACTTCCTTCCGCTGTTTGCTCCCACCACCGCCGCACCGGTCACTTGTCTCTTCAGCGCCGTTCACCTGTCGTTTTTTTTTTAAAGTGCGGAATGGATATCTCGCCAAGCGTGCAGCAGCTTTTGCTTCCTCGCGAGTCGTGACCGGTGGCGCCTCCCAGCAGCCAAACGTGGTAAAGGAAATACGTCACGCAGAGTTCCGGTCCACTCCGCCGATTTTGGCGGAGCATCTTTTTCTGCTCCACGGAGTGACTCCCGCTCTGAATCCACTCCGACTCTCTCATTGGAACACCTTACTCTCGCTCTCACTCCGTCATTCGAACAAACTTGCTCCAAAACGAGCAGAAAAACTTGCTCCGACTCCGCCATTGGAATTCAACATAATAAACCTTTTTTAATGGTTTAACGGACATCGCCACCGAACCCGCTGTTCAATCGGAGGAAAACATACTGGACGTTCTAACAAACATTCTAAGCCTCAGAATAACTAGTGACAGCATATCGCGTGCACATCGTATTGGTAGATTCAGTCCACGGAAGTCTCGTCCATTGATAGTAAATTTTGCTGGCTATAAAACGAAGGAAGAAATATTATCGAACGGCCCTATGCTAAAAGAAATGAGTATCTCTGTTAGTGAAGCTTTCAGTCCCGCTACAAGTTACGCCAGAAAAACGCTTATCAAATACGGAAAAAGTCAGAACGTACCATTTAAATTAAGATATAACAAGCTACTAATTGGTAAAAAATTCTATGCATACGACGCCACTGAGCAAGAAGTCTGTGAATTGAAGCCGTTAAGTAGTACCTCGGACGATGCCACGGCGTCTATTCTATCCTTAAGATCAGGCCGCCATGTTCTAACAGCGCGCCCATAGGATAACGCGAGGGGTAGGTACCTTGATCCTATAATATCAAGACTACCGGTTCTTTTTCTAATATTCGTGGCTTCTTACCTAAAAAAGATTATCTCTGTAGCCTAAAAAATGATTGTGATGCAGACCTAATTGCATTAACCGAAGTGTGATTGACGAGTAAAGTAACAAACTCTGAGTTATTCTACTGTAATAAAAAGTATAATATTTACCGTACTGATCGCGCTAACACACTAGGCGGTGGTGTCTTAATTGCTGTTAATGAATGCTTTGACTGTTTCCCTGTAGCCATATCATGTAACATTGAATGTGTATGGTGCTGCATTTCTGCAAATTTCAAAAAGGTTGTGATCGGTGTTTGTTACCGACCACCATCATCATCCCCGACTTTTTGCGTTAGCATGTACGATTGCTTCTGCCAGATAAGTGTTCGCTTCCCCGGAGCGCCAATACTACTTATGGCTGATTTTACCTTCCCGAATATTTTCTGGTCAAGCACGTGTCCTTTATCATATACAAATTCCGCAGAATCGAAGCATATTGTAGAGATATGTGCTGATTTCAACTTGGTTCAGGTAGTTACTTCCCCTACATGTGTAACGAACACCACATTATCCCTTTTAGATCTTGTTTTAACATCATCAACAGATATCATATCTAAGGTTACACACTCACGCGGCTTGAGCGATCACGACATCTTGCATTCTTTCATTAGCCTGGCAATCCTACCGTCCGAAAACAGTATTAAAACCATTCGTGATTATAAAAGCGGCAACTTCACCGCTATCAACAACGAACTACGGGGAATCGTGATACCGAAACGCCGATCCCTCGTACAGCGGCTGTTGGCTCCTACACGTCGGAATCTTCCTCCCCCGCCGGAGATGCTGTTAGGGTTGGCGTCTGACAGCACGTTGCGAGAGGTCATTCACCCTACTCCTGAGCCGGAGCCCACGAGCGAGCTCATCCCCGTCGCCTCTCATGGTCGTGGCATCGCGCGTGCTGACCTCATCCCCGTCGCCTCTCATGGTCGTGGCATCGCGCGTGCTGACCTTAACCCCGTCCCCCCCCCCCCCCCTGAGCCGGAGCCCACGGGGGCTCTCTCTCCGTGCCTGTCACGTGTCATTCGACGGAAGCAAGATCCCGCCCACAACTTGTAGAGAGCCTATTTAAGGGGCTCCGAAATGTACTTTGAGAGACTTCATACTTCATGCTTTTCTTATTTTCTTTCAACTACCTTTGAATAAACAGTGCAAGTTTCGCACTAGCAAATCGTCTCGCCCATGCTTGGTCACCATGATCTACCGGATGCCTGCAGCCCGCCGACAACGCCATGCTACCCAATAAGTAATGTCGGTCGAGCTTCGATAAGCAGGCGTCGCTACTTCTCGGCAGCAGTAGGGTACGCTACCCTGGAGTACGCAACACAGCGCGCCCATAACGTCGGACTATAAACGAGCCTATATAGTGATTTCAAGTCTACAAGACTTAATATGCGTGAGAACGATGCCGGTGTACCACAATTATTTGATAGCGCCTACCGCTTAGATGTTTCGCGGTTGCCTTAGGTTGGCCATACACGAACATGCGCTCTTATGTTTGTTGTTTTAGTCCCTACGCCGAGCGATGAGATAGTGACCAGATTTACCATTTTATGCTGGTAACACAGAGACACCGGTTCTGTTTGTTTAATTAAAACGGATATACGTAAAATAGTGCACCGAAAGGTTTCCCTGACGACCTTATATGAACGGACATGCGTAAATTTTACAAAGTAAGATCTAAACCATCCCGAAATCGTTCAGCAGCTCGCAACAGCAATACCGTCAAGCAGCGCCGCGCGCCCTTTCCTTCTCGCCCCACGAAAAGGTCTATACACATGGAAAGAGCGTGGCAGAGAAGAGACGCGAAGAACTCGTTTGGACCGCACCACGTCGAATGTGCACGACGCCTCCTGGAGCTTCCGGGTCAAGGCCACATTAGCCTTTTGACAGCTGTAATTGACCGTGACCCCCCGCGAGCGCTTACCTTTTTACC
Organism: Dermacentor variabilis; assembly: GCF_050947875.1. Lineage (NCBI taxonomy): Eukaryota > Metazoa > Arthropoda > Arachnida > Ixodida > Ixodidae > Dermacentor > Dermacentor variabilis. The sequence goes on from NC_134570.1 coordinate 119,696,657, forward strand.
AACATGCCAATCCAGAGTACAGCTAGATAGAATGGAAGGAAGGAGCGGGAAGAGAAGGCAGAGAATGGGTTGAACAGACGCAGTCGCGAAACGAGTGACTAAAGTCTTGGCACCTTTTTTTCGCAGTTCTCATACAACTAGAAGGGGGGAGGGGCGGAATAGAAAACGCTAACGCGAGGCGGCAAAGAAACGCTAGATAAACTTAAGTTCAAGGTACGGTACGGTGCGCTTCTGCTATTTATAAAAATAAAACCCTTAAATATGTCTAGCGGTAAACATACGCAGGACATGCGTAAGAAGAGTCGTTATAATTAAAGTGCCCCTCAGGGTCTAGGCGACACAACGGAAGCGGTCGCACGTCAAATAAACACTTATGTGCCCGCCGGAGTAGCACTGCAGCTATGGCATTGCCCGAGGTCGCAGATTAGACCGAGGAACCCGCATATTTAAGAGGGAGAAATAAAAAACGCTCGGGCACTTTGATTTTGGGAGACGTTAAAGAGCACCATGGGGAGCCAAAATTAATCCGGAGTGCGCCACTACGGCATGCCTCATAATCCGATCGTGGTTTTCGCACGCAAAGCCCCGTCATCAAATTCAAGTTTAAGACTTCTGCCATGATGCGATGTGCCATGTGAGGCAATGACAATGCTCAACCCTCTCTGAGGAGACGAAATATGGCGTACAACACCTAAAGCGAACACATCTACCTTTGTGTTTTGTGTACTAAGCAGACAAACAGTAGTGGTGCACACAAGGTAACGTTTAACATCAACTCACCACACTCGTGTTGAGAAACCGTTGAAAAAATTAAATATTTGCCGTCACCATCACCAGTAATTAGGACAGTCAAAGCAAACAGCACAGAAAGCTTCGCTTACGTAGATTCCCACAGTGCGTGGTATCTGCATAATTTTATTTTTTTTCGCGGTTCACAACGCGCGGACCTAGTCTACACCATCGGAAACGGTGCTGCAGTACTGCCATATGCAACACAGCCTTTTTTTTCTACACTGCTGAAGTAAAATCCCACGTTCGCACAATTCGTGAAATTATACATGATTTTCTGGTTTGACAGGCACCAAAAGGCGAAATAGCACATTCTCTCGTCTCTCTGATCTCGACATTCCAATAAAATGTGTCACACAGTTTCGGATGCAGTACAGTTATCACAATAGAGGATGGTGGGCAATCCAAGCTGGTGCAGGTAGTTAGTTGTTGGCGAACGCGGCGTTCAGATGAAGTTGATTATGTAAAATTTGGAGATGACGGGGAAGCTGATTGGGATGATGGCGTACCGAGCCAGCGTCAGCTAACGTCTTTCTCTTCTTTTCTTCGCCCGGCTTAAGCCGTAGCATCATGATTAAAAAAGATAGGGCCCCTCGTTTAACGCCCTTTCTTCCATTCAGGGTTAGACAAGGGTGCATATATTTATTTTGATCATTTGTCAATGGCTGTAACGGTGTTTATGTGAATACTCTGATTTACAGTTTTCGGTTCGCATGCGACCTGACAGAGAACCTTGGCGAATGTTAAATATCTAGACCACAGTTGTCGAATAGTTGTGACTTGGATTGGTGTGGTCCTTCAAACCAAACTCTTCTAACCACAACTCACCTGAGTGAACCGTTTCTTGCCGGGTTAATAAATGCGCACATCGATTTCTCCAACGATCATCACAGGTGCTCTATCATCACGGCGTACCTATGCAAAATATATAGTCATGAACTTCTTGAAATCGCACTTAGGTATGCCTGTAGATATATACACAGTTTACTTCACAATGCCGTCTTTTATTTGCGCGGCACAGAATTCCCAAAGCCGATGACATTGTTCTCTCGAACGCTAAACGCACATTTTTTTTTTTTGTCCTTTGCGTATATGACAATGCCTTCCGCTCGTGAATGCATGTGCTGTTCAGAGATATTTCCACTACACCCATCGACACAAAACAATCCATCTTGATTTATATATTTGACGTCTGGTTTATTACGACTATTTATAGGGGTGGAGTGCTTTAAGCCTGCTTCACCTCCGCCACTGGTCAGCACAGTATCTCAGAGCCGCCAGGATCGGCCCACGCTCGCCACCTTTATTGACCACGCACGGACATGAAAAACCTATGAAACACATAGCCCCATATGCATCTTCGCTGTAGAAAGCCAAAAAAGAATGCGGACATGCAAGCTAATTTTGTTTTCTTACATGCGCAGCTCCAGAAGTCAATGCCGACAAAATCTACATTGCACACTTTCATCGGTGAGGTCAGAGGGCAGCCCATTCGCAACTTCATCACCAGTTCTTCCTTCATTGTCGCATATTTCGGGAACGAATGGAGGTTTACTTGTGCTCCGCTTCAGGTGTAGTCGCTTTTGAATTTCTTCAACTTGTCGAAATGCCGCGTTAAATAAGAGAGAATGAGATAACCTAGATTGCTACCATAATCGAACGAAGAGAGAAAACAAGTAGGCTCCACCGACGCGCTACCTGATCAATACTCCCATAAGCTCTAAAAAAAATCGCCACTAGCTGTGGTGCGACAATATAGGAAACTTGTGCATGCGCAGTATCTGAACGCTCGTGCGGACGGGTCAAGTCACCTATCACGGCAGAAACAGTTTTTCTACAGGTCATCTACAGACGTCCGGCAACAGGTGGAAAGCAAACATGAGATTCGCGTTCCAACTCCGCGCCACCCTTAAGCAAAAACAAAACATCAAGAATAAATTTTTATGTGCTCCAGTGCGTCAATTGTGCCTGCTATGGCGGTGTTCTTATAATTTCTACAATAATGAAATAAATATTTCTTGCGTGTGTGAAATTAAAGCGCTTCCAGAGCAGGTTTCGAGTATCGGCGCATGTCCTGGTTCCGAAATGTGGCTTGTTCTTGTGTGCACAGGTTCACCTAATGAAGAGTAGCTTTTGTCCCACACCGTGTAGTGCCACGGTCTGTTTCTTCCCTGTCACTGTTAGCTGACCCTATCCTCATGCTCATTCATTTGCAAAAGTCTCAATTAATGTTAAACGCTTCTGAAACACTTTTTTACTCTTGAAACTTTCTAAACAATTGTTTAACCATTGTTTCAGATTCAGAAACCACTGTTTCGTGAAGCATTTCGGAAGTTAATTATATCGGAAAAGGCGCCGCTATAAACGTGCTTTGCGTACTCAAAAATATTATTGTCAAAACACCCTTAAGGAGAATAATCGTGTTGCGAGGTATGCGGATTATTTCTTTACTGTCGGGTCATGCTTGAAGTCCGAGAGCAGGAGCACCTGTGGAGAGTGGTGTCCGCGTAGACTAAGGTCGCAGGTGACCTCCTCGTCTCCTATTGTTCAATAGTTGGACCCATTAGCGAGCACCTCCGTTCCAGGTGGCCACAGCTGGGCGCTAGCACTTCCAGCGTCTAAAATGAGCGGAGCATCGGACTTTTTAGCGGATGATTTGTCCTGCACGCCCAGAGGACTCTTCGGTCCCGCAAAAGACGGTACCGTCATGTGACTAACCTTAAATGAAACCGTTCTAAATATGTAATACAGATTGGCTATTTTCAGACGCCTAAGTTAGCTTACCAATTAACACTGTCCACAATACCAAGTCTGGTTCTCTTAATTGACATTTATTTTAGATTCAATTAATTAGGCGGGCCAAAAAATTGAAAATCACCTTGCAGGCCTTGCCTTAAACATCAGACTGCCTAATACCGTGAACTATAGAAGGAATCGTCTATATTCTCAGACGCGAAATAGAGCTGATGTACCTGGTTTCGCGAAGCGTTTGGGTGTCTGTCAAAGCAGAAAATCATGTCTACTTGCACTAATTGTGCAAACGAGTGATTTTCCTTCCCCTGTGTTGACAAAAAAGACTGTGTCGCATATGGCAGTACAGCAGCACTATTTGCGATGGTTGCCGACTAGGTCCGCACGTTGTGAACCGCGAAAAAAGATTAAATTATGCAGATCCCACGCACTGTGGGTATCTATGTAAGCGAAGCTTTCTGTGTTGTTTGCTTTGACTGTCATAATTACTGGTGATGTTGACGGCAAATATTTAATTTTTTTAACGTTTGCCAACACGAATGTGGTGAGTTGATGTTAAACGTTACCGTGTGTGCACCACTACTGTTTGTAGGCTTAGTACTCAAAACACAAAGGGAGAGTTGTTTGCTTTAGGTGTTCTCCGCCATATTTCGTCACCTCAGAGAGGGTTGAGCATTGTCATTGCCTCGCATGGAACATTGCATCATGGCGGAAGCCCTCAACTTGAATTTGATGATGGGGCTCTGCTTGCCAAAACTTCGAGCGGATTATGAGGCATTGCCGTAGTGGAGCACTCCGGAATAATTTTGGCACCATGGTGCTCCTTAACGTCTCCCTAAGTCAAAGTGTCCGAGCGTTTTTTTATTTATCCCTCGTCAAAATGCGGGTACCTCAGTCAAATCTGCGACCTCGAGCAATGCCACGGCCGCAGTGCTACTTCGGCGGGCACAGAAGTGTTTATTTGACGTGCGACCTCTTCCGTTCTGTCGCCTAAACCCTGAGGTGCACTTTAATTAACGCGACTCTGCTTACGCATGTCCTGCGTACGTTTACCGCTAGACATATTTAAGGGTTTTTTTATATGAATAGCAGACTTGGACCATACCGTACCTTGAAGTTAAGTTTATCTAGCGTTTCTTTGCCGTCTCACGTTGGCTTCTTCTATTCCGCCCCTCCCCCTTGTATTTGTATGAGAACTGCGAACAGAAGGTGGCAAGGCTGTTAGTCACTCGTTTCGCGACTGCGTCTGTTCAACCCATTCTCTGCCTTCCCTTCCCGCTCCTTCCGTCCATTCTCTCTAGCTAAACTCTCGATTAGCACGTTTGTAGAAAGGTAAGCGCTCGCGGGGGGTCACGGATAATTACAGCTGTCAAGAGGCTAATGTGGCCTTGACCCGGTAGCTCCAGGGGGCATTGTGCACATTCGACGCAGTGCGGTCCAAACGAGTTTTTCGCGTCTCTTCCCTGCCACGCTCTTTCCATGTGTATAAACCTTTTCGTGGGGCGAGAAGGAAAGGGCGCGCGGCTCAGCTTGACGGTATTGCTGTCGTGAACTGCGGAACGATTTCGGGATGGTGTAGATCTTACTTTGTGAAATTTACGCATATCCGTTCATATGAAGTCGTCAGGGAAACCTTTCGATGGACCGGTAACTACAGTAGGCACTTGGGGACGCAAACATGTGACGCGCATTATCAGCCGTGGTCTGTATAAGTGTTGTGAACTATTTTGCGTATATCCGTTTTAATAAAACGAATAGAACCGGTGTCTCTGTGTTACCAGCATGATATGGTAAATCTGTTCACTAGCTGATGGCTCGGCGTAGGGACTAAAACATAAAACATTAGCGCGCATGCTCGTGTGCGGCCAACCTAAGGCAGCCACGAAACATCTAAGCGGCCGGCACTATCAAATAAGTGTGGTACACCGGCATCGTTTTCACGCATTTGAAGTCTAGTAGGCTTGAAGTCACTATATGTCTACGCTAGCCTTCCTGCATGAGGCCGAATGGGCTGCTCAACATAGCGATTACTGCGGTTGGTGAACCAGCATGATACATATATCAGGTATGTGCGTCGGCATTGCCCATTTTCCCTGTAAAGCCATAACATATGAGAGGGATCGCATAATAAGAAAGCGATGGCTATTCTTGAGGACAAAATGTCCGTAATACGTGTGAGTGCGTCATAGAGAACGGAACGAACACAACCGAAAAAAAAAATTGATTATCATCCTCTTTCTCGAAAAAGAAAGAAACACGTGCCCACGCCACAGTACGAGGTCGCATAGTCACGCCGCACAACGTTTATAGATATATAAACAATGACGCCGCAAGCTTCGAACATACGCTATATAGAACAAATATATGTATAATCCAGCACCTACCACTGCTTAGGATGCTCGCACAGTTGGTAAACGTTCGCTTTGCTGGAAAAATATAATTTAAACTATAAGGCATGCTGTTATTACTAACCAAAACTATTTTATATTCTTGGGTGGAAACCTCATACACAGAACCAAGTAATCACGCAAGGTAATCTGCAGCTAACAGTTTGAACCTTGTTAAAGTATAAGAGTACAGCTCCTATCGTAGCAGAACGGTTCTCACGCTGTTACCAACGTCGTGTATACTTCATTCCTCCGAAACCGCAGCTTAAAACTAGAGGTTGATACTGCAATGAGGTCACATTAGTGAATGGAACTGTCAGTAATGCACACTCGATCTCCGAGGCTGCTTGTAGGCTCAAACATGCACGCACTGTTAGGATTGGGAGCTCAATCCCATCGCTCGTAATCAGTTGTCAAGATTGGAGTCGGGCATGAATTAGAAGGTAGCTGGCCCATGCCACCGTCATACTAATGCACGCGGAGGACGTTGATAAAGGGAAGAACTGCTTCTCATCGAGAGCGAGGAATAAGGGTTTATTTACAGTATCTACATGCAGTTAATCAGTCTAGCATGACTGCGAGAGAAAGTGCATCAGTCTAGCATCACTGCTTGAGAAAGCACAGTGAGCCGCCCCAAAAGAGTGGTTTATAAACACTCCGTCCTCCCTCGATGCCAAGGTGAGGGAAACTGCCGACCAGTCATCGTAAACGACTCCCCTCTCTACGGGACAGCTTATACACACACTTCCTTGTGCGAAATTCACGGTCCCCAACCAAGGTCAGACGGACTTCGTAGAATTCGGGGCTTGTGTCAGGAAAGGTGCCTTTTATTCCCCGAGCTGACCCCCGCAGCGCGGCCGGGCGCCCATTGTCTTGCGCCTTGAACGGCGCGTGGGAAGGGGTCTCGAACTATGTTTCCTCGGGGACTCCATCGTTCACAGCAGACCAGGTTGGCGGTGGCGGGTACAGGCACTAAGCCTGCCTCGTCGCACCCATCTTGGCTCCAGCGACAGAGAGTTGAGGACGCGCGTATTGTTCTTCACACTTAGTGACGCCGTGGCTAGAGGTTCGCGGTGGCGTTCCAGGAAAGTTGCCACCGCTATCGCAACTGGCTGGCAAAACTTTCACTTCAGCTGGCCGTTCTTAACAGCACGCATCACGCTGCGTGCTCCGTCCGCATCAACGCCCGTAGAAAGTCCGGCCATAGTGACTGAAATCGCTTCTGTATGTCTCAAACAATAATTTATCGCGTAAAAGACGCACGTCATGCTAAATAGACCATGCGACCGCGAAAACAAGTGACTGAGAAACTACCGCCAAGCGTATACCTGCCATGCGAAACGGAGCGCTCGCCCAAGCCAGCATGCTGACTGCCCATATATGGCGCCTATGAAAAAACGGTGTATACACGCTCTCAACCGCTCCCCGACAGCAGCAACAGTAAGAAAGACGAAAGAAAACGCACATATGCTTTAAAACTCACATATGCACAAATTTGCATTTCCCCCTACACTATGTGTGTTTTTTAGTAATGGCAGCAATGGAGTATAACACCTACACCCGAGTAAGTCCTGCATACCGTAAACTGCTGAAACAAAAGCAGAAACCATAGCACACAATGGAGGGTGAATAAAAGAACGAATTTTTTGGGCCCTGTACAACACCTCCAACAAATGCAACAATGAATGAACTACTAGAACAAAAGGTCATGTGACTATTTTCACTTCTGCACTCTGCTCACATGTGCATTATTCGGTGCCTTTCGAGTCCTGTCATTCGCGGACTATAGAATGTTCATTTCTTGCCGCACTAGTCGTCGGCCATGGCCATGAACTCCTCCGCGAACCCGTCATTCACGGTAGAATGGTGACACGTTCCGGGACTGTTGGCACAGGACACCAGGCCGCGGTTGACATCCAGCTTGTGCTCACGTGACAATGTGTTGGGACCGCCTGTGATGCTTTCTCCAAAATCAGTGTCGCTGATACAGCGGCATCGCTTCAAGCGCTTGAGAGGAATTCCTGCACATAGCACAATAAATGGAAGCGCGTTGGTTAGGCTTCTAGTATGTTCGAGTTTTACAAATCACGACATTAACATACATCTTGTAAGGTCACAGGAATCGCACAAGAAGAAACATGAAACAATAGAGAAGGAAACAAACTTATCACCCGAAGTGGGTTTCTATTGCAGGCAAAATCCATGCTCGGTGTATTGTAGTAAGTCACGAAATATTTTATATTCTCCTTAACGGCCTAATTAGCTCCTAATTAGGGGAAGACTATGCTAATACGTTTCAATTGCAACGTGTGCCGCATATCGAGGAAAATTGTTTTGGAAAAATATATGCATAATGAGCACTTGCCGTAACGTTTGTCGTCTGTTCATACCGTCATTCCTAGGCACGTGCCTTGTATCGCAACGTTTTTTTTTATTCGCTTCGATGGATACGCGCACCACATTCTAGGCCCCCGGAGCTGTGCGATGGCAAAAGCTGTAAGCCCCGAATTTTGCTCTTCGTACATTGACAAACTTCTGAGGCCAACGCGGGCTTGATTTAACGAACAATCAAAATTAGGGACACGTGAAACCGTACAAATTGGGTAACGCTGGCGACGCTCCGGGAGACCTCGAGGAGCTGGCAGCTACGACGCACGTTGATAAAATCGTGATTATCTGGAGCTTTTTTCGCGATCTGCGTCATTTTGCAACAAACGAAGTTCCGCAATTCACTGTAGTATATCACAGTGCTACGTCGGGAGAGTTCGCGCATACTTAAGAAGGCTGTTGGGCGAAAGCCTAAGATGCACGGAGGATACGCGAGGAGGAGACAGACAATGGCGCTGCATTGGGCACTCTATCTTAATCCTCTTCTTAATTTCACTGATGGTTCACCATTATTTTTCGGCGAGGAACCTTCATAGCGGTGAAGTGTCTCCATCTGGTCTTACATCATTCTCCCCAGCGAGACGAGTGAATGAAAGCATGCTTCCACGCATGCGATAGCTAAGCTTTGTTGCCCTTTATTGTCAGACAGTTATATGGACCCTTCAAGTGAATTTACTCCCTTGTCGCCGTGCGTTGTATGCTGCAGATTCGACGGAAAGCGTGCGAGGGTGGGCCGAGACGGAACGCGGCTTCATGCGTGGCGTCTCGTCACGTGCGCACAGGGGGGGGGGGGGGAGGTGAGTGCCCACTGGGAGGCAAAGTTTATCGAAGAGTATGTATAAACGGGGGCAATTGAGACGGGGGGGGGGGGTTAGAGAGCCCTGCAGGCGGCTCTTCTTGGCGGCAATCTGCGGTGGTTGTAAACGCTAAGTAACCAGGTATGATTGATGGCTTCCAGAATACTCTGTTCTCGCACGCTTAACTTGCGCTAAGTTCTGAGGCAACGTGACAGGTAATTCGCTGACCACTGCGACCACTCTTCATCAACCCAGCGTTGTGACGGCAAGTGGACGTGCTCATCGGTAGAGATGTGCTCGTCAGTTGTCGCACGCGCGTCAGAACATGTTCTTAAATTTATTATGAGGGGGAATGAACATGGCGAGAATTAGAACATGACTGGGGTAGTTGGAGAACTATGGGAGGGGCCTCTGCCCTGATGTGGGCGTAACCTGACTGATGATTATTATTATTATTTGTGCAATTTCTACGGCCGACTAAGAAATGAACTTTCTTTGTGTAGCATTATTTTGGAATAAAGGTACGTGACACGTACATGCGCCCTCGCGTACCAATGCAACACAATGTGGCAAATGTTACATTGGCTTGTATTTTTTTCACTTTTTCTTGATTATTACACATGTACAGTTCGCTTCATTGCAGATCACCTGGTATGTGCCATAGCATGGAAATTACATTCCTCAACAACACGCGGCAATGATGTAAAAGAGCTACGGGCACTATTCTCGACAGTGTCGAATTCCACCACGTTGTCGAATTTGGCAATGACGGCATTTTGAGCCAATTAGAGATGCCCAAGGGTGGTTCTCATATGATCAAAATGCCGCCATTACCAAATATGACAACATGACATAATTCAACCCTGTCCAGAATAGTATCTCCAGTTGGTTGCACGATATCTAACAGCCACTTCTTGGTAAATCCCCCATTGTGGGCATGTGCAGTAATAAAATCAACCCATGTAATGCCCATTGTATCATAGCTGCTGCGCTCTGTTTTACGCGCCGTAACGATAAAAGAAACACAGAAAACCTAAAGCAAAGGCCCTATTTCGTTTTTTATATGTTGGAGTGACGTTTCGCCCTTTGGATAGCTTAAAAAATATTAAACAATTCATTAATTAGCACAATAAAGAGGTTACACCAGAAAAAATATTTCTTGGTTCTTTTTATGCGTATATACTCTCCATGGCCAGAGTAAATGTGAGCAGTTTGTTCGATATTTCCTTGATGAGCAACTGTGCCAGGACATTGGAGGCATAATCAAAACACGGACGCGGTTCTTTGCCAATTCCCTGTTGTGGGTATGTGTTATAGAATGGACATCATTATTTAACCCGCGGTGACCATATGAAATAGCTATCTGGTTTGGGTAACAGAGAAGTAGACGTCAATGATTACATTATAAGAAGCTTAAAACGATATAAAGTGTTTTCAAGGTTAGTGGAGATTCCATTGATTTCTTGGACATTATCCTGTGTACCCTCCATAAGGTGTTGCATTTACACTAACATATAATTTGATTTCTTGCAGTTGAATACACCGCAGCTGTAGAATATGATTTTATCTTGATCCTAGGCTTCCACAGTATATGTAACACACGTGTGGAAGTGAGGCATCGAGACGTCAATGAACCTTCTCATGTAAAACTTTCACCGAGATTGTCGGATATGTAAGACTGACGTAACGGGCACGGTCTAAACCTCCTGAATGGACCAATGTATTTTATATGATGATTATTACTGGAAAAATTAAATAATTTGTTACCGTCTCAGATTTCCCGACCACCGTGGGACGTAACAAGGGCAGATGGAATTTTCACGACAAGGGAACTAGTGGAACACCTCTAGAAAAGCTGCTTCTGCAACACGACATTTCACCACGTCCAAAAACCCGACATGCTGTTTGTTTGCCGTGGCTGTTACAGATGGCGCCGTCATTCCATTGTAGTGACATCGCAAGCTGCCTGTATGAGACCCTAAGCTAGGCCTTGATTCCTGTCACGGTCCGTTTATGGAAGGCGACTTAAAATAATATCGCTATCTATCTTTTCCATTCAAATGAAGGATGAGAGCGTTAAATTTGAGAAGTGAAAGAAGAATGTGTATTTACACATAGAAAGTAGACAGAAAACACCCATAAACAAAGCATAGAAGAAAAATGGATAAAAGCACTCTACACTGCTTGTAGGAAACGCAGTTCTCATTAATCAAAGTCACCGCTGTTCTAATCCTAATGTTGTTAGGTGTGTCCGAATACACAAGGACATTAGAATAAGAGCGGGGTGCGGCTCGCCAACAGTTCTTATCACGTGGTCGCGAAGTTGAAGAGCGCTGAGCCGTCGTCGACGGAAGGCACTGGTCGCTCCTTGAGCGAACTCAAGGCTGTCACGTGATGGGACCTTGTGCTGACTCAGCAGGTTAGGCAGTCCAAGTTCCGGCTGTGGTAATCTGCAAGCTCGGGCCCACGGCTCGACGGCTTACTCCCGCTACCAGGGGACGCTGACTCCTTCGGCGCTCACTTGCGTCCGAACACCACCACGCCGTTCTAGGGCATCGATGATGCTGACAATGGCCTCATGTTATGGCTCATACGCACACGAGGGGATTGGTCAAGAATTGCGTGCTGAAACGATTACCTATTCTTTTGGAGTGTTACCAATTCGATGTGAGCAAAAAAAATAAAGAAAAGGAGACATACAAAAACAAGCAAATTATAATAGAACAATAAAAAAAAGTTATTGGTTTTGTTGATTGTATGTAAATGCAAACGGCATCAAACACGTCCCTTGGTCTCTCGCTCATCTCTTCTTCTTCCTTCATTTGCTTCTACGTTGCCCAACGTGTACGGTCCTTAATGGTTCCTTCCTACTTAGTATTTTGTTTTGACGTCGAATCAGACATCACACGCGTCGCTTCATCGTCGTCGGCTTCTTGCGCTCACCCGATCGCTCTCGATGTTAAGTTGTCTTCGCCGCACCGTCCCTTTATCAGCGACACTGGCTTCGCACACTGTCACTCACCAATGCACAACACTCCCTCAATATTCAGCATCACTTTGAACATGTATGTCTAGATAACACCGGAACGCAGCATACTAGCTTACACAAGGCGCCGCGAAAGATCACAGCACAATTTAAAACGTGAAGGGGGCGAACAAATTTGAAGTGGCTACCTCGTCGCACGGGTCGCACGGTTGGGTGATCACATAACTTCAGTTGCATTCAGAAGTCTGCGTTTAACCTCGAGAATCTGTGGCATGAACAAAAGCAAGGGCAAGTGAAGAGGCTGAGGATAGAATATGCTTCTGCAGAAAATGATGAAAGAAGAAACTTGAGAGGGAAATGGCCAAGTGCGGCATTGGCATTAATAGCGTGTACTGGCGTATACACAACCACGCGTAAGCGCTTAGTCGTCAATAGTAGCGTCGCAGGGACCTACAGTTTCTTTCTCATTATAGCTGAAGCCAATCATTCAGTTGTGCGTGCTGTTTGGTCATTCATAATGCTTCCTCTGTTCAAAAAATTTGGGACAACTCAACTTAAGCTAGAATCCGAAATTTTTATACTGTGCAATGCAATTTTACAGCACATTTCCTTACTGATTGGCTTTACTATACCTTTAACCAAGCCTACGGGGTGTAGATAAATGTGCTTTACTCTCACCCCGCTCCTGCATAGCAAAGACCTCATGCGTCTTCGGGCTATTCATGGCAAATGGTGTAGAACTGCTGCTGTACATAACGGAAAAGCCACCAAGTTTCCCTGTAAACGAGGAAAGACGAAAAAATGATACCCTCCTCGACTGTCATGGCCGCGTTGTCCCACAGACGGAACGGCAATTTCAAAAAGTTGGCTATGGTGGACGTTCAATCTTCCGTGTAACACCATTCGAGTTAAACAATATTCAACGCAGAATTGGAGCAGCAAGCCGAGCGAAGGAAACGCACCTGATATACGTAACAATGAAATATACAGTAGCCAGTTTGCAGCTCGGACGTTAACGCTGCAACGAAAGACGCCACTTTTTTTGCCCGCTTACCTTAAACTGTCATGACAGAACGTCAATGGTTTAAGTGTGGCGCAGTCTCGTTCTCAAACCTGACTATTTATGAGTTCGTTGCGAGAGCAGCATGATGTAGTTGTAATTTTCGGATTGGGTATTGATGCCATCGGCACAGGTGGGAATGTCTGGGCCGGGACAAGGTAAAAATATTCCAATTTTCTTTGTATTACAAATGCGCAATTACTCCTCCGTTTTATTTAAAATGTGTCGGATCTAGCCCATGTTGGGGGGGGAGGGGGTCACAAGTATGGGCGGAGCCTGAGATACTTTGACCTTGCACGGAGGCTTCCTAACCAACCACCCCATTGGTTGGTGGAGTGGGAGAGGGAAAGGGAAAGACACGCGTTGCCTTGCGAGTGAAGAAAAAAAATTATTCTACGCCCGACTTCGTTGTGTGCGGACGTACATCGCATTCGCTGCACCGAGCAAAGGAACCATGCCAGCTGATCTGGAGCCGGTAGCCGCCCCCAGGTAGCACACAAAGTCTTGAAAACTTCGTATTAAGGGATTCAACGTCTGAAACGGATTTTTGACCAAAATCGACGCATCAAAGACGTTCCAAACAAGATAGCTTAAAAACGAGGGGTGAATACGTTTTGATAACGTTGGAAGCCAGACAGCTTAAAAACGAGGGGTGAATACGTTTTGCAAACGACTCAAAACGCCACCGCCACGCCACGGCGCGTCAGCCTCTTTAGCGGCTTCTACAATATTCAACAACCCAGCAACGCGATCCAACCTTGCGCAAGGTGGCGATACCGTCGTCAAATCATGTGACCAAGGTGGCCACGTGATTCGTGATGCCGGGCAGCCGGGCGAGCCGGGGCATAGTCGCGTCGTCATGGCGTCGTCATGTCACCGCACTGGCATTGCGCTGTGGTTTGTTTGCGGCTGTTCTGAACGTGCTGCCGCTGCCCTTTGCTATGTAAGTGTTGCAGTGTTTTGCTGTCAAGAAAACGATATTCTGTGATCAGTTTGGGTTGTGCGATATGTTTGTGTGGTTTTAATTTGGAAATCAGTAGTGTTTTCAATTGTTATGTGATCAAGGCGGCCACGTTATTCGTGAAGCCGGGCATAGTTACGTTATCGCACTCGCATGGCACTATGGTCTGTTTGCGACTGTTCTGAATGTGCTGCTGCTGCCCTTTGTCATGTAAGTGTTGCAGGGTTTTGCCGTCAAGAAAACGACGTTCTGTGATTAGTTTGGGTTGTGCGATCTGTTTGTGTAGTTTAATTTGGAAATCAGTAGTGTTTTCAATTGGAGGGCGCGGAGTGGAGGGCACTAATCAGCTCTTCAAGTTCATTGTCATGTTATGCCAGGCGCCTTTTCACTGACGCTGTAATTAAGGTGTTAAGGGCAGTATAAGGACGAAAGTTAGAGGGACGAAATCGTGCCTGTGTGTCCCTAGCGTCGGGGTCGGCCGCTATGCGTGATCCTAACAAGAAAGCATTTTGCAGAATACGAAGAAAGGCGGCAAAATTTCTGTCTGTGCGCACCTTGCCGATCTTCGCAATAGAGCCATCATCGTGGTATTTTAGTCTCCCGTTTAGCAAGAGTGTTGCAGACAAGGGAACTGGTTCAAACAGGCTTTTTTTTTAATGATTCACTACTAGTGCGGTATCCCAAAAGGTGAGGTCAAGTGCTCACCCTATTTTCTTCCCTCGCGCTACAGCGCACTGACAGAATTTTGCGTGCACCATACCGTGCTTTTATCGTTTGCGCTTCAGGTTCTCGATTGTGTTTTCGCCCCCTTTACCCACGTGATGGGTATTTCATGGTATTACCGTGTACCACATGTGTCCATATATTGTGTCCAATATATGAAACGGCCAAATTCGATTTTATTTGACGTCTCAAATGGTAGTAATGTATTGAGTCCCTTGTAGCTTTGTGCTTGTTATCAATTTTACTATTTGGCGAATGGATACGGCATGTACGCTGCATAACTCGCTTGTGCATACTGCATACGTGAGTCGAGTATGCCCTTGGTATAAAATAACTTGTATGCTTTAGGTAGTACGATTGTTTGCAGTTTGGGACATGTGTCGGAATGTACGCTGTGCGCCCTTCGCGCTTTACGGCGGCCTGCCGAGTTCGTGCGGGTGCCATGTGTGCGCATGGAGTTAGCGAAGCGCTCTCGCAGTTTTTTTTTAGTATATATATACATGTGTTCTGTTCGCGCGCTTCGCACAACAGGGCATGTCGCAGTTCTTTGTCCTTGTGCAACACATTTTCCTAGCGTACGTCTGTGCATTATTTCGTACCGGTTTCACACGGGGCTCTTTTAGCCGCTATCCAGTCCGTTGCAAATCGAATTTCGCGGTCGTGATGGCTCCTCTGCGCAAGCTACGAGAGTGAGCCAGTCGCATCGATAATTTCGATCCGGATCGGGCTTGATCGCGATCGAGAGTGGTCGTGTGACACCGGTTTTACACATGGCTCCCACATAGGGAACACTTTAAGTTCAATGCTACTGAGTGAAGAGCAAGTGCATATATATGCCAGTGGTGGTATGTGGGCAAGTCTTTCTGGTGAAGCGAATACTTGTGCATTCAAAACATTTCAATTACCAGCGTAGTGCATCAATGTGTCTACTTCGACAAAATAGAGCACCAGTGCAGATATCTGAACATACCTGTCCAGGGCAGCAAGTGTGTCTAGATTGAAACCACTACCAGCATGTGCGGCAGTTCTATTTCCAGCAGCGGGACTGCACAATAATAAGTAGGGTGCTCTCAAGCTGTTTATCTATGAAGCTCTGCCTGGACTGTGTGCCAAATATTTTTGGACGTGAAAGTGTGGGTGAATTGGTAAACATCAGTGGAACTGTGCCTGGACTTTGTGGCAAATGTTTTTGGATGTGAAAGTGTGAGTGAACTGGCAAAGAATTTGCTCTGGGCTACATGTGGTAAACGTTTTTCTCATTCAGAGTTTTTTTTTTTTTTTACTTTAGGAGACTGGAGATGTGCGCAAAGTGTGACATGTCAGTGTGCTAATTAATGTATTTGCTGGTTTGCAAATTATTCGTTGCAACTTTATTTTTGCCAGAGAGGTACAACTTTGCCTCTTGTAAAGGGCTTTTTAGATAAAACACGTACTATTTATTATGACCATTGCTTCCTTTGTTACACAAATGCAGCTTCCAGTGCATTCCAGTTTATTTCCATGTTTATGTAAGTTTCTAATATGAGGCTTGCATATTCATTTCTCACGTTCTGGAGTGGCAAGATGCAGCATTACTGTCTCATCGTTCGCTGTACTACAGTAGTGTTCACTTGTTACACTGAATCCCCCGTTTAAGTATTTTGTACTAATTTCACTTTATTGCTTTTTTGTTGTATGGTTATTTTTTCTCGCCATTACCTTCTTTAATATATCCTAAAGGCAATATTTCCAATTTTGCATTGTTCCCATTTTTTTTTATTTCTGTCACAGGATTGTTTTATGATGGTATGCGGTGGTATTTCTTTTTGTGCTCTTTTCAAGCTTCTAGATGATTGGTAACATTGCTTGGAGGCAGTTACCATCCAATTCATACTCTTGCATTTTTCAGTCTACTTCTTCCATTCGCTCCGATGTCACTTCTGCATAACTCTAGTCCATCTAATAGCACGCGCACTTTACAATGATAAATTAGACACTTTAGTACACTCCAGGTTTTTCTGTTCATTTTTGTATGTGTACTTGGAATTTTGTTTATGTGCTAGTGAATGTTCACTTTCGAGTTCATTACGAATCCTTCTGCGACTTTTGTCATTGTTGATGTACTTTTATTTCTATTTGCATTTCTCACACAGTTTGTTCGAACCTTGCATAAGCATTACATTTTGATAAAGTGTTCTTGCTTTGTCACAATGTTCTCATTTCATGCACTCTTGGCATGAAGGGCTTGGTCTGGCCACCTGCCAAGACGTGGCCATTTGTTCTTTGCAGGATGTCATTCCCATTGTGGTAGTAAGCATCGTAGCTTACTAAAGGCGGTATTAAGGATTTATTATTCCTAACAGGCTCATTTTCGTGCGACTTGGTAGACGATGCGCCGGCCATGCGGGGAACAGTGCTTGGCACTGCGCCATGGCTCTTACAGTCAACACCGACGCTTCTACTCATCTGGGGCGCGATTGGAGATCGTTGTTGGAAACGCCCGATCAGTTTCACCTCACGCGATTGGCCTAGGCCGTGCCAACGGGTGCGGCTGACGACGTCTGCACGGCATAGGCCAGTCGCGTGAGGCGAAACTAAACGCGTGTTTTGAACAACGATGTCTCATCGCGCCCGTCACCCGCGAAAATTAGCTTCAGATGATCGTAAACCTTTCAAGACCGCTTCTAGACCAGCTTTTTGATAACGTCCTAAAAAGGTTTAGAAATTGGTTACGAATAGTTTTGGCAAAGGGATTACTTGTGTCTTTCCCAATCCTATTTCTAGACCAGCTTTTCGAATACGTCTTGCAGACCTGTTCTAGATCGTCTCAAGAAAGTAATTAAGCCGGACATTAGCAAAGATATCCGACGTTTTCCCGCCGAAGTTCTCTCATTCGTGTCTTCTTTAACCCGTTTTTATCGTCTTGGATAAACGCTACGAAAACGTTACGTATCTCTTTTGTGCTACCTGGGCCATGGGCAGTGTGGCCACTATTTGCCAACCATCGTCAACTCCAAAATCGAAGCGAGTGCGTTTCACCCTGCCCAGTGGCCGCGTGGTGTGCCCAAGGAGAGTGGAGCTGGCTGCACGGGAAACTGTAATCCGGGCTACAGGCGCTGCAGTGGCCTCCAAGCGGGCTGCAGGCGGTGACGCTGTTGCCGAGGCCGGCCCTTCGTCAGGACCCGCAGCTCAGAAACGCATCGTCTACCATGGTGGTGAGTGCTTTTCTTTTTTTGAATTTCAGGGTTTATGGCGGTTTGTTCTACTGCTGTAGGCATCTTTAGTGCTGGCCTTATTCGCATATTCTGCAATATGTTGCCAGACGTGCAAGTCATGTACATGATGTCACAGTTACCATGTATCATGTTTTTTAGAAAAATACCTCGCCTTCGTTGCAGATAAAAAAACCTTATTTAGTTCGCAGCAGCCTCGAGAATGTATCCATCGCTTTTGTGTAATTCCTAATCATTAGGTTTGTGATCTATATTGAAGAATGCAAATAACACACTTTCAGCAGGTATGCCAACAAAACATTTTAGAAGGAATTTGAACATATTACCCTGACTATTGCGGCGCGTATATTTCGTTTGGCCTTTTTTGCCCCATTATAATGAAAGCCGCTGAAATATCCGAAAAAGAAATAAAGCTTTCCGCTTCTTTGCCGCCGCAATTCCGACCTCAAATAGGTGTGCCGTTATTTTTCCCATGTTTCGCCTAGAAGCTGGGCTTCAATGTTGAAGTAAACTTATTCTTTACTGCAACATTTATATCCAAAACATTTCACGTGACAATTTTTCACTCCACCTTCGGATTCGTATTAGGTTCAAAAGTCTGGCTTACGTGGTAGTATATTTTTTTTAAGTTTTAGCATCTCCACTCCGCTTAGCGTTCTGATAAAAGGTTTGCACCCAGGCGAGGCTTGACGCTAGCGGGACTTTCTCGAGCATGGCAACTTTTATAACCTGTCCCATTGATGCAATACTTCTGAAGCGCCGTTTCGGAGGGCAGCTCTGCTGCCCTCCAGAACGGTGGTAATTGGCATGAAGTGGTAATTAGCATGACTAATTAAGGTGTTTAGCAGAAAATAACATATCTCGTGACTCGCTCCTTAAGATGCCGAGCACGCATTTCGACCATGATAGAAACTTAGTTAGGGTGAAAAGTTTGTTTCCTTCTCTATTGTTTCTCGTTTCTTCTTGTGCAATTCCTCTCATATTGCGACGTGTATGTTAGTGTCTTGATATCTGAAATTCGTGTGTTTGAGAAGCCTAACCAACGGCTTTCCATTTTTGTTCTATGCGCAGGGTTCCCCCTAAAGCGCTTCAAGGGATGCCGCCGTATCAGTGACGCTCCTGTTGGCGAAAGCACCAGAGATGGCCTCGAGACATTGTCACAGGAAGAGAGGGTGGATGTCAACTGCGGCCTGTTGTCGTGTGCCAATGGTGTCGGAACGATCGACTATTCTACCGTGGATGACGGCTTCATGAATGAGATCATGGCAATGGCCGACGACTAGTGCGACAAGAAATGAACATCATATCATCATCAACATGACCTTTCGTTCTATTGGTTCATTCAGTGTTGCATTTGTTGAAGAAAGAATTTTATAGCGACCAATAAATTCATGGTTTTATTCCCCTTGCCTTGTGTGATATGGTTTCTGTTTCTTTATTTTAGCAGTTTACGGTATGCGGGACTTCCTCGTGTTAGGTGTTAGATATTAATAGCTTCCATTCCCCTAAAATATACACTTCGTGTAGAAGGAAATACAAATTTGTGTTAATGTGAGTTTTGAAGCGAATCTTTCTTTGCCTTTTCTTTCGACTTTACCACTGCTCCTGATGCTGTCGGCACACCGCCGCGTGCAATAGTTCAGAGCGTGTAAATGAAGCATGGCAGGGACGAGACGCGAGGAACTCGCTTGGACCGCACCACGTCGAATGTGCACAACGCCCTCTGGAGCTCCTTGGTCAAAACCACATTAGCTTCATGACAGCTGCAATTATCCGTGGCTTCCCGCAAGCGCTTACCTATCTCCCAACGTGGGTACATTTCTACCAGAGAATGGGTTGAACTGACACAATCGCGAAATGAGTGAATAACGGCCTTGACGCCCTTGGCTCGCAGTTCACATCTAAATACAAGGAGAGGGGAAAAGAAAAAAAAGATGACGTGAAAAGGCAAGGAAACGCGCTGCATTTTGAAGGGAGGGAGGGGGCATATAAAACGCTCAAGCTCTTTGATTTAGGGACACGTTAAAGAATACCACAGTCCCAAATTAATACGGAGTGCGCCACTACGACCTGCTCATAAGACCGATGTGGTTTGGCAGGTACAGCCCCAAAATAATATAGTTTAAAGTGCGCAAGGCACGATCACTATACATATTGTGGTTTTTTGCGAGAAATCGTAGTAGAGGGTTTCTTATGGCTATACACGCATAAAAACGAGGCACTAAAAGCACATTTCTGTCCAACGTATGAGCTGGAACTCGCTGGCTCTAAGCCCCACCCTCCGCTACCCACCGCCATATTGCAAAGGAATGTGTGACGTCATAGGCAGCATGGAACCGAGCCATCGTCTGCTACAAAGGTGGCCAACCCGCCATGTGAGGTTGGGGCGTAGTATTACCGTATTTACTCCAAATCTCTCATGCCATGTCTTCGAAAGTGCCAACTTCGGGTGATGAAGCAAGCGAGGAATCTTTGAAGAGCACATGACGCAGTGACATAGTATACGCTGCCCATTTTGACTTCGACTTCATCGCCACCAGCTGAAGTGACGAAACACGGCCTCCGAGAATTACCCGCGCCGGCTGGCTTGCACAAATCTAAGAGGCCACGGTCCAAGACCGCCGAGTACTAGTGGTCAACATAGATGGCGAGAGTGGTGTTGTGCTAAATGCTGTTGTCGCCTTTCCGCAATCTCGATATTTCATGCGTTGCGCACTGCTTCCATCCGTTCACGGGAGGCGTAGTCTGGTGTTACTTCGCATAATGCAAATTGTTACGGGTGCAGATTTTTTGCTGGCATGCATTCCTCTAATATCCATACTAAACAAAACAATTTTCAACCAGTTCTTTTATTTTTTACTGTAGGTGCGGGCAGCATGTGCAAACAAATGCCCGCGCACAGGTGTCCGCGGCGCAAGGATTTGCCGCGATGTACGCTTTGGCTAAACTGTCATTTGAAGTTGCTTATTGCACCCGATAGCCATAAACATACAGCAAGGCTTACGTTTGGCCGGGGCGCTTCCTTCCGGATGGGACCGTGTGCGACCACGGTCGGCATCGCGTTTGGCCGCTGCCTCAGCTTTTTAGCGGGTATCCCAAACTCTACGAGCAGGCGCAAATCGTCGCTGTAGCTGCCTGACGTGAAGTGTTCTTCGTCAGAACCCACAGACCAGAAGTGCATTGCCTGCCGTGGTGGTGACCATTCCCTAGTTTCAACGGATGTCTTCATTTTCTACTATAGTGGGGGAATTTTCGTGCTTATTTTATTCATGTGTATATAATTTGTTGCTACACGTGGAAGCCATACTATTAGCAGCCCAACACCATAGCCACTAAGTAACAATCGCGAGCCAGTTTGCAACTGAGACACCATGAGCTGTCATGTTTTATGAAGAATGGTTCAAATTCAATGGGGATAAAAGGAGCAGTATTTTGTTCTCAGGAACGTCTTGGTGCGTTGACTATCCTTGTATTGCTTCCGAATAAGTACGAAATAATTATTGAACGTTGAAAAGAATGTGATCAGTGTCGATATGTGAACACCATGTTCAGAACATAATTGAATGCATCAATATCAAATATTCACGGTGCGCATGTTTGCGGTGTTCCTTTAGTAGCATTTGAAAGAAATTCCGCGAAATATTACCAGTAGAAAAAGAAACCTCTCTGCTTGTAGGACGCTGCAGTACTGCTTTCAAAACACGGAGTGAATAAAATCCAATCTGTAATAGAACAGTTATTTCAGAAATATCACATGCCGAATTTCTTCCATGTGGTTTCAACCTATCATGGTTCGCACTAAGTTGAAGTTTATTCCTTGTGATGAAACTTTGCATAACATGGATTTGGCAGGTCGCTTAACCCCTGTACTGTTGCGACGGAGATGCGCCCCGTCGGGTCGGCATTTTTTAAACAGGTTGTGCTAAATTAAGCGAACCTTTAAAAACAGACAGCTGCACTATAGTAATACGCAAATGAATACACCTGTTTATCTATGATGTGAAGCAAGTCAAAATGATGGAGTGTTTTATGTAATGGCATAATTATTCGAGGCTTATTACCCGAATTGCGAAATATTCTTAGGCAGAAAAGTTTCAATGAGTAAACTGTATAGGTTTCTACGGAACATCCCTATCAGTAGCTGGAACTACCTATTTTATCACGCAGTAATTCTTTATGCGCAGGAAAGAAATCCTGCGATATATGAAATAAGTGAGAGATAACTAGACTGTAAATACGTTTTCCCCCTTAAAGGAGTTTTCTTGTTGCATTGGTAACACCCCTACCGTTAGGGCCTTATAAAAATTTATACAGACCGACAACGGAGCTCTAACTAGAGGACTGATGACAAAATACGTAGCTGAATACTATGCACTCATTCTGACAGCCTTGAGCGGCGAGAAATATCGGACAGGAGAGTTTCATATTTCTCCTTGTAAACCAGAACATAATCGAATACATCAATATCAAATATTCACGGTGCGAATTATTACATAGTTTTCAACTACGCTTTAGCCATAGCAGCCTTCTTAGAGCTCCGTTGTCGGCCTGTTTAAATTTTTGTGAGGGCCAAAAGGCGAGGGTGTTACCAGTGGGACAATAACCACCCTTACGGGTGTAAGCGTTCTTACAGTGCAAGTTTCGACTCTAAGGAAGCCAAGGTCGACATAGGTGGTGGTTCAACTGTTTCGGAAATAAAATTTTGATTATATCTGTTGATTTCAATCTTTTGTCTCACTTGATGCTCAATATTTCCTCATTGCGAATCTTATTTGGATTGTTCCGCATTCAATTAAATGAGCCTTGTATGCTTCAGTATCGACGCAGAGCACTGAAACCTTTTTTAAGGAGGAGCTTTCATTGCCTCTTCCTTCGACTTTTCGGCTGCTGCTGTCTTCCACGCCGCGTGAAGTGTCGTTTAGGGCATGTATATGCATGAAAGGAGCTTGGCAGAGAAGAAAGGAGGCACGAGAAACTTCTTTGACATTTGCAGCGCGTCGAATGTGCACAATACCGTCCAGAACTCCCTGTGCGTCGCCACATCAGCCTCTTGACAGCTGTAATAATCTGCGACGTCCTCAAAAGCCTTGCAGGAATTGCATCGCTTACCTTTATACCGACGTGCAAGTGCAGAGGAAGACTAGATAGAATGGTAGAGAGGAGAGAGGAGGAAGAGAATGGATTGAAGCGACGCCGTGCCACTCCTCGCTCGCAGTTCTCATACAAGGGGGGTGGGGCGGAGATAAAGAAAAGGTGACGTTTGAAGGAACGAAAACACTACTAGTAGTGATGACAGCGTTTTAGGAGAAACGGGATAAATTTAAGCTCACGGTACGGTACCGTACGTGTCTATTATTTCTGAAAAATGAACACCCTGCAAATATGCCAAGTGAACAACATACGCAGGGCTTGCATAAGCAGAGCCGCAATAACTAAAGCTCATCAAGGACCCAGGCGACACTACGGAAGTTGTCGCGCGTCAATCAAAACTTCTGTGGCCCTGTGGTAGCCTGACCTGACAACTTGACCCATTCATGTTAATCATCCCTTATTCTCTATGCTGATGTCTGGCTAATTTGTGAAGTAAAATCATCTGGCGCGGATCCAACAGCACTTGAATTTGTTCCCAAATCTATGAGAACCTGGCGCAACTCATAATACGTTTGAACACTACAAAGGGTAAAATAATGAGAATCCCCGCAAAATCGACTTATCTGAAGCACTCCTATTTGATGTAACATGCATGGTTTCAAGCTGGAAGAAGAAATCTATTAAACGTATCAAGACTTCACGTAACTCGTAATTTTTCTTGATAAACTCATGGGATCTACGATGTTAGTAATGAAAATCCCACGTTGGACGATCTCGGGCGAAATTTTTCAAGGGCTCCATCGTATGCTGA
Organism: Dermacentor variabilis; assembly: GCF_050947875.1. NCBI lineage: Eukaryota > Metazoa > Arthropoda > Arachnida > Ixodida > Ixodidae > Dermacentor > Dermacentor variabilis. The sequence continues at coordinate 119,720,613 of NC_134570.1, forward strand.
ATTAGCTTTATAAAAAAATACGCTTGTAGTGTCTAAGCTGAATATGTGGGTGCTTTTTGGGTCGTATTCAATAAATGCACAATAATGAAACAAGAATCCATAAAAAAAAACTATGGGATTTCACGTGTCAAAACGACGATGTGATTATGAGGCATGCGTAGTTATGGAATAAGTTGGACTACCTTGGGTTCTTTAACATGCACCTAAATCTAAATACAAGGGTGTTTTTGCCTTGATCTAAATGCGTCCGGCGTGGCCTGGATTCAATCCCACGTCCTTATGCTTATTAGTAGCCCAACACTAAACCAATAAGCAATCACAGCGGATCAGCGTAATCCGTAGAAAACCGTAGTGCCCATTTAATTTTATTATATCATTTCCAATTTTTCCTGCCTAAAGCATGAAAAACTTTGCATCTTGCCAACCTCCCTTTGCGTATGAAAATGTCCGGTTTCTCTGTTACGAAATATTTTCAGCAATCACCAGGAGAAAACTGAACTTTTTAGTGCGCCATCTTACGTGGCGGGCCGCACTTACCACCGCCATAAAGTTAACGCCCCGTTTCATCACGCTTATTTGTTTTCTGATTATTTCATCACGAAAACCGCTAAAGAATGAACTCACTTCGGCACTTCCGCAGTGGAATCTGCCATTGACGAACCGATAGAGAGAGACAGAGGATTTTTCCGTTTGAAAAGTAGGCGCCTATAGGCTACTCTGCACAGGGAAAGTGATCGCGCACAACAAGACACTAGGTGGAAGAGGGAAAAATGGGAAAAATTGTCATCATGGTATGGAATTTCAATTAGGCCGTCATGAAATATAAAAAATATTTATGGTATATGCTAACCACACAGGACATGCAGTTTTTTCCTTTCGCTGCTCCCTTTGTTACTACTTCCTGCATTCAAATAAATTATTAGATGTATAAAAATAAACAAAAAATATAACACTAGCTCTGAAGCTATGCGGCATCACAGCGATATGCCGAACTATAACGTCGCATCGGTGGATCGGATGTCGGCAGGAGACATGCCCAAGGGCATCATTTGCAGCATTAACCAGAAAGGTAACGGATAAGCGTTCATTTGGGAAAGTTGATTTTACGTCGGAAGCTCGAAGTGTTCTTAAGGTGTGCTTTCAATGTGCGGATTGGGTGCGGAAAGTTCCAAATAAGACGGGCACAATGCAACATGTCATTCGCATAAGCTTCACGGCATTTCTCACCATGACAAGCGTCAGTTCAGCTCAATAGAGAGTAGAGTGGGATAGGTGAGAGAAACCAAAAAGACCTCCGTCGCATACCACCTCATGAGAGAGTCATGCAACTCCCGCTACCAGTCATGGGGCATCGGCGGCTGCTCTCACTGTCTTGATTTACAGAACAACGGACTATATACGCAATGCCAACGATTCCGTAGTCAACTGCTTCTTGAGTTGCTAAAGGCACATGCAAGAGTATTTTCCGCATGGATCCTCTAACTTTATTCAGAACATACGAACAAGCTCGTAAAAAACTCGCACGTGGAGAGCGAGGGAAAAACGTGCACCGGAAGCGAGAACCGTCCTTTTGTGTAGGATTAAATCGCGGGGCTATGTGGTGGTGGGGATACAGCTCAAGAGGGGGGAGGAGAGGGGGAAGTTTTGGACAAAGAAATAAATGTTTAGGGGCCTGGCGTTCCTTCGTCAAGGGTTTTCAAGAAGGAGTGCCACGTCAACTAAAAGCGATTCGCAACACTGTATCACGGAAGCTTTCATAAACGACGAACCTGCCATGCAAGGTCGAAAGCACCTCATTGGTCAGTAGGATCCGCGAATGAAAGCGAAGCGCCGGTTGTCTCACAATCGTTCAGAATTTCACTTGCACTTTGTTGAGTGTGGATGTGCAGTGCAGTCTCTGCTCTAAGCAAACAAGCCATGCCAGCCGCAATGGGAAGCTTTGCCAGGCTTTGCCTCCTGCTTACGAACGTCAGCTCGAAATTCTCGCCGAGTGCGTTGCAACATGCCCAGTGGTCACGTGGGGTTCCAAGGCGAAAACACATTTTCCCTTTTACCGACATGAAGGCAACATGCCGATGCGACGAGCTGGTTATATGTAACCAACATTTGAGGGATGCGCAAACCTTTATTCTTCAACACCTTGGTCAGTAGGTTGACAACTAGTGAAGACATGTGTGAGCGTCAAACGCGTGGCGGCTGGACTTTCTTCGCGATTATCTAGACCGTCGGTGAGAGTGGCGCGGCGTGAATGAGGCGCTCACGTACGCTTGCATGCACGTGCTTGCATAGATCGGGAGTGGCAAGCAGCTCATCGTGATGAACAAATAACGCGCAAAAGTTCTGCACGCGAACTGCGAATGTACTGCAGGGCAGGTGTTGATATTATCTTGAGATATGTATCGTATGCCATGGTACGGAAGGGGGGGGGGGGTTGCAAAAGGTAATTGGACTCAACGCCTTGTTTTCCAGAGCACGTAAAATTGTGTTTTCTATAATGGGGCACCTCGAGTGTGTCCCCTTGGTCTCGTAGGTGTGGCGACACTCGTCTCATTGTTTGTCCTCACGTAACCGTATACAGCTAGTCCCGCCTACATGCGCTAACGCGTTCTTGAGCCATTGATGAAAGCCCTGCGATACAGAACAGGTAGATTAAAACATCGCCGAGATTTCAGAATCACTCGTAGGGTGGGCTTGTGCGGTTCGAATGTTCACAGCGTGTGTGGTTCACAGCGCTAGTGTCGTGCTTATACCAGAACGCCGGCTTGCCTCACTCAGTAAGAATCACTTATGACTCACTCGTAAGATAGCGTGTTTTTTTCTTTTGTAAATTGACCGTGCGCGCCACACCAGTGCAATAGGCTCAAAATTGCACGCTGGGTTTTCCAATCGACAATACAGCAAATGTCCAGCATGAGACTCGTCGTAAACGGTGAGCTTATCGGTCGATTTCGTCGACAGAACCACTTGCAGTATTTTCCACGAACTCCTGTTCGCCCAGAACACGATAAGAAATTCTTGTTCAATTCCTCAAGCTAAAGAAATTGCCACGGATCATGCAAGGAACCACGCACTCACTTCGTACACCTGCTCTGCTGAAATAGCGGCGCAGCTTGTAATGCAGCTGGGGCGAAGGCACACGCATGCACAAAGCAGAATTGAAAATAGGCTAATTGAAGGAGCTCTCGTTGGACTACATTGATGGCGTGGTTGCGGGCATGTGTCAAAGCCCATCTAAATAGCTTGCAAGTTTCGAACGAAAGAACTTAAATTATGGGGTTTTACGTGCCAAAACCACTTTCTGATTATGAGGCACGCCGTAGTGGAGGACTTCGAAAATTTAGACCACCTGGGGTTTTTTTACAGTGCACCTTAATCTAAGTACACGGATGTTTTCACCCCATCGAAATGCGGCCGCCGTGGCTGGGATTCCATCCCGTGACCTCGTGATCAGCAGCCCAACACCATAGCCACTGAAAACACGGCGGGTAAGCTTGGAACGAAAAGCCTGCCAAAACCTATCCCCGAGGATATCAGTTAGTGGTGCACGATTGAAGCGCGAATAGGTCGGGGTGGGACAAACACTGAAACTAGAAAGCCTATGTGAAAACGAAATTGTTTGAAATTTTTTTATCAGAATACTTGCATACGTGTAAATTTTCCACACCAGATATTTTTTCCCGCACTAAAAGAACAAATGTATTTTTTTTCTATTTTACCATTTATTAGTTCTTTCTTGTGATTCTAGCGCAGGCGTTGACAAGTCAGCTATTACGTCGGGAGGAATGGCGTTGCTCCCTTCCTTTCGAATTTTTTTTATTATTATTATCTCGTTTGTGTTTCTTCAAAGTGTGGCGTGTGCTTCGCTTCAAATTTTGCGTAAACGAGCACACTGCATTGATTGGCGAAGGGTGTGAGTGCAGGTTTTTGTTATCGTGCAAGTTCACGCTGCGTCATCCGACACGCTTGCCTCGTCCTGACGATAAATGCGGAACGCCCCGCGAAGAAACGTCGCGCAATGTTCGTTTACTCTCCGCAACACAGGCTCTGAGTGTTCGACGGGCAGCAACATTAGTAAGTGAGATGTTTTATGAATGATAAAGTGTGTTAGTGTTGTCCCTGTGTGATAACTGTTGTACACGAATACTTGTTGTAATACGGAATCCCAAATGATTCTGCGAAAACGATTCGCATAGGTTGCTATGCATTATGACTGTGTGCTGGTCTTTGTACTTTTAATCATTGAAACATGTTTTGTATGGTCAGTTATATTGGTGGCATTATTCAAGACCAATAAAAGTGAAGTAGATTTTGAAAGATTTTTGGCAGTGTCATTTATTTCCATCCTATTCGCTCATATTCCTAAGGAAGCTACTGGAGCTATTGCCGTCATGAACAAACTAATTACATTCAAGTTACGATATGCGCCACTCCGAATAGTTGAAACACACGCTGGCGTTTGAGTTGAGGCGAGTCGCAAGCTCGCGTCAGTCTCAAAAGAAAGATAACTGCGGTCGTAGACTGCCGTAATGCCGGACGCTAAGTAAATTCAAACATTCGTGCCAAGCTGGGTAATATTGTGACGTCAGCACCAATGCTGGTTGTGGCGTCAGTTGTTTTTTTCTTACTGTTAGTTGTCCCCACGACACGTAGACGGCGGCGGTTACAACGAGGCCCTTTTTCTTGACCTGTGGGCTTCTACGGAGGCTTCGCTACCAGTTTATGTACATATACCTTGCACATGTGCTTGAATGAATGTGGGGGAGCACAACGACTAGACTGAGTCAAGCACCCAAATCTGCAGAATACACCCGCGTTTTCCCCGCTCAGTAATGTTTGGTGGCGCCACATATGACAAATGCTGGAACTAACGTGAAACAGCTTGATATATATATATATATATGTATATATATATATATATATTTGCACAGATGTCGCTACTAGCAGAAAGGGCCTGCGACACTTATTATTTACGGGAAATGTGTTGTTCTAAGCACAGATTAGTAAAACTAGTGAGTTGTAGTAAATACAATACGTTGTCAAACTCAACTAATGCGCCGCACTCGTTGCGAATTACGTGTACATGATAAAGAATATCGATTTTCACGGACCTGGAAAGCAGAAAACTGAGCTGAATTCACTGCTTCGTTATAGACTCCTTAATCAACATAATACAATTTCCTATTCATACAATTGCAGAGAAGGGCTTGCTACTTGATTATTGAAAATTTCGGACTTCTTGCTTGAATAGTTTTGCATATTCTTCAGTAATGCGTGACCAAGTATTCGAATAAATTGGAAATTTCAAGTAAAAATAACTCATGAACTCCTCATCAGAGAGCAAGCCCACTTGACATAGGTGATAAGTTCACAGTATCCTATAAAACCACAAAATATTGTTCGGCGTTCAAAAGGCAAAAAAGATATATTAATTCATATTCCTTTATCGTTTTGCCACTTCTTATTACCGCCTGTACAAATTTCAAATTGATTTACACGGAATAATACTTCCCAGATCCCTTCTATAATATTTTATATAAACGTACAGAAACTTCATTTTGTTAAGTTGATCAGTTTTGCCGGAAACGTATTGCAAAGGGGGCTAGCACAGCAAAAACGCCGTTTCTTGCTCAGACAATATTGATTGTGTTCATGTAACACTTCAGGATGGTAGATAATACTGGGCGTCATTAGAAAGCGCAGAAAGTAAGCTTTCTAATGTAATGTAATTCACATGCGTTTAATAAGCGCAGAACATACTTTCAGTTAGGCAGACGTACTAAAGAACGTAAAAAGAATAATTATTGTATCTGCTAACGGCACAGGACATGTTTTTTTTTCTTTCTCCGCTCTCTTTGTAGAGCCTTCCGGCATTAAAAAAATAAATAAATATCTAAATAAATTCAACACATAAATAAATACAACGCTAGCTCTGAAACCATAGCTCCGCCGTGCCTATGCTATGACGTCACTTCGATGGATCGGATGTCGGCGGGAGACACGCCCAAGAACATGTTTTGCAGAATTAACCAGAACGAAAATGGGGAAGTGTTCACTGGGAAAATTTAATATGTTCGTCGGAAACTCGAAACGTTTTAAGGTGCGTATTCAATTTGCGGATTGGGTGCGCGAGCTTCCAAATAAGGCGAGCACAAAGCGAAATGGCATTCGCATAAGCTTCACCGAATTTCCCATGACGACCGTAAGCTCAGCTCATTAGAGATGAGAGTGGGATAGGTGAGCGAAACGAGAAAGACCTCCGTCGCATACCGCTTCATAAGAGAGTCATGTAACCCCCGCTACATGTCATGGGGCATCGGCGACTGCTCTCACTGTCTTAATTTACAGAACAACGGTCTAGATACGCAGCGCACACCACTCTGCAGTCAACTGCTTCATGGATTGTTAAAGGCACGCGAAAGTGTATTTTCCGCATGTATCCTCCAACTTTATTCAGAACACACGAACAAGCGCATACAAAATTTGCAAGTGGAGCACGAGAACCGCCCTTTTGGGGAGGATTAAATCGCGGAGCTAGGTGCTAGTCGTGGTGATTGTGCCAGAGGAGTTAGGGAGGGGGACGGTTCGGAGAAAAAAGAATGTTTAGTAGCCTGGCGTTTCGAGGTCAAGGTGTTCTAAGAAGGAGTGCGCCATCGTCTGAAAGCCATTCCCAACAATGCATCACCAAGGCTATAAAATGATGGGCCTGACATGCGAGGTCAAGAGCACCTCATTGGTCAGTGTGTTGGGCGAGGGAAAGGAAGAAAGCGACAGTCGGCTCACGAGCGTTCAGAATTTCCCTCGCACGCCTGGCTTCTTTGCGGATTTGCAGTGCAGTCACTGCTCCAAGCAAACAAGCCATGCCAGCCGGAAATGAACTGTTCCCCGCCATGGCAAGCTTCTACTATTACCTCCGAACGCCAACTCGAAAATCTCGGCGAGCACCAGATAATGCCGTGGCCTCCAAGGCAGCTGCGCCCAGCGACGCTGTTAATTGATCCGGGTCATCGACAGCACCCGTAGCCCAGATGCGCAATGCCTGACGTGGTGGTGAGCATTCTTTCATTTCTATGAGTATGTCTTGACTTTCCATTGCTGTTTGTTACTTAGCGGCAAATTTTATATCTCGTTATGTATAATGTTTTTAGACGTGCAAATCACATACAGGCTGTCTCTCTTATCCTATGTCATGTTTTATCAATCACGCGTCTCCTTTTCGGTTAATACCATCACTATCTAATGCCAACAGTACTAACAGAACCATTCCAGAATTTTGGTGTTGTTACTCAATAATGAGCTTGAAGGTATTATTGAAATGTCCGATATTACAACTACAGCAGGTATTTAGGCACTACCTTTTAGACTGAGTTCAAGCACATCAAATTTTGCTGATGCGCATCTTTTGCGGTGCTCTTTTTACTGAGTCTGAACAAAATCCCACGAAATAAGAATAGCTTATTGCGTTTACTTCTTGCACACCGCTGCAGAGGTTCTCTCACCACGCCATGAAAGAACCAATTAAATCTTGTGATCAAACATTTATATCAGCAACATGACTGATCGAAGTTCCACGTGGTTTCTGTGTTGCACCATGCTTGCGTTCGCATAAGGTGGAAATCGAAATCTTACGATGATATTTAAATTGATTTGGCTCTGGCAATGTGATTACCACTGTCGCAAAATGTGCACCAACAGTTGAGGCTTGTTGCTAGGAGTAAATGAGAGCCCATACTGACATGAATGCCTGTTACAATTGATGCAACCGTCATGTGTTGTTTATAGAGCGTGCCTGCTTCCATGGCATCATGTTGGAGAGCCGATGTGTTCGTTGTGTCTGCAGTTTTTCTTTTTGCGGGCTTTCGTTGTGGCGCAAAGAAAACATCCACGCAGCAGGCAGCTCGGCGCGAAACCTCGAAGTGGGTGTCTTGGAGCGTGTTATAAAACGTATACAGTCGGTATGTGTACAGAAAGTGTAATAAATTAAATTTTGTGCATTAATTTATACGAACAAGTTCCGCAGCAGGTTACACTTCTGTTACACGTGAAGGAGGAAGCCTCCTGCACATTTGGTGCTGAATTAAGTTATGCGATAAGAGGGGCCAGACTTCTTGCAAGGCATAACGAGAAGCAGTGTGAAGTAGACGTGTGGCAAGCCGCAGTCTGCGAGTTTCGACCTCGTCTCGACGTTGCCGTCTCTCATCGTCGCGTTGCTGCTTTCGCAGTTCGGCTTCTTCCGCTCGTGTTCGACGTTTAGGTGCGGCTTAGCGTGCTCGTGTAACGTAGTGTAACTCGCGCCAGCTAGGTTTCTCTTCATCGTTACCTTGCATCCTTCCAGCAGGTGCAATTCGCACTCGTGGTGGAACGCCTTGGTCTGCAGCCGCTTCGCACGTCTAAATCTCTTTGATCGCTCGTCTAGTATCCTCAGCCGTAGCGTACTTCCGAAGGGAGTACGCAATGCTTAATGGATAGTTCGGATGCTTGTATTTTGTTTGTTCATTATTGAAAGCTGTGCTTTTCTGTGTGTTGTTTGGGTGAATTCAACGAACGTGTGAACTGTTCGCTTCCCTTTGCTCAGTGCTTGTGGCCTGTGTTTTAAGGAGGTATGAGATATTCGTTACGGAGGTATGGGTCATTGCAGCTTTGCTTGCATGCGGGGGTATGAGCTATTGCTGATGACGATTGTTTTGGTACAGCGTAATAAACGTGGTGAACATAAGTGGCGACATTAGTGTTGCCGGAGTTTATGCGCGAAATGCTGCTTATGCCTTTTCGCACTGTTGATGTAGCTTTTCACGATGTTTCACGTGTGGCACAACTTCACAGAATGAAAACTATTAGGCGCGTAGATTGTTTGCTGGAATCCATTCCATGCATGCATGTGTCTTGGATGCGTACTCAACAAAATTAGCATATTGTTAAGATGGCGAGCGTTCCCACCATTTGTTTCGTCTTTTTTACCCCTGAAGCTGCGTGTTCCTTTTAAAAACGAATTCCCGCGCACATGTATCCGTGGTGGAAGGATTTTGTGCGATGTACGCTTGGCTGAACCTTTACTTGAACTTTCTTTATTGCGTGGTGCACCCCAGATCAATAAAAAAGAGCAATGCTTACGTTTGGCTCGCTTTATGCGACGGTGGGCGAACATGGTCGGTACTGCGTCTGGCCGCAGCCTGGGCGTTTTCACGGGTATCCTAAACTTAGCGAAGAGGCGCAAAATGGTCGTTTTCGATTTTTTGCCATGATGTTTTCCGAGAACAAAGCAAAACTGTCACATGATAGCCATTCCTTCCAGCCCATATTGCTCTCGCAAGCCTTTCGCTTGACGGGCTACTTGGGGAATCTGAAGAACGAACCCTGACGAACACTGCTTGCTTCGTTCGCTCTGGACCACAGCGGTACATGGGCGCCGCTATGGCATTGTTTCAGCCACTGCAAGTTGAACAATTGCAAATGCAAGCTGAACAAAGCAGAAGTTTCTCGAATGCGCGCGCAGCTGAAGCACGGTTCTTCCACGGAATGTTTATGTTAGCTCGGCAAGCATGAAGCTTGTGACGTCACGGCTCGCGAGGGTGCCAGTGTGGCCCGACTGTCACGCCATTCAAGTATAATACAAAAAAAATTCAATTACAAATGGCGTGCTAGCTCAAATGGGCAAAATTTTGCCGAGGACGCCTTGAACGCAAAAGGATTGCCTCACAGAGTAGAGATAATGGCCGAAAATTGGCTGTCGTGCTCCCTTTAAAGAATCTCAAGCGGTCAGAATAATTACAGAAGCTACCATCATGGCATGCCTCATAATACGATCGTGGTCCCGCCAAGTCATGCGCCCTAGGTTAATAATTTAGGCTGATTTAGTCGAATGGGACATACGTAAAATACAAAAAACTGCATGCGGTTGATCCTCCGCGCCTTACTTATTGCTTTCTTAATATTAGAAGGTACATATATAGAGATTCGAATAACATTAATAATCTATATTTTTTGAGTGATGGAGCGCGACAGGTCATTTTTCCTGATACCACTACAGCCTGTCTTTTTTCTTGTATTGCCACCAATCGTTTTGCAGCGATGGACATATTCTGCATATTTCTTTTTGTTCGTGTAGGTATCGAGCGCCAGTTTGACTGGTACAATTCGTATATTCGAGACACCTAATCAACGGCCTCCCATTTCTTGTGCAATGCGCAGGCGTTCCTCTCAAGCGTTTCAAACGGTCCCGTCAGTTCGACGACGCTGCTGGTGGAGCCAACCGCGGCAGTGGCTCGAAATGTCACGTGAGCTGGATGCCGACCGCCACCTGGTGTCAAGAGCTGGAAATCCCCGATCACCGCACCCTTCTCCCACGTATGACAGGTTCATGGAGGAGATAATGGCGATGGAAGATGACGAGGGGAATCTTCACAAGAGAATGAAACTTCTCAGCCTAGGAAGAGCACGGAATGCCATCCGCGTACAATAACGAATACGTGAACACATGACTGTAACGTGCGGTAATTTTTTGAATCATTTATGTCTCTGAATATATCTTTTACACCGAGCAATAAACCAGAGCATTCGTTTGGTTTCCACAGAGTACAGTGAGTCGGGCTTCTTCATTATAGTATTTTAAAGCGTACCTCGCTCAGTCTAGGCCATATCGCATACTGGCTGACATTAGAGCAAAAAAACACACAACGCACATAAACAACCACAATGCAGTAAAAACAACAGAACGGGTGTTCATATGTTTGATTTTTGCGCGGTAATTTCAGCCATAGCATGCTCCACCCTGTTTTATGCACAATAAATCTATTTATTGAGTTTATTTTGCCTAGCACTCTTGTTTATCACGGATGAATTAGGCCCACACAGTGAGCATGTGGTCCACGATCATTGGAACTAGTGCTGTTATCTAACCAGACGCGATGTATACTTTGCTTGAGAGATCAGGCAAAACAACATGCTCAAACAATATTAAATGTTATGGTAAGTTTCCTGATTTCACTGTGACTATTAGTGTTTCGACAAATCAGGAATACTGCTCAAGGTTCATTACATGTATCAAGTGGAATTTGCACTGGGATGCTAGTTTATTTCGCAATCAGAGCACCTATATCGATGGCCACTCGTTTCCCAATGGTCGGTGGGGGGAGGGGGCGGAGATAAGGGTTTTTTTCTCGATTTGCTGTGTTCTACCTAAGTTGAGGTTGTCAGATTTCAATGGGCCACTGCTGATGGCATCAAAATATAACGAGATAGGCACGTAATTTTGAGGCGCTTTAGGAATGTGTGTCAGGAGTGGGGGCGGCGGCGACGGGGGTATGCCATTAGGCATGCCACCTAATTTTTCGGGTGGCGGGAGCGGCCACGTCCCGGGCTCCCCCCTTGGGTAAGTGCCTGATTCACGAGTTCACGTTCACTAAGCATGCATTTTATAATGCGAATAAATAATTCTGGACCCCCGTACGTTCTAAAGAAAACTTATGCAGCATGGAAGGAGGGTTGCAAAGGGAGCTTGTGGGTACACTTTGAAACTTATTTGGAAGGGCGCTTAACCACGGAACAAGAAGCTAACAAAACATTGGCAAAATGGCTGACCATTAGTTTCTTTAGTCCCAGAAGTATATATACTAAACGAGATGCGGAATTAGTTAAAAACCGTTAAAGGAGATGCCAAGTTCTCAACGCATTGAACAACTCAAGCGTACAGTCGTGTCCCTCGATCAGACGATCAAACTGTTCAGATAATTGAGTTCTTTACAAAATAAACTAGGTGACGGCGCGTTTGCGCAAGGGTAGCCTCTCCTATTTATAATTATTTTTTTACCTCATTCTTACATGAATCGTACAAAAATCTGTCGGGCACGTAGCCAAAAGCATCTGTGGGCCCATAGTCAACATACATATATTAGCAGCTACGAAATGTAGTTCATAAGTACTCCCTAGTGATAAAATTTAAAACAATTAAACGATGACACATATATGCGAACATACACAACAGAGTATACATACAAGTATAACGCAAGAAAAAATATAGAAGGGTTTATGGGACAGTGTTTTTTCAAATGTTGAAGCAGATGCTACAAAATATTGCTAAGTATGCCTCAAAAACTGTAAGGCAGTAATATTTGGTTGGCACAGCTTTTAACAGCGAATACCAAGTTGATTGCCATTTTTAATTGAGGCACTGAATTCCAAATTTTGACACCATGAAACTCAGCCAGTCGTTGACCCTTCGTGTAATGAAAGACTGGTAAGTTAAAATTTATATTTGTTACGTTACATTCTTTGCATTTTGATGAGGTATAATGAGCGAGTATGGCAACAATGAATGATTTTCGTGAATAACGTTGTTAATCAGAATGGTACGTTTAATTTCGGTTGCCTGGAGAAATGAGCATGTGCCTAGGCGGCTGAATGGCATAGCGTTAATCCTTACAAAAATTATAGTGAAGGCATTGAAATATCGTTGGTTAATGTTGAGTTTGGTATTGAGGAGTGATGGAGAATTGTTGGGTTGCGTTTTGAGGGCTCTTGAATATTGGCCACTGAAATTTGAAACACCCAATGGCGTTTCAATGAATGTTGAATAATTGTTAAGTTACCATTGAAAGTACATTGTGCTTAAACGGCTCGTTGTGTTTGTTTCGTTGAATGATTGTTGGGTTACTATTGATGCTGCGTTGAACTGACGTTGTGGTAATTCTGTTGACCTGCCGTCGAGTTAGTGTTTTCACACCACAGAAAAGTGCATTGTGGCCGGGTTGAGATGGCATTGAGATTTCAGAAGTCGCTATTGAAATATGATTGATATTTCGTTGGGCTTGTGGATTTTCGTTCATATATTGAAATTGTTTTGCTATTCACACTTACATGCCCCGGAGCCTGCTCATAACTTTCCAAACACAAACAAAAGCAAAGCAGAGAGCGATAAATTTGAAGTGCCTTTATTTACACTAAATATGTGTGCACATGGAACATTATTACACGACATAAGGCACCACTACATGGAACGTGGAGAAATACGCTGGTACCTACAGCACTCTTAACAGTGTAGATACACATGAAAAAACCTATATATATGAGTTCCATCAAAACAAACATTGTGGTTTGAACTTCTGACTTAAGTTTATGACTAGAAGGCAAACCCACTCAAACGGCAGGGTTTAAGCATACTCTTGTAACAACCAATTTTGAACACATGAACACATTAAGCTGCCTGCATATGTGAATACACAAAAGACATCAGAATGCGTTACATTAAGATGTTTTGCACACCAACACATCACAGAAAGAGTTACGGCTGACTGTGAGAAGGCAAAACAAAAGACTTGAAACAAATGATTTCACGTAAATATATACAAGCTTTAGCAAACGCCTTTCACCACGAATAATATTTAATGAAGTACCAAAGTGCACTTTTTCTTTTCGAGGTGTATATATTATCATGTTGCCCAATTATTTTGTAAAATAACATCACTCAACATAGCTATTAATTGACGAGACATCATTCAGAAAGTTGTCGGCCATGGTGAACACCTGAATCATGTTTCTGACGAGCCAGCTTTGCTTTGTTCCGAAATAAACTCGTAAAGGTTTTGTGTACTGAATGCAGCTTATCTCCCTGACACAAGTAAAAAAAAACAGTGTGCCATTTAGTTTTGGTAATTTGGGGTACAGGAGAGTTTATTGGTGGCATTTCCTCAATGTAGTCAGCTCGTTTTCAGTTAATTTTTCTGGAATTGCCTAAAGCTAATGAGAGCACTTTTTGGGACCTTTTTCACTATACCCGGCAACTAAGTGGCACCTCCGTCAAAAAATAGATAAGGCAAGGCTAATACCTTGAGAGATAAGAGAAAAAAGAATTATTTAGCACAGAAAATTGATAGTAACACACGGCTAACACAATTCCAAACAGTCAAATAAATGGTCACCTGCGCTTTCAGTATCAAGTACCCCATAAATAGCCATAAAGTATGGGAAAGGGTTCCAATGACTGGACAGCCTGATTGGTGAGAGTGAAAAACGCGAATAAATGCGTATACGTACGAAACACCAATTGCCTCAATTGCGCAGGTGAAATGTTATTAAAATTTTACCAGAATTTTATAGCATAAAAGTCATAAAAGTTCCATAAAAATTGGGACAAAGCAGTAACAAAGACGAAGGGAGATGCAGCACCCGTGTTGAAAAAAACTTACAAGTGATAACTTTGCATATTTAAGCTCACGAAAATTTTTTCACCAATATATACAAAAAGAGCACATCCACTTACAACATAAGAAAGGTACATGCGCCTGGAGAATGCAGTACAGTATAAAGCAGTGTCATGAGAACCGAGAAGTAGAGCTTGGTATGTTTAAAAACTGTGAATGCTTGCATACCTACAAACAGGCATGCGACATGTCATGCCTTGAATGGATGAAATTCATAAATCTTACACTCAAATGAAGTTACTATCACTTTTATTGGCTTCCTCAGGAGACTCCTTGAAGCTGAACTAGAAAAATGTACATCAGTTTTAAAAACAAAGATAAGACCCTATAACGTTCTTCCTGAAATAAACAGCGCAAATAACTGCACGTATCAATTCTATGGACACTTCGGCAATTCGGTGTACATTTGTATTTGACAACCAACCAAACAGAGATGATAAGGCTGAATTAACGTAGGAACACACATGAACGCTGACTCAACTGGAAGTTTATACGTGAAGGCGAATATTTTAAACACGCTGGCCAACTTCACAAAGTAAAAGCCATGGATGCGAGCAGAAACAGCCCGGCACAACAAAAAAGGACCGAAAGACATGCCGTGTAGATTGAACATGTGTGTCAAAAACTAACAGAAACACATAACTGAAAGGTTTGTCCTGTAAGTGATATTAACGAGAAATTCTGCAGCGACTCCTTCCCACTAAGGGTCACAAAAATCTTGCTTACGAATTTTTCTTCGTGATCGATAAATAATGCTTCCATAAGTCCTTTTCTGTTATGGTCTGTGATGAAACAATTGTTTTTTCTGCCCTATACCGCAACACCAGAGGTGTTACATAATCAATATTTATTGATCACAAACAAAACAAATGCATAACCTAGTTACCTGTCGCCCTTAGTGGCAAAGAGTTGCAATTCTCAAAAATGTATTTCTCGTTGGGTAACATCACTTATCGGTCAAATCTTTCGCTTTTTCGAAAGATTTGTCCGAAAGTTCTCGTTTTTCACGCCCGTTTATTCTACATGACATGACTTTTTCATATTTTTTTCTTGTCGCAAGTGGCTGTTTCTGGAACGCATGCACGGCTTTTTACCTTTGTTAAATTGAGCAGTGTCTTTAATACCTGTCTCCAAAAACAAACTTTCAGTTGAGCTTGCGCTCGTGTGTGCTGCTACATATTTCATCGTCCGCCTCTGTTCGTGCTGCTGTTTTGAGTGCGCTCGTATCACTTAGTTAGAGTGGTAAACATTCTCGCAAGCAAAAGGACATACCTGCCCTCAAAAGGTAGCCCATCCTTTACCACTAAAAGCCAGAGCAAACCGAACATAAGCCTTCACAGCGTCCATGCGGCAGCTAGTATACCACAGAGCAGCACAAAAAATAGTTAAAAATTCCACTTGATGGAGCGTGGCAACAGAGATGCGAGCTTCCTAGTGAATCAGCCACATATCAACGGGTGTCTCTTACACGACGCCAAGTTACTCTTGATGTAGAACACTTTAGCACCTGGGCATTCGCTGCATGCGTAACCTGTGAGAAGGGAATGCGGAGAGAAAATGAGATTACGCGGATTAAGAATTTGCCACAAACTGCACATAACTACGCACGAAATAGAAGTACACGCTATACTGGCATGTAAAAATGTGCGACTCTTTACGAGTGCCGTCGAGGAAAGGAAGAAATAGGTTGCTACAATAAATGTTAGCAAAGACACGCACAGCGATATTTGACAGCAGGGAAAAATATTCCCGGCTCTCTCGCAAAACCAAAGATTACGCGACAGTGCATAGCCGGTACCAACCAGATATCAAATCTTTGGGTAGAAGTCCAGTAGCATTAATGACCTAAAGATACGCCGAGAGCGATGCCAGCGTATACCGCCTCTTTGAAGCTTCGTAGCCGCTCCGGCGTGGCTCCAATCATCCCGCGCGATTTGTGTGCAGAACGTCACCTACACGCCCTTGCGCGTTTTGCGCGGTAGCGTCACGGCAGTGAGCTAGCTTCATGCACGCGTCATTCTTCGCCGCGCAAACGGTGCTCGAGTGCGACGCTTAGCTCAAGACGACAACACACCGATTGGCGTTCCTTTCGCTTCTGCAAGCAACCCACATTCCGATCGGTCCAGTTCAAAGAGACAGCTAAGAACGGTGGCATGTTTCGGTTATCGCCTATTAAAATTGTACACTACGCCTTCAACGACAACGCGCCGCGCTAGATAAAGATGCTTACCGCGGTAGTTTTGGGGTGATAGGAGATAAGGCGAGTCCGTCGGCGGCTGTGCTCTTTGCTGACGTCATCACCACACCTCTGTTAATTTGCGCCGTGTATCCGCGTGCAGTCACCGCGCGGAAGCTGCGACTTATCGGTTGGCCCTTCTCCCCAAATTCCAAAGAGGCGAAATGTATTTTGCAGTGCGCTGCAGCATTAAACACAACCTAAATCGAGGCGCACTTAACTGCACGGCATAAAAGGTGACCACGCTAAGCGTACGGTATACGATGAGCCACTACGGATTTAAAAAAAAATAATTCTGATGTCCTACGTGCCAAACCAACGATCTTATTATGAGACAGGTCGTAGTTGTGGACTCCGTATTAATTTTGCCTTCCTGGAAATGTTTATGTGCATACAATGCACAATGCACGAGCACTTTTGCATTCCCCTCCTTTGGAATGCGGCCGCTGCAGGGACCGTATCCACGACCTCGAGCCCCAAATTGCCACGGCGCCCGCCGTAGTTACGACATGCGTAAGCGTGAAGTGCAAGACTGCCTTCCCGTACGGGTGTGGTACAAGCGTAGCACAGCTGCACACCTGCTGCACAATTATTTTTCGCGGTTCTCCGAAGCTACTAATGCCTGCCTAAATACTTTGAAAGGCAGTGCGCCTCCCACGTATCGGAACGCATTAACAAGCGCTTAGACGGCTCACGTGAGCACCTATGAATGATGGCATGGCCACTGCACAAAATTTCACTGCGCAGAGAAGCTGATCCGTATGTTCCAACTGTGTCCTCACATACAAATTAAGGAAATGGTATTAGACCGAAACAAACGAAGCAATGCAACTTGACGCACGAGGGGCGCCGCTGCCTCTTCGCCTACCATTGTTTCAAACGAAGGGACGGCGGCATCGATCGTTAGTATCGCGCGCTTTCGCTCCGGGGCATACGGTTTGCTTGAAGAAAGTGAACGGTTTGCTTAAAATCTCACGCTTGTCAATTTCAAAATAGAAGAAAAGCTACGTGCTCAAGAAAGCGAGCTTACTTACCTATGTGCAGAAGTTTGGCTGCGACTGTTTCGGGGTGCCTTCTCTACAACAGTCATAATGACCTCTGCCGCGCAACTCATCAAAACAGCCAGCCTCGCACATCAGTCGAAGACCAGCAGCGGGGTCAGCCGACGACTTCAACGGATAAACGTCCCACTTATCATCGTTAAAGCATTTCACTAAAATGTGCGTCATGATGTCGGAAAAGAAAAAATACTTTAACCAAAAAGCGCGAGGCGTAAACTCCCGCACAACTGCAACCAAGCAACTGAGTCCGGAAGCCGTTCACAGCTTCACTATCGTATTGAGCTATAAAAACCTTTCAAACACAAAATAACCGCATTGAAAAACCGCTGATTATTCAGTAATAACTTGCATCTTCTAAACTTCATAAATTTTTCAGAACAACCTCATTTCTAGCGTAAACAATAAGTACTACGACCGAAAATGCGACTACGAAACTAGCGGTAACCATTTGTATTGTTGCAAAAGTGTGCGCAAGACGAAGCTACAACGGTTACAACCGCGTGCGCGCGCGCGCGCGCGCACGCACGCACGCACACACACACACATAAACACACACACACACACCCGAACGCTACCTTGACGTTTGTAGCGCTACGTGAAAATGAAAATTACTACTAATTTCGTTATTTTTACAAAAGTAACAATGCTAATATAGTTTATAGCATCTTTGCAGATGGCGAGGTGACAAGTAAGGTATGATGAGTCCTGTTTTCCTTTGGTCTTCCCATGGAGGAAGGAAACTGAGGAGAGGCCCTACCCGCTCCGCGCGCTAGGAGAAAAGTGTGGAGGAAATGACGTGGTAGTTTCTCCTTTGTTTTGCTGTTTTTTATTTCTTTGCTGTAGTGGCCCCTCCTTTCGGGCCACAATGGCGGCTTTGTTATTGTTCTGTGCGCTCACACGTGTTGCTCCGTAGGTTTCGTACCGTGGCAAAGGCGCCGTGCGGGCAGGTTTACGTTGGTCTCCGTGTTTTGTTGCGCTGCATTATCTGGACCGTGCTCTACCGGACGTTGCTGTGGCCAGGTGGGAGAGGAGGAACTAAAGTTCGTGAAATGAACCCGCATGCAACGCTGTACGCAATGTACCGCGCCACGGCAATGGCAACGGACAAAGGAATATCCGCGGGAAATTTTGCCCTTTTTGGCGGAATCATGCTAACGTGCTAACGATTGTTTAGTATCGCTGCGGAGCGCACGGGTCCGAGCAGCAGGGTTGCGCTCAGCGCGGAGTGGTATTGCCAAAAATGTAAACAAGAGAGGAGAGCTGGCCCTATAGGCGGGGCAACGTCATGAGCAACGCCAACTTCCAGCTTCACTTTCGCTTTACAAAGAGTGACGTCAGGGCCTCTCCTGAGTTTCCTCCCTCCGTGGGTCTTCCTCTATTTAACAGAACATACAAGACCTGCAGGCTAGGGAGACGAGAGGACGACAGTTCGGCGTGGCTCAATTAAATCGCATGCTTCTTGCAAGACGAGAGTCGGGAGCAGCCGCAGATACAGCGATTAGCTGTGATACTGTTGCGGCTGTTGCTGACTCCGAAGCTCTTTGAAGTCAGAGGTTATAGCGGCTGCGCACTGCTATTTCAAAGCGCGTTCGTTGTTTGATCTCTAGTACCACGGACATTAGATAAAAAAAACTAAATTTGCTTTCCGGACAGAGGGTGCGCCACATGAAATTCGAAGACTTCTCACGTGTATGTTTGCACCTTGTGCGTGCTTGCATCCTACGGTTCCCACAGCACGTCCGATGCTCGAAGGGTAGCGTCATCGCGTGTCGGCGCTTGTCTTATCGCTGGCCGCGCTGCCGCCGTGTCTACTTTTGGGGTACTCCCCATGCGCGTAGTGACCGTGTTTGCAAGTGAATTTCGCATTCTTCTGCACCCCGAAACGTGCTCATTTTGGATCGGACCAATGGCTGTCATATAGTGTATGTTAAAACAACGACGGCATTTGTACGCCGGCTAAGAAACGTTAAATCGTTATGAACTTGGGCGGTCATGAAGCTAGCCTAACATGGCAGTTCTTACGTAACGAAAACGGCTATGAAAGTGGGGCGGTCCCGGAGATAGGCGCTTCAAAACGACAGTTGCAGCGACAGCACGAGGAAGTGGCATGCGGCGCAGGAGCCAAGCATTTCAGAGCTTACTGGCTTTCGAACGAGAGGAGTATGCGCGCGCTCGTGGCCTGATGGTTAGAGCACCGGGCTCGACAGCCGACGTTGGATTCCACTCCATCGGTCACACATTATTTTTTTTAATGAAAGCGAAGCGACAGGAGAACCTGCCTGCCATAAAGTGACAACAATGAGGTTGGAACGCTTCGCGTAAAATTTTTTGAGTGACTTCATATGCATGCGAGTCCTAATTATTGTACACTGGACTCAACTGCTACTCAACAAAAAACAACTACAAAAATCAACACAAACCCAATAAATTGTTTATTGAGAACACTCAACGGCAATATTGTTGTGCAAGTGTTGAGCGAACTTAATTGCTTTTGAAAATTTGATGAAGTCCGTTGTTTCAACAATTGCCCAACAATATATCAATGATTAATCAACAGTCCCTTTTGTAAGGGGCATTATCATGTGGGCTTGCATATGTTATGTAGTATGTTATATTGTATATGTTATTAAAGCATGTTTATCTACGTGCCAAACTATTCGGAACACTCAGCAACATGAACATCGATCGGCAGCGCCTATGCGTTATAGGTCGCCCAGTCCGCGTCCCTCTTCCATTTCACTGAGGCGTCGCTCACAAAGTCCGCGATGGGAAAAATAGAGCCCGCGATCTATGGAGGCAAGGCCGCTGACACCCGGAACACCGAAGGCCCTCCATCGCCAATCCTACAAGGCGATGGCAGGGACAAATTGACGAACAAGTGCAGTGATGACGCCGTTACTGCTGAGTTGCGCGTCATCATCGACGAATTCGATGTGACTGCGTTGATAGACACTGGTGCGGACTATTCAGTTATTAGCGGTGTACTCGCCAGAAAATTGAAAGAGGTGTTAACCCATTGCACCGGATCTCCAATACGTACAGTGGGGGACACTTAGTCGACCGCGTAGGAATGTGCACAGCAAGAATCGCAATTAGAGGCTTTACATACATCAGCAGCTTGATTGTTCTCCCTGAGTGTTCCAGTGATCTGATACTGGGCATGGACTTTTTGCAAACGAATGGCGCAATTATCGACTTGCAAGAATCACGCGTGTTGTTTTCTACAGAAAATGCTGTTACCATTTCTGGTACAGAGCACCCACATATTTCCTCTCTCCGTATTGTGGATGAACACGTGACGGTGCTGGCACGGTGCAGTGTGACTGTCGTTGTAAGGAGCGACGTATTTCATGATTATGAGGGACCTGCAGACGGAAATATCGGGCTGCTACTGGAAAAGCAAATATGCGTGCCAAGAGGCCTAGTTCACCTTCGTAACGGATGTGCGGACGTCCTATTGACTAACTTTAGCAATGAGGCACAACACGTGGCGAAGGGTGCAGCCATAGCGCCTCTTCATGACTATGCACAACTTGCGGATATTTGAACTCTCGATGCATCATCACCAGCTTCTGTCACTTTAGAAAGAGTCCTTACCTCTATCGACACTGACCGAGAGTTGTCATCACCACAAAGAGATAAGATTGTGAGTTTGGTGAGAGTTTCCTGAATGCTTTTCGACTTCTTCGAAAGTCCGCCGCACCCCCGTCACAAAACACCGCATTGTGGTCGAAGAACCTGCAAGACCAGTGCGCCAACAACCGTACCGAGTAGCTCCAAGACAAACAGAAGCGACAAGAAGTCAAGTACAGGTAATGCTCAAGGACGATGTATTGCAGCCATCCAATAGCCCGTGGGTATCTCTGGTAGTCCTGGTCAAGAAGGATAACACCCTACGATATTGTGTTGATTACAGGAAACTCAACCTCGTCACGATGCGGGATGTTTAGTTATTTATTATGAATATTTATGGCGGTGGAGTCCTCGAAGCCTGCTTCGCCACCGACACCGGTCGGCACCGTATTTCACAAGCACCAGCATCGGCCCACGCTCACCATGTTTATTGTTGACACACGGACATTAAAAATACATGAAAGCCATAGCCATATGCAGCTTCGTTATGAAAAGCGAATAAAAGAATGCATGTATAAACGCTTATTTCCCTTTTTTATCAACGCAGCTCTAGAAGTCACAGCCGACAAAATATACACTGCACACTTTCGACGGTAGTGTCAAAGGCCAACCCATCTGCAACATGCCAACCACTTCTTGCTTCTGTGTCGCATATTTCGGCAGCGAATAGAGGTTGACTGGTGGTGCGCTTCTGATATAGTCAGTTTTGAATGTGTTCATCTTGACGAAATGGTGTTAACATAAAGTAGAAAGAGGTAGTCAAAGTTGCTTCCATGATCGCATGAAGAAAGAAACAGCTGGGCTCCACGAACGCGCCCCCCCCCCCCCCCATCTGCTTCACTCTCGCATGACCTCTGAAAAAAGAATTCGACGCTAGCTGCGGTGCGGCAACTCAAGGAATTTGCGCATGCGTAGTATCTGAATGCTCGTTCGAACGCGTCAACTCACCTTCAGCGCAGAAGCAGTTTTTCTAGACGTCATCCGCAGACCAGCGGGAGCCGGTGGAAGGCAAACATTAGCTTCGTTTTCAAACTCCGCGCCGTCCTTAAGCAACACAAAACATAAACAATCAAATATTATGAGCTCAAATGTGCCTATTGTGCTTGCTGTGGCGGTGTTATTTTAACTTCTGCAACAATGAATGAAACATTCATTGCGTGAGCGAAAAGCAAGCACTTTCGCTTTCCCTCACGTTAGTTTGATATTCGATTTCCTCTGAAGCGGCAACGACTGCTCAGCTAAACTCATCAGGCTTGTGGCCGGTGGCGTTGAGTGTTGTGCACGTTTTACTTATAATTAGCTACAATTTCCGCTTCAACTGAAAGACAGAACATGGTAAACATTGGAATCATTTGAATGTGTAGACTGTCAAGATAACACTGGGGCAGACGATCTCGGATCAAACTCCGAGATGGCAATGTCGGGGCATCGAAACATTTCGTCTGCTCTGCGGTTGATGGTATGTTTTCTAGATCGAGCAAAGACGACAGGTTAGCAACATTCTCTTCCGCAGGAGTCTGATTTTAGGTATTCAAGTATCCTCCCGAAGTCCCGAAAACCATATACTATTTCCACTAAGTTTCCTTTTGTCCATTGGTTTTCATGAAAACTTCCTCTACCCTACAGTACATTTAATGTGTTCGTATAAAAACAAAACTTAGTTTAGTGCTTCGTTTTCTGTCACTGTCTAGCTGCACTAATAGCAAGCAGAAGTCAGCGCCCCACGTAGCAGCATTCGCGTAGCGAAGCTGAGAAGTCGCGCCGGCCAACCGCCCCATGCCAGCGCGCGCAGTGGCGGTTGCGAGTACGTGAGCGGCCAATGAAGCGAAGTTTGAGAAGACGCAAAAGGCCGCCTGGGGAAAGGAGGGCGTAGCTGGCAGCTAAAAGGAGGGCGAGAGAGAGTAGCATGACGTCAGCGCCGCTTTTGTTTTGTTTGTGATTTACCTTTTAAGCCGTCAACTGCCGGGAGAGGTGTTGGCGCGTATTTTTAGGCCTGGTACAATTGCGCAGCTATTCGAAACGGCCAACGGCAAGAATGCAGAGTATTCCCCTCCTTCTTTTATTTCACGCCAGTTACGTCATCGGAAGTTACGTCGCGTGTAGGTGGGAAAATGGGAGAATCGTTGAAATACTGGTAAAACAACTCCGTTTTCCGCATCCTATTGACACGTTGGCACTGCTCAATATTTCTCCGGTGACCGCTTTTCACTTTCTGGCCATTGCTAAAGCTATCTCTTGGCACAAGACCCGGCTAAATCTATCGGAAGATTTTCGACTGTTGTCACTGAACTGTCCGTATTCAGACTGCATATGCGCGATGCGAATAGTATTCTATGTTCTACATCGCACGCGAGCACCATCGATAAGACTGGAATCTTCGACGAGTGATGCATGAATAGCCGGCGCACTTGACCCGTATTAGACCTAACCAGTGCAAAGCCACACATAAAAATTGCCAGTTGGATGTCAGCACGACATCCTTGTCGCTTCTCCTTGTGTTCTGTGTCTGCGTTCGCGCTGGTTATATCAATACGGAATACCAACTAGCTTAGGCTCACACCTTGCTTGACCCACAGATCAGATTTTGGCGATCGACGTCTGTCCTGGTCTCTGTAGTTCTGCCGTGGTGCAGCTTGTTTTGTGGGCACATGTTCATCCGATGAAAAGTCGGTTCTGTGACACGCCGTGGAACTCCACGGTCCGTCTCTTCCCTGTCACTACAAGCTGACCGTATCCTCATCATTTTTTTATCTGTTGAAATCCTTCTAAACAGTAGTTTGTACATCCCACACGTCAGGAGAAACTTTGGGTGCTAATGAATTTTAGTAGCGACGACATACATATAAATTATCAGGTGACCCTTTGAGATGCATCACCACCGTTATTCTCTAGAACACTCCAAATATTGACTTTTTGGAATAGACTATTGACTGGTTAACATCCCTGCCTTTCCTGAATTCTCCTCTCTCTCTCTCTCTCTTGGAATAGACATTCAGAAAACCGTTGGCTGGTGAAGCATTTCGGAACTGGATTATATTGGAAATGGCATCGCTAACGTGCTATCCGTACTCAAAAATATTGTGGTCAAAGCACCCTTAAGGAGAGTCATCGTGCGTCGAGGTATGTGGATTACTTCTTCCCGTGGCACAGCTGGTATAAAGACCACCTGCTTGTTGCACTCCAACACGTTCTTCGTGAGGAAGATCGACGCCAGCTCTTGGCTTTCGAATTATGCTTGAAGTCCGAGAGCAGGAGCACCTGTGGAGAGTCGCGCCCAGGTAGACAAAGCTCACTGGTTACCTCCTCTCCTACTGTTCAATAGTTGCAGCCATTAGCCAATGCCTCCGTCCCCCATGGCACCAGCCGGGCACTGGCAGTACTACCAGCGCCTCAAGCGAGCGAAGCATCGGACTATGTAGCGGTTCATTTGTCATTCGCGCCTAGAGGGCTCTTACGTCCCCCAAAAATTGAGTTGTCATGTGACTCACCTTAAATGAACCCTTTCTACATATGTAATATAGCTTGGTTATTTTTAGAACCCTAAGTAAGTTTACCAATTAACACAGTCCACAAAATCAAGTCTGTTTCTCCCAATTGACAATGATTTTAAGATTATTTATTAGGTAGGCACAAAAATTTACAATGACCTCGCAGGCCTTGCCGCAAGCTTCCTATGAAATAATTCGTATTAAAAACCTACGGTCCTGTGTATGCCTTTCTTGTCCTTATGCTCGTCCGGCGTCAGTGCCTTGCTTTTGCTGACACCTGCTTCTTTTTTGAATAGCATGGTTTGTCATGCGTCAGAATATTGTTCAAAACATGCCTGCGAATATTTTTTGAGATGAAGCTGCATAAATGACTTCTTGAACTTAGAGTCAATAAACACCTGATCGTAACCTAAGACTGCCTAAATACGAAAGCTGAAATCATTATGCAAGTCAAGTTTTCGATTTCATGTACCATCAGCTGTGACGTCGAAAGGGAGAAAGCTGAGCCTGAGTAGAGTGTAGATAATTGGTAAAAATCGTTTTCATCCTCCTCTCTCGGCATCCTTTAACCCCTACGTGAGAAAAGTACCTTTTGAGATAACAACTATGATCGCGGAATTAGAAACATTCTCTATATTTACAGAACTCATTTATATTCTCAGACACAAAATAGAGGTAATATACCTGCTTTCGTGATGCATTTAAGCAAGTGTGAAAGCAGGAAATCGTGTCTAACTACATGAATTGTTTATAAGTGGGATTTTCCTTCAGGCTTGTTGAAAAAGAAGATGTATTGCATATGGCCGAATTGCACCACTGTTTCCAATGAGTGTCGACAAGGTTCGCTCATTATGAACCGTGTCAAAATAAAATTGTGCAGATTCCACGCACAGTGGGAATCGATTTGAGCGAAGGTTTCAGTGCTGTTTGCGTTAGTTCACAATAATTGGCGGTGATGGTGAAGGCGAATGTTTAATTGTTCAACCTTTTTCCAACACTAGAGTCGTGGGTTGATGTTAATATTTACCTTCCGAGCACTGCTAATATTTGTCTGCGTAGTACACAAAACGCAAAGGGAGATCTGTTTGCTTTAGGTGTTGTCGTGTGCCATATTTCATGACCTCTGAGAGAGTTGGGCATTGTGATTTCCTACCATTGTACCTGGCATTGTGGCAGGAGCCTTAAACTTGAATTTGATTATGGGGCTGTGTGTGCCAAACCACAATCTTATTATGCAGCAAGCCGTAGTGGCGCACACCGGATTAATTTTGGCACCCTGATGCAAATCAAAGTGCATGGGCATTTTTATTTCCTCCAATGCGGCTGCCTCGGTCAAATCCGCAACCTCGAACAATGTCATAGCCGCAACGCTCTCGCAGCGCGCATAAAAATGTTGGTATGACTTGCAACCGCTTCCGTTGCGTCGCCTCAACCCTGCGGTGCACTTTAATTCATGCGGCTCTGCTTCTGCACGCCCTGAGTAAGTTGTACGCTAGACTTATTTGCTTGGCTTATTTTTCATTAATAGCAGAAAGGCACCGTACCGTCCTTCGCACTAAAGTTTATCTAGCGTTTCTTTGCCGTCTCACGTTACCTTTTTCCTATCCTCCCCCCCCCCCCCCCCTTGTATTTGTAAGGGAACTCATCAGTTCAACCGACTATCTGCCTTCTGTCCCCACTCCTCTCTTCCATTCTATTTAGCTACCCTCTGGACTAATACGTTGGTAGAAAGGTCAATGCTTGCGGGGGGTGACGGATAATTGCAGCTGTCAAGAGTATAATGTGGTGACGACCCGAGAGTTCCAAAGGGCATTGTGCACATTCGGCGCGGTGTGGTCTCAACGAGTTCCTCGAGTCGCTTGCCTGCCACGATTCTTCCATGTATATACACATTTTGATACACTCCCCGACAGTGGCAGCCGCAGCAGCAGGAGCAGTCGGAAATTCGAAATAAAAGACTCAGAAAGCTTCGCTTTCAACTTCACAGAAACACAAATTTGTATTTCCTACTACACGACGTGTGTTTCTTGGGTAAAGGCAGCAATTGGTATACCACATGAATACCAGCAAGTCCCGCATAACGTAAACTGCTAAAATTAAGGAACAGATGACATATCACACAATGTGAGGCGAATAAAAGCATTCATTTATTGGTCCCTAAACAACACATTCTATAACAAATGCAACAATGAATGAAGTAATAAAGTAAAAGGTCATGTGATCATTTTCACGTCCGCGCTTTGGTTACACCTGCAACATTCGATGCCTTTCGACTCCTGTCATTCGCATTGGATAGATTGTTCATTTCTAGTCGCAGAAGTCGTCGGCCATTGCCATGATCTGCTCCGTGAACCCGTCATTCACGGTAGAATGGTGACGCGTTCCGGGACTGTTGGCACAGGACACCAGGCCGCGGTTGACGCCGAGCTTGACCTCACGTGACAATGTCTTGGCGCCTCCTCTGATGCTTCCTCCAACAGCTGCGTCGCTGATACTGCGGCGTCGCTTGAAACGCTTAAGAGGAACACCTGCGCATAGCACAATCAATGCAATGCCGTTGGTTAGGATTCTCCACGATACGAATTTTACAAATCAAGGCAGTAACACACATCTCGCAAGATCACAGGAATTGCACGAAAAGAAACAAGAAACAATACAGAAGGAAACATAATTATCATCCGAAGTAAGTTTCTATCGCGTTCAAAATGCGGGCTCGGTGCATTAGGGAGCAAGTCACGAAATATTTTATATTCTCCTTAACTGCCTAATTAGACATGCTAATTACCACACTTCGCAAGGATTGAGAATAGCAAGAAACCTACATTAAGAAAGTTCTCGAGAGTTCTAAAGACCTTTTTTTTTCAATAGCTTCTGTCTTCGTACTTGTTACGCAAACAATTTTTTCACCGTCTACGCTAACTGCGCTGTTCGTCCACATGCATTACGCTTGATAGAGAGAGAGATTGAAGTGAAGCTCTTTACCTAAATACAGGCCATGCTGCCGAGGTAAAAACACGCGGCTTCATGCCATTCTGCCTAGGGAACGGGAAAAAGCTAAAAATATGATTTCGGTATTAACACGCGAGGCAAAGGGGACGGGTGTTTATCTAAACATGATGTAGCTTGCAAATGACGTCGTTGTCATCAAGGAATATAAAAAGATATTTTAAAGCATGCCTTTGATTGGCAGCGAAAGGCACATAACCTATTTACTTCCTAAATCTAGTGATTCTCGGGAAACAGATGACATTCCAACAAAATTGCACGTTCTCTCTTCTCTGTGATTTCGACATTCCAGTAAAATGTGTTACACAGTTTCTAATGCACCGCAGTTATCACAATACGGGATGGTGGGCAGTCCAAGCTTTTGCAGGCAGTTAATTATTGGTGAACGCGGCATTGAGATGAAGTCGATGATATAAAATCTCGAGACGACGGGGAAGCTGGTGTGTAAGTCTAGATTTTCGGACGAGATCTATTCAGGTGAAAAATGAATTTGTAAGCGAATGGCTCCATATATTATTCCTCTCCGCATGGGAATATTTCTTTTTCATTGCTGATGCACTGTTTTCTACAAAAAAAAAGTTTTTCTAAGCAATTCCCCTATCCAGATAGGTGAGCCATTTCATTTCCACATGAGCCACAGTGTGCACAATGCGGCTGCAATAATATAGTGTGGCCGGCGACAGCGGTCGTACGATAAAATAACTGATATCACGGATCAGTGGATGTTGGTTACGCTTCCTGTTCATATCGCACATGATCTTTAGCACTGTTTTTTGAGTCCGGAAAGATGACTTATCGTGCTGGTTTATTATTGAGATTAGCCAGAAACTTCCATTGATGAAGTTCTCGAGCGTTCTAGAGAACGTTTTTTTCCAGAACGACCATCTTTGTACTTCGCAAAAGAACATTTTTTCTCTCTTTAAGCCAACTGCATAGTTCTTCCATACGCAGCAGATTTCAGAGCACTAGAATCACGGTTCAGAAGCTGGAATATATTGCGACTTTCTTGTAAAGGCATCCGGCTGTAGCGCGTTCAAGAAAAAAATAACGGCCCTTTCTAGCTAGCAAAGTTTCGTAGCGGGGCGAAAAAGGTATCAAAACGCAGGGGGTATAAGAAAGAGTTATCAAGATATAGTCAAGACAAAAAAGAAACCAAAAAGGAGTAGCAGAATCTGGAAAATCAAAGGTTCCGGTGTAATTAGCCCCCTTATATATAAAAAAAGAAATTTTCCAAATTACGTTAGATCTCTGTAAAGGATGCACCACCGTAGATATAGGTTTGCAGAGGCAAAGCCGCCGCACAGCACGCTTTTGGGAAATGGAGCAAACTCGCATGTACTAAGTAGGGGACGAATGACGTAAAACTACTCGAATCTCTTTTTATTCCAAGCTCCCCCCGTCAAATTTAGGTAACCACCAAGGCGAGCATCGGGTGGTAACCCACAGCCTTGCTTGAAAAGCCCAGTCAAATGCGCTCCTCCTTAGTAGAAGCTTTCTTTTTCTTTGAAAGCCAATAGCATTACCTACTCTGACGAGATTTTCTTGTCGATTTGGCTGACAAGATTCCAGGAGCGCGCTCAAGTGGAGAGGGTTTTGATGGGGCCTAGAAAGCAAAGTGAAAGCAGGAAACCGGATAAGGGATTTGGTGTCAGCGTCTGCGATTTATCCGCTTCCCGTTGCTTAGCTAGCGTTGGCTGGTCGAAAATCGCGGCGGCGAGCAACGGAACGTTACAAATGCCGACAAAACGGACCCTCACCAAGAACACTTCGGAACGGGATCTCGCATACGTGCCTAAAGGTCTCCATAATAATAATTCGCCACGGGAAAATGTTTTTATACGCAAATAAATACATTAGAGACTTTTAGCGTGTCGGGTATTCGGGCAAGCGCGGGCGGTTTTCCGGTTTAGCGGGGGCGTCAACGTGAGCGGCCAGATTGGTGGCGCCAGCTGGTGGCGCAAAGTTCAACCGCACAAACACAGAGCTAATTACTATAATCTGCTTAGCTGCTGGCGTAAATTTTCGACAGTGGCGTAATCGTGTTCACAATTACGCCGCTGCCAAAAATTTGCACTAGTGGCGAAGCAGGATATGGTGAGTTACTGCAGTTATAGCTATGCGTTTGTCTGGTTGAGCTCTACAACACCAGGCGGCTTCACCGCTCCGGCCGCTCACGTTTACGCCCCGACCATCCGGTAATCCGCCCAAACCGCTCCCGTTTACCGGAATAGCGCACAAACTAAAAATCTCTATTCACGAAGGCCGCTACGAGTACCTAGTGCCGGAGTGATCAGCGGGCAGCCACCTTCTATTCCTTTCGGAATGGTTTCCGGCTATTCTAAAGAAAATAATTTTTCTTCAGCATAATAATGGGTCTTGAACCCGTACACGTCACTGTGACGTGGTGAGTTTTCGCAGTTTTCTGACGTCGCGTGAAATGCAGGCGAAGTGGGTGCCGCCCGAAAACGTTTGATGAATGGCAGAGTATTGTGGCGAAAAAGGCCCCCCGTCGCATGATAAATAAATATTTTTATATCGTTCAGTCTGATCATGCAAAATCAGTGCGCGCACATCATATCAGATTTGTTATTTTCGCAGTTTCCCTGACGTAGCGTGAGAGACAGGCGAAGTGCGGGGTGGTTGAAAAATTTTTGACAAATAATGGAAGACTGATTGCCAGATGGCAATAAAAACGTTTTGAATAGCTTTACCTAATAGTGTCCCTGGGCTCTCCCGAGACTATGCTGCCCGGAAGGTGGCTTTTATTGTACCCACCAGAAGCGAGTATACGTGGCAAAGTGTGCAAATCTAGGAGTACGGGCGTATTTAGGGTCAATATAGCCGAAACTTATCCTCATGACAGCACTGGCTGCACTATTTCCGTGATCAGCTCACGTGACCTCTCGATCGAAAAAAGAAACCGTGAACGAAGCGCCGGATCAGTTGGAGACACGGTCGATGTAATTGCGCATAACAGGCGATGCAAATGAGGTACGACTAAATAAGTAATGACCATGAAAAAGGGACAGAATAGAGAGATATTATGAACGCTTCATCATATTAGGCCACCTCGTAAATAAACGTTTTCTTCTTTAGCGCAAACATTGTTTACCCTATCTTTTTCATATTTCACATTCTTTCCTTAGGACGCGTAAGAAATTAAGGCTTACCAAGTAAAACAGGGGGAAGGCGGGACATGCAAATTAAAGGCGATGAGCAAATCGAGAGCAAGGTGAAAGCGGGAGCCAACGTTTGGAGAAGTGGAGTTTTCCTCTTCAAGACCACATATGATTTCCTGGGCACAGTATATATAGGTAACGTTATTCTAAAGGGAAGAGGGGGCATGACTGGTAGATACGACAACAAGCGAAGGCATGCTAACGACGAGGGTGTAGAATTGAGAATAATGGGGTTAGTTCTGTGCACATGGCCGGTGGCACGGGCATCTGTCAGGCACGTGTAAATGGTCGCGTGCCAATGGCGTGCACAGCACACTTCTAATACCTGCTTCGCTGGTGGTCATGGACTATCGTGTCTTGTCGGCGGCTTTGATTATAATGTGCCAAATAGGGTCACTCAAGATATGCGCAACCCAAATATTACACGGTAATAAGTTCAAATTTCTTCGAAAACCTTATGTTGGCGTACATGCAATAAGTATATCATTTAAAATGTTCAATAATGATTACAAAGCTAATTATCAGGAATTACACAAAAACAATGCACACCTAATGAAGGCTGGTGCGAACAAAATACGGTTGGTTTTATCAGCATCCACGACGTATTTTTCTTAAGAGATGATACATGGTAACTATGATATCCTGTACATGACTGCACGTCTGTCAACTAATTACAGTACACGCGAATAGACGAAGCACAAAAGAAGCCTAAAGCAGTAGGAAAAACCGCCATAAAAGCATAAATGCAAAAAAAAAGATACTCTCCACCCCGATAGACAGTGCGCTTCTGGGCTTCAGGTACTGGCGAAGAACAGGGTTCGGGAACAGCGTCAACGTGTGCAGCCACTGCAGCACCTGTAGCCAGGATGACAGTATCTCGTGCAGCCAGCTCCACTCTCCTTGGGCACACCACGCGGCCACTGGGCAGGGTGAAACGCACAGGCTTTGATTTTCGAGTGGACGTCGGATGGCGAGTGGTGGCCACACATCCAAATGCTTGTTACCGGTTCGAGTTCAGCTGGCATGGCTCGTTTTCTCGGTGCATCGACTGCGATGCACGTCCGCTCGGAGCGAAGTCAGGCGCAGAATAAAATTTGGTTGCTCGCAATGCAGCAGGTGTTTTTTACCTTTCGCTCTTTCACCCCACCAACCAATCGGATGGTCGGTTAATAATTGTCCATGCAAGGTGAAAGTATCTCAGTCTCCGCCCATATTGGTGCAGCTCCCGCCCACACGGGCTGGATCTGAGACATTTGAACATAAAATGATGAAGTAATTACGCATTTATAATGCAATATATTTGGAATAGTTTTACGTCATCAGCCCCAGACATTCGCGCCAGTGCCGACGGTAGCAACACGAAAGCCGAAAATTACAACCACATCATGGCGCTCTCCAAACGAACCCACAAGTACAGGCTGACAAGGCAGGAGGATTCTTTGTGCTCCCACAAAGAATTTAGAAGGAAAATGCCTGCCAAGCTGTGGAAAGGAGTTTCGCCACGTCTAGCCTCAAGCCTGCTAGCGTGAAATCTCAGGGTGTGTCCCACTGCAAGGAACCGAACTAGGAAAGATAGCAAGTGCCATAAGTGCCAAAATAAGTCTGAGCGTGTTTTTTACCGCCAAGAGCCGCAAAGCAGAGGTTCCTTTCCGCTGCATCGTGAGCAAACGCGAATCTTGGCAACGTCATGTTAGCCAGTTTCTCTTAAAGCGTTTGAGTTCACTTAATATAGAAGCTTCTTTCGAAACAAAAAAACTTCGATGGCGTGGTAAGATTCTTGCAGTCCTGCGGTACCATAGCTAATTTTTCTCGGTCGATGTTAAGGATCTTTTTTAGTGTACCTCGCACAAGGAGCTCTTTTTAGCTATTAAGGCATGTATTGAAAAGAAAGGCTGTGTTCCGTTTTGGAATTCTGTGGGCAGGTCAGTTCAAAATTTCTTTAGGCTTTTCAATTTTAGCTTAGTTCCACGCTAGTTTAGTTTGAAGATAGGCATCTGTATATGGTCCTGTGTTGCCCCAATCTTGAGCAATATTTTTCTCTCGGTCATTGATAACGTTTTGAACAGCATGCTTGACAAAACAAAGCTTTTGAATGTATTTAGATACGTAGATGATTTCCTAATTGTGTTAAACTGAAAGGATCCATCAGACCATCAAGAAACTGTCAAAGAGATGCTAGAGAATCTTAGAAAATATGGCCATGGTTTGGAATACACCTTTAAACTACCAAAAAACAATAAGTTACAGTTTTGGACCTGGAGCCCAACCTTGGAGCAGAAGTGCACTGGAAGTACCACCGCCGAGCGCAAAAAGAGCTCTTGTCTTCTTAGTCAGCCCACCCTAAGACCGTAAACATTGCGATAGCCACAAGGCCATTGGAATCGGCTGCCAGAAAATAATGTAAGCATGGTATACGAAGCAGCTTCTAACCGCAGATTTAAAGGCTAAGAGACGCAGGGTTCCCACAGACAGTTTTAACTTCAGTAGTAGAGTCCCTGCTCCAGAATATAAAAGGTAAAGGAAGACAAAACACGCAAGAACAAACCAGGAGATTACGACCCGTAGTCATACCATACTCTCAGCCTGTAGCTCACAAACTGAAAAAGGTCGCGAGTAAATTCAAAGTCCCGGTTGTTTTCTCAGCCCCTTCAAATCTTGCAACATTGCGCGCTCGCGTTAACAACCAAAAAACCAAAACGCGCGACCTGCGGAACCCAGCACACCGATGCACTTGTCAGTCGCAAGGAAGGGGTGGTTTATCAGATTGCGCTATCATGCAAAAAGGTTTACATTGGACAAACGGGGCGATGTTTAAATGAAAGACTAGAAGAACATGAACGCTCACATAAAAAAAGGAAACTGGCTCCAATATGCCATCCATTGTAAAGAGTGCGAGTGCCATCCTCGCATAAGAGACACCGTTGTTCTGGACAGAAGTCGAGACAGCGTTGCCCGTGAGCTGAAGTAAGCCTTTCACATTAAAAGGAAGGGCCTGGGATGCGTCAGCGAACCGTGAAGAATACTGTATAAACGTGAAATGTCCTTTCAAGAACCCCTTAATAAGAACTTAGCACGTTGGTTCGCCGCCTGCGCTTGGTGAAAAATCTTAATATTTTAGTTTCTAATGGGGTACAGCGTTAAAACGGTGTTTTGTGTATCGCGCAACCATTATAATTTATGGTGCTTTGGCCCTATACACCACGTGCTATTGTTGCGAACGTTATCTTTTATTCGAGTTTCGTCATCTTTTACAATCGTCTTATCGCCTTTTGCCTGGTTACCATGTAATTTTCGACAACGTGTGAGTTCTGCTACCACTATTGCATATATATTATCTGTTTCATTCAATAAAGCATCAGTTGTTAGTAAGCGCTCGTCCGTGTCTCTTCTTGTGTCGTCTGTTTGGCGCTTTAGTATTTCATTAACATGCACCAACCAGCCCAACAAAAGGTTCTGGTTGAACGCATAAATAGTCACGTTTGAAAATGAGACTAAACCACGCTCGAACCATTGATCTGTTATTACTGAATTGATGTCTTTCAAAGAAGGGTTAACGTCCCAGCTGCAAATTGACTTGCCGCACTTTGCTTTGTTCCCTATGTCCAGTGCGTTTTACTCGCACAACTTGGCGCTCCATTTCAGCATTGCACTTTTTTTTCTCGAATGTTGTTACTCCTAAGAATAAACGTCCACAAAAACAAACTTTCTGAAATTGTTTTTGCGTCACTTGTGACATCGCGCCCATGACCGTCAAGAAAGGTGTCTTTTTCCCTCGTCGCTCAGTTACAGGACCCCACGGTGGCTTTTCCGTTATACACTGCAGCAATCCCTACGCCAATTGGCGAAAAAAGCACGAAGACGCATGAGCTCTGTGCTAATTGTGGAAGGGGGGCCGAGAGAAGCACATTTATCTACACCCTGTAGGCTTTTTTAAAAGTGTCGTAAAAGCAATTACGGAAGGAATCTAGCTCCCTTAAACGTGAATCATCAGGGACTGTAGATAAGTGCTGTAAAATTACACATATAACATGCCATAGTTCTGCCGATTGCGTTGGAACAAGTCACAAGCAGGGAAATAAATGTCTTCATTTTCTAGTAAACACTCGCACTTCTAGAGTATAAGGATATCTCAATTGAGCCTAAAGTGAATTGTCCCAATTTTCTCGAACAGAAGAAGCCTTATGAGTGGCCAAACAATGTGGACAACTGAATGATTGGCTGCAGCTGTTATGAGAAAGAAACCGTAGGCCGGTGCCATGCCACCACTGACGACTAAGCGCATAAGCGAGATTGTGTATACGTCAATACAAGGTATCAATGGCAGTGCCGCACTTCGCATTTCCCTCTCAGGATTCTTTTTTTTTTCGTTTTCCGCAGCACCATACCCTATTCTGAGCCTTCTCATTTCACCTTGCTTTTGTTCTTGACACCGGTTCTCGGAGTTCGGCGCGGAGATCTGGATGCAAATGAATTCACATCATCGACTGACCATGCGGCCGATTTCATGCACAACCGCTAGCCATTTCTAACTTGTTTGCAACCTTCACATTAACTGAATAGTGCTGTGAACTTTCGCTGCGCCGTATGTCACCTCGGATGCTAAGTCCGGTCGTTATCTGGGCATACATGTTCAGATTGATGCTGAATATTGAAGGATGAACGCCTAGCTTAGGGTCTCACACAGGCAGCTCGCGATGTCAACACAACGTAATGACGGCGCCATCTGTAACTGCTACGGCAAACCACCAACATGTCGGATTATTGCACGTAGTGAAATATGGTGCGGCAGAAGCACCTTTTCTAGCGGATCTCCGCTATAAAAAGGGCTATAAGGCCTTAATGGTAAGGTTTTTACCAATCAGATAAGAAAACTGGTTTAAGGGTATAAACGTTTTTACAGTGTAGTTGGCTCTCACGTATTTTATATTTCGCCGGCTTTCTTTACGGGGCATAAAGAATTACTGCGTGCCAAAAGAGGCAGTTGAAGCTGCTGAGAGGGATGTTTTACAGAAACCTATTCAGTTTACTCATTGCAACTTTTCTGCCTAAGGAATATTTCGCGATTCAGTTAATCAGCCTAGAATAATTATGCTATTACACAAAACACTCCTCCATTTTCACTTCCTTCACATCATAGCCAAACACACGGATTCATTCGTGCATTCCAATAGTACAGCTGTCTGTTTTTAAAGGTTCGCTTAATTTAGCACAACCTGTTTAAAAAATGCCGACGCGAAGGGGCGCATCTCCGTCGCAGCAGTACACGGATTAAGCACACTGCCATATCAAAGCTATGAAATGTTGTATCGCAAGGAATAAACTTCAACTTATTGCGAACCATAATATGTTGGAACGACATGGAAGAAATTCATCATGTGATACTTCTGAAATAACTCTTCTATTACAGATTGGATTTTGTTCTCCCTTGTTTTGAAACAAGTACTGCAGCGTCCTACAAGCAGAGAGCTTTCTTTTTCTTCTGGTAATATTTCGCGGGATGATTTTAAACGCTGCGAAAGGCGCGCCGCAAGCATGCGCACCGTGAATAATTGATATGGATGTATTCGATTATGTACTGAACATGGTGTTCACATATCGGCACTAATCACATTCATTTCGAAGTTCAATAATTATTTGTTATTTATTATTCGGAAGCAATACAAAGATACTCGACGCACCAAGACGTTGCTGAGAACAAAATGCTACTGCTTTTATCGTTATTGAATTTGAACCATTCTTCATAAAACATGACAGCTCATGATGTCTCAGTTACAAACTGGCTGGCGGTTGTCACTTGGTGGCTTTTGTGTTGGGCTGCTAAGAGTATGGCATCCACGTGTAGCAACAAATTATATACACATGAATAAAGTAAGCACTAAAATGCCCCCACTAGTAGAAAATGAAGACATCCGTTGAAATTAGGGAATGCCCACCACCACGGCAGGCAATGCACTTCTGGTCTGTGGGTTCTGACGAAGAACACTTCACGTCAGGCAGCTGCAGCGACAATTTGCGCCTGCTCGCAGAGTTTGGGATGCGCGTGAAAAAGCTGAGGCTGCGGCCAAACACGATGCCGACCGTGGTCGCACACGGTCCCATCCGGAAGGAAGCGCCCCGTCCAAACGTAAGCCTTGCTATATGTTTTATGGCTGTCGGGTGCAATAAGCAATTTGAAGTGAAGGTTCAGCCAAAGCGTACATCGCGCCAGAACCTTGCGCCGCGGACACATGTGCGCGGGCATTTGTTTGCATATGCTGCCCGCACGTGCAGTGAAAGAAAAAAGAACTGGTTGAAAAGAATTTTGTTTAGTATGGATCCTGGAAGAATGCATGCCCACAAACAATCTACACGCGCAACAATTTACATTGTGCGAAGTAACACCAGACTTCGCCTCCCGTGAACGGGTGGCTAAGGAGTGCGCAACGCATGAAATATCGAGATTGGGAAAAGGCGCCAGCAGCATTTAGCAGAACACCAATGTCGCCATCTATATGCTGACCACTAATACAAGGCGGTATTGGTCAGTGGCCTCTGAGATTTCCGCAAGCCAGCCGGCGCGGGCGAATCTCGGAGGCCGTGTTTTGTTACTTGTGCTAGGGGCGATGAGGTCGAAGTCAAAATGCGCAGCGTATACTACGCCTTCGCTGCATGTGCTCGTCAAACATTCCTGGCTTGCTTCATCACGTGAAGTCGGCAGTGTCGAAGACATCGCACGCGAACTCTGGAGAAAATACGGTAATACTAGGCCCCAACCTCACATGGCGGGTTGGCCAATTTTGTAGTAGACGATGGCTCGGTTCCATGCTGCCTATGACGTCGCACATGGCTTGGAAGTATGGCGGTGGGTGCTGGAGGGCGGGGCTTAGAGCCTCGAGTTCGAGCTCATATTTTGAACAGAAATGTGCTTTTAGTGCTTAGATTTTATGCGTGTATAGCCATAAGAAACCATCTGCTATAATTTCTCGCAAGAAACCACAATAGGTCGAGTCACCGTGTCATGCCCCCTTTAATCTATTTTATTATGGGGCTGTACCTGCCAAAACCACATCGGAATGATGAGCAGGCCGAAGTCGAGCACTCCGTATTAATTTGGCACTGTAGTATTCTTTAACGTGGCTCTTAATCAAAGTGCTTAAGCGTTTTCTATTCATCCCTCCCCCGTCAAAATGCAGCTGCCTGGGTCAAATCCGCGACCTCGAGCAAGCCCATAGCCGCAACGCTATCGCAGTGCGCACAAAAGTGTTGATTTGACACGTGCCCGTTTCCTTTGTATCGCCTAGACCCTGAAGTGCGCTTTATTTAATGCGGCTCAGCTTCTGCACGCCCTGCGTAAGATGTCCGCTAGACATATTTCGATGGTTTTATTTTTCATACATAGCAGAAACGCACCGCACAGTACCTTGAGATGAAGTTTTTGTAGCGTTTCCTTGCCTTCACACGTCACCTTTTCCCTCACCCCTCCCTTGTATGGCAGCTGCGATCCAAGAGTGGCAAGGCTGTTATTCACTCATTTCGCGATTGTGTCAATTCAATTCATATTCTGGTAGAAATGTGCCCACGTTGGAAGAAATGTGGGCGTTTGAGGGGGCCACGGATAACTACAGCTGTCAAGAACCTAATGTCATGTGGACCCAGGAGCACTAGAGAGTATTGTGCACATTCTATGTGGTGCGATCCAAACGAGTTCCTCGCGTCTCGTCCCTGCCATGCTTCTTTCATGTATATACACGTTCTGAACAATTGCACGCGGCGGTGGTCCGACAGCAGCAGGCACAGCACCAGGAGCAGTGGGAAAGTCGAAAGAAAAGGCAAAGAAAGATTCCCTTCAAAACTTTCATAATACCAAATTGGTATTTCCTTATACAAGATGTGTGTTTCTTGGGTAATGGCAGCAAATAGTATACCACCCAAAGTCGAGCAAGTCCTGCATAGTGTAAACTGCTAAAATGAAGAAACAAAAACCATATCACACGATGTAAGGTGAATAAAAGCATGAATTTATTGGCCGCTACACAACACGTTCTTCAAGAAATGCAACAATAAATGAACGAATAGAACAAAAGGTCATGTGACCGTTCTCACACCCCAGCTCTAGTCACATGTGCAACAGTGGATGCCTTTGAGTCCTGTCATTGGCGGTAGATAGAATGTTCATTTCTTGTCGCACTAATCGTCGGCCATTGCCATGATCTCATTCATGAAGCCGTCATCCACGGTAGAAGAGTCGAACGTTCTGACACCGTTGGCACACGACAACAGGCCGCGGTTCACGTCGAGCTTGTACTCCTGTGACGATGTCT
Organism: Dermacentor variabilis; assembly: GCF_050947875.1. Lineage (NCBI taxonomy): Eukaryota > Metazoa > Arthropoda > Arachnida > Ixodida > Ixodidae > Dermacentor > Dermacentor variabilis. Next base: position 119,759,708 of record NC_134570.1, read on the forward strand.
CGGGGTCACCTCTGATGCCTTCTCCATCAGCAGCGTAACCAATACAGCGGCATCTCTCGAAACGCTTTAGAGGGACACCTGCGCATAGAACAAAAATGGAAGGCCGTTGATTAGGCTTGTCAAAGATACGAATTTTCGCGGTAGAAATGCGTGCTCGGCATCTTAAGGAACGAGTTACGAAGTATGTTATATTCTCCTAAACTCCTTAATTAGTCATGCTAATTACCACACTTCACAAGTGTTCACAATAGGGAGAATCCTACATTGAGAAAGTTCTCGAGCGTTCTAAAGAACCTTATGTTTTCTAGAGCTTCTGTCTTCGTTGTTGTTACGTAAACGATTTTTTTCTCCATCTACGCTAACGGCGCTGCTCGTCCGTATGCGTTACGCTTGATAGAGAGAGAGACGTGAATCTCTTTATTCAAGTAAACATAATTCTGCCTCTTAATAAACATGCCCCTCCATGCCATTCTACCTATGCAAGGGGGAAAAAGGCAGAATATGGTCTTAGTATTTACAAGTGATGCAAAAGGGAGAGCTGTTTGTAAAAACATGCTTTAGCTAGAAAATTAAGCTGTTGCCTTCAAAGAACATGAAAAGAAATTTTAAAGCTAGCCCTTGCTTTGCAGTGAAAGTCAAATGTTCGATTTATCTTCCTAAATTTAGTGATCCTTGGAAAACAGTCTATTTCAACAATATAGCACGTTCTCTCGCCTCAGTAATCTCGACATTCCAAGAAAGTGTGTTACATAGTTTCGGATGCACCACTGTTATCACAATGCAGCATAGCGGTCAGTCCAAGGTGACGCTCGTAGTTACCTATTGGTGTACGCGGCTTTGAGATAAAGTCGACGATATAAAAGCTCGAGATGACGGGGAAGCTGATGTGAAAATCTGCATTTTCGGACGACTTCAATGAAGGGGAGAAATCAATGTTGAAGCGCCACACACCACAGATTACTCTTCTCCGCATGGGAACATTTGAACATGCACCGAATTCTGGTTAAATATTTTCTACCGCAATTTCTTAAATGCAGGCCTCTGGGGTACGCTAGGGCAGCCTTTTCGCTTTCTCACATGCAGCAGTGTGCATGACTTCGCACGAGTACTATAGTGTTGCCAGCGACAGTGGCCTTACGATGAAAGAAAATATTATCTCGGGTCACTGGACGTTGCTTACGGTTCCTGTAGATATCGCACATGATCTTTAGCACTGTTTTTTACGCTGTAAATATGACGCATCGTGCGGGTGTATTGACTGAGATTACAGAGAAACTTCCATTGATGATGATCTCGAGCGTTCTAGAGAAGGTTTTTTGCAGAGCGACCATCTTCGCAATTGGCACGTGAGCATTTTTTTCTCTATTTAGGCTCACAGCATTGTTCGTCTCTACGCGGCACATTTCAAAGCACTAGATTCACGGTTCAGAAGCTGGCCGATATCCCGACTTTCTTTTCGGACATCTAACTGTAACAATCCATGGTAGAGTATATAAGCGCGACTGTACGAAGACGTAGGAAGAAGCAGATACACAGACATAGCGCTTCACATTCAACTATAAATTTCGTCTTCGCACGCACCGTTAACTATATACTGTACGAGCGCAAACAAACGAAACAGCAAAAAAGAACATTCTGCGTTGAATTTCGAGAAACCGTACACGTGTGCAAGGCATGGGCAAAAGATTGGACCACTGCAGTACATGTTTGCCCCATGCCTTGCACACGTGTACGGTTTATCGAAATTCACCATTGAATGTTCTTTCTTGCTGTTACGATTGTTTTGCGGTCCGTTTGTTACTCCACTTTGGAGGGTAGCGCTGCTGCCGTTCAAAACGGCGCTTCAAAAGTATTGCATCGATAGGACAGGTTCTAAATATTGCCATGTTCGAGAAAGTCCCACTAGCGGCATGCCTCGCTTCAGTGCAAAACGTTTTGTGAGAACGCTAAACAGACAAGCAATACTAAAACATAAAAAAATACGCGTTAGGTACACATTCGTACTTAATACGAATCCCAACGTGGAGTGAAATAATTTCACGAGAAATGCTTTGCATATAAATGTTGCAGTGCTGAATAAGTTTAGTTCAAAATAGAAAGTCCAGCGCTTACGCGAAATACGCACAAATTAACGGCACACCTAATTGAAGTCGGCACTGCGGCGGCAAGCAAGTGGGAAGCTTTATTTTATTTTTCAGATATTTCAGCGGCTTTCGTTATAATGTTGCTGTATAAAGTCAGTTATAAAGTCAGGGTATGACGTGGTAGTTCTGCGGAAACCCACAAGGTGGAGAGAAGGAATGAATGAAGAGAAAATCAGACATCCACCCGTTCGTAGCAATTGCTAGAAAGGAAAGCCATACGGGTTCCTCGAAACAAAAGCCTCATAGTTGAGGCTTTAGTGCCGGAAGTGCGGGAGGCTTTTGAGGCTATGAGGCTTTTCTTTGAGGCTTTTCTTTCGAGGAACCCGTGCGGGTTTCCTTTCTAGCAATTGCTACGAACGGGTGGATGTCTGATTTTCCTTTTATTTAAAAGTCGCGGTAATATGTTCAAATCCCTTCTAAAGTGTTATGTTGCCATACCTGCTGTAAATATATTATTTAAATTCTTCAATATTGATGGCGAACCTAATAATTAGGAATTACACAAAAATAACGGGCACATTTTCCAGGCTGCTGCGAAGGAAATAAGGTTGTTTTATCTGCAACGAAGGCGAGGTATCTTTCTTAAAACACGATACATGGTAACTGAGACATCCTGTACATGACTTCCACGTCTGGCAACAAATTCGAGAACATGGGAACAAGACGAGCACTTAAGAAGCCTGCAGCAGTAGAAAAAACCGTCATAAACCCCGAAATTCATAAAAACAAGAGTACTCACCACCACGATAGACGATGCGCTTCTGGGCTGGGGGTCCTGACGAAGGGCCGGGCTCGGCAACAGCGTCACCGCCTACAGCCCGCTTGGACGCCACTGCAGCGCCTGTAGCCAGGATGACATTATCGCGGGCAGCCAGCTCCACTCTCCTTGGGCACACCACGCGGCCACTCGGCAAGGTGAAACGCACTCGCTTTGGTTTTCGAGTGGACGTCGGTTGGCAAGTGGGGGCTATACAGGCCATGGCGGCTACCTATTCCACTTCAGCTGGCATGGCTCCTTTGCTCGGTGCAGCGACTTCGATGTACAGTGCTCGCAGAATGAAACGGGACACAGATCATTTAGTAGTACCCTACATAAGTGCAAATTACGCGAGAGCACCATGTCATGTCGCTAGGAATTTGGTCACCAAAGGTGGCGAGGACTCCGATGTAAGTGTACGCGCCAGAATTACGTCGATGTGACACGAACTACAGCCGTCTGAAACGAAAGTATGCGCATTACTTAGCCCTAAATTGACGCGTTTCATTCGGTGAGCACTGTATGTCCGCACGGAACGCAGTCAGGCGCAGAATAAAGTTTTGGTCACTCGCAAGGCAATGCGTGTCTTTCCCTTTCCCTCTCCCACTCCACCAACCAATCAGGTGGTTGGTTAGGAAGCGTCCGTGCAAGGTCAAAGTATCTCAGGCCCCGCCCATAGTCGTTTCGCGCCCACCCACATGGGCTGAATCCGACACATTTTAACATAAAACGGAGGAGTAATTGCGCATTTGTAATACAAAAAAACTATGAATATTTTTACCTTGGCCCGGCCCAGACATTCCCACCTGTGCCGACTGCTGCCACACCAAAGCCGAAAATTACAACAACATAGTCTTTCTCATCCAATGAACGCATATAAAGTCAGGTTTGAAAATGAGACTAAACCACACCTAAACCATTGACGTTCTATCATGACTGTTTACGTTACGCGGGGAAGAAAAGTGGTGCCTTTCCTAGCAGCGTTAAACTCCGAGCTGCAAACTCGCTGTTGTATATTTCATTGTTCCGTATATCAGGTGCATTTCCTTCGCTCGGCTTCATGCTCCAATTCTGCTTTGTATATTGTTTAACTCGAATGGTGTTACTGGGAAGATTGAACATCCCCCATATAGCGAACTTTTTGAAATTGTTTTTCCGTCAGCGGGACATCGCGGCCATGACAGTCGAGGAGGGTATTAGTTTTTCGTCTTCGCTCAGTTACAGGGAAACACGGTGGCTTTTCCGTTATGAACCGCAGCAGTTCTACACCATTTGGCTTTAATAGCACGAAGACGCATAAGGTCTGTGCTATACGGGAACTTGGTGCCGTGTAAAGCACATTTATCTACACCCTGTAGGCTTGGTTAAAGGTATATTAAAGCCAATCAATAAGGAAATATTGTTCCTTTAATCACGTATCAGCGGGGACTGTAGATAAGTACTGTAAAGTTGCATATTTTCCATGCCATGGCTGTGCAGATTGCGTTCCACAAATCACAAGCAAGGACATAAATGCCTGCCTTTTCCAGTAAGCACTAGCGCTTTTAGAGTATTAGAACTTCTTATATTAGCTTAAAGTGAATTGTCCCAAATTTCTTGAACAGAAGAAGCATTATGAATGACCAAACAGCATGCACAACTGAATGATTAGCTGTAGCTATTAAGAGAAAGAAACCGCAGCTCCGGGCCACGCTACCATTGACGACTAAGCGCATAGGTGTGGTTGTGTATATGCCAGTAAACACCATCAGTATACCAATGCGGAACTTCGCCATTTCCCTCTCAAGTTTCTTCTTTTTTCATTTTCCGCAGAAGCATACTCTATCCTCAGCCTCTTTACTTGCCTTTGCTTTTGTTCATGCCACAGGTTGTCGAGGTTCGGCGCAGACTTCTGAATGCAATTGAATTTACGTGATCACCTGACCGCGCGATCCATTTCATACGGTACCGGTAGCCATTTCAAACTTGTCAGCCACCTTCACGTTAACTAACTAGTGGTGTGATTTTTCGCTGCGCCTTATGCACGCTCGGATGCTACGTTCCGGAGTTATGTAGCCATTCATGTGCAAAGTGATGTTGAATATTGAGGGATTGTCATGCATTAGTGAGTGACGGTGCATGAAGCCATTGTCATAGATAAAGAAAGCCGTGCAGCGAAGACAACTTAACATCGAGAGCGGACGGCGAGTGCAAGAAGCTACGCGCGTGATGTCTGACGCGCCGTCAAAACCAAATACTAAAAAGAAAGGAACTATTAAGGGCCGTACACGATGGGCGACGTAGAAGAAAATGAGGGAAGAGATGAGCAATATACATATAATCAGCAAAACGAAAAAATTTTGTATTGTTGTCTTGTAATTTGTTTGTTTTCTATGATTCCTTTTCTTCTTTTTTTTTCTCAATTTGCAACATTCCAAAAGAATAGGCAATCGTTTCAGCGCGCAATTCTTGGCCAATCCCCCAGTGTGGGTATGAGCCATTGCATGAGGCCATCACCATCGTCATCGAGACCCTAGAATGGCGTGGTGGTGTTCGGACGCGAGTGGGTGGCGAAGAAGTGAGCGGGAGTAAGCCGTCGGGCCGTGGGCCCGAGCTTCCGGATTCCTACCGGCAGAACCTGGACAGCCTAGCCTCCGGAGCTAGGACAAAGTCCCACCGCGCGACTTGAATGAGCTGCCGGGCCACGGGTTCGAGCTTCCAGATTCCCACAGGCAGAACCCGGACTGCCTAACCTCCTGAGTCAGGAGGCACATGCCTGTATCGCTACGTTTTTTTATTCGCTTCAACGCATGCGCGCAGCGCATTCTGGGCAACCGGAATGCCCCCCGAAGTAGGCCCCGTATTTTGCTCTTTGTGCATGGACGAACTTGTGAGGCCAACGCGGGCTTCCTTTAACGAACAAAAAAATTAGGAACAGCATGAACCCGTACAAAGTGGGTAAGGCTGAGGATGCTCCATGAGACCTCAAGGAGCTGGCAGCTACGATGCAGGTTGATACAATCATGATTATCTGGTGCTTTCTACGATCAGCGTCATTTTGCAACAAAGGAAGTTCGGCAATTCACTGTAGTTTATCAGAGTACTACGTCGGGCTAGTTGGCGCATACTTAAGGAGGCTGTTGGCCGAAAGGCCAAAATACACGGAAGATATGCGAGGAGGAGACAGAAAAAGCGCCCTGCACTGGGCACTCTTTCTTAATCCTCTCATTTCTTCGTCAATTCTTACCTAGCGCCGCACACCATTCCGAATTTCACTGAAGGTTCACGATTATTTTTCGGTGAGGAAGCTTGATAGAAGAGAAGTGTCTCCATCTGGTCTTGCATCATTGCGCCCAGCGAGACGACTGAATGAAAGCATGCGTCCACACATGCGGTAGCCAAGACTTTCTGCCTTTAATCGTCATAGCAATTATGTGGACACTTCGGGCGAATTTACTCCCTCGTCGCCGCGTGTTGTATGCTGCAGATTCGACGGAAAGCGTGTGAGGGTGGGCCGAGACGGACGGGGGTTTCTTCTGTGGCGTCGCCTCACGTGCACTCAAAGGGGGGAGGGGGAGGTGAGGGTGCACTAGGAGGCAAAGTTTATCCAAAAGTGTGTATGATTGTGGGAAAGAGAGCGGGGAGGAAATGTCTGCAAGGGGCTCTTCTTGGCCGCAATCTGCGGCGGTTGTAAACACTAAGCAACCAGGTATGATTGATGGCTTCCAGAATGCTGTGTTCTCGCACGCTTAACTTGCGCTAAGGTCGGACGCAACGCGACAGGGAATTCGCTGACCACTGCGGCCCCTCATCACCCCAGCGTTGTGACAGCAAGTGGACGTGCTCATTAAGAGAGATGTGCTCGTGATTTGCCGTACGCTCGTCAGAAGATGTTCTTTAATTTCATAGCAGTGGAAGGATTAGTGCAATTTCTACGGCAGACAAAAGCAATGAGCTTTCCTCGTCTAGTTTTTTTTTTTTTTGCATAAAAGTACCTGACAAGTGCGCGTGCCCTGCGTACCCTTCCTACATAATGTGGCAGATATTACATTGGCTTCTATTTTTTTCCTAATTATTGCACATGTACAGGTCGCTTCATTACAAATCACCTGCTATGTGCCATAGTATGGAAATTATATTCATAAACAACACGCGGAAATGATGTAAAAGAGCTAGGGGCACTGTTCTTGACAGTGTCGAATTCTGCGACGTTGTCGAATTTGGCAATGACGGCATTTCGAGCCAATGAGAGATGCCGACAGGTGCCCCCGACATGATCAAATTGCCGCCATTATCAAATTTGACAACATGACAGAATTCAGCACTGTCCAGAATAGTATCTCCAGTCGGTTCTACGATTTGTAGCGGCCGCTTCTTGGTGAAGCCCCCATTGTGGGTATGTGCAGTAATAAAGTCATCCCCTGTAATGCCCAATGTATTATATCCGCTGCGCTGTGTTTGGTGCGTTGTAATAATAAAAGAAACGCAGAAAACTTAAAGCAAAGCCCTATTTCGCATTTATCTGTTGGAGTGATGTTTCACCTTGGGATAGCTTAAAAAACAATAATCAATTCATTATTTACCACAATAACTAAGTTGCCCCAGGAAAAATATTTGTTGGTTCTTTTTGCTACATATCTACTCTCCATGCCCAGAATAAATGCGACCAAATTCTTCAAAATTCCCTTGATGACCAACCGTGCCAGGGCATTAGAGACATAATCAAAACACGGACGCGGTTCTTCGCCAATTTCCTATTGTGGGTATGTGTTATAGAATGGACATCATTATATTTAACACACGTTGACCATCCGAAGTAGCTGTCCGGTGTTGGCAAGAGAGAAGTACACGCCAATGCTTAATTTGTAGGAAGCTGCAAACGATATAACGTGTTTTCAAGGTCAGAGGAGATTCCATTCTTTTCTTGGACATTATCCTGTGTACTATCCATAAGGAGTTGTGTTTAGCCTCACATAAAATTTGATTTCCTGTAGTTGAATACACCGGAGTTGCACAATATGATTTTATCTTGGTCCTAGGCTTCCGCAGTATATGTAACACACGTGTGGAAGTGAGGCACCGAGATGTCAACGTGCCTCCTCGCGTAAAACCTTCATCGAGATTGTCGGATATGTAAGACTGACGTAACGGGCATGGTCTAAACCTCCCGAGTGGACCAATGTATTTGATATGATGATTATTATTGAAAAAAAAACTAAATAATTTGCTTCCGTCTCAGATTTCCCGACCAGCGTGTGACGTAGCATGGCCAGATGCAATTTTCATAAGAGAATTTGTGGAAGACCGCTAGAAAAGCTGCATCTGCCGCACGACATTTCACCATGTCGAATAATACGACATGCTGTTTGTTCGCCGTAGCGGTTACAGATGTCGCCGTCATTACGTTGCAGTGACATCGCCATCTGCCTGTATCAGACGCTAAGCTAGGCCTTGATCCCTGTCACGGTCCGTTTAAGAAAAGCAACCTAAAATATTATCACTAACCATATTTTACATTCACAAGAAGGATGAGAGCGTTAAATTACAGAAGTGAAAGAAGAATGCGCATATATATAGAAAGTGGAAAGAAAACACCCATAAAGAAAGGGTTAAAAAATAAGAACAGGATAACGAGCACTCTACACTGCTTGTAACAAACGCGGGTCTCATTAATCAAAGTCACCGCTATTCTAATCCTAAAGTTGTTAGGTGTGTCCGAATACACAAGGACATCAGAAGAAGAGCGGGGTGCGGCTCGCCAACAGTTCTTGTCACGTGGTCGCGAAGTTGAAGAGCGCCCAGCCGTTGTCGACGGAAGGTACTGGTCGCTCCTTGAGCGAACACAAGGTTGTCACGTGATGGGACCTTGTGCTGACTCAGCAGGTTAGGCAGTCCAGGTTCCGGCTGTGGTAATCTGCAAGCTCGGGCCCACGGCTCGACGGCTTACTCCCGCTACCAGGGGACGCTGACTTCTTCGGCTCGCACTTTCGTCCGAACCCCACCACGTATGGTATGAGCTATAACATGATGGCCTTATGTTATGGCTCATACCCACACTGGGGGATTGGCCAAGAATTGCGGGCTGAAAAGATTACCTATTTTTTTGGAGTGTTACCAATTGAATGTGAGAAAAAAGGAAACATACGAAAACAAGCAAATTACAAGAGAACAATAGAAAAGTTACACGTTTTGTTGATTGTATGTAAATGCGAACGACATCAAACACGTCCCTTGGTGTCTCACTCATCTCCTCTTCTTCCTTCATTTTCTTCTACGTCACCCATCGTGTACGGCCCTTAATGGTTCCTTTCTTCTTAGTATTTTGTTTTGACGGCGCATCAGACATGTGCACGCGCGACGCTTCTTCGTCGTCGGCTTCTTACGCTCACCCGTTTGCTCTCGATGTTAAGTTGTCTTCGCCGCATCGCTCCCTTTATCTACGACACTGGCTTCGCACACTGCCATTCACTAATGCGCAACAATCCCTCAATATTCAACATCACTTTGAACATGTATGCCTTGATAACACCGGAACGTAGCTTACTAGTTTACATAAGGCGCACTACATAAAGCACTATTTACTGAACGTGAAGGTTGCTAACAAGTTTGAAATGGCTACCGTTCCCACATGAAATGAGTCGCATGGTCAGATGATCACGTAACTTCAGTTTCATTCAGAAGTGTGCGCCGAACCTCGAGAATAGGTGGCGTGGACAAAAGCAAGGGGAAGTGAGAAGGGTGAGAATAGAGTATGCTTGTGGAAAATGAAAAAAAGAAGAAAATTAAGGGCGAAATGGCGAAGTGCGGCATTCCCATTGATGGTGTTTACAGGCGTATATATAACCACACCTATGCGCTCAGTCGTCAATGGTAGCGTGGCACGGACCTGCGGTTTATTTCTCATAACAGCTACAGCGAATGATTCAGTTGTGCATAGTGTTTCGTCATTCATGATGCTTTTTCTGTTCAAGAAATTTGGGGCAATTCACTTTAAGCTAAAATAAGAAGTTCTTGCACTCTGAAAGCGCGAGTGCTTACTGGAAAATGTAGGCATTTATATCCTTCCTTGTGATTTGTTGGAACGCAATCTGCAGAGCCATGGCACGGTAAATACGCAACTTTACAGCACTGATTGGCTTTACTATACCTTTAGCCAAGCCTACAGGGCGTAGATAAATGTGGTTTACTCGGCAACCCGTTCCCATATAGAATAGACCTCATGCGTATTCGTGCTATTCAAGACAAATGGTGTAGAACTGCTCCGGTTCATAACGGAAAAGCCACCAAGATTCCTTGTAACTGAGCGAAGACGAAAAACTAATACCCTCATCGACTGTCACGGCCGCGAAGTTCCGCTGACGGAAAAACAATTTCAAAAAGTTCGCTATATGGTGGATGTTCGATCTTCCCAGTAACACCATTCTAGTTAAACAATATTCAACGCTGAACTGGAGCACGAAGCCGAGCGAAGGAAATGAACCTCATATACGGAACGCTGAAATATACAGCAGCCAGTTTGCAGCTCGGACGTTAACGCTGTTAGGAAAGGCACCACTTTTCTTCCCCGCGTAACGTAAACAGTCATGATAGAACGTCAATGCTTTAAGTGTGGTTTAGTCTCATTTTCAAACCTGACTTATAGGCGTTCATTGGGAGAGCAAGACGGTGTGGTTGTAATTTTCGGCTTTGGTGTGGCAGCCGTCGGCACAGGTGGGAATGTATGGGCCGGGACAAGGTAAAAATATTCCAGTTTTCTCTGTATTACATGTGCGCAATTACTCCTCCGTTTTATGTTAGAATGTGTCGGATCCAGCCCATGTGGGTGGGCGCGAAATGACTATGGGCGGGGCCTGAGGTACTTTGACCTTCCACGGACGCTTCCTAGCCAACCACCTGATTGGTTGGTGGAGTGGGAGAGGGAAAGGGAAAGACACGCGTTGCCTTGCGAGTGACCAAAATTTTATTCTGCGCCTGACTGCGTTCCGTGCGGACGTACATCGAAGTCGCTGCACCGAGCAAAGGAGCCATGCCAGCTGAAGTGGAACCGGCAGCCGCCATGGCCTGTGTAGCCCCTACTTGCCAACCGACGTCCACTCGAAAACCAAAGCGAGTGCGTTTCACCTTGCCGAGTGGCCGCGTGGTGTGCCCAAGGAGAGTGGAGCTGGCTGCCCGCGATAATGTCATCCTGGCTACAGGCGCTGCAGTGGCCTCCAAGCGGGCTGCAGGCGGTGGCGCTGTTGCCGAGCCCGGCCCTTCGTCAGGACCCCCAGCCCAGAAGCGCATCGTCTATCGTGGTGGTGAGTACTCTTGTTTTTATGAATTTCGGGGTTTATGACGGTTTTTTCTACTGCTGCAGGCTTCTTAAGTGCTCGTCTTGTTCGCATGTTCTCGAATTTGTTGCAAGACGTGGAAGTCATGTACAGGATGTCTCAGTTACCATGTGTCGTGTTTTCAGAAAGATACCTCGCCTTCGTTGCAGATAAAATAACCTTATTTCGTTCGCACCAGCTTCGAGAATGTGCCCATCGTTTTTGTGTAATTCCTAATTATTAGGTTCGCCATCAATATTGAAGAATTTAAATAATATATTTACAGCAGGTATGCCAACATAACATTTTAGAAGGGATTTGAACATATTACCCTGACTTTAGCGGTGCATACATTTCTTTGGCCTTTCTTGCAACATTTTAATAAAAGCCGCCGAAGTATGTGAAAAAAAAAGAAAGCTTCCCGCTTTCTTGCCGCCGCAGTGCCGACTTCAATTAGGTGTGCCGTTATTTTGTGCGTATTTCACCTAAGCGCTGGCGTTCCAATTTCGAACTAAACTTATTCTGTACTGCAACATTTATATCAAAAACATCTCACGTGAAATTATTTCACTCCATGTTCGGATTCGTATTAAATACGAATGTGTAGCTAACGTGGCATTTTTTTGAAGTTTTAGCATCTCCAGTTCGTTTAGCCTTCTCACAAAAAGCTTGCACTGAAGCGAGGCTTGTCGCTGATGGGACTTTCTCGAGCATGGCAACATTTACAAGCTGTCCTATCGCTGCAATACTTTTGAAGCACCGTTTTGGAGGGCAGCGCTACCCTCCAAAGCGGAGTAACAAACGCACCGCAAAACAATCGTAACAGCAAGAAAGAACATTCAGTGGTGAATTTCGATAAACCGTACACGTGCGCATGGCGTGGGGCAAACATGTACTGCAGTGGTCCAATCTTTTGCCCATGCCTTGCACACGAGTACTGTTTCTCGAAATTCAACGCAGAATGTTCTTTTTTGCTGTTACGTTTGTTTGCGCTCGTACGGTATATAGTTAACGGAGCGTGCGAAGAGGAAATTTATAGTTGAATGTGAAGCGCTGTGTCTGTGTATCTGCTTCTTCCTACGTCTTCGTACAGTCGCGCTTATATACTCTACCATGGATTGTTACAGTTAGATGTCCGAAAAGAAAGTCGGGATATCGGCCAGTTTCTGAACGTGAATCTCGTGCTTTGAAATGTGCCGCGTAGAGACGAACAATGCTGTGAGCCTAAATAGAGAAAAAAATGCTCACGTGCCAATTGCGAAGATGGCCGCACTGCAAAAAACCTTCTCTAGAACGCTCGAGATCATCATCAATGGAAGTTTCTCTGTAATCTCAGTCAATACACCCGCACGATGCGTCATATTTACAGCGTAAAAAACAGTGCTAAAGATCATGTGCGATATCTACAGGAACCGTAAGCAACGTCCAGTGACCCGAGATAATATTTTCTTTCATCGTAAGGCCACTGTCGCTGGCAACACTATAGTACTCGTGCGAAGTCATGCACACTGCTGCATTTGAGAAAGCGAAAAGGCTGCCCTGGCGTACCCCAGAGGCCTGCATTTAAGAAATTGCGGTAGAAAATATTTAACCAGAATTCGGTGCATGTTCAAATGTTCCCATGCGGAGAAGAGTAATCTGTGGTGTGTGGCGCTTCAACATTGATTTCTCCCCTCAATTGAAGTCGTCCGAAAATGCAGACTTTCACATCAGCTTCCCCGTCATCTCGAGCTTTTATATCGTCGACTTTATCTCAAAGCCGCGTTCACCAATAGGTAACTACGAGCGTCACCTTGGACTGACCGCTATGCTGCATTGTGATAATAGTGGTGCATCCGAAACTATGTAACACACTTTCTTGGAATGTCGAGATCACTGAGGCCAGAGAACGTGCAATATCGTTGAAATAGAGTTTGTTTTCCAAGGTTCAGTAAATTTGGGAAGATAAATAGAACATATGAATTTCACTGCAAAGCAAGGGGAAGCCTTAAAATTTCTTTTCATGTTCCTCGAAGGCAACAGATTAATTTGCTAGCTATAGCATGTTTATTCAAATAGCCGTCCGCTTTGCATCACGTGTAAATACCAAGACCACATTCTGCCTCTCTTCCCCTTGCCTAGGTAGAATGGCATGCAGGGGCATGTTTATTAAGACGCAGGATTATGTTTATTTGAATAAAGAGATTCACCTCTCTCTCTCTATCAAGCGTAACGCATACGGACGAGCAGCGCCGTTAGCGTAGATGGAGAAAAAAATCGTTTACGTAACAACAACGAAGACAGAAGCTCTAGAAAACATAAGGTTCTTTAGAACGCTCGAGAACTTTCTCAATGTAGGTTTCTCCCTATTGTGAACACTTGTGAAGTGTGGTAATTAGCATGACTAATTAAGGAGTTTAGGAGAATATAACATACTTCGTAACTCGCTCCTTAAGATGCCGAGCACGCATTTCTACCGCGAAAATTCGTATCTTTGACAAGCCTAATCAACGGCCTTCCATTTTTGTTCTATGCGCAGGTGTCCCTCTAAAGCGTTTCAAGAGATGCCGCTGTATTGGTTACGCTGCTGATGGAGAAGGCATCAGAGGTGACCCCGAGACATCGTCACAGGAGTACAAGCTCGACGTCAACCGCGGCCTGTTGTCGTGTGCCAACGGTGTCAGAACGTTCGACTCTTCTACCGTGGATGACGGCTTCATGAATGAGATCATGGCAATGGCCGACGATTAGTGCGACAAGAAATGAACATTCTATCTACCGCCAATGACAGGACTCAATGGCATCCACTGTTGCACATGTGACTAGAGCTGGGGTGTGAGAACGGTCACATGACCTTTTGTTCTATTCGTTCATTTATTGTTGCATTTCTTGAAGAACGTGTTGTGTAGCGGCCAATAAATTCATGCTTTTATTCACCTTACATCGTGTGATATGGTTTTTGTTTCTTCATTTTAGCAGTTTACACTCTGCAGGACTTACGCGACTTTGGTTGGTATACTAATTGCTGCCATTACCCAAGAAACCCACACCTTGTAGAAGCAAACAGAAATTTGTTATCATGAGTGTTTTGAAGGTAATCATTCTGTGCCTTTTCTTTCGACTTACCCACTGCTCCTGGTGCTGTGCCTGCTGATGTCGGACCACCGCCGCGTGCAATTGTTCAGAGCGTGTATATACATGAAAGAAGCATGGCAGGGACGAGATGCGAGGAACTCGTTTGGATCGCACCAAATAGAATGTACACAATGCTCTCTGGAGCTCCTGGGTCCGCTTGACATTAGCTTCTTGACAGGTGTAGTTATCCGTGGCCCCCTCCAACGCTTACCTTTCTGCCAACGTGAATACATTTCAACCTGAAAATGGATTGAATTGACGCATTCGCGAAATGAGTGAACAACAGCCTTGCCACTCTTGGATCGCAGCTGCCATACAAGGGAGGGGCGAGGGAAAAGGTGACGTGTGAAGGCAAGGAAACGCTACAAAAACTTCATCGCAAGGTACTGTACGGTGCGCTTCAGCTATTTATGAAAAATAAAACCATCGAAATATGTCTAGCGGACAACTTACGCAGAGCGTGCAGAAGCTGAGCCGCATTAAATAAAGCGCAATTCAGGGTCTAGGCAATACAAAGGAAACGGGCACGTGTCAAATCAACACTTTCGTGCGCACTGCGATAGCGTTGCGGCTATGGGCTTGCTCGCGGTCGCGGATTTGACCCAGGCAGCTGCATTTTGACGGGGGAGGGGTGAATAGAAAACGCTTAAGCACTTTGATTAAGAGCCACGTTAAAGAATACTACAGTGCCAAATTAATACGGAGTGCTCGACTTCGGCCTGCTCATCATTCCGATGTGGTTTTGGCAGGTACAGCCCCATAATAAAATAGATTAAAGGGGGCATGACACGGTGACTCAACCTATTGTGGTTTCTTGCGAGAAATTATAGCAGATGGTTTCTTATGGCTATACACGCATAAAAACTAAGCACTAAAAGCACATTTCTGTTCAAAATATGAGCTCGAACTCGAGGCTCTAAGCCCCGCCCTCCAGCACCCACCGCCATAATTCCAAGCCATGTGCGACGTCATAGGCAGCATGGAACCGAGCCATCGTCTGTTACAAAATTGGCCAACCCGCCACGTGAGGTTGGGGCGTAGTATTACCGTATTTGCTCACCTCGCAACACGATTATTCTCCTTAAGGGTGTTTTGACTGTAATATTTTTGAGTACGCAAAGCAAGTTAGCGGCGCGATTTCCGAAGTAATTCACTTCCGAAATACTTCACCAAACAATTGTGAATCTCTCTACCAAAAAGTTAATTCTTGCAATCTTATAGCTGAATATACTTTGAGAATGTTGGTGATGAATATTCAAGGGGGACTTGACAATTTACATTTATTGCGTAGCTCTAAAAGTTTCCCATGACGTGGAGGATGGTTAAACAAGTTTTTGGGCAGTTTTCAAGAGTAAAAAAAGTGTCTCAGTAGTGTTTATCATTATTCCTGACTGTAGCAAATGAATGAGCATGAGGATACGGTCCGCTAACAGTGACAGGGAAGAAAGAGACCGTGGCACTACACGGCGTGTTACAAAAGCAACTCTTCATTAGGTGAACCTGTGCCCACAAAAACAAGCCACATTTCGGAACCAGGACATGCGCCGATATTCAAAACCTGACGTGAAAGCGCTTTCATTTCACACACGCAAGAAATGTTTATTTCATTATTGTAGCAATAATGAGAACACCACCATAGCAGGCACAGTGGACGCACTTCAGCTCACAAAAATTTATTCTTTATGTTTTTTTTTTGCTTAAGGGCAGCGCGTAGTTGGAACACGAATCTCATGTTTGCTTTCCACCTGTTGCCGGACGTCTGTAGATGACCTCTAGAAAGACTGTTTCTGCCGTGAAGGTGACTTGACGCGTCTGAACAAGCGTTCAGATACTGCGCATGCACAAGTTCCCTAAGTTGTCGCACCACATCTAGTGGCAATTTTTTTTAGTGCTTATGGGAGTATGGATCAGGTAGCGCGTCGGTGGACCCTACTTGTTTTCTTTCTACGTTCGTTATGGTAGCAATCTTGGTTATCTCATTCTCACATATTTAACGCGGCATTCCGACAAGCTGGAGAAATTCAAAAGTGACTACACCTGAAGCGTAGCACAGGTAAACCTCCATTCGTTCCCGAAATATGCGGCAATGAAGAAAGAACTGGTGATGAAGTTGCGAATGGACTTCCCTCTCACCTCACCGATGAAAGTGTGCAATGTAGATTTTGTCGGCATTGACTTCTGGAGCTGCGCATGTAAGAAAACAAAATTAGCTTGCATGTCCGCATTCTTTTTTGGCTTTCTACAGCGAAGCTGCATATGGCTATGGGTTTCATGGGTTTTTCATGTCCGTGCGTGGTCAATAAAAATGGTGAGCGTGAGCCGATCCTGGTGGTAGTGAGATACCGTGCTGACCAGTGGCGGAGGCGAAGCAGGCTACAAGGACTCCGCCCCTATATATAGTCGTACTAAACGATACGTCAAATATATAAATGAAGATGAATTGTTTCATGTCGATGGGTGTAATGCAAATATCTCTGAACAGCACATGCAATCACGAGCGGAAGGCGTTGCCATATACGCAAAGGACAAAAAAAATTTAGCATCCATATACGTTTAGCATTCGAGAGAACAATCTCATCGGCTTTGGTGATGTCTGTGCCGCGCAAATAAAAGACAGCATAGTGATGTCCACTGTGTATATATCTCCAGGCACACCTAAGTGCGATATCGATAAGTTCTTGACCACACATTTTGCATGGGTACGCCGTGGTGACACAGTACCTCTGATGATCGTCGAAGAAATCAATGTGCCGATTTAATAACCAGGCAAGAAATGGTTCACTCAGCTGAGTTTATGTTAGAAGAATTTGGTTTGAAGGATCACAACAATCCAAGTCACAACTATTCCACAACGGTCGTCTAGATATTTAACATTCATCAAGATTCTGTGTGAGGTCGTATGCGGACCGATCACTGTATACCACAGTAATCAAGTAATCATATAACCGCCGTCACAGCCACTGACAAATGATCAAAATAAATATTGTACTGTAAAATAAAGAGCAGTGGGGCTGTGGCTAGGAGAGAGGCTACGACGACAAGAAAGAAAAACCTTGTTTCGGTGCTCGATCGGCTACACTACCTCTCGCTGCTCCGACGTTCTAGTCGCGAACGCTTACTGCTCAAAGTGCTTCGCGACATTTGGTGGAGGTGCGCGGTGGTGTAGCCGACCGACCAGGCAAGGAATCCTCAGACGGTCAACGACCTCATAACGCTTTGCCAGAGCTATGAGGAGCTGCGCAAACCACGGCTTTTTACGCGCCGAGCTCTCGCACCGGACGTCACGCTTTCAGCTCTGCGTGATGGTGTCACTTCTACTCCTTGCTGTTCAGAAATTTTCGACAAAATCAAGCAATTTGTACGAGAAGAAGTGGCACGCCAACTCTCTTTTCTACCACTCAGTCCAGCCTCAGAGCCGCGGTTGTCTCCCGATCTCCGTCAGGTGATACAACAAGAAGTCGCTAACGCAGTAGCACTTGCTCATTAACCGCCTCCTACGCCTGTGCCACTTACATACGCTGCCGTTGTCGCGAATCCAAGGCCTCAAATGGCAGATATGCCTGTGTTATCTGGACGACATCGTTATCTTTTCACCGGAAGTTCATTCCCACTTACTTCGACTTGAACGCATCCTAAAGTGCATCGCCGATGCTGGCCTCCAGCTTAACTTGAAGAAGTGTCGCTTCGCTGCCCGGCAGCTGGTCATCCTCGGCCATGTCGTGTCGAAAGAAGGTGTACTCCCTGATCTGGCGAAACTACAAGCTATTGCCCAGTTTCCCCGACCAACGACTTTGAAAGAACTGCTCAGCTTCATTGGGTTAGCGTCATAATTTCGCCGTTTCATCCGCAATTTTGCCACCATAATAGCACCTTTAACGCAGCTTCTTCGTAGTGGCCACAACCTTTCAACCTGGTTACCGGATTGCGATGCCGCCTTCACGAAGCTGCGTCGTCTGTTGACGTCATCACCATTCCTGCGCCATTTCGACCCAAATGCTCCAACTGAAATAGACACGGATGCCAGTGGCGTTGGCCTTGGGGCCGTTCTCGCTCAGAGAAAGGCTAGATTCGACGAGTACGTCGTTGCCTTCGCCAGTCGTGCACTCACTAAACCTGAATCGAACTATTCTGTCACAGAAAAGGAATGCCTGGCTATAATTTGGGCCATAACCAAATTCCGTACGTATCTTTATGGCCGCCCGTTTGACGTGATAACTGATCACCATTCGCTGTGCTGGCTGTCGTCTTTAAAAGAACCGTCCTGTCGTCTTGCACGTTGGGCCCTTCGACTGCAGGAGTACGACATTCGCGTGCTGTACCATTCTGGCCGAAAACACTCGGATGCGGATGACTTGTCTCGTGCGCCACTAACAGACGAGGCTAGCTCCCCGAAGGCCTCATTGTCCAAGTCTTCCCTTGCTGTCACGGTCATTCTTCTAGAGCTGAAGAAAGGGCCATGGATTGTGTCCATACTGTGTTTCTTGTCCAGCCCATCGACACCCATTACCAATCGCGCATTACGTCGCCAAGCACATCACTTCTCCATTCGCGACGGGCTCTTGTACCGTCGTAACTATCTCCCGGACGGCCGAAAATGGTTGCTTGTCATCCCGCGGCACCTGCGTTCTGACATTTGTGCAGCGTTCCACGACGATCCCCAGTGCGCGCATGCAGGTGTAGTGAAGACATACGTGCGTCTACGCCTTCGTTACTACTGGCGGGGGATGTATCGATTCATCCATCATTATGTCCGCTCCTGTCTCGTTTGCCAACGCCGTAAAGATACTCCTCGTCCTTCAACCGCCCCATTGCAGCCTTTGCCTTGCCCAGCACATGCTTTTGATCGAGTAAGCATCGACATTTATGGACCTTTGCCAACCACATCAGACGGCAAGCGCTGGGCAATCGTGGCCATCGACCATCTTACGCGATATGCGGAAACTTCCCCTTTGTCCAGCGCTTCTGCACGTGACGTCGCCTGGGTTCTCCTGCGCCACATCGTCCTTCACCATGCAGCTCCCAGGGAATTACCCAGTGACAGAGGCCGCGTCTCCCTCTACGACGTCATCGAGGCTCTCCTCAAAGAATACCGCATCATTCATCGCACCACTACTGCGTATCATCCGCAGACTAGTGGCATGACCGAGCGCTTTATTCGCACTCTTGGTGACCTGCTGGCCATGTACGTTGCATTCGACCAAACCAAATGGGCCCATGTTTTACCTTTTCTGACCTACGCTTACAACACCGCCACGCAGACTACCACGGGATTTACGCTCTTCTTTCTCCTGTATGGACGCGAACCCTTTTCCACAATGGATACTATCCATCCGTACCGCCCTGACTCCACGGAAACAACTACCCTATCCGAAGCTGCTGCACACGCAGAAGAGTGTCGCAAGCTTTCCCGTATATTTACATCAGAAGACCAGCAACGCCAGAAGCACCATCGAGAAACTTCCAATGCTCCTGTATCCTATGCTCCTGGCTCGCTAGTGTGGCTTTGGGTTCCAGCCTCTACTCCTGGACTGTCACCGAAAGTCGCGTCGAAGTACCAAGGGCCATACCGCGTGATCAACCAACCGTCTCCAGTCAACTATATTCTGGAACCCCTCGAACTACCTTTGGATCATCGCCGTCGAGGACGCGAAATTGCGCATGCCGAGCGTCTCAAGCCCTACTATGATCCGTCTGTGTTGTCCTACCCGTAGGTCGCCGGGACGGCTTCCTTTTCCGCGGGGGAGATAACTGTACTGTAAAATAAGAAGCAGTGGGGTTGTGGATAGGAGTGAGGCAACGACGACGAGAAAGAACAACCTTGTTTCGGTGCTCGATCGGCTACACTACACTACACCACACGTTCTAGTCGCCAACGCTTACTGCTCAAAGTGCTTCGCGACAATACATGTACCCTTGCTTAACCCAGAATGAGAAGAAAGGGGGTTAACTGAGGGGCCCTATTATTTATTAGCCATGTAGCTACGGCACAAGCCGGGCGAGGAAAAGAGGAGGAAGACGTTGGCTGACGCCCTATCTTCCCTGTCAGTTTCCCTGTCATCTCGAGATTTTACATAATCGACTTCATCTGAACGACACGTTCACCAACAACTAACTACCTGCACCAGCTTGGATTGCCCACCATCCTCTATTGTGAAAACAGTGGTGCATCCGAAACTGTGTGACACATTTTATTGGAATGTAGAGATCACAGAGACAAGAGAATGTGATATTTCGTCTTTAGGTGTCTATCAAATTAGAAAATCATGTCTAATTCAACGAATTGCGTAAACGTGTGATTTTCCTACAAGTGTGTAGAAAAAGAAAGACTGGGTTGCATATGGCAGTACTGCAGCACTGTTTCCGATGGGTGTCGATTAGGACCGCGCGTTGTGAACCACGAAAAAATTAAATTAACTGTGGGAATCTACGTAAGCGAAGCTTTCTGTGCTGTTTGCTTTGACTGTCGTAATTACTGGTGATGTTTACTGCAAATATTTAATTTTTTCAACGGTTTCTCAACGCGAGTGTGTTGAGTTGATGTTAAACGTTACCTTGTGTGCCCCACTACTGCTTGTCTCCTTAGTACACAAAACACAAAGGGAGAGGTGTTTGCTTTAGGTGTTTTCCGCCATATTTCGTCTCCTCAGAGAGGGTTGAGCATTGTCATTGCGTCACATGGCACATCGCATCATGGCAGAAGCCCTAAACATGAATTTGATGATGGGGCTCTGCTTGCCAAAGCCACGATCGGATTATGAGGCATGCCGTAGTGGTGCACTCCAGATTAATTTTGGCAGCATAGTGCTCCTTAACGTCCCCTAAATCAAGGTGCCGCAGCGTTTTTATTTCTCCCTGTTAAAACTGCGCGTGCCTCGGTCAAATTTGCGACCTCGAGCACTGCCATAGCCGCAGTGCCACTTCGGCGGGCGCAAAAGTGTTTAGTTGACGTGCGACCCCTTCCGTTGTGTCGCCTAGACCCTGAGGTGCACTTTAATGAACGCGACTCTGCTTACGCATATCCGGCGTATGTCACCGCTAGACATATTTGATGGTTTTATTTTTATACATAGCAGAAGCGGACCGTACCGTACCTTGAATTTATGTTTATCTAGCGTTTCTTTGACGTCTCGCGTTAGCGTTTTCTATTCCGCACATCCCCCCTTGTATTTGTATGAGAACTACAAACAAAAGGTGGCAAGTCTCTCGTTTCGCGACTGCGTCTGTTAAACCCATTCACTTCTTTCTTTTCCCGCTCCTTCCTTCCATTCTATCTAGCTGAACTCTGGATTGGCACGCTGGTAAAAAGGTAAGCGCTTCCGGGGGTCACGGATAATTACAGCTGTCAAAAGGCTAATGTGGCCTTGACCAGGAAGCTCCGGGAGGCATTGTTTACATTCGACACGGTGCGGTCCAAACGAGTTCTTCGCGTCTCTTCCCTGCCACGCTCTTTCCAAGTATATAGACCGTTTCATCGAACGACGAGGAAAGGGCGCGCGGCAACCCTTTCCTCCTCTCTGGCTTGGGCGATCAGGCGCGGCGCTGCTTGACGGTATAGCTGTCGCGAGCTGCAGAACGATTTGGGGAAGGTTTAGATCTTACTTTGTGACATTTACGCATGTTCGTTCATATAAGGTCGTCAAGGAAGCCTTTCGGTGCACCGGTAACTACAGTACGCGCTTGGGGGCGTGAACACCTGACGCGCATTATCAGCCGCGGTGTCTATATGTGTTGTGAACTATATTGCGTATATCCTCTTTAATTAAATGAATAGAACCGGTGTCTCTGTGTTACCAGCATGAAATGGTAAATCTGCTCACTATCTGATCGCTCGGTGTAGAAACTAAAACATAAAAGCGCATGCTCGAGTGCGGTCAACCTAAGGCAACCAGGAAACAAATAAGCGGCAGGCGCTATCACATAATTGTGGTACACCGGCATCGTTCTCACGTATTTCAAGTCTAGTAGGCTTAAAATCACTATATGTCTACGCTAGCCTTCCTGCATGAGGCCGATGGCGCTGCTCAACACAGCAATTATTGCGGTTGGCGAACCAGCATGATACGTATATAAGCCATGTGCGTCGACATTGCCGTTTTGCTCTGTAAAGCCATATTATATGAGAGGGATCGCATAATAAGATAGCGATCGCTCTTCTTGAGGACAAAATTTCTGAAATACGTGTGGGTGCGTCATAGAGAATGGAACAAACACAACCGAAAAAAAAATTCGGTTATATTCCACTTTCTCGAAAAAGAAAGAAACACGTGCCAACGCAACAGTACGAGCTCGCATTGTCACGCCGCCCAACGTTTATAGATACATAAACATTGGTGCCACATGCTTGGAACATACGCTTAATGGAACAAAGATATCTATAATCCAGCACCTACCACTGCTTGGGATGCTCGCACAGTTGGTAAACGCTTGCTTTGCTGGAAAAGTATAGTTCACACTGTAAGGTATGCTGTTATAACTAACGAAAACTTTTTATGTTCATGGGTGGAAACCTCATACACAGAACCAAGTAATCACGCAATGTAATCTGCAGCTAACAGTTTGAACGCTTGTCTAAGTATAATAGTACAGCTCCTATCGTAGCAGAACGGTCCCCACGCTGTTACCATCGTCGTGTATGTTTTATTGCTCCGAAACCGCAGCTTAAAACTAGAGGATAATACTGCAGTAAGGTCACATTAGCGAAAGGAACTGTCAGTAATGCGCAATTCATCTCCGACGCTGATTGTAGGCTCAAAGATGCGCGCACACATCGCGCTGCGTGCTCCGTCCGCCTCAGCGCTAGTAGAAAGTCTATCCATAGTGACTGAAACCACTTCTGTACGTCTCACACAAGCGTCTAGCGCGTAGAAGACGCATGCCATGGTAAATAGACCATGCGAGTGCGAAAACAAACACCAGAAGCTACCGCCAAGCGTATACCTGCCATGCGAGACGGACCGCTCGCCCAAGCCAGCATGCCGACTGCGTATAGATGGCGCCACTGCGTAGCAATATGGTGGCGACTATGAAAACACGGTGTATACACGCTCTCAACCGCTCGCCGACAGCAGCAGCCATAGCAGCAGCAGCAACAGTGGCAAAGACGAAAGGAAACGCACAGAAAGCTTCGCTTTAAGACTCATATAAGCCCAAACTTTCAGTTCGTACTACACTATGTGTGTTTTAGAGCGCAGCTCTTTGGCGTCCGTTCCTGGGTTTCGCGTCGTCGTCGGCCTCGTAACCAGCTCCGCCCCCCTTTCATCCCCCCAGCGCTAGCAGCGACCGACTGATACCGCTGGATGCCGCTGACGCCGCTAGAGAGTCAAGATAACGTGTCGGCATCGGCGGCGTTGTCCCTGAAACCAACTCCGCAGCTGGGGTTGACTCACTATCGGCGTAAGCGGCATCAGTCAGTCGCTGCTATCTCTTCCCTCCTCCCTTTATCGTGTTGTCCGCTTGCTGCGCGCGCTTCTGCCCCCATCGTTTGCCGCTGGGTGTACACGCCGCCCCCCTCCCCCCTCCTCCGATGCAACCCCTGTGCGGTGGCAATCAGAGAGCCAGATCGGTGGCGGCGGATCTGTATATTTGCACCGCCCGAGCCGAAATTGCCGCTGCCGTTCGCCCTGTGCGGTGGCAATCAGAGAGCCAGATCGGTGGCGGCGGATCTGTATATGTGCACCGCCCGAGCCGAAATTGCCGCTGCCGTTCGCCACTGCGAAATTATCTGCCAGTTCTTTCTGAGCCATGAGCGAGACGACCGATGGAAGTCCTCCGTCTGCTGCTGCTGCTGCTGCTGCTAAACGAGCTGCCAGAGCAGAGGCCCAGCGCCGTCGCCGTCAGAATCCAGAGGTGCGTGCCGCCGAAGCAGAAGCTTACCGTCGCCGCCATCGAGATGATCCAGGAGTACGGGAAATATAAAAAAAAAATTCTGTGATAGCGCATACATGTGTTGCTCGATTTCTTTGCCTCAATCTATCGAAAAGGTGAAACAGCTTATTTGCTGCGCTCAAATTTCGCATTAGGAAGTAGCGTAATCGTCGGTAATTTTTTTGGTAATGGCAGCAATGAGTATACCACCTAAACCCTAGTAAGTCCTGCACACCGTAAACTGCTAATACGAAGGAACAGAAACCATAGCACACAATGGAAGGCGAATAAAAGGACGAATTTATTGGGCCGTGTGCAACACCTCCAACAAATGCAGCAATGAATGAACTACCAGAACAAAAGGTCATGTGACTATTTTCACTCTCGCGGTCTGCTCACATGTGCATTATTCGGTGCCTTTCGAGTACTCTCATTCGGGATCTATAGAATGTTTATTTCTTGCCGCACTAGTCGTAGTCCATGGCCATGAACTCCTCCATGAACCCGTCATTCACGGTAGAATGGTGACACGTTCCGGGACTGTCGGCACAGGACACCAGGCCGCAGTTGACGCCCAGCTTGTCCTCACGTGACAACGTCTCGGCGCCTCCTCTGATGCTTTCTTCAACTGCGGCGTCGCTGATACTGCGGCATCGCTTGAAGCGCTTCAGAGGAACGCCTGCGTATAGCACAATAAATGGAAGGCCGTAGGTTAGGCTTCTCAAAATACGAATTTTAGAAATCAAGGCAGGAACATACATCTCGCAAGATCGCAGGAAATGTACACGAAGAAACAAGAAACAATATAGAGAAGGAAACAAACTTATCAACCGAAGCAAGTTTCTATCGCAGTCAAAATGCGTGTTCTGTACATTACGGAGCAAGTCACGAAATATTTTATATTCTCCGTAACGCTCTAATTAGTCATGCTAATTACCGCACTTAACAAGTATTGAGAATAGGGACAAACCTACATTTATAATGTTCTCGAAAATTCCAAAGAACCTTGTTGGGCCTATCTTTTTCATATATTACAGTCTTTCCTTGGGACGCACAAGAAATTATTGCTTACCAAGTAAAACAGGAGGAAGACGGGAGATCGAAATTCAAGAAGATGAGCAAGACGAGAACAAGGCGAAAGTGGGAGCCAACGTTTCGACAAGTGGACTTCACTGTGCTCTCGTTTTGCTATTGCTTAAAAAGGAGGAAATATAAGCTGCTGAATAAGATATTTCATAGAAAGTTGTGCAGTTAAATTATTGGAAGTTTTCCGCTGCAGCGTAACATGCAAAGTTGAATAAATAACCTTGAATAGTTATGCAATCCGGCACACGACAAAATCAGTGTGACCTGGTGCGTACAACCGTAAACCATCTACATGATTCACGCCCTCCTCAAGTGATTCGACCATTTTTTAAATCTTGTCCAGAGTTTCTTAGGACGCCTTGTATTAAAGAAAGAACAAAAAGAATGCTGACGCGGCGTGGTGCTTGTCCAAAACGGCGCTTCAAAAGTATTGCGTAATGCATCGATACGAGATGTTGTAAATGTTGATATGCTCGAGAAAGTCCCGCTAGCGACAAGCCTCGCTTCTGTGCAAACCTTTTGCGAGAACGCTAAGCGGAATACCAATGCTAAAACTTCAAAAAAAAATGCGGCGTAAGCCACACATTCGGACCTAATGCGAATCCGAACATGGAGAGCAGTAGAGGATCCACATTGAAAAAAATTCACGTGAAATGTTTTGGATATAAATGTTAAAGTACAGAATAAGTTAATCTAAAATTGGAAGCCCAGCGCTTAGGCGAAATACGCAAAAAATAACGGCACACCTATTTGAGGACGGCACTGCGGGGGCAAGCAAGCGGAAAGCTTTATTTCTTTTTCAGATATTTCGGCGGCTTTCATTATAATGTGGCAAAAAAGGCCACACAAGATGTACGCGCCGCAAAAGTCATGGTAATATGTTCAAATTCCTTCTAAAATGTTATGTTGGCATACCTGCTGTGTGCATATAAATCATATTCTTCAATATTGATTACAAACCTAATAATTAGGAATTATGGAAAAACAGTGGACACATTCTCGAGGTTGCTGCGAACGAAATAGTGTTGTTTTATCTGCATCGAAGGCCATGTATTTTTCTTAAAACATGATTCATGGTAACTGAGTCATCCTGTACATGTCTTGCACGTCTGGCAACAAATAACAGTATACGCGAATAAACAAAGCACAAAAGAAGCCTACAGTAGTAGAAAAAACCGTCATAAACATGCAATGCAAAAGAAAAGTACTCACCACCACGTTAGACCATGCGCTTCTGGGCTGCGGGTCCGGACGAAGGGCCGGGCTCGGGAACAGCGTCACCGCCTGCAGCCCGCTTGGAGGCCACTGCAGCGCCTGTAGCCATGATGACAGTATCTCGTGCAGCCAGCTCCACTCTCCTTGGGCACACCACGCGGCCACTGGGCAAGGACACGTGAAAAACATAGCCCAACAACACCTCCTCGCGCTACTCAACGCCCCGCAGACACCCACGCGCATCGGCAACAGTGCATTTGGAAACACCAGCCCCGACCTCTCATTCGTACACGCACTCAAACATTATGCGTGGAGCTGCATGAACGAGAATCTGGGTAGCGACTATTATATAGTGCAAACGATCATTCTGCCCCACAAAGCAACGATGAAGATCGGAAAAGGCAAGATCACGGACTGGCAGGCTTTTCGCAAAGACGAAAGCGCCATTAATGCGACGATAGACGACATAGAAATATGGATCAGTGGAGTCGTGGAAACAGCCGATAAGCATACGAGGACAATACAACTTGCGCAAGTCACCCCCGTGGTCGACCCCCCCTTACTCCACCTATAGGAGGCACGGATGGGTCTCGCAAAATGCTGGCAGCGTAACAAGTGACACTGGAAACTCAAAATTCGATCCTGCAAGCTGATCAAGGAAACGCAAGAGTACTCTGAACAACTTGAAAGAAAGGACTGGCGCGAAACATGTAACAATCTTCAAGGTACCTTAAGCAGCAAGCACACTTGGGCGTTGCTCAATACCCTTCTATCAAAGAAGGAGAACAAGAACGCCGCAGAACAGAAAGTCAGAGACTCATACACAACCACCCGGGGAAAAAGGAAGACATTATCAAAGAAGTGAAGGAGAAGTTCCTCAGTACGGAGCGGAACATAACGGTAGATTCGCACTTGGACGAGTATCGAGGCAACCCAAACATAGAACTGGATCTGCCCTTCACAGAAGCAGAAATCGAGGGGGCCTTGAGCACGCTCACCCGCAACACGGCGCCGGGGTACGACAGAATAAACAAGACACACCGGAACCTTGACGGACCCTCTGTAGACGTACTCTTAAAATACATCAAAGAGTGCCTGGAACACGGTAAAGTGCCACCGCTATGGAAACATTCCGAGGTAGCCATGATCCATAAACCCAACAAGCCCATCAGCGTGCAGAACCTTCGACCTATATTCCTCACCTCGTGTGCTGGAAAACTCTACGAGCACGTGGTGCACAACCGCATGATCGACTATCTCGAAGACAACGGACACGTCCCAAACACTATGTGCGGATTTAGAGCTCACCTGTCCATGCAAAACGTGTTGCTGCAGATCAAGGAAAAAGTCATCGACAAGCTGGACGCGCACAGCAAGAGAGCCATCCTCGCACTTGACGTGAAAAGGGCTTTCGACAACGTGTCACACGAAGCTTTACTGCAACGCCTCAACGTATATAACTGCGGCGAAAAAATATATAATTACATCAAAGCTTTTCTGACAGAACGGACAGCCACAGTGGGGATAGGCAACTTATGATCTGAGAAACGTGACATACCGCGAAAGGGAACGCCACAGAGCTCCATCATTTCGCCGATGCTATTCAATCTGGCGATGAGCTCGCTACCCAAGCAACTCAAGCAAATAGAAGGGATTGGTCACGCTATATACAGTGACGACCTCACCCTCTGGACCACGGGTGGGTCGACAAGTCAACAGCAAGACGCTCTGCTAGAAGCAGTTGACCCTACGGAAAAGTACCTGGAAGCGTATGTGGACTGACGTGCGCACCTGAAAAGTGGGAGCTCTTGGTGCTAAGAAAGCGCACAAGAGGCCGACAACCGCCGCAGATAGCAGACGCGGTAGTAAAGGTGGGAGGCATCACGATTCCGCAGGTTACGACGCTCCTTATTCTCGGACTCCTGATCCAAAAGCACGAGGCCGGGGGGGGGGGGGGGCAGAGTTGGAAAAAATTCAGAGGATAGTGCAACAAATAACCCACCTTATCAAAAGAGCGACGAGCAAAAGTCACGGACTCAAGGAAGAAGACTGCGCAAAAATGATACAAGCGCTGCTCACGAGCATCGTCACGTACGGGACCCCATACGTTGACATAAAGAACAGTCAACGAGACAAAGTAAACGCCCTCATCAGAAAATCCTACAAAATTGCCTTGGGCCTGTCCTCCTCCACGTCCACAGCGAAATTACTCAATATGGGAGTCCACAACACGTGAGAAGAGTTCGTAGAAGTGAACAACGTCAACCAACATGAGAGACTAAAGCTGACAAAGACGGGAAAAGCCTTGCTGCAAGATCTAGGCTACCAAGTCGAGGATGAAAGACACATACCTCAGCGTATCTCACACGAGATCAGAGACAAGCTACACATAAGTACAGTTCCCAGAAACATGCATCCAGAGTATGACTAGGAAAGAAGACAGGCGAGAATACAGGCGCTCAAGAACATACTCGAACGCACCCACAGCAAAGAAGAAAACGTGAGAAATACGGATGCAGTTGCGTACAGAACAAACGACCGATTTGCAATCAGCGTTGTCGAGGAGAAGGGCGAAACTCTTACAGCCACATGCATACGTACCAAGGACGCGAGCACAACAGAAGAGTTGGGCATAGCCGTGGCTATCGCAACGTGCAAGAAGACCGTGGTTACCCTGGTGACGGACTCGCAAGAAGCGAGCAGAAGGTATATGAACAGAAGGATTGGAAAGTCAGCACTTCAGGTCTTGAACAACACCGTGATAGAAGGTGCACAAATCCTCTGGACGCCGGGACACGAGCCTCTCGCGATGAGCCAGGCAGCGCACGCCGCGGCTCCGGATCATGCACGCCGAGCCATCTTCGACACGCAGAGAACACGGACCAACGACTGTGACGACGATGATGAACGGATATCCAAGAAGTACTCGGATATCTCGGCGCACTACAAGAAGCAGAGGCGTCGCTACCCGCCCGCGCATATGACGATGAGTAGGAACCAAGCGATAACCCGGAGAAGACTACAGGCTGGCACCTACCCACACGGAACACTGCTGCATGCCATGTATCCGGGCACCTACGGGCGAGACTGCAAGTTCTGCCCACGGGACACGCCCAACACCTTGCGCCATATGGTACTGGGTTGCAAGTATAATCTAGAAGTACCACGCTCATCATCACCACCAGGCGATAACATGCAGAAAGAGGCGGATTCAGAAGAAGAGTTAAAAGACCAGTGGGAGGCTCTGCTGGTGACGCACGACCCTGACAGCCAGCTGCGGTTGGTGACCAGGGCTCGGACGGCGGCAGCGAGCCATGGCTACCTGGACTGAGGTGGCCACCGAACTTTGGGCTCATGAAGCCTGGTCTCACAATAAAGTTTATTTCTTTCTCTCTCTCTCTCACTCGCAAGGCAACGCGTGTCTTTCCCTCTCCCACTCCACCAACCAATCACTTTGTTGGTTATCAAGCGTCCGTGAAAGGTCAAAGTATCTCAGGCTGCGCCAATATTGGTGCCGCCTCCGCCCACATGGGCTGGATCCGATACATTTCAACATAAAACGGAGTAATTGCGCAATTGTAAAACAGAAAAGATTGGAATATTTTCACCTTGTCCCGGACCAGACGTTCCCGCCATTACGGACGGTAGCAACACCAAAGCCCAAAATTACAACCACATCATGCTGCCCCCCAATAAACGCATAAAGAGGCAGGTTTTAAATAATATTAAAACTCACTCGAACCATCGATGTAGTGTCATGACGGTTTACGGCACGAGAGAAAAAAAGCGTTGTCCTTCATATTAGATTTAACGTTCCAGCTGCAAACTAACTGGTTGGATATTTCCTTGCGCTGTATGCCCTGTGCGTTTCATTCGCACGGCTTCAAGCTTCGATTCTGCGTCGTATTTTGTTTGACTCGAATGGTGTTACTCTAAAGATTCAACATCCACCATAGCGAAATTTTTGAAATTGTACTTCCGTCATGCCGGACAAAAATAATTTCCAAGATCATGGTGAGGCGCGAGTGTACTCTTCATAAAGATTGAGTAGGCTCCAAATTTTACAAATTTGTCATTGACGTTGCTTTATAGCACGCCTATACTAGCATAAACATTCCCATCGCTCGTGCATCATTGCTCGTCTGGACGCGTCAAATCGCTTTTACCTAGAAGCAGCTTTTAGCAACTTCTCTTTTTGCACACTTTCTTTTTACGACATTTACGTCATAGGAAGCTACGTTATACTCTGGTCGTTATAGGTCATAGGAAGTTACGTTATACACTTGTAATGCGGGTAAGACAACCTTCTCCTTCGCATCACCGCCTCGCCCTCCTTCATTTGCTGCAATCGCGTCTACTGCTCAATAAGCACACGCCGATGAAATTTCCTGTAGGGCACGTATTACAGCTTCCCGGTCATCAGCAACATTTCCGCGGTTGTGAACTTCTAGAAGAACACAAAGTTGAAATATTAGATAAATATACATTATCAGGACATTCTTCCAGAAACGTCCACAACACAGTATTATTTTATTACAGCGCTCCAAACATCATGTCGGAATAGAGACACACAAAACCATTCATTCATTATAACTGCTAAAAACTACAGAAGGAACAAACGACACAAGCGAAAAATTGCTGCGTAGTTATAATCAATCAGTGCCAATTCGCCCAGCTGTCAATACTTCATTACAAAACAATTTGCTCAAGAAATACTTCCCAATTTGATATGTGCACTGTGTACGGTGAATAGGTACGTTAGCAATAGAATATAGAATAGAATAGGCAGCAAAGTAAGTGTCACTGTATGACTTTTTTTGTGTTACTTTGAATGCGTGGCC
Organism: Dermacentor variabilis; assembly: GCF_050947875.1. Classification (NCBI taxonomy): domain Eukaryota; kingdom Metazoa; phylum Arthropoda; class Arachnida; order Ixodida; family Ixodidae; genus Dermacentor; species Dermacentor variabilis. The sequence continues at coordinate 119,791,017 of NC_134570.1, forward strand.
TGAAAGTTTCGCCCATCTTGTCCTTTATTTATTTTTATTTTTTTGCAGAGAAGCTGTTTATCTCTAGTCGCCGTATGCATTCCCACCATACTTTCCCCAGGGGAGGAGAAGGGGGGGGGGGCGCTCTGGCCGGCTTAGGTCCGTATGAGTGCACGTGAACATGCATGCGAGGGAAGATCCCACAGGTTGTTCAATGTCGAGCTGACCCGCGGTGGAGATGAAGCAGGCTAGAAGCACTCCGCCAACTTCGAAAACAGAGTTTAATTTCTTGGGCCCTAATAGAAGCACGGAAATTCAGTATTGTAAGAGAGAATGCATATAAGAATGGGCACTTGGTCTAGCAAGTTGGCCTTCATGAGCTTTATTTGTTTTAAATCCTGCTTGGTGAATAATAAAAGTGGGAAACAGTGTGGCCAGGGCACCTTTGCATGTGGCCTGTGCTTCTCTACGAGGTGTGGGGAACACGGCGGCGCATGTGTCAACGTAGTGTGGTGTCGTATGAAAAAAATGTATGATTTCAAACTGTATGCAGCCCATGTTTGCAGCCTAAACTGGTTCGGTGATAATACGTCCGTGTATGAATGTTGCGGCCCTACGAATTTTTTTTAGCAAACAGTCGGCTTATGGCACATAACTGTTAAATAAATTAGTGCAATTCCTTATCGTATAGTAGCCTCAAATGTGGCCTGCGTAACTTATCGCTCATATCTAACTAGCTGTTCGAAGTGTTAAAGTTCCTCATTTTAAACACTGAAATCCAGTCCACTGGTTGTTGCATATGCCGTAAGTAGTGGACTCGAAACTACATAATTAAGCTCAGCCTACAAAGTAAAAAACAATGTTTATGTAGGCTGAGGCTGGATATAAAGCAACGCGAAAGTACAAATTTGTAAAATTCGGAGCGACTGCAAGCTGCATAAACGGGACACTCGCGCCACGCTGCGTGCTTCGAAAATAATTGTGCCCGGCAGTGCACGCGCTAAGTAACACCGATGCATTTGTTAGGTTTAGAGCGTCTGCGTCGTTCGTTTTTGTTCGCTTGCTGGCGTTGTGCGACTTATGTCGTCGTTCAGAGGGGAAGACTACGCTAGCACGTTTCAATTGCCACGTGTGCCGCATATCGAGGAAAACTGTTTTGCAAAAATATATGCATAATGAACACTTGTAACGTTTGTCGTCTGTTCATACCGTCATTCCTAGGCACATGGCTTGTATCACTACGTTTTTCTTTTATTCGCTTCTACGCATACGCGCAGCACATTCTAGGCCCCCTGAGCTGAGCGATGGCAAAAGTTGCAAGCTCCGAATTTCGCTCTTCCTGCATTGACGAAATTGTGAGGACAACGCGGGTTTTATTTAACGAACAATGAAAATTAGGGACACGTGAACCCGTACAAATTGGGTAACGCTGGCGACGCTCCGTGAGACCTCGAGGAGCTGGCAGCTACGATGCACGTTGATACAATTGTGATTATCTGGTGATTTTCATGATCTGCGTCATTTTGCAACAAAGGAAGTTCGGCAATTCACTGTAGTATATCAGAGTACTACGTCGGGCTAGTTGGCGCACACTTAAGAAGGCTCTTGGGCGAAAGCCTGAAATACACGGAAGATATGCGACAAGGAGACAGAAAAAGCGAGCTGCATTGGGCACTCTTTCTTAATCCTCTCATTTCTTCGTCAATTCTTACCTGGCACCGCACACCCTTCTTAATTTCACTGAAGGTTCACCATTGTATTTCTGGGGAGGAACCTTCATAGAAGTGAAGTGATATGAAGTGCTATGTCATCTGGTCTTAAATCATTGTCCCCAGCGAGACGAATGATTGAAAGCATGCTTCCACGCATGCGATAGCCAAGCTTTTTTGCCTTCTATTGTCATAGCAATTATATGGACACTTCGGGCGAATTTACGCCCTCGTCGCCGCGCGTTGTATGCTGCAGATTCAACGGAAAGCGTGCGAGGGTGAGCCGAGACGGATGGCGGCTTCTAGGGTGGTGTCTCCTCGCGCGCGCACAGGCGGGGGGGCGGGGAGGGAGAGATGAGCGCGCGTAATTTAATTTATTAGGAGGGGAATGAACATGGCGAGAATTAGTACATGACCGGGGTTGTTGGAGAAGTATGGGAGACGCTTTTGCCCTGTAGTGGGCGTAACCTGATGATGATGATGATGATGATTGGTGACATTTCTACGGCCGACAAAGGAATGAACTTTCTTTGTGTAGTATTTATTGGCATAAATGTACGCGGCACGTGCATCCGCCCTCGCGTACCCATGCTACCCAATGTGGCAGATGTTGCATTGGCTTCTACTTATTTTCCATTTCTTCTCAATTATTGCACAGGTACAGGTCGCTTCATCACAGATCACCTGGTATGTGCCATAGTATGGAAATTATACTCCTCAACAACACGCGGCAATGATGTAAAAGAGCTACGGACACTATTCTTGACAGTGTCGAATTCCACCACGTTGTCGAATTTGGTAATGACGGCATTTTGGGCCAATTAGAGAGGCCCACAGTGCCTCCGATATGGTCCAAATGCCGCCATTACCAAATATGACTACGTGAAAGAATTCAGCACTGTGCAGAATAGTATCTACAGTCGGTTGCACGATATGTAACGGCCACTTCTTGGTAAATCCCCCATTGTGGGTATTTGCAGTAATAAAATCATCCCCTGTAATGCCCAATGTATCATATCTTCAGCGCTGTGAGTGATGCGCCGTAATAATAAAAGAAACACAGAAAACCTAAAGCAAATCCCTATTTCCCTTTTTATATCTTGGAGTGACATTTCACCTTTGCATAGATTAAAAAAACAATAATCAATTCATTAATTAGCACAATAAATAGGTTACACCAGAAAAAATATCCGTTGGTTCTTTTTTCAACGTACTCTCCATGGCCAGAGAACATGTGCGCAATTTGTTCGAAATTTCCTTGATGAGCTACTGTGCCAGGGCATTAGAGACATAATCAAAACACGGACATGGTTCTTTACCAATTCCCTATTGTGGTTCTATGCTATAGAACGGACGTAATTATATTTAACTCGCTACTTATATTATATATTATATTTAAAAGCTGCTTCTGCCGCACGATATTTCACCACGTCCAAAAATACGACATGCTGTTTGCCGTGGCGGTTACAGATGGCGCCGTCATTACGTTGTAGCGACATCGCAAGCTGCCTGTATGAGACCCTAAGCTAGGCCTTGATCCCTGTCACGGTCCGTTTATGGAAAGCGACTGAAAATAATATCGCTATCTATGTTTTTCATTCAAATGAAGGATGAGAGCGTTAAATTACAGAAGTGAAAGAAGAATCTGCATCTATATATAGAAAGTGGAAAGAAAACACCCATAAAGAAAGCCCTTGCCGAGTATTTGGAAGGGCACACCGACGTTGTCCTTAGGGCATTTAAGCGTCGGTTGTCTTCGTTCACGCTTCAAAACAACCTACTCGTGATGAAGAACTTCTCACCAGTCCGCGCCAACTACATTCTTGTTGTTCCGTCGACGCTGCGTCCAGAAGTACTGCACGCCCTACATGACGACCCGACCGCTGGGAACCTCGGTTTCTCCCGGACGCTTTTGAGGATACAAGAAAGATATTACTGGCCGCACCTAACCGCCGATGTCGCCCGTTACGTCAGCACACATGCCGAGACTGTCAGCGACGCAAGACACCACCGACAAGGCCAGCTGGTTTGCTATAGCCGATCAAGCCTCCTTAGCGACCTTTTCAGCAGATCGGAATGGACTTGTTGGGACCGTTTCCGACATCAACTTCCGGAAATAAGTGGATCGTCGTGGCGACGGACTATCTCACCCGCTTCTCTGAAACTAAAGCTCTGCCGAAAGGCAGCGCAGCCGAAGTGGCGAAATTTTTCGTCGAGAACATCCTGCTGCGACATGTTGCTCCAGAAGTCCTGATCACCGACAGAGGAACGGCTTTTAAGGCAGAGCTCATGCAAGCCATTCTGCAATACAGCTAGACAAGTCACAGGAGGACAACTGCCTACCATCCGCAGACGAATGGTCTCACGGAGCGCCTGAACAAGACCCTCGCCGACACGCTAGCAATGTACGTCGACGTCGAGCACAAGACGTGGGATGCGGTCCTGCCGTACGTAACATTCGCTTGCAACACGGCGGTGCAAGAAACAACACAGACCACGCCATTTAAGCTGGATTACGGCAGGAACCCGATAACGACGCTCGACGCCATGCTGCCGCACGTCCCTGACAAGGAAAATCTCGACGTCCGTACCTACCTCCAGTGCGCCGAAGAAGCCCGACAGCTCGCCCGCCTGCGGATCAAGAACCAGCAGAGGACCGACAGCCGACACCACAACCTCCGACGACGCTTCGTCGAGTACCAGCCCGGCGACCGTGTTTGGGTATGGACCCCGATACGCCGACGAGGACTCAGTGAGAAACTACTGCGACGCTATTTCGGACCCTACAAGGTCATCCGACGTATTGGCGCACTGGACTATGAGGTCGTGCGAGACGGCATTTCGCATTCACAGCGGCGCCGCGCACGATCTGAAGTGGTCCACATGGTGCGCCTAAAACCCTTTTACGGACGCTGACGAACTTCCTTATTTTTGTTGTTTTCTTTGCTACGAGTGCTTTTGTTCATTAATTTCGTTTGTTTGCAGCATTGGGTATGTGCTTTTTTTTTAAGAGGGGGGTAATGACGCGTCCACTTATCTTTATCGGGCGACCATGTTTCGAAGCCTAACAAATGTTATCGCACAGCGCAGGACGCGCCTGCATGTAAAAGAAGTTTCTGGAATGTTATCGATGGTTCCGTCGACTGTCTTTCACCGCACCTTGTTAATCTGATTGCATGTATGCGCGACGCGAATAGTGTAGAACTTTGTGGAAGACACACGGGTCCCCGCGGCTAATCTGGAACATTCGACGACTGATCTATAAAAGCCGACGCGCTTGACCCGCTGATCAGATTTTCGACGATCGCCGACCGTGTTCGCCGCTATCGCTGTGCTGTAAGTGTAGCCTGTCTTGTGGGCACAGGTTCGCCCAATAAAAGTTAGCTTTGTCGTTCAGAGTATTGGTACTGTGTTCTTCAACGTCACCACCACGTGACAATATATATAAGCGTTGTGCCGCGTGACAATGCAAGCTCCTACTCTGGCGTTAGCGCGTGTTTCTTCTTTTTTTTTTTTTGGAGAAAAAGGATGATAACCAAAATTTTTTTCGGTTGTGTTCATTCCGTTCTCTATGACGCACTCACACGTATTACGGAAATTTTATCCTCAAAAATAGCCATGGCTTTGTTGTTATGCGATCCCTCTCATACATTATGGCTTTACAGGGCAAAAATGCAACGCTGACGCACATGGCTTATATATGTATCATGCTGTTTCACCAACCTCAGTAATGGCTGTATTGAGCAGCGCCATCGGCCTCATGCAGCAAGGCTAGCGCACACTTATAGTGATTTCAAACCTACTAGACTTGAAATGCGTGACAACGATGCCGGTGTACCACAATTGTTTGATAGCGCCTACCGCTTAGATGTTTCGTGGTTGCCTTAGGTTGGCCCCACACGACCATGCGCTCTTATGTTTTATGTTTTACCCCTACGCCGAGCGATCAGATAGTGAGCAGATTTACCATTTCATGCTGGTACCACAAAGACACCGGTTCTATTCGTTTAATTAAAACGGATATACGCAAAATAGTTCACAACACATACAAACACCGCGGCTGATAATGCGCGTCACATGTTTGAGCCCCCAAGCGCGTACTGTAGTCACCGGTGCTCCGAAAGGCTTCCCTGACAAACTTATATGAACGGACATGCGTAAATTCCACGAAGTAAGATCTAAACCATCCCGAAATCGTTCCGGAGCTCGCGACAGCAATACCGTCAAGCAGCGCCGCGCCGGATCGCCCAAGCCAGAGAGGAGGAAAGGGTTGCCGCGCGCCCTTTCCTCCTCGCCCCACGAAAAGGTCTATATAGATGGAAAGAGCGTGGCAGAGAAGAGACGCGAAGAACTCGTTTGGACCGCACCGCGTCGAATGTGCACAATGCCCCCTGAAGCTACCGGGTCAAGGCCACTTTTAGCCTTTTGACAGCTGTAATTATCCGTGACCCCCCTAGAGATTACCTTTTTACCCTATCGTGCTGTTTAGCTAAACAGAATGGAAGGAAGGAGCGGGAATAGAAGGCAGAGAATTGGTTGAACAGACGCAGTCGCGAAAGGAGTGACTAACAGCTTTGCCACTTTTTGTTCGCAGTTCTCGTACAAATACAAGGGGGGAGGGGTGGAATAGATAAAGCTAACTTGAGACGGCAAAGAAACGCTGTATAAACTTATGTTCAACCTACGCTATGGTCCGCTTCTGCTATTTATAAAAATAAAACCATCAAACATGTCTAGCGGTAAACATACGCCGGACATGCACAAGCAGAGTGGTGCTGGTGCTACACCTGGTGCTACGCTTCAGGTGTAGTCACTTTTGAATTTCGTCAACTTGTCGAAATGACGCGTTAAATAAGAGAGAATGAGATAACAAAGATTGCTACCATAAGCGAACGAAGAAAGAAAACAAGTATAGGCTCCACTGACGCGCTACCTGATCCACATTCCCATAAGCTCAAAAAAAAAAAAATCGCCGCTAGCAGTGGTGCGACAATTTAGGGAACTTCTGCATGCGCAGTATCTGAACTCTCGTTCGGACGCGTCAGGTCACCTTCACAGCAGAAATAGTTTTTCTAGAGGTCATCTACAGACGGTCCGGCAACAGGTGGAAAGCAAACATGAGATTCGTGTTCCAACTCCGCGCCGCCCTTAAGCAAAAACAAAACATAGTAGTAGTGAAAACTTTATTGAAACTGTCCGGCGATTTGGGCGGGGTTGGGCCATAAGCACCCCAGCCTAGGTTACGGCCTCGAGTCCTTGGACTCGGGCGGCTTCCTCGGCGTGCCGGACGGCCCACAGCTGAGGTCGTCGCTGAGCAGGGCCGCCTCCCAACGCGCCCCTCGGTTCGAGACTGCCATTTCTATCCCGTTCGTCGGGGACTCCTGTAGCTGGCTACCGGCGCATGCCCACAGCATGTGCTGCAGCGTCGCTCTGGCTCCGCACGCTTTACAGTCGTCGGACGTATAAATGTCGGGGTAGCAGAGGTGAATGATCGCCGGGTTAGGATATGTGGATGTCTGCAATTGCCTCCATGCAACCGCCTGTTTCTTGTTTAGTTTGGCGTGCGGTGGTGGGTATTTACATCTGTTCAATCTGTAGTGTTGCGTGATGTCTCTGAAAGTGGTCCTGCGATCCCCCCACGTCCACTCCCGCATCGCTCTCGCGGTGGGCGAGACGTCGGGATTGCCGGCGGGCGCCGCGGCTCAGCATGTAAGTCCTCGAGCCGTGGCGTGGGCCGTCTCGTTTCCCGGGAGCGGAGGGTCCGTGTGGGCGGGGGTCCATACGAGGAAACTGTCGTTTTTGCGGCAAATATTACGCTGTTGAATTTGGAGAATGCGGGCCACTTCCCGGGAGATCCGGCCGCTAGCGTTGTTGCGTATCGCTGCCTGCGAGTCGCTTATTATCACCTCGGCATCCGTGGTGGCTACCGCGAGGGCTATCGCTGCTTCCTCGGCCGCCTCCGTCTCTTCCGTGCGTATCGTCGCGCTCGCGACGCAAGTTCCGCCATTGTTCGTGATTGCGACCGCGAAGCTACGTTGCCGCTCGTAACGGGCCAAAAATAAAGAATGAATTTTTATGTGCTCAAGTGCGTCCATTGTGCCTGCTATGGCAGTGTTCTTATAATTGCTACAATAATGAAATTATTATTCTTGCGTGTGTGAAACGAAAGCGCTTTCAAATCAGGTTTCGACTATCGGCGCATGTACTGGTTCCGGAATGTGGCTTGTTTTTGTGAGAACAGGTTCACCTAATGAAGAGTTGCTTTTGTCACACGCCTTGTAGTGCCACGGTCTGTTTCTTCCCTGTCACTGTTAGCTGACCGTATCATCATGCTCATTCATTTGCTACAGTCTCAACTAATGTTAAACGCTTCTCAAACACTTTTCTACTCTTATAAAATTTCTAAACAGTTGTTTAACCATCCTTCATGTCATGGGAAACGTTGAGAGCTACACAATAAATGTAAATTATCAAGTCTCCCTTGGATATTCATCATCAACATTCTCAAAGTATCTTCCTCTAGAAGACTCCAAAAATGAACTTTTTCGCATAGAGATTCACAAACCACTGTTTGGTGAAGCATTTCGGAAGTGAAATGTTTTGGAAATGGCGCCGCAATAACCGAGCTTTGCGTACTCAAAAATATTACTGTCAAAACACGCTTAAGGAGAATAATCGTGTTGGGAAGTATGTGGATTATTTCTTTATTGCCGGGTCATGCTTGAAGTCCGAGAGCAGGAGCACCTGTGGAGAGTGGCGTCCGCGTAGACAAAGGTCTCTGGTGACCTCCTCTCCTATTGTTCAATAGTTGGACCCATTAGCGAGCACCTCCGTTCCAGGTGGCCACAGCTGGGCGCTAGCACTTCCAGCGGCTAAAACGAGCGGAGCATCAGACTTTTTAGCAGATGATTTGTCTGCGCGTCTAGAGGACTCTTCGGTCCCGCAGAAGACGGTACCGTCATGTGACTAACCTTAAATGAAACCTTTCTAGATATGTAATCCAGATTGGCTATTTTCAGGCTCCTAGGTTAGCTTACCAATCAACACTGTCCACAAAACAAAGTCTGCTTCTCTTAATTGACATTTATTTTAGATTCAATTATTTAAGCGGGCCAAAAAATTGAAGATCAGCTTGCAGTCCTTGCCGTAAACATCTGACTGCCTAAATACTAACGTTGCAATAGTGAGGCAAGTCAGGAGTTCCGTTTCATAAACCATCAGAAGTGCCGTGGAAAGAAAAAAAAAGTTGAGCCCGATTAGAGTGCACATCATTGGGGAAATGCATGTCATCCTGCTCTCTCGGCATCTTTCTACCTACGTGAGAGAAATAGTTATCAAGGTAACAACTGTGATCGCGGAATCAGAGACGTCCGGTACACATGCAGTATACCATCAACTAGGAGGAATCGTCTATATTCTCAGACGCAAAATAGAGGGGATGTACCTGCTTTCACGAAGCATTTAGGTGTCTGTCAAAGCAGAAAATCATGTCTGATTCCACGAATTGTGCGAACGTGTGATTTTCCTTCACCTGTGTAGAAAAAAGAAGGGTGTGTTGCATATGGCAGTTCTGCAGCACTGTTTCCGATGGGTGTCGACTAGGTCCGCACGTTGTGAAGCGTGAAAAAAATAAAATTATGCAGATCCCACGCACTGTGGGAATCTATGTAAGCGAAGCTTTCTGTGCTGTTTGCTTTGACTCTCATAGTTACTGGTGATGTTGACGGCTTATATTTAATTTTTTCAACGGTTTCTCAACACGAGTGTGGTGAGTTAATGTTAAACGTTACCTTGTTTGCACCACTACTGTTTGTCTGCTTAGTACACAAAACACAAAGTGAGAGGTCTTTGCTTTAGGTGTTGTCCGCCATATTGCGTCACCTCAGAAAGTGTTGAACATTGTCATTGCGTCACATGGCACATCGCATCATGGCAGAAGCCCTAAACTTGAATTTGATGATGCGGCCCTGCTTGCCACAACCCCGATCGGATTATGAGGCACGCCGTAGTGGCGCACTCCGGATTAATTTTGGCACCCATGGTGCCCGTTAACGCCTCCCTAAATCAAAGTGCCCGAGCGTTTTTTTATTTCTCCCTCGTCGAAATCCGGGTGCCTCGGTCAAATCTGCGACCTCGAGCAATGCCGTAGCCGCAGTGACACTTCGGCGGCCACAGAAGTGTTTATTTCACGTGCGACCACTTCCGTTGTGTCGCCTGGACCCTAAGGTGCACATTAATTAACGCGACTCTGCTTACGCATGTCCTGCGTATGTTTACCGCTAGGCATATTTGATGGTTTTATTTTTATAAATAGCAGGAGCGGACCGTACCCTATCATGAACTCAAGTTTATCTAGCGTTTCTTTGCCGTGTCATGTTAGCTTTTTCTATTCCACCCCTCCTCCGTTGTATTTGTATGAGAACTGCGAACAAAGGTGGCAAGTGTGTTAGTCTCTCGTTTCGCGACTGCGTCTGTTCAACCCATTCTCTGCCTTCTCTTCCCGCTCGTTCCTTCCATTCTACCTAGCTAAACTCTGGATTGGCACGTTGGTAAAAAGCTAAGCGTTTGCGAGGGGTCACGGATAAATACAGCTGTCAAAAGGGTAATGTGGCCTTGACCCGGAAGCTCCAGGGGCATTGTGCACATTCGACACGGTGTGGTCGAAACGAGTTCTTCGCGTCTCTTCCCTGCCACGCTATATCCATGTAAATAGACCTTTTCATCGGGCGAGAAGGAAAGAGCGCGCGGTGCTGCTTGAAGGTATTGCTGTCGCGAGCTGCGGAACGATTTCTGGCTGGTTTAGATCTTACTTTGTGAAATTTACGCATGTCCGTTCATATAAGCTCGTCACGGAAGCCTTTCGCTGCACCGGTAAGTACAATACGCGATTGGGGGCGCGAAAATGGACAAGCATCTTCAGCCGCGGTGTGTGTATGTGTTGTGAACTATTTTGTGTATATCCGTTTTAATTAAACGAATAGAACCGGTGTCTTTGTGGTACCAGCATGAAATGGTAAATCTGCTCGCTATCTGATCGCTCGGCGTAGGGACTAAAACATAAAACATAAGAGCGCATGCTCCTGGGCGGTCAACCTAAGGCAACCAGGAAACAACTATGCGGTAGGCGCTATCAAAGAATTGTAGTACACCGGCATCGTTATCACGCATGTCAAGTCTAGTAGGTTTGAAATCACTATATGTGTACGCTAGCCTTCCTGCATGAGGCCGATGGCGCTGCTCAACGCACCGATTACTGCGGTTGGTGAACCAGCATGATACGTATATAAGCTATGTGCATGGGCATTACCTTTTTGCCCTGTAAAGCCATAACGTATGAGAGACATCGCATAATAAGAATACGATGGCCATATTTCAGGACAAAATTTCCGTAATACGTGCGAGTGCGTCATAGAGAACGGAACGAACACAACCGAAAAAAAAATTGATTATCATCCTCTTTCTCGAAAAAGAAAGCAACACGTGCCAACGCCACAGTACGAGCTCGCATTGTCACGCCGCACAACGCTTACAGATATATAATCATTGACGCCGCATGCTTGTAACATACGCTATATAGAACAAAAATATCTACAATCCAGCCCCTACCACTGCTTTGGATGCTCGAACCGTTGGTAAACGGTCGCTTTGCTGGAACAGTATAGTTTACACTGTAAGGTATGCTGTTATTACTAACCAAAACTATATTATATTCATGGGTAGAAACCTCATACACAGAACCAAATAATCACGCAATGTAATCTGCAGCTAACAGTTTGAACGCTTGTCAAAGTATAATAGCACAGCTCCTATCGTAGCAGAACGGTCCCCACGCTGTTACCATCGTCGTGTATGTTTTATTGCTCCGAAACCGCAGCTTAAAACTAGAGGATAATACTGCAATAAGGTCACATTAGTAAAAGGAACTGTCAGTAATGCGCAATTTATCTCCGACGCTGATTGTAAGCTCAAAGATGCGCGCACACCTCGCGCTCCGTGCTCCGTCCGCTTCAACGCTAGTAGAAAGTCCGGCCATAGTGACTGAAACCGCTTCTGTACGTCTCACACAAGCGTCTAGCGCGTAGAAGACGCATGTCATGCTAAATAGACCGTGCGAGTGCGAAAACAAACACCAGAAACTACCGCCAAGCGTGTACCTGCCATGCCAAACGGAACGCTCGCCCAAGCCAGCATGCCGACTGCCTGTAGATGGCGCCACTGCGTAGCAATATGCTGGAGACTATGAGAAAAAAACGGTGTATACACGCTCTCAACCGTTACCCAAAAGCAGCCGCCAAAGCAGCAGCAGCAACCGTGGTAAATACGAAAGAAAACGCACTGAAAGCTTCGCTTTAAAACTCACATAAGCGCAAACTAGCATTTCGCACTACACCATGTGTGTTTTTTGGTAATTGCAGCAATGAGTATACCACCTAAACCTGAGTAAGTCGTGCACACCGTAAACTGCTAATACGAAGGAACAGAAACCATAGCACACAATGGAAGGTGAATAAAAGGACGAATTTATTGGGCCGTGTACAACACCTCCAACAAATGCAACAATGAATGAACTACCAGAACAAAAGGTCATGTGACTATTTTCACTCTCGCGGTCTGCTCACATGTGCATTATTCGGTGCCTTTCGAGTCCTCTCATTCGGGGTCTATAGAATGTTTATTTCTTGCCGCACTAGTCGTAGTCCATGGCCATGAACTCCTCTATGAACCTGTCATTCACGGTAGAATGGTGGCAGGTTCCGGGACTGTCGGCACAGGACACCAGGTCGCGGTTGACGTCCACCTTGTCCTCACGTGACCATGTCTCGGTGTCACCTCTGATGCTTTCTTCAACTGCAGCGTCGCTGATACTGCGGCTTCGCTTGAAGCGCTTCAGAGGAACGCCTGCGCATAGCACAATAAATGGAACGCCGTAGGTTAGGGTTCTCAAAGATACGAATTTTAGAAATCATGGCAGGAACATTCATCCCGCAAGATCACAGGAATTGTACAAGAAGAAACAAGAAACAATACAGAGAAGGAAACAAAGTTTCTGTTCCAGTCAAAATGCGTGTTCTGCATATTACGGAGCAAGTCACGAAATATTTTATGGTCTCCTTAACGGCCTAATTAGTCATGTTAATTAGACATGCTAATTACCACAATTCACAAGTATCGAGAATCGGCAAAACCTTCATTTATAAAGTTCTCGAGAGTTCCAAAGAACCTTGTTGACCCTATCTTTTTGATATTCCACAGTCTTTCCTTGGGACGCGTAAGAAATTATTGCTTACCCAGTAAAACAGGAGGAAGACGGGACATGGAAATTCAAGAAGATGAGCAGGACGACAACAAGGTGAAAGCGGGAGCCAACGTTTCGTCAAGTGGACATCACCTTGCTCTCGTTTTTCTATTGCTTTGAAAGTAGGAAATATAAGCTGCTGAATAAGATATTTCGTAGAAAGTTGTGCAGTAATATTATTGGAAGTTTTCCGCTGTAGCATAACTGGCTAACTTATGCTTGCATGTTATGCTTGCAAGTTATGACTTGCAAAGTTGCAATAAGTAACCTTGAATGGTTATGCAGTCGGGCGCACGACAAAATCAGTGTGACGTGGTGCGTACAATCGTAAACAAACTACATAATTGACGCCCCCCTGAAGTGTGTCGGCCAATTTTTAAAGCTAGTCTGGAGTTTGTTAGGACGCCTTGTATTAAAAAAATAGAACAAAAGAAATGCTGACGCGGCGTGGTGCTTGCAGCAGAGCTGCCCCCCCCCCCCCTCACAAAATGGCGCTTCAAAAGTTTTGCGTATTGCATCGATAGGACAGGCTGTAAATGTGGGCATGCTCGAGAAAGTCCCGCTATCGACAAGCCTCGCTTCTGTGCAAACCTTTTGCCAGAACGCTAAGCGGAATACCAATGCTAAAACTTCAAAAAAAAAATGCGGCGTGAGCCACACATTCGCACTTAATGCGAATCCGAACATGGAGAGCAGTAGAGGATCCACATTGAAAAAAATTCACGTGAAATGTTTTGGATATAAATGTTACAGTACAGAATAAGTTTATCTAAAATTGGAAGCCCAGCGCTTAGGCGAAATACGCAAAATATAACAGCGCACCTATTTGAGGACGGCACGCACTGCGGGGGCAAGCAAGGGGAAAGCTTTATTTCTTTTTCAGATATTTCGGCGGCTTTCGTTATAATGTGGCAAGAAAGGCTACACAAGATGTACGCGCCGCTAAAGTCATGGTAATACGTTCAAATTCCTTCTAAAATGTTATGTTGGCATACCTGCTGTGTGCATATTAATCATATTCTTCAATATTGATTACAAACGTAATAATTAGGAATTATGGAAAAACGGTGGACACATTCTCGAGGTTGCAGCGAACGAAATAGTGTTGTTTTATCTGCATCGAAGGCGAGGTATTTTTCTTAAAACATGCTACTTCCCAATTTGAGATGTACACTGTGTACGGTGAATAGGCAGTTTCGGAAATAGAGCCGCATGCTCTTTTGCGTACCCCAAAGAAAAGTAAGTGTCACTATATGACTTCTTTTTTGTATTATTTTGAACGCGTCGCCTAAAAGTTTCGGCCATCTTGTTCCCTACTTCTGTTTACAGGGAAGCTGTTTATCTCTAGTCACCGTATTTCATCCCCCAAATACTTTCGCCGTGGGAAAAGGGGGCGGGGTGGAGGGGGGGGGGTGCTCTGGCTGGCTTAGGTCCGTATGACATCAATGCGTGGGCAGATCCCGCAGATTGTTCAATGTCGAGCTGACCCGTGGCGGAGATGAAGCAGGATTGAAACACTCCGCCAACTTCGAAAACAGGGTTTAATTTCTTGGGCCCTAATAGCGCTATGTAATTTCGGCGTTGCAAGAGAGAATGTATATAAGAACGTGCACTTAGTCTAGCAAGTTGGCCTTCATGAGCTGTATTTGTTTTAAATCCTGCTGGATGAATAATAAAAGAGGGAAACAGTGTGGCCACGGTACCTTTGCATTTGGCCTGTGCTTCTGCGGAAGGTGTGGTGAACACGGCGGCGCATGTGTCAGCGTAGTGTGGTGCCGTGTGAAAACAAAATGTATGATTTCGAAGTGTATGCAGCCCATGTTTGCAGCCTAAACTGCTTGGGTAATAATTCGTCCGCGTATGAATTTTGGGGCCCCACGACTTTTTTTTTTTAGCGAACGGTCGGCTTACGGCACATGACTGTTAAATAAATTAGCGCAGTTCCTTTTCGTAAAGTAGCCTCAAATGTGGCCTGCATAATTTATCGCTCATATCTAACTAGCTGTTCGATGTGTTAACGTTCCTCATTAGAAACAGGGAAATCCAATCCACTGTTTATTGCATATGCCGGAAGTAGTGGCCTCGAAACTAGATAATTAAGCTCAGCTTGCAAGGTAAAAAGCAATGTTTACGTTGGCTAAAGCTGGCTATAGAGCAACGAGAATGTACAAGTTCTTAATCTTCGGTCCGACCTCCAGCTCCATAAACGGGACACTCGCGCCACGCTGCGTGCTCGGAAAATAATTGTGTCCATCAGTGCATACGCTAAATAACATCGATGCATTTGTTACGTTTACAGCGTCTGCGTCGTTCGTTTTTGTTCACATGCTGGCGTTGTGCGACTTATGTCGTCGTTCAGAGGAGAAAACTGCGCTAATACGTTTCAATTGCCACATGTGCCGAATATCGAGGAAAATTTATTTGCGAAAATATATTCATAGTCAGCTCTTGTCGTAACGTTTTTCCTCTGTTCCTACCGTCATTCCTAGATACGTGGCTTGTATCGCTACGTTTTTCTTTTATTCGCTTCTACGCATACGCGCAGCACATGCTAGGCCCCCGGAGCTGGGCGATGGCAAAAGCTGTAAGCCCGGAATTTTGCTCTTCGTGCATTGACGAACTTGTGAGGCCAAGGCGGGTTTTATTTAACGAACAATCAAAATTAGGGACACGTGAACCCGTACAAATTGGGTAACGCTGGCGATGCTCCATGAGACCTCGAGGAGCTGGCAGCTACGATACACGTTGATACAATTGTGATTATTTGGTGCTTTTCATGATCTGCGTCATTTTGCAACAAAGGAAGTTCGGCAGTTCACTGTAGTATATCAGAGTACTACGTCGGGCTAGTTGGCGCATACTTAAGAAGACTCTTGGGCGAATGGATAAAATACACGGAAGATATGCGAGGAGGAGACAGAAAGAGCGCCCTGCATTGGGCACTCTTTCTTAATCCACTCATTTGTTCGTCAATTCTTACCTTGCGCCGCACACCAATCTTATTCTCACGGAAGGTTCACCATTATTTTTCGGCTAGGAACCTTCATAGCAGTGAAGTGTCTCCATCTGGTCTTACATCATTGTCCCCAGCGAGACGAGTGAATGAAAGCATGCTTCCACGCGTGCGATAGCTAAGCTTTTTTGCCTGTTATTGTCAGACAGTTATATGGACCCTTCGGGAGAATTTCCTTGCTCGTCGCCGAGCGTTGTATGCTGCAGATTCGACGGAAAGCGTGTGAGGGTGGGCCAAGACGGAAGGCGGCTTGATGCGTGGCGTCTCGTCACGTGTGCACAGGGGGGGTGGGGGGAAAAGGGTGAGCGCCCACTATACGAGGCAAAGTTTATCGACGAGTGTGTATAAACATGGGCAAGAGAGGGGGGGGGGAGAGGCCTGCAGGCGGCTCTTCTTGGCGGCAATCTGCGGTGGTTGTAAACGCTAAGCAACCAGGTATGATTGATGGCTTCCAGAATGATGTGTTTTCGCAAACATAATTTGCGCTAAGGTCAGAGGGAACGCGACAGGTTATTCGTTGACCGCAGCGCCCACCCTTCATCACCCCAGGTTTGTGACAGCAAGTGGACTTGCTCATAGAGAGAGATATGTTCGTGAGTTGCCGTACGCGTGTCTGAACACGTTCTTTAATTTAATAGGAGTGGAAGGATTGTGCAATTTCTGCGGCCGACAAAAAAAAAACTTTCTTTGTGTAGTATTTTTTGGCACAAAGTACGTGCCACGTGCATCTGCCCTCGCGTACCGATGCTACACAATGTGGCAGATGCTGTATTGGCTTGTATTTTTTTTTCATTTCTTCTAAATATTGCAACATGTGCAGGTCGCTTCATTGCAGATCGCCCGGTATGCGTAATAGCATGGAACTTATATTCTTCAACAACACGCGGCAATGATGTGAAAGTGCTACGGACACTATTCTTGACAGTGTCGAATTCCGCCACGTCATGGAATTTGGCAATGACGGCATTTTGAGCCAATTAGAGATGCCCACAAGTGCCTCCGATGTGATCAGAATGCCGCATTCACCAATTATGACAACATGACAGAATTCAGCACTGTCCAGAATATATATACAGTATCTCCAGTCGGTTGCACGATATTTAGCGGCCACTTCTTGGTAAATCCCGCGTTGTGGGTATGTGCAGTAATAAAATCATCCCAAGGAATGCCCAATATATAATATCTGCTGCGCTGTGTTTTAATCGCCGTAACGACAAAAGAAACACAGTAAACCTAAAGCAAAGTCCCTATTTCGCTTTTATATGTTGGAGTGACGTTTCACCCTTGGATAGCTTAAAGAACAATGAACAATTCATAATTAGCACAATAAAGAGGTTGTACACCAGAAAAAAATATTTATTGGTTCTTTTCATACGTATGTACTCTCCATGGCCAGAATAAATGTGAGTAATTTGTTCCAAATTTCCTTGATGAGCAGCTGTGCCAGGACATTAGAGACATAATCAAAACACGGACACGGTTGTTTGCCAATTCCCTATTGTGGGTACGTGTTATAGAATGGACATCATTATATTTAACCTGCGGTGACCATATGAAAAAGCTATCTGGTGCGGGCAAGAGAGAAGTATACGTCAATCCTTACTTTGTAAGAAGCTGCAAACGATATAAATTGTTTTCAAGGTCAGTGGAGATTCCATTCATTTCTTGGACATTATCCTGTGTACCATCCATAAGGAGTTGCATTTACCCTAACACATAATTTGATTTCCAGCAGTTGAATACACGGCAGCTCTACAATATGATTTTATCCTGATCCTAGGCTTCCACAGTGTATGTAACACACGTGTGGAATCGAGGCGCCGAGATGTCAACCTTCCTCCTCGCGTAAAACTTTCATCGAGATTGTCGCATATGTAAGAGTGACGTAACCGGCACGGTCTAAACCTCCCGAGTGGACCAATGGATCTGATAAAATGATTACTATTGGAAAAATGAAATAATTTGTTTCCGTCTCAGATTTCCCGACCACCGTGTGACGTAACATGGGCAGATGGAATTTTCACGAGAAGGGAATTTGTGGAACAACACCGCTAGAAAAGGTGCTTGTGCCATCGTGATTTCACCACGTCAAAAATCCGACATGCTGTTTGCCGTGGCGCTTACAGATGGCGCCGTCATTACGTAGTAGTGACATCGCTAGCTGCCTGTATGAGACCCTAAGCTAGGCCTTGATCCCTGTCACGGTCCGTTTATGGAAAACGACTTAAAATAATATCGCTATCTATGTTTTCCATTCCAATCAAGGATGAGAGCGTTAAATTTCAGAAGTGAAAGAAGAATGTGTATTTACACCTAGAAAGTGGAATGAAAACACCCATAAACAAAGCATAGAAAAAAAGGATAACAAGCACTCTACACTGCTTGTAACAAACGCAGTTCTCATTAATCAAAGCCACCGCTATTCTAAGCATAAAATTGTGAGGTGTGTCCGAATACACAAGGACAGTAGAATGAGAGCGGGGTGCGGCTCGCCAACAATTCTTGTCACGTGGTCGCGAAGTTGAAGAGCGCCGAGCCGTCGTCGACGGAAGGCACTGGTCACTCCTTGAGCGAACTCAAGGCTGTCACGTGATGGGACCTTGTGCTGATTCAGCAGGTTAGGCAGTCCAGGTTCCGGCTGTGATAATCTGCAAGCTCGGGCCCACGGCCCGACGGCTTACTCCCGCTCACGCTGACTCCTGCGGCGCTCACCTGCGTCCGAACCCCACCACGCCGTTCGAGGGTCTCGATGCTGATGACAATGGCCTCATGTTATGGCTCATACGCACACGAGGGGATTGGCCAAGTATTGCGTGCTGACACGATTACCTATTCTTTTGGAGTGTTACCGATTCGATGTGAGCAAAGAAAGAAAGAAAAGGAAACATACAAAAACAAGCAAATTATAAGAGAACAATAAAAAAAGTTATTCGTTTTGTTGATTGTATGTAAATGCAAACGGCATCACACACGTCCCTTGGTCTCTCGCTCATCTCTTCTTCTTCCTTCATTTTCTTCTGGGCCACCCAACTTGTACGTTCCTTAATGGTTCCTTTCTTCTTAGTATTTTGTTTTGACGTCGCATAAGACATCACGCGCGTCGCTTCTTCGTCGTGGGCTTCTTTCGCTCACCCGTTTGCTCTCGATGTTAAGTTGTCTTCGCCGCGCCGCTCCCTTAATCTGCTACACTGGCTTCGCACACGGTCACTCACAAATGCACAACAATCCCTCAATATTCAACATCACTTTGAACATGTATGTCTAGATAACACCGGAACGTAGCATACTAGCTTACATAAGGCCCCGCGAAAGACCACAGCACAACTTACTTATCGTGAAGGGGGCGAACAAGTTTGAAATGGCTACCGTTCCCGCATGAAATGGGTCGAACGGTCAGGTGATCACGTAACTTCAGTTGCATTCAGAAGTCTGCGTTTAACGTCGAGAATCTGTGGCATGAACAAAAGCAAGGGCAAGTGAGGAGGCTGAGGATAGAGTATGCTTCTGCGCGAAATGAAAAAAGAAGGAACTTGAGAGGTAAATGGCGAAGTGCGGCATTGGCATTGATAGCGTATACTGCCGTATGCACAACCACGCGTATGCGCTTAGTCGTCAATGGTTGCGTCGCAGGGACCCACACTTTCTTTTTCATAATAGCTGCAGCCAATCATTCAGTTGTGCATGCTGTTTGGTCATTCATAATGCTTCCTCGGTTATAAGCTAAAATCAGAAGTCCTTATACTCTGCATGCGCGAGTGCTTCCTGGAAAATGCAGGCATTTATGTCCTTCCTTGTGATTTGTTGGAAAGCACTCTGTAGAACTGTCGCGGGTTAAATATGCAATCTTACAGCACTCATCTACAGTCCCAGCTGATACACGACTAAGGGAACAATGTTTCCTTACTGATTGGCTTTACTATACCTTTAAAGAAGCCTACAGGGTGTAGATAAATGTGCTTTACTCCCACCCCGTTCCTGTATAGCACAGGCCCCCTGCGTCTTCGTGCTATTCAAGCCAAATGGCGTAGAACTGCTGCGGTACATAACGGAAAAGCCACCATGTTTCCCTGTAAATGAGCGAAGAGAAATAAGATACCCTCATCGACTGTCCTGGCCCCGCCGCCCCCACTGACGGAAAAGCAATTTCAAAATTTGGCTATGGTGGACGTTCAATCTTCCGAGTAACACCATTCGAGTTTAACAACACACAACGCTGAATTGGAGCACGAAGCCGAGCGAAGGAAACGCACATCTTATACGGAACACTGAAATATACAGCAACCAGTTTGCAGCTCGGACATTAACGCTCCTCAGAAACCCACCGCTTTTTTTCCCCGCTTACCTTAAACAGTCGTGACAGAACATCAATGGCTTAAGTGTGGCTCAGTCTCGTTTTCAAACCTGACTATTTATGCGTTCGTTGGGAGAGCAGCATGATGTGGTTGTAATTTTCGGCTTTGGTATTGATGCCGTCGGCACAGGTGGGAAAGTATGGGCCGGGACAAGGTAAAAATATTCCAGTTTTTTTTTTTGTATTACAAATGCGCAATTACTCCTCCGTTTCATGTTAAAGTGTGTCGGATCCAGCCCATGTGGGGGGGAGGGGGTAGTGCGGCACGAGTATGGGCGGGGCCTGAGGTACTTTGACCTTGCACGCTCACTTCCTAACCAACCACCCCATTGGTTGGTAGAGTGGCAGAGGGAAAGGGAAAGACACGCGTTGCCTTGCGAGTGAAAAAAAATTTTTATTCTACGCCTGACCTCGTTGTGTGCTGACGTACATCGCATTCGCTGCACCGAGCAAAGGAACCATGCCAGCTGAACTGGAGCCGGTAGCCGCCATGGGCAGTGTGGCCACTATTTGCCAACCATCGTCAACTCCAAAATCGAAGCGAGTGCGTTTCACCCTGCCCAGTGGCCGCGTGGTGTGCCCAATGAGAGTTGAGCTGGCTGCACGGGAAACTGTAATCCTGGCTACAGGCGCTGCAGTGGTCTCCAAGCGGGCTGCAGGCGGTGACGCTGCTGCCGAGCCCGGCCCTTCGTCAGGACCCGCAGCTCAGAAGTGCATCGTCTATCGTGGTGGTGAGTACTCTTCTTTTTATGAATTTCAGGGCTTATGACGGTTTGTTCTACTGCTGTAGGCATCTTTAGTGCTGGCCTTATTCGCATATTCTGCAATTTGTTGCCAGACGTGCAAGTCATGTACATGATGTCACAGTTACCATGTATCATGTTTTTTTTAGAAAAATACCTCGCCTTCTTTGCAGATAAAAAAACCTTATTTCGTTCGCAGCAGCCTCGAGAATGTATCCATCGCTTTTGTGTAACTCCTAATCATTAGGTTTGTGATCTATATTGAAGAAAGCAAATAACACACTTTCAGCAGGTATGCCAACAAAACATTTTAGAAGGAATTTGAACATATTACCCTGACTATTGCGGCGCGTATATTTCGTATGGCCTTTTTTGCCCCATTATAATGAAAGCCGCTGAAATATCCGGAAAAGAAATAAAGCTTTCCGCTTCTTTGCCGCCGCATTTCCGGCCTCAAATAGGTGTGCCGTTATTTTTCCCGTGTTTCGCCTAGAAGCTGGGCTTCAATTTTGAACTAAACTTATTCTTTACTGCAACATTTATATCCAAAACATTTCACGTGACAATTTTTCACTCCACGTTCGGATTCGTATTAGGTTCAAATGTCTGGCTTACGTGGTATTATATTTATTTTAAGTTTTAGCATCTCCACTCCGCTTAGCGTTCTCATAAAAGGTTTGCACCCAGACGAGGCTTGACGCTAGCGGGACTTTCTCGAGCATGGCAACCTTTATAACCTGTACCATTGATGCAATACTTCTAAAGCGCCGTTTTGGAGGGCAGCTCTGCTGCCCTCCAAAACGGTGGTAATTAGCAAGACGTGGTAATAAGCATGACTAATTAAGGAGTTTTGCAGAAAATAACATATCTCGTGACTCGCTCCTTAAGATGCCGAGCACGCATTTCGACCGCGATAGAAACTTAGGGTGAAAAGTTTGTTTCCTTCTCTATTGTTTCTCGTTTCTTCTTGTGCAATTCCTCTCATATTGCGACGTGTATGTTAGTGTCTTGATATCTGAAATTCGTGTGTTTGAGAAGCCTAACCAACGGCCTTCCATTTTTGTTCTATGCGCAGGTGTCCCCCTAAAGCGCTTCAAGGGATGCCGCAGTATCCGTGACGCTCCTGTTGGCGAAAGCACCAGAGATGGCCCCGAGACATTTTCACAGGAGGACAAGGTGGATGTCAACCGCGGTCTGTTGTCGTGTGCCAACGGTGCCGGAATGTTGCACTATTCTACCGTGGATGACGGCTTCATGAATGAGATCATGGCAATGGCCGACGACTAGTGCGACAAGAAATGAACATCATATCATCATCAACATGACCTTTCGTTCTATTCGTTCATTCAGTGTTGCATTTTTTGAAGAAAGAATTTTATAGCGACCAATAAATTCATGGTTTTATTCCCCTTGCCTTGTGTGGTATGGTTTCTGTTTCTTTATTTTAGCAGTTTACGGTATGCGGGACTTCCTCGTGTTAGGTGGTATATACTAATAGCTTCCATTCGCCTAAAATATACACTTCGTGTAGAAGGAAATGCAAATTTGTGTTAATGTGACTTTTGAAGCGAATATTTCTTTGCCTTTTCTTTCGACTTTACCACTGCTCCTGATGCTGTCGGCACACCGCCGCGTGCAATAGTTCAGAGCGTGTATAAAAATGGATGGAGCATGGCAGGGACGAGACGCGAGGAACTCGCTTGGACCTCACCACGTCGAATGTGCACAACGCCCTCTGGAGCTCCTTGGTCAACACCACATTAGCTTCATGACAGCTGTAATTATCCGTGGCTTCCCGCAAGCGCTTACCTATCTCCCAACGTGGGTACATTTCTACCAGAGAATGGGTTGAACTGACGCAATCGCGAAATGAGTGAATAACGGCCTTGGCGCCCTTGGCTCGCAGTTCACATCTAAATACAAGGGGAGGGGAAATGAAATAAAAGGTGACGTGAAAAGGCAAGGAAACGCGCTGCATTTTGACGGGAGGGAGGGGGCATATAAAACGCTCAAGCAATTTGATTTAGGGACACGTTAAAGAATCCCACAGTCCCAAATTAATACGGAGTGCGCCACTGTGACCTGCTCATAATACCGATGTGGTTTTGGCAGGCAAAGCCCCAAAATAATATAGTTTAAAGGGCGCATGGCACGATCACTCAACATATTGGGGTTTCTTGCGAGAAATCGTAGTAGAGGGTTTCTTATGGCTATACACGCATAAAAACGAGGCACTAAAAGCACATTTCTGTCCAAATTATGAGCTGGAACTCGCTGGCTCTAAGCCCCGGCCTCCGGTACCCACCGCCATATTGCAAAGGAATGTGTGACGTCATAGGCAGCATGGAACCGAGCCATCGTCTGCTACAAAGGTGGCCAACCCGCCATGTGAGGTTGGGGCGTAGTCTTCGAAAGTGCCAACTTCACGTGATGAAGCAAGCGAGGAATCTTTGAAGAGCACATAAAGCGGTGACATAGTATACGCTGCGCATTTTTACTTCGACTTCATCGCCACCAGCTCAAGTGACGAAACACAGCCTCCGAGAATCACCCGCGCCGGCTGGCTTGCACAAATCTAAGAGGCCACGGTCCAAGACTGCCGAGTACTAGTGGTCAACATAGATGGCGAGAGTGGTGTTGTGCTAAATGCTGTTGTCGCTTTTCCGCAATCTCGATATTTCATGCGTTGCGCACTGCTTCCATACGTTCACGGGAGGCGTACTCTGGTGTTACTTCGCATAATGCAAATGTTGCGGGTGCAGATTGTTTGCTGGCATGCATTCCTCTAGGATTCATACTAAACAAAATTATTTTCAACCAGTTCCTTTTTTTCACTGTAGGTGCGGGCAGCATATGCAAACAAATGCCCGCGCACATGCGTCCGCGGCGCAAGGATTGGGCGCGATGTACGCTTTGGCTAAACTTTCATTTGAAATTGCTTATTGCACCCGATAGCCATAAAACATACAGCAAGGCTTACGTTTGGCCGGGGCGCTTCCTTCCGGATGGGACCGTGTGCGACCATGGTCGGCATCGCGTTTGGCCGCTGCCTCAGCTTTTTCACAGGTATCCCGAACTCTACGAGCAGGCGCAAATCGTCGCTGTAGCTGCCTGACGTGAAGTGTTCTTCGTCAGAACCCACAGACCAAAAGTGCATTGCCTGCCATGGTGGTGAGCATTCCCTATAGTTTCAACGGATGTCTTCATTTTCTACTAGTGGGGAATTTTCGTGCTTATTTTATTCATGTGTATATAATTTGTTGCTACACGTGGAAGCCATACTATTAGCAGCCCAACACCATAGCCACTAAGTAACAACCGCGAGCCAGTTTGCAACTGAGACATCATGAGCTGTCATGTTTTATGAAGAATGGTTCAAATTCAATGGGGATAAAAGCAGCAGTATTTTGTTCTCAGCAAAGTCTTGGTGCGTCGACTATCCTTGTATTGCTTCCGAATAAGTACGAAATAATTATTTAACGTTGAAAAGAATGTGATTAGTGCCGATATGTGAACACCATGTGCAGAACATAATTGAATACATCAATATCGAATATTCACGGTGCGCATGTTTGTGGTGCTCCTTTAGCAGCGCCTGAAAGAAATTCCGCGAAATATTACGAGAAGAAAAAGAAAGCGCTCTGCTTTTAGGACGCTGCAGTACTGCTTTCAAAACACGGGGTGAACAAAATCCAGTCTGTAATAGGACAGTTACTTTAGAAATATCACATGCCGAATTTCTTCCACGTGGTTTCAACATATCATGGTTCGCACTCAGTTGAAGTTTATTCCTTGTGATGAAACTTTGCATAACTTCGATCTGGCAGGTCGCTTAACCCCTGTACTGTTGCGACGGAGATGCGCCCCATCGCGTCGGCATATAAAACAGGTTGTGCTAAATTAAGCGAACCTTTAAAAACAGACAGCTCCACCATAGTAATACGCAAATGAATACATCTGTTTACCTATGAGTGAAACAAGTCAAAATGATGGAGTGTTTTGCGGAATGGCATAACTATTCGAGGATTATTACCCGAATTGCGAAATATTACTTAGGCAGAAAAGTTTAAATGAATAAACTGTATAGGTTTCTACGGAACTTCCCTCTCAACAGCTTGAACTACCTATTATATCACGCAGTAATTCTTTATGCGCCGTAAAGAAAGCCTGCGAAATATAAAATAAGTGAGAGCTAACTACACTGTAAATGCGTTTACATATATAAAGGAGTTTTCTTGTCGCAATGGTAACACCCTTACCGTTAAGGCCTTATAAAAATTTATACAGACCGACAACTGAGCTCTAACTAGAGGATTGATGAGAAAATACGTAGCTGAAGACTATGCAGTCATTCTGACAGCCTTGAGCGGCCAGAAATCTCGGTCAGGAGAGTTTCATATTTCTCCCTGTAAAATTCTCTTTGATATTTCTATGCGCTCAAGGCTGTCAGAATGATTACATAGTTTTCAACTAAGGTTTAGCCATCGCAGTCCTTTTAGAGCTCCGTTGTCGGCCTCTTTAAATTTTTGTGTGGGCCAAAAGGTGAGGGTGTTACCAGTGGGACAAGAACCACCCTTACGGGTGTAACCGTTCTTACAGTGCAAATTTCGACTCCAAAGAAGTCAAGGTCTACATAGGTGGTGGTTCAAATGTTTCGGTGATAAAATTTTGATTATACTTGTGGATCTCAATTTTTTTGTCTCGCTTGATGCTCAATATTCCCTCCTTTCTAATCTTATTTCGATTGTTCCGCGTGCAATTAAATTA
The DNA here is from genome assembly GCF_050947875.1 of Dermacentor variabilis. Taxonomy (NCBI): domain Eukaryota; kingdom Metazoa; phylum Arthropoda; class Arachnida; order Ixodida; family Ixodidae; genus Dermacentor; species Dermacentor variabilis. The sequence continues at coordinate 119,816,875 of NC_134570.1, forward strand.
GCCTTGTATGCTTCAGTATCGACGCAGATCACTGACACCTTTTTTTAAAGAGGAGCTTTCATTCCCTCTTCCTTCGACTTTTCGGCTGCTGCTGTCTTCCACGCCGTGTGAAGTGTCGTTTAGGGCGTGTATATGCATGAAAAGAGCTTGGCAGAGAGGAAAGGAGGCACGAGAGACTTGTTTAAGATTTGCAGCGCGTCGAATGTACACAATACCGTCCAGACCTCCCTGTGCGTCGCCACATCAGCCTCTTGACAGCTGTAATTATCTGCGACGTCCTCAAAATCGTTGCAGGAATTGCATCGCTTACCTTTATACCGACGTGCAAGTGCAGAGGGAGACTAGATAGAATGGTAGGAAGGAGAGGGGAGAGAGGAGGCAGAGAATGGGTTGAAGCGACGCCGTGACACTCCTCGCTCGCAGTTCTTATACAAGGGGAGTGGGGCGGAGATAAAGAAAAGGTGACGTTTGAAGGCACGAAAACTAGTAGTGATGACAGCGTTTTAGGAGAAACGGGATAAATTTAAGCTCACGGTACGGTACCGTACGTGTCTATTATTTCTGAAAAATAAACACCCTGCAAATATGCCAAGTGAACAACATACGCACGGCGTGCATAAGCAGAGCCGCAATAACTAAAGCGCATCAAGGACCCAAGCGACACTACGGAAGTGGTTGCGCGTCAATCAACACTTCTCTGGCCCCGTGGTAGCCTGACCTGACAACCTGACCTATTTATGTTAATCATCTCCTATTCTCTATGCTGATGTCTGGCTAATTTGTGAAGTAATATCATCTGGCGCGGATCCAACAGCACTTGAATTTGTTCCTAAATCTATGAGAACCTGGCGCAACTCATTATACGTTTGAATACTACAAAGGGTAAAAGAATGAGAATCCCCGTAAAACAGGCTTATGTGAAGCACTCCTATTTGATGTAACATGCATGGTTTCAAGCTAGATGAAGAAACCCATTAAACGTATCAATACTTGACGTAACTCGTAATTTTTCTTGATAAACTCATGGGAACTACTATGTTAGTAATGAAAATCCCACGTTGGACGATCTCGGGCAAAATTTTGCAAGGGCTATATCGTATGCTGAATTAGTTTTATAAAAAAATACGCTTGTAATGTATAAGCTGAATATGTGTGTGCTTTTTGGGATGGTAATCAATAACTGCACAATAATGAAACAAGAATCCATAAAAAAATTATTGGATTTCACGTGTCAAAACGGCGATGTGATTATGAGGCATGCCGTAGTTGTGGAATAAGTTGGACTACCTTAGTTTCTTTAACATGCACCTAAATCTAAATACAAGGGTGTTTTTGACTCGATCGAAATGCGACCGCCGTTGCCGGGATTCAATCCCACGTCCTTATGCTTATTAGTAGCCCAACACTAAACCACTAAGCAATCACAGCGGATCCGCGTAATCCGTAGAAAACCGTAGTGCTCATTTAATTTTATCATATCATTTCCAACTTTTCTTGTCTAAAGCATGAAAAACTTTGCAGCTTGCCAACCTCCCTTTGCGTATGAAGATGTCCGGTTTGTCTATTACGAAAGATTTTCCGTAATCACCAGGAGAAAAATGAACTTCTTAGTGCGCCATCTTACGTGGCGGGTCGGACTTACCACCGGCATAAAGTTGACGCCCCGTTTCATCACGCTAATTTGTTTTCTGATTAATTCATCATGAAAACTGCTAAAGAAAGGACTCAGTTCGCCACTTCCGCAGTGGAATCTGCCATTGATGAACCGAGAGAGGAGACAGAGAGGCTTTTTCCGTTTGAAAAGTAGGCGCCTATGGGCTACTCTGCACAGAGAAAGTGATCGCGCACAAAAAGACACTAGGTGGAAGAGGGAAAAATGGGGAAAAAATTGTCATCATGGTATTGAATTTCAATTAGGCCCTCATGAAATATAAAAATATTTAGGGTATATGCTAACCACAAAGGACATGCAGTTTTTTTCGTTCGCTGCTCTCTTTGTTACTACTTCCTGCATTCAAATAAATTAGATGAATCAAAATAAATAAATAAATATAGCACTAGCTCTGAAGCTATGAGGCTTCACAACAATATGCCGAACTATAACGTCGCATCGATGGATCGGATGTCGGCGGGAGACATGCCCGAGGGCATCATTTGCAGTAGTAACCAGAAAGATAACGGATAAGCGTTCATTTGGAAAAGTCGATTTTACGTCGGAAGCTCGAAGTGTTTTTAAGGTGTGCTTTCAATGTGCGGATTGGGTGCGGAAGGTTCCGAATAAGACGGGCACAATGCAACATGTCATTCGCATAAGCTTCACGGCATTTCCCACCATGACAAGCGCCAGTTCAGCTCATTAGAGAGTAGAGTGGGATAGGTGAGACAAACGAAATAGACTTCCGTCCCATACCACCTCATGAGAAAGTCATGCATCCCCCGTTTCAAGTCTTGGGGCATCGGCGGCTGCTCTCACTGTCTTTATTTACAGAACAACCGTCTACATACGCAGTGCCAACCATTCCGTAGTCAACTGCTTCTTGAATTGCTAAAGGCACATGCAAGTGTATTTTCCGCATGGATCCTCTAACTTTATTCAGAATATACGAACAAGCTCGTAAAAAACTTGCACGTGGGGAGCGAGGGAAAAACGTCGTACACCGGAAGCGAGAACCGTCCTTTTGTGTAGGATTACATCGCGGGGCTATGTGGTGGTGGGGATACAGCTCAAGAGGGGTGAGGGGAGGGGGAAGTTTTGGGCAAAGAAAGAAATGTTTAGGGGCCTGGTGTTCCTTGGTCAAGGGCTTTCAAGAAGGAGTGCCACGTCAACTAAAAAGCGATTCGCAACAGTGGATCACGGAAGCTTTCATAAACGACGAACCTGCCATGCAAGGTCGAAAGTACCTCATTGGTCAGTGTGCTGCGCGAATGAAAGCGAAGCGCCGGTCGTTTCACAATCGTTCAGAATTTCACTTGCACTTTGTTGAGTGTGCATGTGCAGTGCAGTCTCTGCTCTAAGCAAACAAGCCATGCCAGCCGCAATGGGAAGCTTTGCCTCCTGCTTACGAACGTCAGCTCGAAAATCTCGGCGAGTGCGTTGCACCGTGCCTAGTGGTCACGTAGTGCTCGAAGGCGATAACACATTTTCCCTTTTACCGACATGAAGGCAACATGCCGATGCGACGAGCAGGTCACATGTAACCAACATTTGAGGGATGCGCATGCCTTTATTCTTCAACAGCTTGGTCAGTAGGTTAATAGTAATATTTGGGGTTTTACGTGCCAAAACTACTTTCTGATTATGAGGCACGCCGTAGTGGAGGACTCCGGAAATTTTGACCACCTGGGGGTCTTTAACGTTCACCTAAATCTAAGCACACGGGTCTTTTCGCATTTCGCCCCCATCGAAATGCGGCCGCCGTGGCCGGGATTTGGTCAGTAGGTTGACAACTAGTGAAGACGTGTGAGCGTCAAACGCGTGGCGGCTGGACTTTCTTCGCAATAATCTAGACCGTCGGTGAGAGTGGCGCGGCGTGAATGAGGCGCTCACGTACGCTTGCATGCGCGCGCTTGCATAGATCGGGAGGGGCAAGCAGCTCATCGTGATGAACAAATAACGCGCAAAAGTTCTGCACGCGAACTGCGAATGTACTGCAGGGCAGGTGTTGATTTTATCTGGAGATATGTGTCGTATGCCATGGTACGGAAGGGAGAGGGGTGCAAAAGGCAACTGGAAGCAACGCGTTGTTTTCCCGAGCGTGTAAAATTTCATTTGCCTGCTAGGAACTAAGGTTGGCGTGTTCTGTATAATGGGGCACCGCGAGTGTGCCCCTTTGTTCTCGTAGGTGTGGCGACATTCGTCTCATTGTTTGTCCCCACGTAACCGTATTCAGCTAGTCCCGCCTACATGCGCTAACGCGTTCTTGAGCCATTGATGAAAGCCCTGCGATACAGAACAGGTAAATTAAAACATCGCCGAGATTTCAGAATCACTCGTAGGGTGGGCTTGTGCGGTTCGAATGTTCACAGCGTGTGTGGTTCACAGCGCTAGTGTCGTGCTTATACCAGAACGCCGGCTTGCCTCACTCAGCAAGAATCCCTTATGACTCACTCGTAAGATGGCGTGTTTTTTTTTTCTTTTGTAAATTGACCGTGCGCGCCAAACCAGTGGAATAGGCTCAAAATTTCACGCTGCTTTGTGTACACAATGGTACATCAAATGTCCACCATGAGACTCGGCGCAAACACTGGGCTTATCGCTCGCTTTCGTCGACAGAACCACTTGCAGTATATTCCACGAACTGCTGTTCGCTCAGAACACGATAAGAAATTCTTGTTCACACTCTAAGAACAGTCTACACCCTTTGGCTTGCCCCTTCTGCCACACAAGAATAATCGTCATCTGCCTTGATGCGTTTCCTTTCTTTATCGCTGCGAGCCCGGAACTTTCCAGTGACGAACGGCACGCGCGTTATCAGAAGGGGCACTGCAAAGGGTGTAAACTGTTCTATGCTGATAACGCGCGTGCCATTCGTTACTGGAAAGTTCTGGGCTCGCAGCGATAAAGAAAGGAAACGCATCAAGGCAGATGATTATTTTTGTGTGGCAGAAGGGGCAAGCCAAAGGGTGTAAACTGTTCTTAGAGTGCAGCCCCTCAAGATAAAGAAATTGCCACGGATCATGCAAGGAATCACGCACTCACTTCGCACACCTGCCCTGCGGTAATGGCGGCGCAGCTTGTAATGCAGCTCGGGTGAGGGTACGCGCATGCACAAAGCAGAATTGAATATAGGCTTATTGAGGGAGCTCTCGTTGGACTACATTGATGGCGTGGTTGCGGGCATGTGTCAAAGTCCATCTAAATAGGTTGCGAAGCTTGGAACGAAAAACAAATTAAATTAAGGGGTTTTACGTGCCACGCCGTAGTGGAGGACTTCGGAAATTTAGACCACCTGGGGTTCTTTGACGTGCACCTAAATCTAAGTACACGGATGTTTTCGCATTTCGACTCATGGAAATGCGGCCGCCGTGGCCAGTATTCGATCCCGCGACCTCGTGCTCAGCAGCCCAACATCATAGCCACCGAGCAACCACGGCGGGTAAGCGTGGAACGACAAGCCTGCCAAACTTATTCTCGGGGATATCAGTTAGTGGTGCAGGATTGAAGCGCGAATAGGTCAGGGTCGGACAAACACTGAAACTAGAAAGCCTATGTGAAAAAGAAATTGTTTACATTTTTTTATCGGAATACTTGCATACGTGTAAATTTCCCACACCAGATATTTTTTCCTGCACTAAAAGAACAAATGTAATTTTTTTCAACTTTACCTTTTATTAGTTCTGTCTTCGCGGCCCCTACAAACAAGTGATCCTAGCGCAGGAGTTCAGTTATGCGCAGTTATTTTAGTGCAGGATTCTTCAGTTATGCGCGACCAAGTATACGAAAAAATTTGAAATTTCAATTAAAAATAACTCATGAACTCCTCATCAGAGCACAAAACCACTTCACATAGGTGATAAGTTCACTGTAGCCTATCAAACCACTAAATATTGTTCGGCGTTGAGAAGGCAAAAAAAAAAGAAATTAATTCATGTTGTTTTGCCACTTCTTATTACCGCCTACACAAATTTCCAATTGATTTACACGGAATATTACTTCCCAGAAACCTTCTATAATATTTCATTTAAGCGTACAGAAACTTCATTTTGTTATGTTGATTAGTTTTGCCGAAAACGCATTGCAAAAGGGGCTAGATAAGCAAAAACGCCGTTTCTTGCTCACGCTATATTGATAGCGTTCATGTAACGCTTTAGGATAGGAGATAATACTAGGCGTCATTACTTTCTAATGCAAGCTTTCTAATGGAATGTAATTCATATGCGTTTAACAAGCGCAGAAAACACATCTTCAGTTAGGCAGACGTACTAAAGAACGTAGAAAGAATAATTATTGTATCTGCTAACGGCACAGGACATGCATTTTTTTCTTTCTCCGCTCTCTTTGTAGAGCCTTCCGGCATTAAATAAATAAATAAAGAAATATCTAAATAAATTCAACACATAAATAAATACAACGCTAGCTCTGAAATCATAGCTCCGCCATGCCCGAGCTATGACGTCCTTTCGGTTGATCGGATGTCGGCGGGAGACATGCCCAAGAACATGTTTTGCAGCATTAACCAGAACGAAAACGGGGAAGTGTTGACTGGGAAAAATTTATATCTTCGTCGGAAACTCGAAACGTTTTAAGGTGCGTATTGAATGTGCGGATTGGGTGCGCGAGCTTCCAAATAAGGCGAGCACAAAGCGAAATGTCATTCGCATAAGCTTCACCACATTTCCCATGAGGAACGTAAGCTCAGCTCATTAGAGATGAGAGTGGGATAGGTGAGCGAAACGAGAAAGACCTCCGTCGCATACTGCGTCATAAGGGAGTCGTGTAACGCACACTACAAGTCATGGGGCATCGGCGACTGCTATCACTGTCTTAATTTACAGAACAACGCTCTAGATACGCAGCGCACACCATTCTGCAGTCAACTGCTTCATGGATTGTTAAAGGCACGCGAAAGAGTATTTTCCGCATGTATCCTCCAACTTTATCCAGAACACACGAACAAGCGCGTACAAAATTTCCAAGTGGAGCACGAGAACCGCCCTTTTGGGTAAGATTAAATCGCGGAGCAAGGTGCTGGTCGTGGTGATTGCGCCAGAGGAGTTCGGGAGGGGGACGGTTCGGGGAAAAAAAGATTGTTTACGAGCCTGGCGTTCCGCGGTCAAGGGGTTCCAAGAAGGAGTGCGCCATCGTCTGAAAGCCATTCCCAACAATGCATCACCAAGGCTATTAAATGATGGGCCTGACATGCGAGGTCAAGAGCACCTCATTGGTCAGTGTGTTGGGCGAGGGAAAGGAAGAAAGCGACAGTCGGCTTACGAGCGTTCAGAATTTCCCTCGCACGCCTGGCTTCTTTGCGGATTTGCAGTGCAGTCACTGCTCCAAGCAAACAAGCCATGCCAGCCGGAAATGAAGTGTTCCACGCCATGGCAAGCTTCTACTATGACCTCCGAATGTCAACTCGAAAATCCCGGCCAGCACCACATAATGCCCTGGCCTTCAAGCGAGCTGCGCCCGGCGACGCTGTAACCGGGTCCGGGTCATCGTCAGCACCCGTAGCCCAGATGCGCAATGCCTGCCGTGGTGGTGAGCATTCTTTCATTTCTATGAGTATTTCTTGACTTTCCGTTGCTGTTTGTTACTTAGCGGCAAATTTTATTTCTCGTTATGTATAATGTTTTTAGACGTGCAAATCACATACAGGCTGTCTCTCTTATCCTATCTCATGTTTTATCAATCACGCGTCTCCTTTTCGGTTAATACCATCACTATCGAATGCCAACAGTACTAACAGAACCATTCCAGAATTTTGGTGTTGTTACTCAATAATGAGCTTGAAGTTATTATTGAAATGTCCGATATTACAACTACAGAAGGTATTTAGGCACTACCATTTAGACTGAGTTCAAGCACATCAAATTTTGCCGATGCGCATCTCTTGCGGTGCTCTTTTTACTGAGTCTGAACAAAATCCCACGAAATAAGAATAGCTTATTGCGTTTACTTCTTGCACACCGCTGCGGAGGCTCCCTGAAACACGCCATGGAAGAACCAATTAAATCTTGTGATCAAACATTTATATAAGCAACATGACTGATCGAAGTTCCACGTGGTTTCCGTGTTGCACCATGCTTGCGTTCGCATAAGGTGGAAATCGAAATCTTACAATGATATTGAAATTGATTTGGCTTTGGCAATGTGTTTACCACTGTCGCAAAATGTGCACCAACAGATGAGGCTTGTTGCTAGGAGTAAATGAGTGCCCATACTGACATGAATGCCTGTTACAATTGATGCAACCGTCATGTGTTGTTTATAGAGCGTGCCTGCTTCCATGGCATCATGTTGGAGAGCCGATGTGTTCGTTGTGTCTGCAGTTTTTCTTTTTGCGGGCTTTCGTTGTGGTGCAAAGAAAACATCCATGCAGCAGGCAGCTCGGCGCGAAACATCGAAGTGGGTGTCTTGGAGCGTGTTATAAAACGTATACAGTCGGTATGTGTACAGAAAGTGTAATAAATTAAATTTAGTGCATTAATTTATACGAAAAAGTTCCGCAGCAGGTTACACTTCTGTAAAACGTGAAGGAGGAAGCCTCCTGCACATTTGGTACTGAATTAAGTTATGCGATAAGAGGGGCCAGACTTCTTGCAAGGCATAACGAGAAGCAGTGTGAAGTAGACGTGTGGCAAGCCGCTGTCTGCAAGTTTCGGCCTCGTCTCGACGTTGCCGTCTCTCATCGTCGCGTTGCTGCTTTCGCAGTTCGGCTTCTTCAGCTCGTGTTCGACGTTTAGGTGCGGCTTAGCGTGCTCGTGTAACGTATTGTAACTCGCGCCAGCTAGGTTTCTCTTCGACGTTACCTTGCATCCTTCCAGCAGGTGCAATTCGCACTCGTGGTGGAACGCCTTCGTCTGCAGCCGCTTCGCACGTCTAAATCTCTTTGATCGCTCGTCTAGTATCCTCCGCCGTAGCGTACTTCCGAAGGGAGTATGCAATGCTTAATGGATAGTTCGGATGCTTGTATTTTGTTTGTTCATTATTGAAAGCTGTGCTTTTCTGTGTGTTGTATGGGTTAATTCAACGAACGTGTGAACTGTTCATTTCACTTTGCTCAGTGCTTGTGGCCTGTGTTTTAAGGAGGTATGAGATATTCGTTACGGAGGTATGGGTCATTGCAGCTTTGCTGCATGCGGGGGTATGAGCTATTGCTGATGACGACTGTTTTGGTACAGCGTAATAAACGTGGTGAATATAAGTGGCGACATTAGTGTTGCCGGAGTTTATGCGCGAAATGCTGCTTATGCCTTTTTGCACTGTTGATGTAGCTTTTCACGATGTTTCACGTGTGGCGCAACTTCACAGAATGAAAACTATTAGGCGCGTAGATTGTTTGCTGGAATCCATTCCATGCATGCATGTGTCTTGGATGCGTACTCAACAAAATTGGAATATTGTTAAGATGGCGAGCGTTCCCACCAGTTGTTTCGTCTTTTTAACCCCTGAAGCTGCGTGTTCCTTTTAAAAACGAATTCCCGCGCACATGCATCCGCGGTGGAAGGATTTTGTGCGATATAAGCTTGGCTGAACCTTTACTTGAATTTGCTTTATTGCGCAGTGAACCCGAGATCGGTAAAAAAATAGCAATGCTTACGTTTGGCTCGGTTTAAGCGACGGTGGGCGAACATGGTCGGTACTGCGTCTGGCCGCAGCCTGGGCGTTTTCACGGGTATACTAAACTTATCGAAAAGGCGCAAATCGTCGTTGTAGATGTTTGGCATGATGTTTTCCGAGAACAAAGCAAAACTGTCACATGGTAGCCATTCCTTCCAGCCCATATTGCTCTCGCAAGCCTTTCGCTTGACGGGCTCCTTGGTGAACATGAAGAACGAACTATGACGAGAACTGCTTGCTTCGTTCGCTCTGGACCACAGCGGTACATGGGCGCCGCTATGGCATTGTTTCAGCCACTGCAAGTTGAACAATTGCAAATACAAGCTGAACAAAGCAGAAGTTTCTCGAATGCGCGCGCAGCTGAAGCACAGTTCTTCCACGGAATGTTTATGTTAACTCGGCAAGCATGAAACTTGTGACGTCACAGCTCGCGAGTGTGCCAGTGTGGCCCGACTGTCACGCCATTCAAGTATAATACAGAAAATTCAATTACAAATGGCGTGCTAGCTCAAATGGGCAAAATTTTGCCAAGGACGCCTTGAACGCAAAAGGATTGCCTCACAGAGTAGAGATGATGGCCGAAAATTGGTTGTCGTGCTCCCTTTAAAGAATCACAAGCGGTCAGAATAATTACAGAAGCTACCATCATAGCATGCCTCATAATAAGATCGTGGTCCCGCCAAGTAATGCGCCCTAGGTTAATAATTTAGGCTGATTTAGTCGAATGGGATATACGTAAAGTGCAAGAAACTGCATGCGGTTGATCCTCCGCGCCTTACTTATTGCTTTCTTAATTTTATAAGGTACATATAGAGAGATTCGAATAACATTAATAATCTATATTTTTTGAGTGATGGAGCGCGACAGGTCATTTTTCCTGATACCACTACACCCTGTCTTTTTTCTTGTATTGCCACCAATCGTTTTGCAGCGATGGACATATTCTGTATATTTCTTTTTGTTCGTGTAGGTATCGAGCGCTAGTTCGACTGGTACAATTCGTATATTCGAGACACCTAACCAACGGCCTCCCATTTCTTGTGCAATGCGCAGGCGTTCCTCTCAAGCGTTTCAAACGGTGCCGTCAGTTCGACGACGCTGCTGGTGGAGCCAACCCCGACAGTGGCTCGAAATGTCGTCACGTGAGCTGGATGCCGACCGCCACCTGGTGTCAAGAGCTGGAAATCCCCGATCACCGCACCCTTCTCCCACGTATGACGGGTTCATGGAGGAGATAATGGCGATGGAAGATGACGAGGGAAATCTTCACAAGAGAATGAAACTTCTCAGCCTAGGAAGAGCATGGAACACCATCCGCGTACAATAACGAATACGTGAATACATGACTGTCACGTGCGGTAATTTTTCGAATGATTTATGTCACTGATTATATCTTTTACACCGAGCAATAAACCAGAGCATTCGTTTGGTTTCTACAGAGTACAGTGAGTCGGGCTTCTTCATTATAGTATCTTAAAGCGTACCTCGCTCAGTCTAGGCCATATCGCATACTGGCTGACGTTAGAGCAAAAAAACATACAACGCACATAAATAACCGCAATGCAGTAAAAACAACAGAACGGGTGTTCACATGTTTGATTTTTGCTCGTTAATTTCAGCCATGGTATGCTCGACCGAGTTTTGTCCACAACAAATCTATTTATTGAGTTTAATTTGCCTAGCACTCTTGTTTATCATGGATGAATTAGGCCCACACAGTGAGCATCTGGTCCACGATCATTGGAACTAGTGCTGTTATCTAACCAGAGGCGATGTATACTTTCCTTGAGAGATCAGGCAAAACAACATGCTCAAACTATAATAAATGTTATGGTAAGTTTCCTGATTTCACTGTGACTAATAGTGTTTCAACAAATCAGGAATATTGCTCAAGGTTCATTGCATGTATCAAGTAGAATTTGCACTGGGATGCTAGTTTATTTCGCAATCAGAGCAAATATCTCAATGGCCACTCGTTTCACAATTGGCCGGGGGTGGGGTGGGGGGATAAGCGTTTTTTTTTTCTCGATTTGCTATGTTCTGCCTAAGTTGAGGTTATCAAATTTCAATGCCACTCCTGATGGTATCAAAATATAACGAGACAGGCACGTAATTTTGTGGCGCTTTAGGAATGTGTGTGAGGAGTGGGGGCGGCGGCGACGGGTGTATGCCATTAGGTATGCCACCTAATTTTTTGGGTGGGGAAGCGGCCACCTCCCGGGCACCCCCCTTGGGTAAGTGCCTGATTCACAAGTTCACGTTCAATAAGCATGCAGTTCTATAATGCGAATAAATAATTCTGGACCCCGATACGTTCTAAAGGAAACTTACGCAGCATGGAAGGAGGGTTGCAAAGGAAGCTTGCAGGTACACTTTGAAACTTATTTGGAAGGGTGCTAAACCACGGAACAAGAAGCTTACAAAACATTGGCAAAATTGCTGACCATTAGATTTTTCAGTACCAGAAGTATATAAACTAGAAAAGATGCGGAATTAGTTAAAACCATTAAAGGAGACGCCAAGTTGTCAATGTATTGAACAACTCAAGGGTACAGTCATGTCCCTCGATCAGACGATCAAACTGTTCAGATAATTGAGTTCTTTACAGAATAAACTAGGTGATGGCGCGCTTGCGCAAGAGTAGCCTCTCTTATGTATAATTTTTTTACCTCATTCTTACTCGAATCGTACAAAAATCTGTCGGGCACGTAGCCAAAAGCATCTGTGGGCCCATAGTAAATATACATATATTAGCAGCTACAAAATGTAGTAAACATGTACTCCTTAGTGATATCATTTAAAACAAATAAACGATGACACATAAATGCAAAAAAAATATACAGCAGAGTATAAATACAAGTATAACGCAAGAAAAAATATAGAAATGTTTATCTGAAAGTTTTTCTCAAATGTTGAAGCAGATGCTACAAGAAATTGCGAAGTATACCTCAAAAACTGTAAGGAAGTAACATTTGGTTGGCACAGCTTTTAACAGCGAATACCAAGCTGTTTTCCAGTTTTACTTGATGAAGCACTGAATTCCAAATTTTGACACCATGAAACTCAGCCAGTCGTTGACCCTACGTGTAATGACAGACCGGTAAGTTAAAATGTATATTTGTTACGTTTCATTCTTTGCTATTCAATTAGGTATAATGAGCGAGTATGGCAACAATGAATGATTTCCGTGAATAGCGTGGTTAATCAGCATGGCAACTTTAAATTCCGTTGCCTGGAGAAACGGGCGTGTGCTTAGGCGGCTGAATGGCATAGTGTTAACCCTTACAAAAATTATTCAGAAGGCATTGAAATATCGTTGGCTAATGTTGAGTTTGGTATTGAGGAATTATGGAGTCTTGGAGAATTGTTCTGTAGCGTGGATGGATTCTGTAGCGGCTTGTGGATTTTTATTCCTATATTGAAATTGCTTTACTATTCACACGTACATGCCCCGGTGCCTGCTCATAACTTTCCCAAACACAAACAAAAGCAAAGGAGAGAGCGATTAAGTTGAAGTACCTTTATATATACTAAAGATATGTGCACATGAAACTTTATTACAGTGCATAAGGCACCACAACATGGAAAGTGGAGACATAGGCTAGTACCTACAACACTCTTAACAGCGTAAATACATTTGAAAAAACCTATATATGTGAATTCCATCAAAACAATGTGGTCTTAACTTGTGACTTACGTTTATGACTAAAAGACTAAGCGACTCAAAAGGCAGGGCTTAAGCATCCAATATTGAACACATGAACAATTTAAGCTGCTTGCATATGTGAATACACAAAAGACATCTAAATACGTTACATTAAAATCTTTTGCACACCAACCCATCGCAGGAAGAGTTACGGCTGGCTGTGAGAAGGCAAAACAAAAGACTTGAAACAAATGACTTCAAGTAAATATATACAAGCTTTAGCACACGTCTTCCGCCACGATTAAAATTTAATGAAGTACCAAAGTACACTTGTATGAGCTTTCTGTCTTCGAGGTGTATATATTTTCATTTTGCCCAATTATTTTGTAAAATAAAATCACTCAACATAGCTATTAATTGACGAGACATCATTTAGACAGTTGTCGGGCATGGTGAACACCTGAATCCTGTTTCTAACGAGCCAGCTTTGCTTTGTTCCGAAAAAAACTTGTAAAGCTTTTGTGTACTGAATGCAGCTTATCTCCCTGGCACAAGTCAAGACGAAACAGTACACCATTTGGTGATGTTAATTTGGGGTACAGATGAGTTTGTTGGTGGCATTTCTTTCAATTTAGTGAGCTCATTCCCAGTTAATTTTTCTGGGCTTGCATAAAGCTAATGAGAGCGCTTTTTGGGACCTTTTTCACTATACCCAGCAACTAAGTGGCATCTCCGTCAAAGAATAGATAAGACAAGGCTAATACCTTGAAAGATAAGAGAAAAAAGAATTATTTAGCACAGAACATTGGTAGTAACACACGGCTAACACAATTCCAAACAGCCAAATAAATGGTCACCTGCGCTTGCAGTATCAAGTACCCCATAAATAGCCATAAAGGATGCGGAAGGGTTCTAATGACTGGACAGCATGGTTGGTGAGAGTGAAAACGCAAATAAATGCGTATACGAAACACCAATTGCCTCAATTGCGCAGGTAAAATGTTATTAAAATGCTACCACAATTTTATTGCATAAAATACATAAACGTTGCATAAAAATTGGGACGAAGCAGTAACAAAGACGGAGGGAGATGCAGCACCTATGTTGAAAAAATTACTAGTTATATACATGCATATTTAATATCATGACAATTTTTTCTCCAATATGTATAAAAAGAACATGCACCTACAACATAAAAAAGGTTCATGCGCCTGGAGAATGCAGCACAGTACAAAGCAGCGCCATGAGAACCGAAATGTAGAGCTTAGTATGTTTAAACACTACGAACGCTTGCATACCTACAAACAGGCATGTGACATGTCATGCCTTGAATGGATGATATTCATAAATATTACACACAAATGAAGTTACCATCCTTCTCATTGGCTTCCTAATGGGACTCCTTCAAGTTGAACTAAAAAAATGTACATCAGTGTTAAAAACAAAGATAAGTCCCTATAGTGTTCTTCCTGAAATAATCAGCGCAGATAACTGCTTGTATCAATTCTATGGACACTTCGGCAATTCGGTGTACATTTATATTTGACAACCATCCCAACAGAGACGAGAAGGATGAATTAAGGTAGGAACACACATGAACGCTGACTGAATCGGAAGTTTATTCGTGAAGGCAAAATTTTAAACACACTGGTCAACTTGACAAAGAAAAAGCCATGGATGCGCCGCAGAAACAGCCCGGCACAACAAAAAAGGACCGAAAGACATGCCCTGTAGATTGAACATGCGCGTCAAAATCTAACAAAAACACATGATAACTGAAATGTTTGTCCTGTAAGTGATGTTAACGAGAAATGCTGCACCAAATCCTTCACACTAAGAGTCACAGAAATATTGCTTATGAATTTTTCTTCGTGATCAATAAATAATGCTTCCACAAGTCCTCTTCTGTTCTGGTCTCTGATAAAACAATCGTTCTTTCTGCCCTATACCGCAACACCAGAGGTGTTCCAGAATCAATATTTATTGATCACAAACGAAACAAATGCATAACCAAGTTATCTGTTGCCCTTAGTGGCAAAGAGTTGCAATTCTCAAAAGCGTATTTCTCGCTGGGTAGCATCACTTATCGGACAAATGTTTCGCGTTTTCGAAAGATTTGGGCGAAAGTCCTCGTTTTTCCGCACGCTTATTCTACATTACATGACTTTCATATATTTTTCTTGTCGCAAGTGGCTGTTTCTGGCACGCATGCATGGCGTTTTACCTTTGTTAAATTGGGCAGTCTCTTTAATACCTGTCTCCAAAATTAACTTTTAGTTGAGCTTGCGCTCGTGTGCGCTCCTACCTATATCGTCGTCCGCCTCTGTTCGCGCTGCTGTTTCCAGTACTCACGTATCACTTGGTTAGGCTGGTAAACATTCTCACAAGCAAAAGGAAATACCTCCCCTCAAAAGGTAGCCCATCCTTTACTACTAAAAGCCAGAGCAAATCGAAAGTAAGCCTTCACAGCGTCCACGTGCCAGCTAGTACACCACAGAGCAGCACTATAAATAGTTAAAAATCCGACTTGATGGAGCGTGGCAACAGAGATGCGAGCTTCCTAGTGAATCAGCCACATATCAACGGGTGTTCTCTTGCACGACGCCAAGGTGTTATTGGCGTAGAACACTTTACCGCCTGGGAATTTGCAGCATGCGTAGCCTGTGAAAAGAGAATGCGCACAGAAATTGAGATTACGCGGATTAAGAATCTGCCACACACTGCATATAACTACGCACGAAATAGAAGTACACACTGTACTGGCAAGTATAAATTTGCGACTCTTTAAGAGTGCCGTCGAGAAACGGAAGAAATAGGTTGCTACAGTAAATGTTAGCTAAGGCACGCGCAGCGATTTTTCACAGCGGGGAAAACTATGCCCGGGTCTCTCGCAGAATCAAAGAACACGCGACAGCGCATAGCCGATACCAAGCAGATATGGAATCTTTGGGCAGAAGTCCAGCAGCAGGAATGACCTACAAATACGCTGAGAGCAATGCCAGCCTGAGCGTGCCTTTACGAGTGAGAACATGTACCGCATCTTTGACGCTAGCTCCATAGAGAAAGGAATACAACAAGAGCGGACACTCCCATAGAGCCCAGCGGCCGAATTGACTGCAGCGCACCAAGCTGGGGATGGTAAAACCTGAAGCACACTTCCGGTTTCGGTTTTGTGCGCGAATACTAGCTGGTGCGCGTCACGCCGGCTCCGTTATTTTTTTTTTTTTGCTTTTGCAGGAAATA
Organism: Dermacentor variabilis; assembly: GCF_050947875.1. Classification (NCBI taxonomy): domain Eukaryota; kingdom Metazoa; phylum Arthropoda; class Arachnida; order Ixodida; family Ixodidae; genus Dermacentor; species Dermacentor variabilis. The sequence continues at coordinate 119,833,044 of NC_134570.1, forward strand.
TTTCTTAATATATTTACTTTTATTTATTAAATATTCATTTGCAAATCATTTTATTAAGTAAAATTGATTGCGAACGATCTTCACAAGGCTCCATTGAATATGTGCCACGTGCACTTTCAAAAAGACGCAAGACACCTTGTGAAATGAGGCAAAAACGTTTATTTTTTGTAAATGCTCGTCGCGGGCTTTTTATGCATTCATCCAGCGTTGTGGCACCAGGTAAGCAGCAGTAGTTTCCGCAGGAAGCTCCACCAGACGACGTGAGCTGAAAAAAATTAGAAGCGTTATTTTGGTATTAACATGTATGAATATTGCCTGAAGATGCGAAGCGTGCGAAAGTGGTGAGTGGGCGGCATTACAAACAAAAGTAGTTCGTATTTACACACATGGCGTAGAAAATACCCGACTGATCCCAAGCAATACCGTACATATTACAAACACATTCTAATTGCAAGCATTCCCCTTTTCCCAATACTTATTTCCTGCACTTTAATAGCACGAATGCACGGGCAACGGCGCGTTTCGCGAACTTGGCTACAACCAACGCGATAGGACGCCACGAATACACAGAGGTGGCCACAACACAGGCTCTCAACCAGAGCCATGTTGGACGCTCGCAGAATTCCTTCTACTCGCACTCAAGAGAAAATGCGCGCGTGGGTGCCGTTCAGAAGGCAGAATTTTCGAGTTACTAGTTGCTGGCGTTTGAGCTCCTTGGCTTATCTCTTGTGCGTTCTGCAAGCGCAAGCAACGCACTCCCGTGCTATCACTCTTAACGATTGCTCGTCGCGTTTTCGACAAACGTGGGTACCGAAAGAAGGCTTAAATTGTTGCGGGGACATAAAAATTGCCACAAACTTGTCGCAGTAAGATTCAGTACGCGCCAAACTGTCACCACGGCCGAGCTGCTTTTCGCTGCGTCACAACAGGCGCGGCGAGCGGGCCTCATAACATAAAAGTATCGAAAATAATTTTCAACAATGTTGGGCGTCAGAGAAAGAAAACGCCATGAACTTGTCAGTGCATTAAAGCGCGAAACCGCGCACCACGGCCGAGCTGATTTTCGCTAACCGAGTCACAGCGCCAGGCGCGCCCACTGCGCTCGAAAGGTGGCCTAAAAGGTAATGAAATTAGCTTCAATAATGTTGGCAGTCAGTCAACTTGTCGCAGTAAAATTCAGTACACGCGAAACTGCGTCACAGCACCCTGTGCGACTAGCGTGCCCTAAAATTACCGAAATTAGTTAAAATAATATTGGGGCTTATAGGAAGCGTCGCAAAAATCTCCCAGTACGATTCTTTATTTCAAGTTAACTTCTACACGACGGCCACGCTGCGTCACAAGTCTAGCCTAGGTGCCAGGCAGTAAGCCTAATTACTTGAAGTGCGTCGCAGACAGTCGAACAAGGTTACTCACCTTGCCGTAGTCCAATAGTGCAGTGCTGCCATGTCGAAGTTCTGAATGAACGCAATAATTCGCCGGGAGGCCACCAAACCAGGCTAAATCCCAAAATAGAAAAACAGGCAGACGGGTGCCCCAACAGTCCAACGCTTAGATTCGCGGCCGGTCTCTCTCACTTCGGCGGTGTGTCTGACGAATGACGCAAACATCTGGCGGTTCGCCTGTCGCTAGGCAACGGAAGTAAGCCGCAAAGTTTAATTTAATTTATACGCAGATATCTTTAATTTTTCCGGGAAAGAATTAAAAAATAAAACAATTTCTGTTAATCTCATTTCACATTCTTCTTTTTTTTCGATGCTCGCGGCCCCAATTCGTCGATGTTAATGCTATAGCGTGACGTGTTTCCTGTTTCCAATTTTCGCCGAGTGTCCGCTCTTGTTCAATCCCTTTCTCTATGCTAGCTCTCCGGCGTGGCTCCGATCATCTCACGCGATTTGTGTGCAGAACGTCGCGTACACGCCCTTGGCGGTTTGCGCGGTAGCGTCTGTGCAGTGAGCAAGCTTCATGCACGCGTCATTCTTCGCCGCGCAAACGATGCTCGAGTGCGACGCTTAGCTCGAGGCGACAACGCGACGATTGGCGTTCGTTTTGCTTCCGCAAGCAACGCACATTCGGGTCGGTCCAGCTAAAAGAGGCAGCAGAGGACGGTGGCATGTTTCGGTTATCGCCTATTAAAATTGTACAGTACGCTTTCTACGGCTACGAGCCGCGCTAGATAAACATGCTTACTGCGGTAGTTTTGGGGTTATAGGAGATAAGGCGAGCCCGTCGGCAGCTGTGTTCTTTGCCGGCGTCATCACCACACCTTTGTTCATTTGCGCTGTGTATCCGTTACAGCCACCGCGCGGAATCTGCGAGTTATCGGTTGGCCGTTCTCCGCAAACGCCGAAGAGGCAAAATATCTTTTGCAGTGCGCCGCATCATTAAACACAACCTAAACCGAGGCGTGCTTAACCGCTACGGCATAAAAGGTGATCACACCAATCGTATGTTATACGTTGAGCCAATGCGGATTTTAAAAAATATAATTCTGACGACCTATGTGCCAAACCAACGATCTGACTATGAGGCAGGTCGTAGTTGAGGACTCCCGGTTAATTTTGACTTCTTGGAAATGTTTATGTGCATTCAATGCACAATGCACGAGCGTTTTTGCATTCCGCTCCTTTGGAATGCGGCCGCTGCAATTATCGTATCCACGACCTCGAGCCCCAAATTTCCACGGCGCCCGCGTAGTTACCACATGCGTAAGCGTGAAGTGCAAGACCGCCTTCCGGTACGGGTGTAGTACTAGCGTATCACAGCTACACACCTGCTGCACAATTATTTGTCGCGGTTCTCCGAAGCTCCTAATGCCTGGCTAGATACCTTCAAAAGCAGCGCGCCTCTCACGTATCGGAAAGCGATAACGAGCGTTTAGACGGCCCACGTGAGCCCCTATGAATGATGGCGTGGCCACTGCACAAAATTTCACTGCGCAGAGAAGCTGATCCTGAGGTTCCAATTCTGTTCTCACATACAAATTAAGTAAATGGTTTCAGACAGGAACAAACGAAGCAACGCAATTTTACGCACGAGGGGCGCCGCTGCCTCTTCGCCTACCATTGTTTCAAACCAAGTGACGGCGGCGGCGAGCGTTAGTATCGCGCGCATTCGCTACGGGGCATACGGTTTGCTTGAAGAAAGTGAACGGTTTGCTTAACATCTCACGCTTGTCAAAGTCAGAATAAAAAAAAAAGCTACATGCTCCAGAAAACGAGATTACTTACCTATGTGCAGAAGTTTGGCTGCGACTGTTTCGGGGTGCCTTCTCTCCAACAGGCATCATGACCTCTGCTGCGCAACTCATCAAAACAGCCAGGCTCGCACATCAGTCGAAGACTAGCAGTGGGGTCAGCCAATGACTTCAACAGATAAACGTCCCACTTGTCGTTAAAGCATTTCACTAAAATGTGCGTCATGATGTCCGAAAAGAAAAAAATACTTTAATCAAAAAGCGCGAGGCATGAACTCCCGCACATCTGCAACAAAGCAACTGGGTCCGGAAGCCGTTCACAGCTTCACTATCGTATTGAGTTATAAGAACCTTTCAAACACAATATAGCCGCACCGAAAAACCGTTAGTAATAACTTTTCACCTACCAAACTTCATAAATTTTTAAGAACACCCTAATTTGTAGCGTAAACAACAAATACTACGACCAAAAAATGCGACTACGAAACTAGCGGTAACCTTGTGTACTGTTGCAAAAGTGTGCGCAAGACGAAGCTACAACGGTTACAACCGCGTGCGCGGACACACCCGAACGCCTCCTTCATGTTTGTAGCGCTACCTGGAAATATAAATACTCCTAATTTCGTCATTTTTACGAAAGTAACACTGCTAAAATAGTTTGTAGCACCTTTGCAGATGACGAGGTGACAAGTAAGGTATGATCAGGAATGACCTAAAGATACGCTGAGAGCAATGCCAGCCTGAGCGTGCCTTTACGAGTGAGAACATGGCAGTCCGTTGCCTGTATTTACTTCATTTCCCTTTGGTCTTCCTCTGTTCAACTGAACATACGAGACCTGCAGGCTTGGGAGACGAGAGGACGACAGTTCGGCGAGGCTCAGTTAATTCGAATGTTTCTTGCAAGACGAGAGTCGGGAGCAGCCGCAGATACAGCGATTAGCTGTGATACTGTTGCGGCTGTTGCTGAATCGGAATCTCTTTGAAGTCAATGGTTATAGCGGCTGCGCGCTGCAATCTCAAAGCGCGTTCGTTGTTTGATCTCTAGTACGACGGCCGGTGGATAAAAAACTAAATTTGCTTTCCGGACAGTGGGTGCGTCACACGAAATCCGAAGACTTCTCACATGTATGTTTGCACCTTGTGCGTGCTTGCATCCTACGGTTCCCACAGCACGTCGGATGCTCGAAGGGTAGCGTCGTCGCGTGTCGGCGCTTGTCTTATCGCTGGCCGCGCTGCCGCCGTGTCTACTTTTGCAGAACTCCCCATGCGCGTAGTCACCGTGTTTGCAAGTGAATTTCGCATTCTTCTGCACCCCGAAACGTGCTCATTCTGGATCGCACCAATGGCTGTCATCTAGTGTATGTTAAAACGACGACGGCATTTGTACGCCGGCTCAGAAACGTTAAATCGTTATGAACTTGGGCGGTCATGAAGCTAGTCTAACATGGCAGTTCTTACGTAGCGAAAACGGCTATGAAAGTGGTGGCGGTCCCGGAGATAGGCGCTTCAAAACGACAGCTGCAGCGACAGCACGAGGAAGTGGCACGCGGCACACGCGCCAAGCATTTCAGAGCTTACTGGCTTTCGAACGAGAGGAGTATGCGCGCGCTCGTGGACTAATGGTTAGAGCACTGGGCTCGACAGCCGACGTTTGATTCCATCCCATCGGTCACACATTATTTTTTTTTAATGAAAGCGAAGCGACAGGAAAACCTACCTGCCGTAAAGTGACAAGAATGAGGTTGGAACGCTTCACGTAAAATTTTTTGAATGTTTTCATATGCATGCGAGTCCTAATTATTGTATACTGGACTCAAATGCTACTCAACAAAAAACAACAACAAAAATCAACACAAACCCAATAAATTGTTTATTGAGAACACTGAACGGCAATATTGTTGTGCAAGTGTTGAGCGAACTTAATTGCTTTTGAAAATTTGATGAAGTCCGTTGTTTCAACACTTGCCCAACAATATATCAATGATTAATCAACAGTCACTTTTGTAAGGGGTATTATCATGTGGGCTTGTATATGTTATGTTGTATGTTATGTTGTATCAAAACATGTTTATCTACGCGCCAAACTATTCGGAACACTCAGCAACATGAACATCGATCGGCAGCGCCTATGCGTTATAGGTCGCCCAGTCCGCGTCCCTCTTCCATTTCACTGAGGCGTCGCTCACAAAGTCCGCGATGGAAAAACTAGAGCCAGCGATCTGTGGAGGCAAGGCTGCTGACGCCCGGAACACCGAAGGCCCTCCATCGCCAATCCGACAAGACGATGGCAGGGACAAAATGACGAACAAGTGCAGTGATGACGCCGTTACTGCTGAGTTGCGCGTCATCATCGACGAATTCGATGTGACTGCGTTGATAGACACTGTTGCGGACTATTCCCTTATTAGCGGTGTACTCGCCAGAAAATTGAAAGAGGTGCTAACCTATTGCACCGGGTCTCCAATACGTACAGCGGGGGACACTTAGTCGACCGCGTAGGAATGTGCACAGCAAGAATCGTAATTAGGGCTTTATATACATCAGCAGCTTGATTGTTCTCCCTGAGTGTTCCAGTGATCTGATATGGGGCATGGACTTTTTGCAAACGAATGGCGCAATTATCGACTTGCAAGAATCACGCGTGTTGTTTTCTACAGAAAATGCTGTTACCATTTCTGATACAGAGCACCCACATATTTCCTCTCTCCGTATTGTGGATGAACACGTGACGGTGCTGGCACGGTGCAGTGCGACTGTCGTTGTAAAGAGCGACGTATTTCGTGACTATGAGAAACTTGCAGACGGAAATATCGGGCTGCTACTGGAAAAGCAAATATTCGTGCCAAGAGGCCTAGTTCACTTTCGTAACGGATGTGCGGACGTCCTATTGACTAACTTGACGTGGCGAAGGGTACAGCCATAGCGCCTCTTCATGACTATGCACAACTTGCGGATATTTCAACTCTCGATGCATCATCACCAGCTTCTGTCACTTTAGAAAGAGTCCTTTCCTCTATCGACACTGACCGAGAGTTGTCATCACCACAAAGAGATAAGATTGTCAGTTTGGTCACAGAGTTTCCTGAATGCTTCTCTACTTCTTCGAAAGTCCGCCGCACTCCCGTCACAAAACACCGCATTGTGGTCGAAGAACCTGCAAGACCAGTGCGCCAACAACCGTACCGAGTAGCTCCAAGAGAAACAGAAGCGACAAGAAGTCAAGTACAGGAAATGCTCAAGGACGATGTAATGCAGCCATCCAATAGCCCGTGGGTATCTCTGGTAGTCCTGGTCAAGAAGGATATAACACCCTACGATATTGTGTTGATTACAGGAAACTCAACCTCGTCACGAAGCGGGATGTTTATCTACTCCCACGCATCGACGACACCTTGGACAAACTACGAAATGTTTACTTCTTCTCCACTTTTAACCTCAAAAATGGATACTGGCAGATAGAAGTGGACGACCGAGATCGCGAAAAAAAGGCATTTGTGACACAGGAGGGTCTATTCCATTCGGTTTGCATTCCGCGCCCGCCACCTTCCAGAGGATGATGGACACTTCGATGTGCTGTTCACAAAGATTTCTAATATACTGATCGACTTGGAACAATTCATCTTGATTTGAGTATTTCATGTATTATTTATTATGAATATTTATGGCGGTGGAGTCCTTGAAGCCTGCTTCGCCACCGACACCGGTCGGCACGGTATTTCACAAGCACCAGCATCGGCCCACGCTCACCATGTTTATTGTTGACACACGGACATGAAAAATACATGAAAGCCGTAGCCATATGCAGCTTCGTTATGGAAAGCGAATAAAAGAATGCAAGTATAAACGCTTATTTCCCTTTTTTATCAACGCAGCTCCAGAAGTCACAGCCCACAAAATATACACTGCACACTCTCGACGGTGGTGTCAAAGGCCAACCCATCTGCAACATGACAACCACTTCTTTCTTCTGTGTCGCATATTTCGGCAGCGAATAGAGGTTGACTGGTGGTGCGCTTCAGATATAGTCAGTTTTGAATGTGTTCATCTTGACGAAGTGGTGTTAACATAAAGTAGAACGAGGTAGTCAAAGTTGCTTCCATGATCGCATGAAGAAAGAAACAGCTGGGCTCCACGAACGCGCCACCCCCCCCCCATCTGCTTCCCCCCCACTCTCCCATGACCTCTGAAAAAAGAATTCGACGCTAGCTGCGGTGCGACAACTCAAGAAATTTGCGCATGCCTAGTATCTGAATGCTCGTTCGAACGCGTCAACTCACCTTCAGCGCAGAAGCAGTTTTTCTAGACGTCATCCGCAGACCTGCGGCAGCCGGTGGAAGGCAAACATTAGCTTCGTTTTCAAACTCCGCGCCGTCCTTAAGCAACACAAAACATAAACGATCAAATTTTATGAGCTCAAATGTGCCTATTGTGCTTGCTGTGGCGGTGTTATTTTAACTTCTGCAACAATAAATAAATCATTCATTGCGTGAGCGAAAAGCAAGCACTTTCGCTTTCCCTCACGTTAGTTTGATATTCGACTTCCTCTGAAGCGGCAACGACTGCTCAGCTAAACTCATAAAGCTGGAACCGCATGGCGCGTTTTTCGGGAGCGAAAAACGCGACGGGCGGCAAACGCCCGCGTTGCCGCCGACGCGCGAGTACCCGTATGAAAAAAAGGAGCGGTGCTTTCGCGCCGCGTTTTCCGGCTTGCCAGACAACATAACTCTCAACGACATGTATTGTCTCTGTTACCGCATATATAATATGCCCTTAAACTTACAGAACACTACAATGAAAATAATCTGACTGTAATTAGACAGCGACATTTCTTTCCGAAGTGTATTTATCAAGCTTAATTTCAAGCAGCAATATTGTGTACCTTCCGCATGCTGAGAAGCCGCTGCTTGTTTACAACTTCACATATAAAAAGGCGGGTCGGCCGCTTACTACCGAGCAGAAGAGGCGATTGCTACTTTTAAGGGGGATGCTGATATTGAAGCAAGAAAAAATGCGGGTCAGGAGGCACACGTGGGTGCGGCCTGCCTGGTTGAGAAGAGAGCGAGCACCATCCACTGGTAATATTATTAGCAAATTGTCTTGCCAGTATTAGCGATGAGACGCGACGCTTCTCCACTTTAGTTATTAGGGCCTCGTTGAAGGTTGCTTTGTTCATTTTAGGTGAACACGATGCGCGAACCAGCACGATGCGCGAACGAAATCACGGTAGCACACGTTTACCTTGATGCGCGCAGCCCTTCTGCCGAGAAAAAATATTTCCGTCAAGGAGGTTCCGTCGAGATGCGCAGAGAGCAGGGCCATCTGGTGGCAAAAACAGAACCAAAATGCGACGTGACCAAATGCCACGTGAGTTACCTGAACTCTGATTGGTGGACGCGCCGCGCGCCGCGTTTTTTACTACTCCGAGCAGCAGCACGCGGCGGCGCGATTTTGTGACGGATCATGCTGGGCACGCGTCAAAATGACGCGCGCGTCCCACCATCCGCGCGTCAATCGCGCCTGAAATCGCGCCATGCGGTTCCGCCTTCAGGCTTGTGGCCGGTGACGTTGAGTGTTGTGCACGTTTTACTTATAATTAGTTACAATTTCCGCTTCAACTGAAAGACAGAACATGGTAAACATTGGAATCATTTGAATGTGTAGACTGTCAAGATAAGACTGAGGCAGACGATCTCGGATCAAACTCCGAGATGGCAATGTCGGGGCATCGAAACATTTCGTCTGCTCTGCGGTTGATGGTATGTTTTATAGATCGAGTAAAGACGACAGGTTAGCAATATTCTCTTCCGCAGGAGTCTGATTTTAGGTATTTAAGTATCCTCCCGAAGTCCCGAAAACCATATACTATTTCCACTAATTTTCCTTTTGTGCATTGGTTTTCATGAAAACTTACTCTACCCTACAGTACATTTAATGTGTTCGTATAAAAACAAAACTTAGTTTAGTGCTTCGTTTTCTGTCACTGTCTAGCTGCACTAATAGCAAGCAGAAGTCAGCGCCCCACGTAGCAGCATTCGCGTAGCGAAGCTGAGAAGTCGCGCCGGCCAACAGCCCCCATGCCAGTGCGCGTAGTGGCGGTTGCGAGTACGTGAGCGGCCAATCAAGCGAAGTTTGAGAAGACGCAAAAGGCCGCCTGGGGAAAGGAGGGCGTAGCTGGCAGCTAAATCGAGGGCGAAAGAGAGTAGCATGACGTCAGCGCCGCTTTTGTTTTGTTTGTGATTTACCTTTTAAGCCGTCAACTGCCAGGAGAGGTGTTGGCGCGTATTTTTAGGCCTGGTACAATTGCGCAGCTATTAGAAACTGCCAATGGCAACAATGCGGAGTATCCCCCTCCATCTTTCATTTCACGTCAGTTACGTCATCGCAAGTTATGCCACGTGCAGGTGTGAAAATGAGAGAATCGTTCAAATAAATACTGGTAAAACAACTCCGTTTTCCGCATCCTATCGACACGTTGGCACTGCTCAACATTTATCCGGTGACCGCTTTTCACTTTCTGGCCATTGCTAAAGCTATCTCCCGGCGCAAGACCCGGCTAAATCTGAACTGTCCGTAATCAGACTGCATATGCGCGACGCGAATAGTGTTCTATATTCTACATCGCACGCGAGCACCATCGATAAGACTGGAATCTTCGACGAGTGATGCATGAATATCCGGCGCACTTGACCCGCATTAGACATAACCAGTGCAAAACCAGACATAAAAATTGCCAGTTGGATGTCAGCACAACATCCTTGTCGCTTTATCTTGTGTTCTGTGTCTGCGTTCGCGCTGGTTATATCAATACGGAATACCAACTAGCCTAGGCTCACAACTTGCTTGACCCACAGATCAGATTTTGGCGATCGACGTCTGTCCTGATCTCTGTAGTTCTGCCGTTGTATAGCTTGTTTTGTGGACACATGTTCATCCGATGAAAAGTTGGTTCTGTGACACGCCGTGAAACCCCGCGGTCCGTCTCTTCCCTGTAACTACAAGCTCACCGTATCCTCATCGTTTTTTTTTTATCTGTTGAAATCCTTCTAAACAGTAGCTTGTACATCCCCCACGTCAGGAGAAACTTTGGGTGCTAATGAATTTTAAGAGCGACGAAATACATATAAATTATCAGGTGACCCTTTGAGATGCATCACCACCTCTAGAACACTCCAAATATTGAATTTTTGGCATAGACATTCAGAAAACCGTTGGCTGGTGAAGCATTTCGGAACTGGGTTATTTTGGAAATGGCGTCGCTAACGTGCTTTCCGTACTCAAAAATATTGTGGTCAAAGCACCCTTAAGGAGAGTCATCGTGCGTCGAGGTATGTGGATTACTTCTTCCCGTGGCACAGCTGGTATAAAGACCGCCTGCTTGTTGCATTCCAACACGTTCTTCGTGAGGAAGATCGACGCCAGCTCTTGGCTTTCGAATTATGCTTGAAGTCCGAGAGCAGGAGCACCTGTGGAGACTCGCGCCCAGGTAGACAAAGCTCACTGGTTACCTCCTGTCCTACTGTTCAATAGTTGCACCCATTAGCCAATGCCTCCGTGCCCCATGGCACCAGCCGGGCACTGGCAGTACTACCAGCGCCTCAAGCGAGCGAAACATCGGACTATGTAGCGGTTCATTTGTCATTCGCGCCTAGAGGGCTCTTACGTCCCCCAAAAATTGCGTTGTCATGTGACTCATCTTAAATGAACCCTTTCTACATATGTAATATAGCTTGGTTATATTTAGAATCCTAAGTAAGTTTACCAATTAGCACAGTCCACAAAACCAAGTCTGGTTCTCCCAATTGACATTGATTTTAAGATTATTTATTAGGTAGGCACAAAAATTTACAATGACCTTCCAGGCCTTTCCGGAAGCTTCCTATGAAATAATTCGTATTAAAACCTATGGTCCTGTTCATGCCTTTCTTGTTCTTATGCTCGTCCGGCGTCAGTGCCTTACTTTTGCTGACACCTGCTTCTTTTTTGAATAGCATGGTTTGTCATGTGTCTTAATATTGTTCAAAACATGCCTGCGAATATTTTTTGAGATGAAGCTGCATGAATGGCTTGTTGAACTTATAGTCAATAAACACCTGATCGTAGCCTAAGACTGCCTAAATACGAAAGCTGAAATCATTATGCAAGTCAAGTTTTCGATTTCATGTGCCATCAGCTGTGACGTCGAAAGGGAGAAAGCTGAGCCTCAGTAGAGTGTAGATAATTGGTAAAAATGGTTTTCGTCCTCCTCTCTCTGCATCCTTTAACCCCTACGTGAGAAAAGTACCTATTGAGATAACAACTGTGATCGCGGAATCAGAAACATTCTGTATATTTACAGAATACCATCAGCTAGAAGGATCCACTTAAATTCGCAGACGCAAAATAGAGGTAATGTACCTGCTTTCGTGAAGCATTTAAGCAAGTGTGAAAGCAGGAAATTGTGTCTAACTACATGAATTGTTTAAAAGTGGGATTTTCCTTCAGGCCTGTTGAAAAAGAAGATGTATTGCATATGGCCGAATTGCACCACTGTTTCCAGTGAGTGTCCAAAAGGTTCGCTGGTTGTGAACCGCGTCAAAATAAAATTATGCAGATTCCACGCACAGTGGGAATCGATCTGAGCGAAGCTTTCAGTGCTGTTTGCGTTAGTTCACGATAATTGGCGGTGATGGTGAAGGCGAATGTTTAATTGTCCAACCTTTTGCCAACACTAGAGTCGTGGGTTGATGTTAATATTTACCTTCCGAGCACTGCTAATATTTCTCTGCGTAGTACACAAAACGCAAAGGGAGATCTGTTTGCTTTAGGTGTAGTCGTGTGCCATATTTCATGACGTCTGAGAGGGTTGGGCATTGTGATTGCCTACGATTGTACATGGCATTGTGGCAGGAGCCTTAAACTTGAATTTGATTATGGGGCTGTGTGTGCCAAACCACAATCTTATTATGCAGCAAGCTGTAGTGGCGCACACCGGATTAATTTTGGCACCCTGATGCACTGATGCAAATCACCCAGACGCAAATCAAAGTGCATGGGCATTTTTATTTCCTCCAATGCGGCTGCCTCGGTCAAATACGCAACCTCGAACAATGTCATAGCCGCAACGCTATCGCCGCGTGCATAAAAATGTTGGTATGACTTGCGACCGCTTCCGTTGCGTCGCCTCGACCCTGCGGTGCACTTTGATGCACTAGACATATCTGCATGGTTTGTTTTTCATTATTAGCAGAAAGGCCCCGTACCGTCCCTCGAACTGAAGTTTATCCAGCGTTTCTTTGCCGTCTCACGTTACCTTTTCCCTATCCTCCCCCCCCCCCTTGTATTTGTAGGGAACTGTGACCGAAAAGTAGCAAGGCTGTTATTCACTCATTTCGCGACTGCATCAGTTACACCCACTCTCTGCCTTCTGTTCCCACTCCTCTCTTCCATTATATTTATCTACCCTCTGGACTTACACGTTGGTAGAAAGGTGAATGCTTGCGAGGGGGGACGGATAATTGCAGCTGTCAAGAGGCTAATGTGGTGACGTCTCGAAAGTTTCAAAGGGCATTGTGCACATTCGGCGCGGTGCGGTCTCAACGAGTTCGTCGAGTCTCTTGCCTGCCACGATTCTTCCATGTATATACACATTTTTACCCACTCCCCGGCAGTGGCAGCCGCAGCAGCAGCAGCAGCAGCAGCAGTCGGAAATTCGAAAGAAAAGACTGAGAAAGCTTCGCTTTCAACCTCACAGAAACAGAAATTTGTATTTTGTACTACACCACGTGTGTTTTTTGGGTAAAGGCAGCAATTGGTATACCACCTGAATACCAGTAAGTCCCGCATACCGTAAGCTGCTAAAATGAAGAAACAGATGACATATCACACAATGTGAGGTGAATAAAAGCACGCATTTATTGGTCCCTAAACGACACATTCGATAACAAATGCAACAATGAATGAAGTAATAAAGTAAAAGTTCATGTGACCATTTTCACTTCCGCGCTCTGGCGACACGTGCAACGTTCGATGCCTTTCGAGTCCTGTCATTCGCATTCGATAGATTGTTCATTTCTAGTTGCACAAGTCGTAGGCCATTGCCATGATCTGCTCCATGAACCCGTCATTCACGGTAGAATGGTGACACGTTCCGGGACTGTTGGCACAGGACGCCAAGCCGCGGTTGACGCCCAGCTTGTGCTCACGTGACAACGTGTTGGCGCCTCCTCTGATGCTTCCTCCAACAGCTGCGTCGCTGATACTGCGGCGTCGCTTGAAGCGCTTAAGAGGAACACCTGCGCATAGCACAATCAATGGAATGCCGCTGGTTAGGCTTCCCGACGATACGAATTTTAGAAATCAAGGCAGTAACATATATCCCGCAAGATCACAGGAATTGCGCAAAAAGTAGCAAGAAACAATACAGAGGAAACACACTTATCATCCGAAGTAAGTTTCTATCGCGGTCAAGATGAGGGCCCGGTGCATTAGGGAGCAAGTCACGAAATATTTTATATTCTCCTTAGCTGTCTAATTAGACATGCTAATTACCACACTTCGCAAGGATTGAGAATAGCAAGAAAACTACATTTAGAAAGTTCTCGACAGTTCTAAAGACCTTTTTTTTTCAATAGCTTCTGTCTTCGTACTTGTTACGTAAACAATTTTTTCACCGTCTACGCTAACTGCGCTGTTCGCCCACATGCATTACGCTTGATAGAGAGAGAGATTGAACTGAAGCTCTTTATCTACATACAGGCCGTGCTGCCGAGGTATAAACACGCGGCTTCATGCCATTCTGCCTAGGGAACGGGAAAAACTAAAAATATGATTTCGGTATTTACACGCGAGGCAAAGGGGACGGGTGTTTATCTAAACATGCTGTAGCTTGCAAATGACGTCGTTGTCATCAAGGAATATAAAAAGATATTTTAAAGCTTGCCTTTGATTTGCAGTGAAAGGCATATAACCTATTTAGTTCCTAAATCTAGTGATTCTCGGGAAACAGAGGACATTCCAACAAAATTGCACGTTCTCTCGTCTCTGTGATTTAGACATTCCAATAAAATGTGTTACACAGTTTCGTGTGCACCGCAGTTATCACAATACGGGATGGTGGGCAGTCCAAGCTTTTGCAGGTAGTTATTTATTGGTGAACGCGGCATTCAGATGAAGTCGATGATATAAAATCTCGAGACGACGGGGAAGCTGGTGTGTAAGTCTAGATTTTGGGACGACATCTATTCAGGTGAAAAATGAATTTGTAAGCGAATGGCTCCATAGATTATTCCTCTCCGCGTTGGAATATTTCTTTGTCATTGCTGATGCACTGTTTTCTACAAAAAAGTTTTTCTAAGGAATTCCCTCCATCCAGCTAGGTGAGCCATGTCATTTCCGCATGAGCCACAGTGTGCACAATGCGGCTGGAATAATATAGTGTGGCCAGCGACAGCGGCCTTACGATAAAATAACTATTACCACGGGTCAGTGGATGTTGGTTACGCTTCCTGTTCATATCGCACATAATCTTTAGCACTGTTTCTTGAGTCCGGAAAGATGACTCTTCGTGCTGGTTTATTATTGAGTTTAGCCAGAAACTTTCATTGATGAAGTTCTCGAGCGTTATAGAGAACGTTTTTTTTTCCAGAACGACCATCTTCGTACTTCGCAAAAGAACATTTTTTCTCTCTTTAGGCCAACTGCATAGTTCTTCCATACGCAGCAGATTTCAGAGCACTAGAATCACGGTTCAGAAGCTGGAATATATTCCGACTTTCTTGTAAAGGCATCCGGCTGTAGCGCGTTCAAGAAAAAAATAACGGCCCTTTCGCGCTAGCAAAGCTTCGTAGCGGGGCGAAAAAGGTATCAAAAAGCAGGGGGTATGAGAAAGAGTTATCAAGATATAGTCAAGACAAAAGAGAAAACAAAAACGAGTAGCAGAATCTGGAAAATCAAAGGTTCGTGAATAATTAGCCCCCATATATATAAAAAAAAAATTTCCAAATTACGGTAAATCTCTGTAAAGGATGCACCACCGTAGATATAGGTATGCAGAGGCAAAGCCGCCTCAGAGCACGCTTTTGGGAAATGGAGAAACTCGCATGTACTAAGTAGGGGACGAATAACGTCAAACTACTCGAATCTCTTCTTATTCCAAGCTCCTCCCGTCAAATTTAGGTAACCACCAACGCAAGCATCGGGTGGTAACCCACAGCCTTGCTTGAAAAGCCCAGTCAAATGCGCTCCTCCTTAGTAGAAGCTTTCTTTTTCTTTGAAAGCCAATAGCAATACCTACTCTGACCAGATTTTCTTGTCAATTTGGCTGACAAGATTCGAGGAGCTCGCTCAAGTGGAGAGGGTTTTGATGGGGCCTAGAAAGCAAAGTGAAAGTAGGTAACCGGATAAGTGGGTTGGTGTCGGCGTCTGCGATTTACCCGCTTCCGGTTGCTTAGCTAGCGTTGGCTGGTCGAAAATCGCGGCGGCGTGCAACGGAACGTTGCAAATGTCGACAAAACGGACCCTCACCAAGAACACTTCGGAAAAGGATCTCGCATACGTGCCTAAAGGTCTCCATAATAATAATCTGCCACGGGAAAATGTTCTTATACGCAAATAAATACATGCACGAAGGCCGCTACGAGTACGTAGTGCCGGAGTGGTGAGCGGGCAGCCATCTTCTATTTCTTGCGGAACGGGGTGGTTTCCGGCTATCCTAAAAAAAAATAATTTTTCTTCAGCATAATAATGGGTCTTGAACACGTACACGTCACTGCGACGTGGCAGGTTTTCGCAGTTTTGTGACATCGCGTGAAATGCAGGCGAAGTGGGTGCCGCCCGAAAACGTTTGATGAATGGCAGAGTATCATGTCGAA
The DNA here is from genome assembly GCF_050947875.1 of Dermacentor variabilis. NCBI lineage: Eukaryota > Metazoa > Arthropoda > Arachnida > Ixodida > Ixodidae > Dermacentor > Dermacentor variabilis. The sequence goes on from NC_134570.1 coordinate 119,849,088, forward strand.
AAAGGCCCCCCGTCGCATGATAAATAAATATTTTTATATCGTTCGGTCTCATCATGCAAAATCAGTGCGCGCACATCATATCAGATTTGCTATTTTCGCAGTTTCCGTGACGTAGCGTGAGAGGCAGGCGAAGTGGGGGGTGGTTGAAAATTTTTGGACAAATCATGGAAGACTCATTGCCGGATGGCAATAAAAACGTTTTGAATAGCTTTACCTTATAGTGTCCCAGGGCTCTCCCGAGACTATGCTGCCCGGAAGGTGGCTTTTATTGTACCCACCAGAAGCGAGATCACGTGGCAAAGTGTGCAAATCTAGGAGTACGGGCGTATTTAGGGTCAATATAGTCGAAACTTATCCTCATGGCAGCACAGGCTGCACTATTTCCGTGATCAGCTCACGTGACTTCTCGATCGAAAAAAGAAACCGTGAACGAAGCGCCGGGTCAGTTGGAGACACGGTCGATGTAATTGCGCGTAACAGGCGATGCAAATGAGGTACGACTAAATAAGTAATGACCATGAAAAAGGTACAGAATAGAGAGATATTATGAACGCTTCATCTTATTAGGCAACCTCGTAAATAAACGTTTTCTTCTTTAGCGTAAAGATTGTTTACCCTATCTTTTTCATATTTCACAGTCCTTCCTTAGGACGCGTAAGAAATTAAGGCTTACCAAGTAAAACAGGGGGAAGGCGGGACATGCAAACTAAAGGCGATGAGCAAATCGAGAACAAGGTGAAAGCGGGAGCCAACGTTTGGAGAAGTGGAGTTGTCTTCTTCAAGACCACATATGATTTCCTGGGCACAGTATATATAGGTAACGTTCTTCCAAAGGTAAGAGGGGGCAAGACTGGTAGATACGACAACAAGCGAAGGCATGCTAACGACGAGGGTGTAGAATTGAGAATAATGGAGTTAGTTCTGTGCACATGGCCGGTGGCACGGGCATCTGTCAGGCACATGTAAATGGTCGTGTGCCAATGGCGTGCACAGCACACTTCTAATACCTGCTTCGCTGGTGGTCATGGACTGTCGTGTCTTGTCGGCGGCTTTGATTATAATGTACCAAATAGGGTCACTCAAGATATGCGCAACGCAAATCTTACGCGGTAATAAGTTCAAATTTCTTCGAAAAACTTATGTTGGCGTACATGCAATAAGTACACGATTTAAAATGTTCAATAATGATTACAAAGCTAATTATTAGGAATTACACAAAAACAATGCACACCTAATGAAGGCTGGTGCGAACAAAATACGGTTGGTTTTATCAGCATCCAAGGCGACGTATTTTTCTTAAAACATGATACATGGTAACTGCAATATCCTGTACATGACTTGCACGTCTGTCAACTAATTACAATACACGCGAATAGACGAAGCACAAAAGAAGCCTACAGCAGTAAGAAAAACCGCCATAAACGCATAAATGCAAAAAAAAAGACAATCTCCACCCCGATAGACAGTGCGCTTCTGGGCTTCATGTACTGACGAAGAGCAGGGTTCGAGGACAGCGTCACCGTGTGCAGCCACTGTAGCACCTGTAGCCAGGATGACAGCATCTCGTGCAGCCAGCTCCACTCTCCTTGGGCACACCACGTGGCCACTGGGCAGGGTGAAACGCACAGGCTTTGATTTTCGAGTGGACGTCGGATGGCGAGTGGTGGCCACACAGCCAAATGCTGGTTACCGGTTCGAGTTCAGCTGGCATGGCTCGTTTTCTCGGTGCATCGACTGCGATGCACGTCCGCAGAGAGCGAAGTCAGGCGCAGAATAAAATTTGGTTGCTCGCAAGGCAGCAGGTGTTTTTTACCTTTCGCTCTCTTACTCCACCAACCAACCGGAGGGTCGGTTAATAATTGTCCGTGCAAGGTCAAAGTATCTCAGTCTCCGCCCATATTGGTGCAGCTCCCGCCCACACGGGCTGGATCTGAGACATTTGAACATAAAATGATGAAGTAATTGCGCATTTATAATGCAAAATATTTGGAATAGTTTTACGTCATCAGCCCCAGACATTCCCGCCAGTGCCGACGGTAGCAACACGAAAGCCGGAAAATTACAACCACATCATGGCGCTCTCCAAACGAAGCCACAGGTACAGGCTGACCAGGAAGGAGGCTTCTTTGTGCTCCCACAAAGAATTTAGAAGGAAAATGCCTGCCAAGCTGTGGAAAGGAGTTTCGCCACGTCTAGCCTCAAGCCTACTAGAGTGAAATCACAGCGTGTGTCCCACTGCAAGGAACCGAACTAGGAAAGATAGCAGGTGCCATAAGTGCAAAAATAAGTCTGAGCGTGTTTTTTACCGCCAAGAGCCGCAAAGCAGAGGTTCCTTTCCGCTGCATCGTGAGCAAACGCGAATCTTGGCAACGTCATGTTAGCCAGTTTCTCTTAAAGCGTTTGAGTTCACTTAATATAGAAGCTTCTTTAGAAACAAAAAACTCCGATGATGTGGTAAGATTCTTGCAGTCCTGCGGTACCATAGCTAATTTTTCTCGCTCGATGTTAAGGATCTTTTTTAGTGTACCTCACACAAGGAGCTCTTTTTAGCTATTAAATCATGTATTGAAAAGAAAGGCTGTGTTCCGTTTTGGAATTCGGTGGGCAGGTCAGTTCAAAATTTCTTTAGGCTTTTCAATTTTAGCTTAGTTCCACACTAGTTCAGTTTGAAGATAGGCATCTGTATAGGGTCCTGTGTTGCCCCAATCTTCAGCAATATTTTTCTCTCAGTCATTGATAGCGTTTTGAACAGCATGCTTGACAAAACAAAGCTTTTGAATGTATTTAGATACGTAGATGATTTCCTAATTGTGTTAAACACAAAGGATCCATCAGACCATCAAGAAACTGTCAAAGAGATGCTAGAGTATCTTAGAAAATATGGCCATGGTTTGGAATACACCTTTGAACTACCAAAAAACAATAAGTTACAGTTTTTGGACCTGGAGCCCAAACTTGGAGCAGAAGTGCACTGGAAGTACCACCGCCGAGCGCAAAAAGAGCTCTTGTCTTATTAGTCAGCCCACCCTAAGACCGTGAAAATTGCGATAGCCACAACACCATTGGAATCGGCTGCCAGGAAATAATGTAAGCATGGTATACGAAGCAGCTTCTAACTGCAGATTTAAAGGCTAAGAGACGCAGGGTTCCCACAGACAGTTTTAACTTCAGTAGTAGAGTCCCTGCTCCAGAAGATAAAAGGGAAAGGAAGACAAAACACGCAAGAACAAACCAGGAGATTAAGACCCGTAGTCATACCATACTCTCAGCGCGTTGCTCACAAACTGAAAAAGGTCGCGAGTAAATTCAAAGTCCCGGTTGTTTTCTCAGCCCCTTCAAATCTTGCAACATTGTGCGCTCGCGTTAACAACCAAAAAAACAAAATGCGCGACCTGCGGAACCCAGCACGCCGATGCACTTGTCAGTTGCAAGGAAGGGGTGGTTTATCAAATTGCGCTCTCATGCAAGAAGGTTTACATTGGACAAACGGGGCGATGTTTAAATGAAAGACTAGAAGAACATGAACGCTCAGATAAAAAAAGGAAACTGGCTCCAATATGGCCATCCATTGTAAAGAGTGCGGGTGCCATCCTCGCATAAGAGACACCGTTGTTCTGAACAGAAGTCGAGACAGCGTTGCCCGTGAGCTGAAGGAAGCCTTCCACCTTAAAAGGAAGGGCCTGGGATGCGTCAGCGAACCGTGAAGAATACTGTATAGACGTGAAATGTCCTTTTAAGAACCCCTTAGTTAGAACTTAGCACGTTGGTTCGCCGCCTGCGCTTGGTGAAAAATCTTAATATTTTAGTTTCTAATGGGGTACACCGTTACAACGGTGTTTTGTGTATCGCGCAACCATTATAATTTATGGTGCTTTGGCCCCATACACCACGTGCTATTGTTGCGAACGTTATCTTTTATTCGAGTTTCGTCATCTTTTACAATCGTTTGATCGCCTTTTGCCTGGTTACCATGTAATTTTCGACAACGTGTGAGTTCTGCTGCCACTATTGCATATATATTATCTGTTTCATTCAATAAAGCATCAGTTGTTAGTAAGCGCTCGTCCGTGTCTCTTCTTGTATCGTCTGTTTGGCGCTTTAGTATTTCATTAACATGCACCAACCAGCCCAACAAAAGGTTCTGGTTGAACGCATAAATAGTCACGTTTGAAAATGAGACTAAACCACGCTCGAACCTTTGATCTGTCATAACTGAATTGATGTCTCTCAAAGAAGGGTTAACGTCCCAGCTGCAAATTGACTTGCCGCACTTTGCTTTGTTCCCTATGTCCAGTGCGTTTCACTCGCACAACGTGGGGCGCCATTTCAGCATAGCACTTTTTTTTCTCGAATGTTGTTACTCCTAAGAATAAACGTCCACGAAAACAAACTTTTTGAAATTGTTTTTGCGTCACTTGTGACATCGCGCCCATGACCGTCAAGAAAGGTGTCTTTTTCCCTCGTCGCTCAGTTACAGGACCCCACGGTGGCTTTTCCGTTATACACTGCAGCAATCCCTATGCCAATTGGCGAAAAAAGCACGAAGACGCATGAGCTCTGAGCTAATTGTGGAAGGGGGGCCGAGAGAAGCACATTTATCTACACCCTGTAGGCTTCTTTAAAAGTGTCGTAAAAGCAATTACGGAAGGAATCTAGCTCCCTTAAACGTGAATCATCAGGAACTATAGATAAGTGCTGTAAAATTACATATATAACATGCCATAGCTCTGACGATTGCGTTGGAACAAGTCACAAGCAGGGAAATAAATGTCTTCATTTTCTAGTAAACACTCGCACTTCTAGAGTATAAGGATATCTCAATTGAGCCTAAAGTGAATCGTCCCAATTTTCTCGAACAGAAGAAGCCTTATGAGTGGACAAACAACGTGGACAACTGAGTGATTGGCTGCAGCTGTTATGAGAAAGAAACCGTAGGCCGGTGCCACGCCACCACTGACGACTAAGCGCATAAGCGAGATTGTGTATACGTCAATACAAGGTATCAATGGCAGTGCCGCACTTCGCATTTCCGTCTCAGGTTTCTTTGTTTTTTCGTTTTCCGCAGCACCATACCCTATTCTGAGGCTTCTCATTTCACCTTGCTTTTGTTCTTGACACCGGTTCTCGGAGTTCGGCGCGGAGATCTGGATGCAAATGAATTTACATCATCGACTGACCATGCGGCCGATTTCATGCACAACCGCTAGCCATTTCTCACTTGTTTGCAACCTTCACATTAACTGAATAGTGCTGTGAACATTCGCTGCGCCGTATGTCACCTCGGATGCTAAGTCCGGTCGTTATCTGGGCATACATGTTCAGATTGATGCTGAATATTGAAGGATGAAGGCCTAGCTTAGGGTCTCACACAGGCAGCTCGCGATGTCAACACAACGTAATGACGGCGCCATCTGTAACTGCAACGGCAAACCACCAACATGTCGGATTATTGCACGTAGTGAAATATGGTGCGGCAGAAGCATCTTTCCTAGCGGACTTCCGCTATAAAAAGTGCTATAAGGCCTTAACGGCAAGGTTGTTACCAATCAGATAAGAAAACTGATTTAAGGCTGTAAACGTTTTTACAGTGTAGTTGGCTCTCACGTATTTTATATTTCGCCGGCTTTCTTTACGGGGCATAAAGAATTACTGCGTGCCAAAATAGGCAGTTGAAGCTGCTGAGAGGGATGTTCCACAGAAACCTATTCAGTTTACTCATTGCAACTTTTCTGCCTAAGGAATATTTCGCGATTCAGTTAATCAGCCTAGAATAATTATGCTATTACACAAAACACTCCTCCATTTTTACTTCCTTCACATCATAGCCAAACACACGGATTCATTCGTGCATTCCAATAGTACAGCTGTCTGTTTTTAAAGGTTCGCTTAATTTAGCACAACCTGTTTAAAAAATGCCGACGCGAAGGGTCGCATCTCCGTCGCAGCAGTACACGGATTAAGCACACTGCCATATCAAAGCTACGAAATGTTGTATCGCAAGGAATAAACTTCAACTTATTGCGAACCATAATATGTTGGAACGACATGGAAGAAATTCATCATGTGATACTTCTGAAATAACTCTTCTATTACAGATTGGACTTTGTTCTCCCTTGTTGTGAAACAAGTACTGCAGCGTCCTACAAGCAGAGAGCTTTCTTTTTCTCCTGGTAATATTTCGCGGGATTATTTTAAACGCTGCGAAAGGCGCGCCGCAAGCATGCGCACCGTGAATAATTGATATGGATGTATTCGATTATGTACTGAACATGGTGTTCACATATCGGCACTAATCACATTCATTTCGAAGTTCAATAATTATTTGTTATTTATTATTCGGAAGCAATACAAAGATACTCGACGCACCAAGACGCTGCTGAGAACAAAATGCTACTGCTTTTATCGCCATTGAGTTTGAACCATTCTTCATAAAACATGACAGCTCATGATGTCTCAGTTACAAACTGGCTGGCGGTTGTCACTTGGTGGCTTTTGTGTTGGGCTGCTAAGAGTATGGAATCCACGTGTAGCAACAAATTATATACACATGAATAAAGTAAGCACTAAAATGCCCCCACTAGTAGAAAATGAAGACATCCGTTGAAACTAGGGAATGCTCACCACCACGGCAGGCAATGCACTCCTGGCCTGCGGTTTCTGACGAAGAACACTTCACGTCTGGCAGCTGCAGCGACAATTTGCGCCTGCTCGCAGAGCTTGAGATACCCGTGAAAAAGCTGAGGCTGTGGCCAAACGCGATCCCGACCGTGGTCGCACACGGTCCCATCCGGTAGAAAGCGCCCCGTCCAAACTTAAGCCTTGCTATATGTGTTATGGCTGTCGGGTGCAATAAGCAATTTGAAGTGAAGGTTCAGCCAAAGCGTACATCGCGCCAAATCTTTGCGCCGCGGACACATGTGCGCGGGCATTTGTTTGCATATGCTGCCCGCACGTGCAGTGAAAGAAAAAAGAACTGGTTGAAAAGAATTTTGTTTAGTATGGATCCTGGAAGAATGCATGCCCACAAACAATCTACACGCGCAACAATTTACATTGTGCGAAGTAACACCAGACTTCGCCTCCCGTGAACGGGTGGCTAAGGAGTGCGCAACGCATGAAATATCGAGATTGGGAAAAGCCGCCAGCAGCATTTAGCAGAACACCAATGTCGCCATCTATGCTGACCACTAATACAAGGCGGTCTTTGTCAGTGGCCTCTGAGATTTGCGCAAGCCAGCCGGCGCGGGCGAATCTCGGAGGCTGTGTTTTGTTACTTGTGCTACGGGCGATGAGGTCGAAGTCAAAATGCGCAGCGTATACTACGCCTTCGCTGCATGTGCTCGTCAAACATTCCTGGCTTGCTTCATCACGTGAAGTCGGCAGTGTCGAAGACATCGCACGCGAACTCTGGAGAAAATACGGTAATACTAGGCCCCAACCTCACATGGCGGGTTGGCCAATTTTGTAGCAGACGATGGCTCGGTTCCATGCTGCCTATGACGTCGCACATGGCTTGGAAGTATGGCGGTGGGTGCTGGAGGGCGGGGCTTAGAGCCTCGAGTTCGAGCTCATATTTTGAACAGAAATGTGCTTTTAGTGCTTAGTTTTTATGCGTGTATAGCCATAAGAAACGATCTGCTATAATTTCTCGCAAGAAACCACAATAGGTTGAGTCACCGTGTCATGCCCCCTTTAATCTATTTTATTATGGGGCTGTACCTGCCAAAACCACATCGAAATGATGAGCAGGCCGAAGTCGAGCACTCCGTATTAATTTGGCACTGTAGTATTCTTTAACGTGGCTCTTAATCAAAGTGCTTAAGCGTTTTCTATTCACCCCACCCCCGTCAAGATGCAGATGCCTGGGTCAAATCCGCGACCTCGAGCAAGCCCATAGCCGCAACGCTATCGCAGTGCGCACAAAAGTGTTGATTTGTCACGTGCCCGTTTCCTTTGTATCGCCTAGACCCTGAAGTGCGCTTTATTTAATGCGGCTCAGCTTCTGCACGCGCTGCGTAAGTTGTCCGCTAGACATATTTCGATGGTTTTATTTTTCGTAAATAGCAGAAACGCACCGCACAGTACCTTGAGATGTAGTTTTTGTAGCGTTTCCTTGCCTTCACACGTCACCTTTTCCCTCACCCCTCCCTTGTATGGCAGCTGCGATCCAAGAGTGGCAAGGCTGTTATTCACTCATTTCGCGATTGTCTCAATTCAATTCATATTCTGGTAGAAATGGGCGCACGTTGGAAGAAATGTAAGCGTTTGAGGGGGCCACGGATAACTACAGCTGTCAAGAACCTAATGTCATGTGGACCCAGGAGCTCCAGAGAGCGTTGTGCACATTCTATTTGGTGCGATCCAAACGAGTTCCTCGCGTCTCGTCCCTGCCATGCTTCTTTCATGTATATACACGCTCTGAACAATTGCACGCGGCGGTGGTTCGACAGCAGCAGGCACAGCACCAGGAGCAGTGGGAAAGTCGAACGAAAAGGCAAAGAAAGATTCCCTTTAAAACTTTCATAATACCAAAGTGGTATTTCCTTATAGAAGATGTGTGTTTCTTGGGTAATGGCAGCAAATAGTATACCACCCAAAGTCGAGCAAGTCCTGCATAGTGTAAACTGCTAAAATGAAGAAACAAAAACCATATCACACGATGTAAGGTGAATAAAAGCATGAATTTATTGGCCGCTACACAACACGTTCTTCAAGAAATGCAACAATAAATGAACGAATACAACAAAAGGTTATGTGAGCGTTTTCGCGCCACCGCTCTAGTCCCAAGTGCAACAGTGGATGCCTTTGAGTCCTGTCATTGGCGGAAGAGATAATGTTCATTTCTTGTCGCACTAATCATCGGCCATTGCCATGATCTCATTCATGAAGCCGTCATCCACGGTAGAAGAGTCGAACGTTCTGACGCCGTTGGCACACGACAACAGGCCGCGGTTGACGTCGAGCTTGTACTCCTGTGACGATGTCTCGGGGTCACCTCTGATGCTTTCTCCATCAGCAGCGTCACTGATACAGCGGTACCCCTTGCAGCGCTTTAGAGGGACACCTGCGCATAGAACAAAAATGGAAGGCCGTTGGTTAGGCTTGTCAAAGATACGAATTTTCGCGGTAGAAATGCGTGCTCGGCATCTTAAGGAGCGAGTTACGAAGTATGTTATATGCTCCTAAACTCCTTAATTAGTCATGCTAATTACCACACTTCACAAGTGTTCACAATAGGGAGAAATCTACATTGAGAAAGTTCTCGAGCGTTCTGAAGAACATTATGTTTTCTAGAGCTTCTGTCTTCGTTGTTGTTACGCAAACGATTTTTTTCTCCATCTACGCTAACGGCGCTGCTCGTCCGTATGCGTTACGCTTGATAGAGAGAGAGACGTGAATCTCTTTATTCAAGTAAACATAATTCTGCCTCTTAATAAACATGCTCCTCCATGCCATTCTACCTATGCAAGGGGGAAAAAGGCAGAATATGGTCTTAGTATTTACAAGTGATGCAAAAGGGACAGCTGTTTGTAAAAACATGCTTTAGCTAGAAAATTAAGCTGTTGCCTTCAAAGAACATGAAAAGAAATTTTAAAGCTTGCCCTTGCTTTGCAGTGAAAGTCAAATGTTCGATTTATCTTCCTAAAATTAGTGATCCTTGGAAAAGAGAGTCTATTTCTACGATATAGCACGTTCTCTCGCCTCAGTAATCTCGACATTCCAAGAAAGTGTCTTACATAGTGTCGGATGCACCACTGTTATCACAATGCAGCATAGCGGTCAGTCCAAGGTGACGCTCGTAGATACCTATTGGTGAACGCGGCTTTGAGATAAAGTCGACGATATAAAAGCTCGAGATGACGGGGAAGCTGATGTGAAAGTCTGCATTTTCGGAGGACTTCAATTGAGGGGAGAAATCAATGTTGAAGCGCCACACACCACAGATTACTCTTCTCCGCATGGGAACATTTGAACATGCACCGAATTCTGGTTAAATATTTTCTACCGCAATTTCTTAAATGCAGGCCTCTGGGGTGCGCTAGGGCAGCCTTTTCGCTTTCTCAAATGCAGCAGTGTGCATGACTTCGCACGAGTACTATAGTGTTGCCAGCGACAGTGGCCTTACGATGAAATAAAATATTATCTCGGGTCACTGGACGTTGCTTACGGTTCCTGTAGATATCGCACATGATCTTTAGCACTGTTTTTTACGCTGTAAATATGACGCATCGTGCGGGTGTATTGACTGAGATTACAGAGAAACTTCCATTGATGATGATCTCGAGCGTTCTAGAGAAGGTTTTTTGCAGAGCGACCATCTTCGCAATTGGCACGTGAGCATTTTTTTCTCTATTTAGGCTCACAGCATTGTTCGTCCCTACGCGGCACATTTCAAAGCACTAGATTCACGGTTCAGAAGCTGGCCGATATCCCAACTTTCTTTTCAGACATCTAACTGTAACAATCCATGGTAGAGTATATAAGCGCGACTGTACGAAGACGTAGGAAGAAGCGGATACACAGACACAGCGCTTCACATTCAACTATAAATTTCTTCTTCGCACGCACCGTTAACTATATACTGTACGAGCGCAAACAAACGAAACAGCAAGAAAGAACATTCAATGATGAATTTCGAGAAACCGTACACGTGTGCAAGGCATGGGCAAAAGATTAGACCACTGCAGTACATGTTTGCCCCATGCCTTGCACACGTGTACGGTTTATCGAAATTCATCATTGAATGTTCTTTCTTGCTGTTACGATTGTTTTGCGATCCGTTTGTTACTCCGCTTTGGAGGGTAGCGCTGCTGCCCTCCAAAACGGCGCTTCAAAAGTATTGCATCGATAGGACAGGTTGTAAATGTTGCCATGTTCGAGAAAGTCCCACTAGCGGCATGCCTCGCTTCAGTGCAAACCTTTTGTGAGAACGCTAAACAGACAAGCAAAACTAAAACACAAAAAAATACACGTTAGGTACACATTCGTACTTAATACGAATCCCAACGTGGAGTGAAAAAATTTCACGAGAAATGCTTTGCATGTAAATGTTGCAGTACAGAATATGTTTAGTTCAAAATAGAAATTCCAGCGCTTACGCTAAATACGCACAAATTAACGGCACACCTAATTGAAGTCGGCACTGCGGCGGCAAGCAAGTGGGAAGCTTTATTTTATTTTTCAGATATTTCGGCGGCTTTCGTTATAATGTTGCATAAAAGCACAAACGAAGTGTACGCGTCACAAAAGTCAGGGTATGACGTGGTAGTTCTGCGGAAACCCGCAAAGTGGAGAGAAGGAATGAATGAAGAGAAAATCAGACATCCACCCGTTCGTTGAATTGCTAGAAAGGAAAGCCATACGGGTTCCTCGAAACAAAAGCCTCATAGTTGAGGCTTTAGTGCCGGAAGTGCGGGACCAGAATGAATTTTTCTTCAACTATGAGGCTTTTCTTTCGAGGAACCCGTGCGGGTTTCCTTTCTAGCAATTGCTACGAACGGGTGGATGTCTGATTTTCCTTTTATTTAAAAGTCGCGGTAATATGTTCAAATCCCTTCTGAAGTGTTATGTTGCCATACCTGCTGTAAATATATTATTTAAATTCTTCAATATTGATGGCGAACCTAATAATTAGGAAGTACACAAAAAATAATGGGCACATTTTCCAGGCTGCTGCGAAGGAAATAAGGTTGTTTTATCTGCAACGAAGGCGAGGTATCTTTCTTAAAACACGATACATGGTAACTGAGACATCCTGTACATGACTTCCACGTCTGGCAACAAATTCGAGAACATGCGAACAAGACGAGCACTTAAGAAGCCTGCGGCTGTAGAAAAAACCGTCATACACCCCGAAATTCATAAAAACAAGAGCACTCACCACCACGATAGACGATGCGCTTCTGGGCGGGGGGTCCTGACGAAGGGCCGGGCTCTGCAACAGCGTCACCGCCTGCAGCCCGCTTGGACGCCACTGCAGCGCCTGTAGCCAGGATGACATTATCGCGGGCAGCCAGCTCCACTCTCCTTGGGCACACCACGCGGCCACTCGGCAAGGTGAAACGCACTCGCTTTGGTTTTCGAGTGGACGTCGGTTGGCAAGTAGGGGCTACACAGGCCATGGCGGCTGCCGGTTCCACTTCAGCTGGCATGGTTCCTTTGCTCGGTGCAGCGACTTCGATGCACGTCTGCACGGAACGCAGTCAGGCGCAGAATAAAATTTTGGTCACTCGCAAGGCAACGCGTGTCTTTCCCTTTCCCTCTCCCACTCCACCAACCAATCAGGTGGTTGGCTAGGAAGCGTCCGTGGAAGGTCAAAGTACCTCAGGCCCCGCCCATAGTCATTTCGCGCCCACCCACATGGGCTGGATCCGACACATTCTAACATAAAACGGAGGAGTAATTGCGCATTTGTAATACAAAAAAACTATGAATATTTTTACCTTGGCCCGGCCCAGACATTCCCACCTGTGCCGACCGCTGCCACACCAAAGCCGAAAATTACAACCACATAGTCTTGCTCATCCAATGAACGCATATAAAGTCAGGTTTGAAAATGAGACTAAACCACACCTAAACCATTGACGTTCTATCATGACTGTTTACGTTATGCGGGGAAGAAAAGTGGTGCCTTTCCTAGCAGCGTTAAACTCCGAGCTGCAAACTGGCTGCTGTATATTTCATTGTTCCGTATATCAGGTGCGTTTCCTTCGCTCGGCTTTATGCTCCAATTCTGCTTTGTATATTGTTTAACTCGAATGGTGTTACTGGGAAGATTGAACATCCACCATATAGCGAACTTTTTGAAATTGTTTTTCCGTCAGCGGGATATCGCGGCCATGAAAGTCGAGGAGGGTATTAGTTTTTCGTTTTCGCTCAGTTACAGGGAAACACGGTGGCTTTTCCGTTATGAACCGCAGGAGTTCTACACCATTTGGCTTTAATAGCACGAAGACGCATAAGGTCTGTGCTATACGGGAACTTGGTGCCGTGTAAAGCACATTTATCTACACCCTGTAGGCTTGGTTAAAGGTATATTAAAGCCAATCAATAAGGAAATATTGTTCCTTTAATCACGTATCAGCTGGGACTGTAGATAAGTACTGTAAAGTTGCATATTTACCATGCCATGGCTGTGCAGATTGCGTTCCACAAATCACAAGCAAGGACATAAATGCCTGCCTTTTCCAGTAAGCACTCGCGCTTTTAGAGTATTAGAACTTCTTATATTAGCTTAAAGTGAATTGTCCCAAATTTCTTGAACAGAAGAAGCATTATGAATGACCAAACAGCATGCACAACTGAATGATTAGCTGTAGCTATTAAGAGAAAGAAACCGCAGGTCCGGGCCACGCTACCATTGACGACTAAGCGCATAGGTGTGGTTGTGTATACGCCAGTAAACACCATCAGTATACCAATGCGGAACTTCGCCATTTCCCTCTCAAGTTTCTTCTTTTTTCATTTTCCGCAGAAGCATACTCTATCCTCAGCCTCTTTACTTGCCCTTGCTTTTGTTCATGCCACAGGTTGTCGAGGTTCGGCGCAGACTTCTGAATGCAATTGAATTTACGTGATCAGCTGACCGCGCGATCCATTTCATACGGGACCGGTAGCCATTTCAAACTTGTTAGCCACCTTCACGTTAACTAACTAGTGGTGTGATTTTTCGCTGCGCCTTATGCACCCTCGGATGCTACGTTCCGGTGTTATGTAGCCATTCATGTGCAAAGTGATGTTGAATATTGAGGGATTGTCATGCATTAGTGAGTGACTGTGCATGAAGCCAGTGTCGTAGATAAAGAAAGCCGTGAAGCGAAGACAACTTAACATCGAGAGCGGACGGGCGAGTGCAAGAAGCTACGCGCGTGATGTCTGACGCGCCGTCAAAACCAAATACTAAAAAGAAAGGAACTATTAAGGGCCGTACACGATGGGCGACGTAGAAGAAAATGAGCGAAGAAGAAGAGATGAGCAAGAGACCAAGGGACGCGTTTCATGCCGTCTGCATATACATACAATCAGCAAAACGAAAAAATTTTGTATTGTTGTCTTGTAATTTGCTTGTTTTCTATGATTCCTTTTCTTCTTTTTTTTTCTCAATTTGTAACACTCCAAAAGAATAGGCAATCGTTTCAGCGCGCAATTCTTGGCCAATCCCCCAGTGTGGGTATGAGCCATTACATGAGGCCATCGTCATCGTCATCGAGACCCTAGAATGGCGTGGTGGTGTTCGGACGCGAGTGAGTGGCGAAGAAGTCAGCGTGAGCGGGAGTAAGCCGTGGGGCCGTGGGCCCGAGCTTCCAGATTCCTACCGGCAGAACCTGGACAGCCTAGCCTCCGGAGCTAGGACAAAGTCCCACCGCGCGACTTGAATGAGCTGCCGGGCCACGGGTTCGAGCTTCCAGATTCCCACAGGCAGAACCTGGACTGCCTAACCTCCTGAGTCAGGAGGCACATGCCTGTATCGCTACGTTTTTTTATTCGCTTCAACGCATGCGCGCAGCGCATTCTGGGCACCCGGAATGCCTCCCGAAGCAGGCCCCGTATTTTGCTATTTGTGCATGGACGAACTTGTGAGGCCAACGCGGGCTTCCTTTAACGAACAAAAAAATTAGGAACAGCATGAACCCGTACAAACTGGGTAAGGCTGAGGATGCTCCATGAGACCTCAAGGAGCTGGCAGCTACGATGCAGGTTGATACAATCATGATTATCTGGTGCTTTCTACGATCAGCGTCATTTTGCAACAAAGGAAGTTCGGCAATTCACTGTAGTTTATCAGAGTACTACGTCGGGCTAGTTGGCGCATACTTAAGGAGGCTGTTGGCCGAAAGGCCAAAATACACGGAAGATATGCGAGGAGGAGACAGAAAAAGCGCCCTGCATTCGGCACTCTTTCTTAATCCTCTCATTTCTTCGTCAATTCTTACCTAGCGCCGCACACCATTCTGAATTCCACTGAAGGTTCACGATTATTTTTCGGTGAGGAAGCTTGATAGAAGAGAAGTGTCTCCATCTGGTCTTGCATCATTGCGCCCAGCGAGACGACTGAATGAAAGCATGCGTCCACGCATGCGGTAGCCAAGACTTTCTGCCTTTAATCGTCATAGCAATTATATGGACACTTCGGGCGAATTTACTCCCTCGTCGCCGCGCGTTGTATGCTGCAGATTCGACGGAAAGCGTGTGAGGGTGGGCCGAGACGGACGGGGGTTTCTTCTGTGGCGTCGCCTCACGTGCACTCAAAGGGGGGAGGGGGAGGTGAGGGTGCACTAGGAGGCAAAGTTTATCCAAAAGTGTGTATGATTGTGGGAAAGAGAGCGGGGAGGAGATGTCTGCAAGGGGCTCTTCTTGGCTGCAATCTGCGGCGGTTGTAAACACTAAGCAACCAGGTATGATTGATGGCTTCCAGAATGCTGTGTTCTCGCACGCTTAACTTGCGCTAAGGTCGGACGCAACGCGACAGGGAATTCGCTGACCACTGCGGCCACTCATCACCCCAGCGTTGTGACAGCAAGTGGACGTGCTCATTAAGAGAGATGTGCTCGTGATTTGCCGTACGCTCGTCAGAAGATGTTCTTTAATTTCATAGGAGTGGAAGGATTAGTGCAATTTCTACGGCAGACAAAAGAAATGAGTTTTTTGCATAAAAGTACGTGATAAGTGCGCGTGCCCTGCGTACCCTTCCTACATAATGTGGCAGATGTTACATTGGCTTCTATTTTTTTCGTAATTATTGCACATGTACAGGTCGCTTCATTACAAATCACCTGCTATGTGCCATAGTATGGAAATTTTATTCATAAACAACACGCGGAAATGATGTAAAACAGCTAGGGGCACTGTTCTTGACAGTGTCGAATTCTGCGACGTTGTCGAATTTGGCAATGACGGCATTTCGAGCCAATGAGAGATGCCGACAGGTGCCTCCGCCATGATCAAATTGCCGCCATTATCAAATTTGACAACATGACAGAATTCAGCACTGTCCAGAATAGTATCTCCAGTCGGTTCTACGATTTGTAGCGGCCGCTTCTTGGTGAAGCCCCCATTGTGGGTATGTGCAGTAATAAAGTCATCCCCTGTAATGCCCAATGTATTCTATCCGCTGCGCTGTGTTTGGTGCGTTGTAATAATAAAAGAAACGCAGAAAACCTAAAGCAAAGCCCTATTTCGCATTTATCTGTTGGAGTGATGTTTCACCTTGGGATAGCTTAAAAAACAATAGTCAATTCATTAATTAACACAATAACTGAGTTACCCCATTAAAAATATTTGTTGGTTCTTTTTGCTACATATCTACTCTCCATGCCCAGAATAAAGACGACCAAATTCTTCAAAATTCCCTTGATGAGCAACCGTGCCAGGGCATTAGAGACATAATCAAAACACGGACGCGGTTCTTCGCCAATTTCCTATTGTGGGTATGTGTTATAGAATGGACATCATTATATTTACCACACGTTGACCATCTGAAGTAGCTATCCGGTGTTGGCAAGAGAGAAGTATACGCCAATGCTTAATTTGTAGGAAGCTACAAACGATATAACGTGTTGTCAAGGTCAGAGGAGATTCCATTCTTTTCTTGGACATTATCCTGTGTACTATCCATAAGGAGTTGTGTTTAGCCTCACATAAAATTTGATTTCGTGTAGTTGAATGCACCGGAGTTGCACAATATGATTTTATCTTGGTGCTAGGCTTCCGCAGTATATGTAACACACGTGTGGAAGTGAGGCACCGAGATGTCAACGTGCCTCCTCGCGTAAAACCTTCATCGAGATTGTCGGATATGTAAGACTGACGTAACGGGCATGGTCTAAACCTCCCGAGTGGACCAATGTATTTGATATGATGATTAATATTGAAAAAAAAACTAAATAATTTGCTTCCGTCTCAGATTTCCCGACCAGCGTGTGACGTAGCATGGCCAGATGCAATTTTCATAAGAGAATTTGTGGAAGACCGCTAGAAAAGCTGCATCTGCCGCACGACATTTCACCATGTCGAATAATACGACATGCTGTTTGTTCGCCGTAGCGGTTACAGATGGCGCTGTCATTACGTTGCAGTGACATCGCCATCTGCCTGTATCAGACGCTAAGCTAGGCCTTGATCCCTGTCACGGTCCGTTTAAGAAAAGCAACCTAAAATATTATCACTAACCATATTTTACATTCAAAAGAAGGATGAGAGCGTTAAATTACAGAAGTGAAAGAAGAATGTGCATGTATATAGAAAGTGGAAAGAAAACACCCATAAAGAAAGGGTTAAAAAATAAGAACAGGATAACGAGCACTCTGCACTGCTTGTAACAAACGCGGGTCTCATTAATCAAAGTCACCGCTATTCTAATCCTAAAGTTGTTAGGTGTGTCCGAATACACAAGGACATCAGAAGAAGAGCGGGGTGCGGCTCGCCAACAGTTCTTGTCACGTGGTCGCGAAGTTGAAGAGCGCCCAGCCGTTGTCGACGGAAGGTACTTGTCGCTCCTTGAGCGAACACAACGTTGTCACGTGATGGGACCTTGTGCTGACTCAGCAGGTTAGGCAGTGCAGGTTCCGCCTGTGGTAATCTGCAAGCTCGGGCCCACGGCTCGACGGCTTACTCCCGCTACCAGGGGACGCTGACTTCTTCGGCTCGCACTTTCGTCCGAACCCCACCACGTATGGTATGAGCCATAACATGATGGCCTTATGTTATGGCTCATACCCACACTGGGGGATTGGCCAAGAATTGCGGTCTGAAAAGATTACCTATTTTTTTGGCGTGTTACCAATTCAATGTAAGAAAAAAGGAAACATACTAAAACAAGCAAATTACAAGAGAACAATAGAAAAGTTACACGTTTTGTTGATTGTATGTAAATGCGAACGACATCAAACACGTCCCTTGGTGTCTCACTCATCTCCTCTTCTTCCTTCATTTTCTTCTACGTCACCCATCGTGCACGGCCCTTAATGGTTCCTTTCTTCTTAGTACTTTGTTTTGACGGCGCATCAGACATGTGCACGCGCGACGCTTCTTCGTCGTCGGCTTCTTACGCTCACCCGTTTGCTCTCGATGTTAAGTTGTCTTCGCCGCATCGCTCCCTTTATCTATGACACTGGCTTCGCACACTGCCATTCACTAATGCGCAACAATCCCTCAATATTCAACATTACTTTGAACATGTATGCCTTGATAACACCGGAACGTAGCTTACTAGTTTACATAAGGCGCACTACATAAAGCACTATTTACTGAACGTGAAGGTGGCTAACAAGTTTGAAATGGCTACCATTCCCACATGAAATGAGTCGCATGGTCAGATGATCACGTAACTTCAGTTTCATTCAGAAGTGTGCGCCGAACCTCGAGAATAGGTGGCGTGGACAAAAGCAAGGGGAAGTGAGAAGGGTGAGAATAGAGTATGCTTGTGGAAAATGAAAAAAAGAAGAAAATTAAGGGCGAAATGGCGAAGTGCGGCATTCCCATTGATGGTGTTTACAGGCGTATATGTAACCACACCTATGCGCTCAGTCGTCAATGGTAGCGTGGCACGCACCTGCGGTTTATTTCTCATAACAGCTACAGCCAATGATTCAGTTGTGCATAGTGTTTCGTCATTCATGATGCTTTTTCTGTTCAAGAAATTTGGGGCAATTCACTTTAAGCTAAAATAAGAAGTTCTTGCACTCTGAAAGCGCGAGTGCTTACTGGAAAATGCAGGCATTTATATCCTTCCTTGTGATTTGTTGGAACGCAATCTGCAGAGCCATGGCATGGTAAATACGCAACTTTACAGCACTGATTGGCTTTACTATACCTTTAGCCAAGCCTACAGGGCGTAGATAAATGTGGTTTACTCGGCAACCCGTTCCCATATAGAATAGAGCTCATGCGTCTTCGTGCTATTCAAGACAAATGGTGTAGAACTGCTGCGGTTCATAACGGAAAAGCCACCAAGATTCCCTGTAACTGAGCGAAGACGAAAAACTAATACCCTCCTCGACTGTCATGGCCGCGATGTCCCGCTGACGGAAAAACAATTTCAAAAAGTTCGCTATATGGTGGATGTTCAATCTTCCCAGTAACACCATTCGAGTTAAACAACATTCAACGCTGAACTGGAGCACGAAGCCGAGCGAAGGAAATGAACCTCATACACGGAACGCTGAAATATACAGCAGCCAGTTTGCAGCTCGGACGTTAACGCTGCTAGGAAAGGCACCACTTTTCTTCCCCGCGTAACGTAAACAGTCATGATAGAACGTCAATGCTTTAAATGTGGTTTAGTCTCATTTTCAAACCTGACTTTATAGGCGTTCATTGGGAGAGCAAGACGGTGTGGTTGTAATTTTCGGCTTTGGTGTGGCAGCCGTCGGCACAGGGGGGAATGTATGGGCCGGGACAAGGTAAAAATATTCCAGTTTTCTTTGTATTACATGTGCGCAATTACTCCTCCGTTTTATGTTAGAATGTGTCGGATCCAGCCCATGTGGGTGGGCGCGAAATGACTATGGGCGGGGCCTGAGGTACTTTGACCTTCCACGGACGCTTCCTAGCGAACCACCTGATTGGTTGGTGGAGTGGGAGAGGGAAAGGGAAAGACACGCGTTGCCTTGCGAGTGACCAAAATTTTATTCTGCGCCTGACTGCGTTCCGTGCGGACGTACATCGAAGTCGCTGCACCGAGCAAAGGAGCCATGCCAGCTGAAGTGGAACCGGCCGCCGCCATGGCCTGTATAGCCCCTACTTGCCAACCAACGTCCACTCGAAAACCAAAGCGAGTGCGTTTCACCTTGCCCAGTGGCCGCGTGGTGTGCCCAAGGAGAGTGGAGCTGGCTGCCCGCGATAATGTCATCCTGGCTACAGGCGCTGCAGTGGCGTCCAAGCGGGCTGCAGGCGGTGACGCTGTTGCCGAGCCCGGCCCTTCGTCAGGACCCGCAGCTCAGAAGCGCATCGTCTATCGTGGTGGTGAGTACTCCTGTTTTTATGAATTTCGGGGTTTATGACGGTTTTTTCTACTGCTGCAGGCTTCTTAAGTGCTCGTCTTGTTCGCATGTTCTCGAATTTGTTGCCAGACGTGCAAGTCATGTACAGGATGTCTCAGTTACCATGTGTCGTGTTTTCAGAAAGATACCTCGCCTTCGTTGCAGATAAAATAACCTTATTTCGTTCGCAGCAGCTTCGAGAATGTGCCCATCGTTTTTGTGTAATTCCTAATTATTAGGTTCGCCATCAATATTGAAGAATTTAAATAAAATATTTACAGCAGGTATGCCAACATAACATTTTAGAAGGGATTTGAACATATTACCCTGACTTTAGCGGTGCATACATTTCTTTGGCCTTTCTTGCAACATTTTAATAAAAGCCGCCGAAGTATGTGAAAAAAAAAGAAAGCTTCCCGCTTTCTTGCCGCCGCAGTGCCGACTTCAGTTAGGTGTGGCGTTATTTTGTGCGTATTACACCTAAGCGCTGGCGTTCCAATTTCGAACTAAACGTATTCTGTACTGCAACATTTATATCAAAAACATTTCACGTGAAATTATTTCACTCCATGTTCGGATTCGTGTTAAGTACGAATGTGTAGCTAACGTGGCATTTTTTTGAAGTTTTAGCATCTCCAGTTCGTTTAGCCTTCTCACAAAAAGCTTGCACTGAAGCGAGGCTTGTCGCTGATGGGACTTTCTCGAGCATGGCAACATTTACAACCTGTCCTATCGCTGCAATACTTTTGAAGCACCGTTTTGGAGGGCAGCAGCGCTACCCTCCAAAGCGGAGTAACAAACGCACCGCAAAACAATCGTAACAGCAAGAAAGAACATTCAGTGGTGAATTTCGATAAACCGTGCGCATGGCATGGGGCAAACATGTACTGCAGTGGTCCAATCTTTTGCCCATGCCTTGCACACGAGTACTGTTTCTCGAAATTCAACGCAGAATGTTCTTTTTTGCTGTTACGTTTGTTTGCGCTCGTACGGTATATAGTTAACGGTGCGTGCGAAGACGAAATTTATAGTTGAATGTGAAGCGCTGTGTCTGTGTATCTGCTTCTTCCTACGTCTTCGTACAGACGCGCTTATATACTCTACCATGGATTGTTACAGTTACATGTCCGAAAAGAAAGTCGGGATATCGGCCAGTTTCTGAACGTGAATCTCGTGCTTTGAAATGTGCCGCGTAGAGACGAACAATGCTGTGAGCCTAAATAGAGAAAAAAATGCTCACGTGCCAATTGCGAAGATGGTCGCTCTGCAAAAAACCTTCTCTAGAACGCTCGAGATCATCATCAATGGAAGTTTCTCTGTAATCTCAGTCAATACACCCGCACGATGCGTCATATTTACAGCGTAAAAAACAGTGCTAAAGATCATGTGCGATATCTACAGGAACCGTAAGCAACGTCCAGTGACCCGAGATAATATTTTATTTCATCGTAAGGCCACTGTCGCTGGCAACACTATAGTACTCGTGCGAAGTCATGCACACTGCTGCATTTGAGAAAGCGAAAAGGCTGCCCTAGCGCACCCCAGAGGCCTGCATTTAAGAAATTGCGGTAGAAAATATTTAACCAGAATTCGGTGCATGTTCAAATGTTCCCATGCGGAGAAGAGTAATCTGTGGTGTGTGGCGCTTCAACATTGATTTCTCCCCTCAATTGAAGTCCTCCGAAAATGCAGACTTTCACATCAGCTTCCCCGTCATCTCGAGCTTTTATATCGTCGACTTTATCTCAAAGCCGCGTTCACCAATAGGTATCTACGAGCGTCACCTTGGACTGACCGCTATGCTGCATTGTGATAACAGTGGTGCATCCGAAACTATGTAACACACTTTCTTGGAATGTCGAGATTACTGAGGCCAGAGAACGTGCAATATCGTTGAAATAGACTTTGTTTTCCAAGGTTCACTAAATTTGGGAAGATAAATAGAACATATGACTTTCACTGCAAAGCAAGGGGAAGCCTTAAAATTTCTTTTAATGTTCCTCGAAGGCAACAGATTAATTTGCTAGCTATAGCATGTTTATTCAAATAGCCGTCCGCTTTGCATCACGTGTAAATACCAAGACCACATTCTGCCTCTCTTCCCCTTGCCTAGGTAGAATGGCATGCAGGGGCATGTTTATTAAGACGCAGAATGATGTTTATTTGAATAAAGAGATTCACCTCTCTCTCTCTCTATCAAGCGTAACGCATACGGACGAGCAGCGCCGTTAGCGTAGATGGAGAAAAAAATCGTTTACGTAACAACAACGAAGACAGAAGCTCTAGAAAACATAAGGTTCTTTAGAACGCTCGAGAACTTTCTTAATGTAGGTTTCTCCCTATTGTGAACACTTGTGAAGTGTGGTAATTAGCATGACTAATTAAGGAGTTTAGGAGAATATAACATACTTCGTAACTCGCTCCTTAAGATGCCGAGCACGCATTTCTACCGCGAAAATTCGTATCTTTGACAAGCCTAACCAACGGCCTTCCATTTTTGTTCTATGCGCAGGTGTCCCTCTAAAGCGTTTCAAGGGATGCCGCTGTATCGGTTACGCTGCTGATGGAGAAGGCATCAGAGGTGACCCCGAGACATCGTCACAGGAGTACAAGCTCGACGTCAACCGCGGCCTGTTGTCGTCCGCCAACGGTGTCAGAACGTTCGACTCTTCTACCGTGGATGACGGCTTCATGAATGAGATCATGGCAATGGCCGACGATGAGTGCGACAAGAAATGAACATTCTATCTACCGCCAATGACAGGACTCGAAAGGCGTCGATTGTTGAACATGTGACTAGAGCTGGGGTGTGAGAACGGTCACATGACCTTTTGTTGTATTCGTTCATTTATTGTTGCATTTCTTGAAGAACGTGTTGTGTAGCGGCCAATAAATTCATGCTTTTATTCACCTTACATCGTGTGATATGGTTTTTGTTTCTTCATTTTAGCAGTTTACACTCTGCAGGACTTACGCGACTTTGGTTGGTATACTAATTGCTGCCATTACCCAAGAAACCCACACCTTGTAGAAGCAAACACAAATTTGTTATCATGAGTGTTTTGAAGGTAATCTTTCTTTGCCTTTTCTTTCGACTTACCCACTGCTCCTGGTGCTGTGCCGGCTGCTGTCGGACCACCGCCGCGTGCAATTGTTCAGAGCGTGTATATACATGAAAGAAGCATGGCAGGGACGAGACGCGAGGAACTCGTTTGGATCGCACCAAATAGAATGTGCACAATGCTCTCTGGAGCTCCTGGGTCCGCTTGACATTAGCTTCTTGACAGGTGTAGTTATCCGTGGCCCCCTCCAACGTGGGCACATTTCTACCTGAAAATGGATTGAATCGACACAATCGCGAAATGAGTGAATAACAGCCTTGCCACTCTTGGATCGCAGCTGCCATACAAGGGAGGGGTGAAGGAAAAGGTGACGTGTGAAGGCAAGGAAACGCTACAAAAACTTCATCGCAAGGTACTGTGCGGTGCGTTTCTGCTATGTATGAAAAATAAAACCATCGAAATATGTCTAGGGGACATCTTACGCAGAGCGTGCAGAAGCTGAGCCGCATTAAATAAAGCGCACTTCAGGGTCTAGGCGATACAAAGGAAGCGGTCACGTGTCAAATCAACACTTTTGTGCCCGCCGCGGTAGCTTTGCGACTATGGCGTTGTTCGAGGGCGCGGATTTGACCCGGGCAGCTGCATATCGACGGGGGGGGGGGGGGGGAATAGAAAACGCTCAAGGACTTTGATTTAGGGCCACGTTAAAGAATACCACAGTGCCAAATTAATACGGAGTGCTCTACTACGGCCTGCTCATAATCCCGTTATGGTTTTGGCAGGTACAGCCCCATAATAAATTAGTTTAAAGGGGGCATGACACGCTGACTCAACATATTGTGGTTTCTTGCGAGAAATTATAGCAGAGGGTTTATAATGGCTATACACGCATAAAAACTAAGCACTAAAAGGACATTTCTGTTCAAAATATGAGCTCGAACTCGAGGCTCTAAGCCCCGCCCTCCAGCACCCACCGCCATACTTCCAAGCCATGTGTGACGTTATAGGCAGCATGTAACCGAGCCGTCGTCTGTTACAAAATTGGCCAACCCGCGACGTGAGGTTGGGGCGTAGTATTACCGTATTTGCTCACCTCGCAACACGATTATTCTCCTTAAGGGTGTTTTGACTGTAATATTTTTGAGTACACAAAGCAAGTTAGCGGCGCCATTTCCGAAGTAATTCACTTCCGAAATACTTCCCCAAACAATTGTGAATCTCTCTACCAAAATGTTAATTCTTGCAATTTTCTAGCTGAATATACTTTGAGAATGTTGGTGATGAATATTCAAGGGGGACTTGATAATTTACATTTATTGCGTAGCTCTAAAAGTTTCCCATGAGGTGGAGGATGGTTAAACAAGTTTTTGGGCAGTTTTCAAGAGTAAAAAAAGTGTCTCAGTAGTGTTTATCATTATTCCTGACTGTAGCAAATGAATGAGCATGAGGATACGGTCAGCTAACAGTGACAGGGAAGAAAGAGACCGTGGCACTACACGGCGTGTTACAAAAGCAACTCTTCATTAGGTGAACCTGTGCCCACAAAAAGAAGCCACTTTCGGAACCAGGACATGCGCCGATATTCAAAACCTGATGTGAAAGCGCTTTCATTTCACACACGCAAGAAACGTTTATTTCATTATTGTAGCAATAATGAGAACACCACCATAGCAGGCACAGTGGACGCACTTCAGCTCACAAAAATTTATTCTTAATGTTTTTTTTTTTTGCTTAAGGGCAGCGCGTACTTGGAACACGAATCTCATGTTTGTTTTCCACCTGTTGCCGGACCGTCTGTAGATGACCTCTAGAAAAACTGTTTCTGCCGTGAAGGTGACTTGATGCGTCCGAACGAGCGTTCAGATACTGCGCATGCACAAGTTCCCTAAGTTGTCGCACCACATCTAGTGGCGATTTTTTTTTAGTGCTTATGGGAGTATGGATCAGGTAGCGCGTCGGTGGACCCTACTTGTTTTCTTTCTACGTTCGCTTATGGTAGCAATCTTGGTTATCTCATTCTCACATATTTAACGCGTCATTCCGACAAGCTGGAGAAATTCAAAAGTGACTGCACCTGAAGCGTAGCACAGGTAAACCTCCATTCGTTCCCGAAATATGCGGCAATGAAGAAAGAACTGGTGATGAAGTTGCGAATGAACTTCCATCTCACCTCACCGATGAAAGTGTGCAATGTAGATTTTGTCGGCATTGACTTCTGGAGCTGCGCATGTAAGAAAACAAAATTAGCTTGCATGTCCGCATTCTTTTTGGGCTTTCTACAGCGAAGCTGCATATGACTATGGGTTTCATGGATTTTTCATGTCCGTGCGTGGTCAATAAAAATGGTGAGCGTGAGCCGATCCTGGCGGTAGTGAGATACCGTGCTGACCAGTGGCGGAGGCGAAGCAGGCTACAAGGACTCCGCCCCTATATATTGCCGTAATAAACGATACGTCAAATATATAAATGAAGATGAATTGTTTCACGTCGATGGGTGTAATGCAAATATCTCTGAACAGCACATGTAATCACGAGCGGAAGGCGTTGCCATATACGCAAAGGACAAAAAAAATTTAGCATCCATATATGTTTAGCATTCGAGAGAACAATCTCATCGGCTTTGGTGATGTCTGTGCCGCGCAAATAAAAGACAGCATAGTGATGTCCACTGTGTATATATCTCCAGGCACACCTAAGTGCGATATCGATAAGTTCTTGACCACACATTTTGCATGGGTACGCCGTGGTGACACAGTACCTCTGATGATCGTCGAAGAAATCAATGTGCCGATTTAATAACCAGGCAAGAAATGGTTCACTCAGCTGAGTTTATGTTAGAAGAATTTGGTTTGAAGGATCACAACAATCCAAGTCACAACTATTCCACAACGGTCGTCTAGATATTTAACATTCATCAAGATTCTGTGTGAGGTCGTATGCGGACCGATCACTGTAAAACACAGTAATCAAGTAATCATATAACCGCCGTCACAGCCGCTGACAAATGATCAAAATAAATATTGTACTGTAAAATAAGGAGCAGTGGGGCTGTGGCTAGGAGAGAGGCAACGACGACAAGAAAGAAAAACCTTGTTTCGGTGCTCGATCGGCTACACTACCTCTCGCTGCTCCGACGTTCTAGTCGCGAACGCTTACTGCTCAAAGTGCTTCGCGACATTTGGTGGAGGTGCGCGGTGGTGTAGCCGACCGACCAGGCAAGGAATCCTCAGACGGTCAACGACCTCATAACGCTTTGCCAGAGCTATGAGGAGCTGCGCAAACCACGGCTTTTTACGCGCCGAGCTCTCGCACCGGACGTCACGCTTTCAGCTCTGCGTGATGGTGTCACTTCTACTCCTTGCTGTTCAGAAATTTTCGACAAAATCAAGCAATTTGTACGAGAAGAAGTGGCACGCCAACTCTCTTTTCTACCACTCAGTCCAGCCTCAGAGCCGCGGTTGTCTCCCGATCTCCGTCAGGCGATACAACAAGAAGTCGCTAACGCAGTAGCACTTGCTCATCAGCCGCCTCCTACGCCTGTGCCACTTACATACGCTGCCGTTGTCGCGAATCCAAGGCCTCAAGTGGCAGATATGCCTGTGTTATCTGGACGACATCGTTATCTTTTCATCGGACGTTCATTCCCACTTACTTCGACTTGAACGCATCCTAAAGTGCATCGCCGATGCTGGCCTCCAGCTTAACTTGAAGAAGTGTTGCTTCGCTGCCCGGCAGCTGGTCATCCTCGGCCATGTCGTGTCGAAAGAAGGTGTACTCCCTGATCTGGCGAAACTACAAGCTGTTGCCCAGTTTCCCCGACCAGCGATTTTGAAAGAACTGCTCAGCTTTATTGGGTTAGCGCATACTTTCGCCGTTTCATCCGCAATTTTGCCACCATAATAGCACCTTTAACGCAGCTTCTTCGTAGTGGCCACAACCTTTCAACCTGGTTACCGGATTGCGATGCCGCCTTCACGAAGCTGCGTCGTCTGTTGACGTCATCACCATTCCTGCGCCATTTCGACCCAAGTGCTCCAACTGAAATAGACACGGATGCCAGTGGCGTTGGCCTTGGGGCCGTTCTCGCTCAGAGAAAGGTTAGATTCGACGAGTACGTCGTTGCCTTCGCCAGTCGTGCACTCACTAAACCTGAATCGAACTATTCTGTCACAGAAAAGGAATGCCTGGCTATAATTTGGGCCATAACCAAATTCCGTACGTATCTTTATGGCCGCCCGTTTGACGTGATAACAGATCACCATTCGCTGTGCTGGCTGTCGTCTTTAAAAGAACCGTCCGGTCGTCTTGCACGATGGGCCCTTCGACTGCAGGAGTACGACATTCGCGTGCTGTACCATTCTGGCCGAAAACACTCGGATGCGGATGACTTGTCTCGTGCGCCACTAACAGACGAGGCTAGCTCCCCGAAGGCCTCATTGTCCAAGTCTTCCCTTGCTGCCACGGTCATTCTTCTAGAGCAGAAGAAAGGGCCATGGATTGTGTCCATACTGTGTTTCTTGTCCAGCCCATCGACACCCATTACCAATCGCGCATTACGTCGCCAAGCACATCACTTCTCCATTCGCGACGGGCTCTTGTACCGTCGTAACTATCTCCCGGACGGCCGAAAATGGTTGCTTGTCATCCCGCGGCACCTGCGTTCTGACATTTGTGCAGCGTTCCACGACGATCCCCAGTGCGCGCATGCAGGTGTAGTGAAGACATACGCGCGTCTACGCCTTCGTTACTACTGGCGGGGGATGTATCGATTCATCCATCATTATGTCCGCTCCTGTCTCGTTTGCCAACGCCGTAAAGATACTTCTCGTCCTTCAACCGCCCCATTGCAGCCTTTGCCTTGCCCAGCACATGCTTTTGATCGAGTAAGCATCGACATTTATGGACCTTTGCCAACCACATCAGACGGCAAGCGCTGGGTAATCGTGGCCATCGACCATCTTACGCGATATGCGGAAACTTCCCCTTTGTCCAGCGCTTCTGCACGTGACGTCGCCTGGTTTCTCCTGCGCCACATCATCCTTCGCCACGGAGCTCCCAGGGAATTACTCAGTGACAGAGGCCGCGTCTCCATCTACGACGTCATCGAGGCTCTCCTCAACGAATGCCGCATCATTCATCGCACCACTACTGCGTATCATCCGCAGACTAGTGGCATGACCGAGCGCTTTATTCGCACTCTTGGTGACCTGCTGGCCATGTACGTTGCTTTCGACCAAACCAAATGGGCCCA